>NC_083319.1:48125031-48772460 GCF_963455315.2 Globicephala melas
CTCTGGTGTCATTTGCTTTCAGTGTAAAAGATTACCTTTAGGATTAAAAAATTTTTGTTTTAAAGTTTTATTATTTTATTTTAATTTTTATACAATTTTTAAAGGTTACACTCCATTTACAGTTATTACAAAATATTGGCTATATTCCCTGTGTTGTACAATAGATCCTTGTAGCCTGTCTTACACCCAGTAGTTTGAACCTCCATTCCCCACCCCTATATTGCACCTCCTCTCCCTCTTCCCACTGTTAACCACTAGTTTCTGAGTCTGATTCTTTTTGTTTCTTTTCACTAGTTTGCTGTACTTTTTAGATTCCACATATAAGTGATATCATACAGTATTTGTCTTTCTCTGTCTGACTTATTTCACTTAGCATAATACCCTCCAGGTTCATCCATGTTGCTGCAAATGGCAACATGGCAACATTTAGCATTTCTTATAAGGCAGGTTTACTAGCAACAGTTTTTCTGAATTTTTATTTATCTTGGAACGTCTTTATTTCCTTGGAATGTCTTTATTCATTTTTGAAGGATAGTTTTGCTAGATACAGATTTCTTGGTTGACAGTTTTTTTATTTCAGTATATTATGTCATTCCATTGCCCTGTGGGCTATCTTATTTCTGATCAGAAGTCAGCCATTAGTTGTATTGTTCTTCTCTGTACGTGATGAGTCATTTTTTTCCTACTGTTTTGGATATTTTTATGTTTGTCTTTGACTTTCAGCGTTTTGACTGTGACATGTCAAGATGTAGATCTCTGTGTTAATAGTACTTGGTGTTCATTGAGCTTCTTGGATTGTTAGATTAATGTTATTTTTAAAAATCAAATTAAGGAAGTTTCACTCATTTCTTCAAATAATTTTTTTATTCCATCTCTCTCTCTCTCCTTCTTCTGTGACTTATCTTATACATATGTTGGTACACCTGGTGTTGTCCCACAAGTTTCTGAGATTTTAATCATTTTTCCTCTTTTGTTTTTTATTCCTCAGATTGGATAATTTCCATTGACTTTTCTTTAAATTCACTGATTTTTAAATTCTGTCATCTCAAATATGCTGTTGAGCCTGTCTACTGAATGTTTCATTTCAGTCGTTCATTTCAACTTTAAAATTTCCATTTGGTTCTTTTTATTGTTTCTACTTCTCTACTGAGATTACTTGTTTGTTGAGTCATTCTCATCATATTCTCCTTTAATTCTTTAAACATGGTTTCCTTAATACTTTGAAATATTTATATTAGCTGCTTCAAAGTTCTAGTCTGCTAACCTAAATGACCGTCAATAGATGAATGGACAAAGATGTAATATATACATATATATATATGTATACACACACACACACACACACATATACACACATATACATATATTTATATATAATGGACTATTAATCAGCCATAAAAAATAGTGAAATCTGGGCTTCCCTGGTGGCGCAGTGGTTGAGAGTCCGCCTGCCGATGCAGGGGACACGGATTCGTGCCCTGGTCTGGGAAGATCCCACATGCTGCGGAGTGGCTGGGTCCGTGAGCCATGGCCGCTGAGCCTGCACGTCCGGAGCCTGTGCTCAGCAATGGGAGAGGCCACAATGGTGAGAGGCCCACGTACCGGAAAAAAAAAAAAAAAAAGAAATCTTGCTATTTGAGACAACATGTGTGGACCCAGAGTGTATTATGGTAAACAAAATCAATCAGACAGAGAAAGACAAATACCATATGACTTCACTTTTATGTGAAATCTAAAAAATAAAACAAATGACAATAGGAACAGAGTCATAGATACAGAAAACAAACAGGTGGTTACCAGAGGGGAGGAGAGAAACAGGTTTAAGAGGTACAAATTTCTAGTGGCAAAATAAATGAGTCATGGATATGAAATGTGCAGTATGGGGAATATAGTCTATAGTCAATAATTATGTAATATCTTTCTGTGATGTCAAATGGTAGCTAGACTTATTGCAGTGATAATTTTGAGATGCATAGAAATATTGAATCAATATGTTGTGTACCAGGAACTAACATAGTATTGTAGGTCAATTATACTTCAAAAACAAACAAACAAATAAACTCATAGGAAAAGAGATCAGATTTGTGGTTACCAAAAGTGTAGAGTGGGGTGCAGGACCTGGATGAAGACAGTCAAAAGGTACAAATTTCCAGTTACAAGGTAAATAAGTACTAGGGATGTACAGTACAACATGATAAATATGATTAATGCTGTTGTATGTTATATAGGAAAGTTGTTAAGAGAGTAAATCCTGAGTTCTCATGACAAGGACAAATTTAGACAGTTTATTTATAGACAAATATAGACTTAGTTTATTTTTTTTTCACTGTTCTTTTTCTAACCTGAGTATATAAACCTTTCCTGTTTATTTGCATTTGTCTTGTAATTTTTTGTTGAAAATTGGACATTTTGGATAATATTTTGAAGCACCTCTGTATTTTCATTTTTTCCATTGACAAAAAGCTTTATTTTTTATTTTGTAACTTGGACTTGATCTGCAGAATCTTTCCTGTGGTATGTGGCAGTTTTTAAGTTCTTATTTTTATTTCTAGTCTAGCTTCCTAATGGCTGTCCCTGTGTCTTCATGTCTCAGTTGATAGCCAGTGATTTGGGCTGAGGTTGTACTCAAACACCTTAACCCCATTATCTTCCACCCTCTGCTGATGGATCAGTATGTATGTTTGGTAGCATGTTCAAAGTTCAGGTAATTATTATCTGCCTTAACTTTTATTTACCACGAGACTATCTCAAACTTCCCTTGCACACGTTTAGTTTCGTAGTCACCCAGAGACGTGTGGAGAGCTTATCTAGCTCTTGTATGGCTCTCTCATTTTCAGATTTTCCCTATTAACTTTCTGGTTGGTCTACTGCTTCCCCCAACTGTACTTCAATCTCAAGCTAGCAGAGCTGTAGATTTGCCCTATTCTTTTTCTACTGCATTTGCCTCTTTTACTAACAGCCTTTCTGGGTGTGGGTTTTTACCTTCTGTCCCAAATCAGGTCTTCCTGCACTGGCAGAAAATTGCTGGTTTTCAAGGTCAGCCTTGCTTTTGTAATCCTACTGCATTGACAAACTGGGGGATTCAGAAATGGAATGGGAGCAGCCCTAGGCAAAAAGGCTGCATAATTCCACTCCTCTTACCCTAAGTTCAGCTGATTTTCATGAATAAATGCTTCCTAATTTGTTGTCTGCTGTTAGTTAATTTCCAGAGGCCAGAGGTGATTGTTTTGGATTTTTTTCCCCCAGTTTTATACTTGTTTTATGGGTTGAGTGGGAGGCTTTTGACCTCTTTTCTTTTTTTTTTTTTTTAATTATTTATTTTTGGCTGTGGTTGGGTCTTCATTGCTGCATGCAGGCTTTATCTAGTTGCAGTGAGCGGGGGCTACTCTTCATTGCGGTGTGTGGGCTTCTCATTGCGGTGGCTTCTCTTGTTGCAGAGCATGGGCTCTAGGCATGCGGACTTCAGTAGTTGTGGCATGCGGGCTCAGTGGTTGTGGCTCACGGGCTCTAGAGTGCAGGCTCAGTAGTTGTGGTGCACGGGCTTAGTTGCTCCATGGCATGTGGGATCTTCCCGGACCAGGGCTCAAACCTGTGTCCCCTACATTGGCAGGCGGATTCTTAACCACTGTGCCACCAGGGAAGCCCTTGACCTCTTTTTGATTTTTTAGCCAATTATATGTTTTTAAAGCATCAGAGTGCAGATGTCTTATTTTACTTATGAATCTAGTTTATGGCCAGAAGGAGAAGGACCTGCTTCCTCAGGCCAGTATTTCCCTCTTTTCAGAAGTATCACATCAGAAGTGATACTTTGATGTTGCAAAATACAATCTATTTAAAGATGGCAGTAATTTATAGATTTAATTTGATTTTTTTTCTCATCACACGTGGATGACCTGTGGCATGCTAACTGTGAGATTATTTGTGTAGGTGGTATGACTTGGTTACTATATACATTAAAATATTGATGAGTGGGATGCATATCATTAAGTTCCTTATTTCAAAGAGGATTTAAAGGTCATGCATTTTTGCAACTTTTAAACTGTAAATGTAACTTCTAATTATCAGTGTTAATGGAGATGAGCAAAAGTGTGATAATATCCAAATATTGGGCAATATGAAAATCATATACGCTGCTGAATGTTTTATTTTTGTATTTCTATTGGAAAATAGTTTTATTTATTATACAAACAACAGTTTTTAGCTTCCAGGGTTAAACGCTGTATGTGTAGTCTTTAATGTAGTCTTGAGATTTCCATGGGAGGATTATTACATTATCATCATTTTACAGATGTGGAAACTGTGGCTGGGAGAAGTTAAGTAACTTGCTCAAGGACAGACATAAAAATTCATGTAATGCACATTAGAAACCCAGTTGGTCTAACTCCCACAACCTTGCTTGTATAATGTGTGGTCATGTGATGTGGAAATTCGCAGTATTATTTCCAACTGGGGGTAATATGAATTTTAGAGGCGAGGCTTTTTCATTTCCTTATCCTCTCTTTCTGCTGAGCTTTCAGCATTGCTTCTGAGACTGATTAAAAAGTGTCCACTTATAGCAATTCTGGACTCTTCTACCTTGCTGGCCTATGACTTCCTTAGGGCAGAGTGGTAATTGCTTTTATATACCTTATAGCTCTTGCTTTACTTGAGGCAACAAAATCCATAAGCACAATTGTTTTTAACCATCATTTAAATACAGGTAATCTTCTCTTTGCCTTCAAAGTATTGGAAAAACTTAGGTAAACAACTAAGATCTTAAAATTAATGTCTTTAAAATTCACAACTTTTAACCCTGATGCATTAAACAGAGTGGTGCTCCAAATTCATTATTTTTTCTATTGCCTTTATTATATGCAGATTACATGATGATGGCATAAAGAATATGAAAGCAATGATAATTTTTGCCACTAGTAAAAAGCTTTGGGATAAACAAAAATATTATACACTACCCTTGAGTTTCATTTATTTATTTCCAACATACTTTTCTCCCTTAAAGATATCATGGTTGTGCTCTTTCCTTGCAAAACACATGTTAAATTTGAGTGATACTTCATATATGTGAGAGGCTACTTATTTGTTAAAATTCACTATTTTCTTGTCTGTTTGTTTGAGAGTACCTGTAAAGAGTGACCAAAGTGTTCCTGTCTTTCTGGGAGCCAGCCTGGAATGGACACATAGCTGAATGGACTAACTATGCTAATGTTTACCTTTTGAAAATGAATTAGCCGAAATCATTTCAATCTCTTTGATGCCTACAAAAGAGGTAGAAAAAAAATCTCCTAAACAAGCAATATAAACTAGTCAGTCCTTACCTCTGCTGAGATGCTGCTGCTAGCTGTGGGCTTTCTAAAATGTTGAGGGAGATTCTGAATCCCAAGTGGCTAAAGGCACACAAATAGTACCAGAAGCCATTCTTAGTGAAAAACGAGCAATAATAGAGGTATAGGAGCAGCTCATTTTTCCTCACTGATTTTTCTGAGGTTCGAATCACATTCCTCTTTTTATTAAAAAAATTTTTTTTTACATCTTTATTGGAGTATAATTGCTTTACAATGTTGTGTTAGTTTCTGCTGTATAACAAAGTGAATCAGCTATATGTATACGTATATCCCCATATCCCCTCCCTCTTGCGCCTCCCTCCCACCCTCCCTATCCCACCCCTCTAGGTGGTCAGAAAGCACCGAGCTGATCTCCCTGTGCTATGCAGCTGCTTCCCACTAGCTATCTGTTTTACATTTGGTAGTGTATATATATCAGTGCCACTCTCTCACTTCATCCCAGCTTAGCCTTCCCCCTCCCCATGTCCTCAAGTCCATTCTCTACGTCTGCGTCTTTATTCCTGTCCTGCCCCTAGGTTCATCAGAACCATTTTTTTTAGATTCCATATATATGTGTTAGCATACGGTGTTTGTTTTTCTCTTTTCTGACTTACTTCACTCGTATGACAGACTCTAGGTCCATCCACCTCACTACAAATAACTCAATTTCGTTTCCTTTTATGGCTGAGTAATATTCCACTGTGTATATGTGCCACATCTTCTTTATCCATTCATCTGTTGATGGACACTTAGGTTGCTTCCATGTCCTGGCTATTGTAAATAGCGAATCACGTTCCTCTTATCACTGGAGGCTATTGTGCCCACAGCTTATTTCATTCTTAGGTAGCTCATCATTTGAACATATCAGAGCATCACATTGCACTCATTGTGGCTCAGTGAGAAGGCATAATTTTTATGTAAAGCAGGAATAGCTAGTAGAGGGTTCTTTGCTCCCAAGGTTTGCCCACAAATACCCCACACCTGCAGATATTTTCAAGGCCCTCAGATGTATAAATTGTCCTAAAAAATCACCACCACAACCATCACCTACTCTTCAGAATCCTCCACTTCTGTCTACCCTCCCCAAACACAAAGTTTCAACCAACTATTATATATATATATATATAGGCCCATAGAACCAAGAATGTAGTCTGGTGGCTTCTATGATAAAATGCAAACAGATAATTAATTATAATTGAGAAAACTTTCCAATTGTGACCCCTGCATGTGTAATGCAATATTCTGATTTGTAGTCAGACTCCCCAGGAATTGAAGCACACAGATTGGGAGTCTGAGAAAATGAACAAGAGTGATCATAGGCAGATGCATAGCCCACAGAAATATTTCAGAAAGCAATACAGTTTGCAGAGTCCCCATGCAAGCTCTTAGACATAAGGATTTTGAAGAAGAGATAAATGTCCCTCAATACCTTTTTAGATGAATAATACAGACAAAACAAAATCTTTTTCTTCTTTATTTCAAATTGTTGGGAAACCTGCTAAATAGAAACTGCTGCTCTAGAAATTAAGGGAATTGGAGTTGGCGTTAAGTTGTGAGTTTTCTATTAAGCTCTTTGGAATTCAGAATTGACATGTGGAATGTCAGCTATTGTTTATGACTACATAGCTGTGACAGTACATAAATAATAAATGTTCACTTCCTCTATGTCCAAGAGCCTGGGATGACCTTAGAAATGCTGCCTCTTTCTCACTGACAGTTATTTCAAGACGTTTTTGATGAATCAAGGTAGAAATTAACATTCTTTACAATGAAACACTACCTTCAGGCCATTGGCTACAAGAAAAAGAGCAGGGGCTGTTGTGTTCTGATTTATTGGAATGTTCATTAAAATTCTCAGATGAAGCTTACCTTTGTCTGTATAAAACAAATATGGATACTGTTTAGCAGCTATATTATTTCTGTACCTTAGAATGTGTGATATTGTGTATAAGTATCAGCCAGGCTCCAAATAGAAACTACTCTGAGTTTAAAACAGGAGATTTAGTACCAGATTGGCTAAACAGGTGATAGAAAAGCTGAGAAACCAAATGGGGGACACTTAGGTAATCTAGGAATTAACAGCAGGAAGTCATTACCATCCTATATTAATTATCTGTTGCTGTGTAACAAATTATCCATGAAGTTACCACAAAATTATTATCTCATACAGTTTTGAGGGTTGGGAATATTAGTGTGGTTTAGATGTTTACCTCTGGCTCAGATTCCCTCATGAACTTACAGTCAAGTTATTAGCTGGGGTTGCTGTCTTACCTATGGGTGCTTGACTAAGATGAGGCATCCACTTCCACGTTCACTTAGGTGAAGGTTGGTAGGCTCCAGTCTCTTGCCATGTGAGTCTCTCCACCGGGTTCCCTTATGTCACGGCAGCTGGCTTCCCCTAAAGCAAGTGGTCTATGAGAGGGAAAGAGTGCACTCAAGATAGAGTCCCAGTCTTTTAAAAAATATATTTATTGAAGTATAATTGACCTACAACAGTATGTTAGTTCCAGGCACACAACATAGTGTTTTGATATTTCTGTACATTACAAAATCATCACCATGGTAAATCTAGTTACCATCTTTTGCCATATAAAGACATTACAATGTTATTGACTGTATTCCCCATGCTGTACACTTCATTCCCCTGACTAATTTATTTTGTAACTGGAAGTTGGTACCTTTTAATCTCCCTCACCTATTTCACTCATGCCCCAGTCTTTTTATATCTGAAATGATATCCCATCACTTCTGCTGTTTTCTATTTATTAAAAGTGAGTCACAAAGTCCAGCCCACACTCAAAGGGGGGGAGGATTATACAAGTGTGAGAATACTAGAAGTATGTATATTAGTTTGCTAGGGCTGCGGTAACAAAGTACAATACTACAAACTGGGTGGTTTAACAGAAGCTTATTGTCTCTCATTTCTGGAGTGTAGAAGTCTGAGATCAAGGTGTCAGCAGGGTTGTTTCCTTCTGGGGGTGGTGAGGGAGAATCAGTTCCATGCTACTCTCCTAGCTTTTGGTGATTTGCTGGCAATCTTTAGCACTCCTTGTCTTGTAGATGCATCACGCCAATTTCTGCCTTCATCTTCACATGATGTTCTCCCTGTGTTTGTGTTTGTCTTTCTCTATATTTTTGCTTTTGTATAAGGATGGCAGCTGTATTGGATTAGGGTCCACCCTGATGATCTCAACTTGACTATATCTGCAAACCCTTATCTTCAAATAAGGTCACATTCACAGGCTCTGAGGGTTAGGAGTTGAATACATCTTTTTTGTGGGGGACACAAGTCAACCCATAGCAGTGAATATCATTGGAGGCTGTTTTAGAAGCTACCTACCACATACTGCTAGTCTGGAAGACAGAGGGAGGGGGCAAGTCTCACAAGAGCCTGGTGGACCAGCTTTCACCTGACAGGAGCTAGGACCACAGTAAGCTGTCTGGTCAGAGGTGGGGTTGTGGAGAAGACTCTTGCTACCAAACTCTCTGCTACATGAGCATAGAGAGAATGGGAGAATAACCTGCTTCTTCCCCACTCTGCCCCACTCCAAAGTAGACAGTCCAATCTCCCTTGCTGTAAGTCAGTTGATAAGGGCACCTAAAGAAGTCAGCTCTTCTGAAAGACTGAGCAGAGCTGGAGAAAGGCAAGCTGTGGATCTGAGGCACATATGTGTTGTGTTAGATCTGCAGCAAGGTATCGCACAGTGCTGCAGCAAACTCACAGAGACCTTGCAGGATATTTTAAATTTTTTGAGGTTAACACAGCAATACTTGATATCTGTTGGACACCACATGCAATACTAGCTCAAGGTAGTTCACAGATTCAACATTAGATTGTGCTACATTCCTTTTTGATATCTTGGCAGTTTTTGTGTCCTAACTACTTTAGTAAGTGGAATTTTTAGATATGTCTCTGCCTAGAGGAGCCATGAAAAAATTCTGAAGACACTAAGGACTCCATGAATTGAGAACATTTTTGAACCTCTGACAATAGGCATTATTTGTATTATTATTCACCATGGCCATATTTATAGAGCATACCTGGGGAGGTCGATTCTTTAATGTCTTGACAGCTAACTTCCTGCCCTCCATTATCCCATTTTGATCTTAGAATGACTGAACTCAAGGTTGGGCTATGAGGACTGTGCAGTTGGAATAATGTCAAGAGAATAGGAGAAGCCTTGCCTAAGAAACTCAAGGTAACATTTATGGATCCTGGAGAGTGGAGCTTTAAGATTTTAGTGATTCATCTGCAAAGATGCCATTTAAAAGAAAGAAAAATCTGGACACATAGATATGTTCTAGCCAAACTGAGTATCACATGTTCGCATATAGTTCCAGCCCTTGTACCTGCTGTTTTTACTGCCAGAGCAGTCCCCCCACCCACACCCCCATATCACCTCCTATCAGGGACTGATTTTCCCTCTAGGGCTCAGCCAAGAGCTCCCTTACTGCCTTATACCTATCCTGTGCTCAAACTGGCCTGTTTATGCTTTTTCATAGCTGCTGGTGCCCTCCCATTGTAACAGTTACCACACTGGACCACTAAGCATCTTTATGTATTTCTTCCTGCTGGTTTGTAAGCTCCATGAGGGAAACAATCATTTCTGTCTTGTCACCACTGTATCTTCAGTATGACTACAGAGCCTGGCACATAGGAACTCTATATATTTAAGGAATGATTAACTGTTTTGGAATTAGATTGCAAAAGAGAGGTTACAGCTTTCATTACAGTGAGCCAAAGGTGGATGCTTCCATTGGTGACAGAGTATCTTCTGTTATAGTCCTCAAAGACACAACAACAGGAAATGGTTATTTAATAGGAAATGTAGTTTAGTCAGATCTGAATATTCACATTGTGACTCAAATATCAAGTGATACTGAGTGATATAAATCAAGTGACACTTGATGTACAGTGGACTGTTGTGCCCTTACTTGGCTTTTAAAGGTCACTCAGCAATTTTCCGTTTACGACTTAGTCTCTTCCATGTTAACTCAGTCTCTTTGAGGAAAGAAAGCTTTTCTTTTTCATGGAGAGGGTGGTCTATATTTGGGTGGTTTGAGTGCTGTTTCTTACAAGGAGGGGAGCATCTGCTTTGCCGCCATCTTCTGACCCCTGGATCCCACTGCGGTCCTGCCTGGCCATGGTTATCCTGTTTGGCACCTGCGTGGGTTGCTGAGCATCACCTGGAAGCCTTGATGATGTCCAGGTTCTGCCATGCTTGTGATCTTGAGGATCTTACATTTTGTAGCTTCCTTATCTCAAACTTGGGTCTTTTCTGGTTCACAAGAAATCCTGGCCTCTACAAAGCCCAGAAAACTTTGGCTGCCTTCTCTGCACCACCTCAGAATGTGTGCATCCCTCAGGCTCCCCTGGGCCAATCCACAGGTGCTATTTTTATCACCTAAGCACCATGTCCTTGCATTGGCAGGCTGAATGCCAAGCTCCCTTGAGGCAGCTTATACTCTTTCCAGGTATTCCCTGGAAAGCCGGGCCCAGCTGACTTTCTTTGTTATTCTGCCAAGCCTCCTTGGGTGTCCTATTATTTCACACTCCCTGCAGCTAAGGCTCAGAGAATAGGGTGTTGGAAACTTGTCTCAGTGACCCACCCCGGTCTCACATCAGTTAAATCCTTCTCTTCCTTCTCTACTTTATGACCTAATTTTGCAAACTCTTTGAGCTCAGTGCTCCAAACTTGGTCTTTTTTGCAATTCAAAATATAACCTCCTTTCACTTTAGTGCCTAGCTCTGACTAATCAAAAGCATTTTAGCTTTTGGAGGATTATTTTTCCTCTGGGTATAAAAACATTTTATTTGAAACTCAAAGCCAAGCAATGACTTCTTTGTTATAGGAGGTATCTGTCTTCCCTTTATCCAGGGAAGTTAGCCTTGTGTTCATGGCTCAGCTTTACTGGTGGAAAGGATAACAGGTTCAAAGAAGAGAGGTGGATAAGGGCAGGTAGGGAAGGAAATTCAATATAAAAAATATCCTACTACATTTGTAGTTAAAAGTTATATTGCATTTGTGTTATATTTATATAAAGCTTTATAGTTTACAAAATGCTTTTATTTATGTCATCGTGAAGCAATAGGGAAAAATGGTTAAAAGTCCACACTTTAAATCTGGGTTTTGACTATAATTCAGCCACGCACCAGCAATGCGATATTGGATGAACTAATATAAATTTCTTCATCTGGAGAAGAACAGTACCATACTCACAGGGTTATCACCTTTAAAGAAGACTTCATTTATGTAAAGAACTTGGCATACCTCAAGAAATTAAAAAGTATAAATAAGGGCCACAGTATTGTTTTTTAAGCTGGTATTAATCTCTTTGGAGCTTTCTTCTTCGGTCAGATTTGTTCAAACTCCAACCTTAGTCATGGATTTCCTTCTGTTTGCCTAGGGTAAAGAAAGGGTTAGGGTTGGAGGCCCTTAATTGCTAAAATATTTGGAAGTTCATGCCACTCTCAAATGGCCATTTCACATGACTCTGTGCTGCGTCTAGGCTTGGGGACTTTGTTGACTGACACTAGAACTTGGGAGCTTCCAGCCCAGATTCCCTACGCGGGAGGCAGCGGGTAGGGTCCAGTCTCACTAAACGCGCAGCCCGGCAGATGACTCTGTGTCTCCCCTTCCTCACCCAGTGATGCTCCTTCTCCTCCACCCCCCATCCTCCTCTGGGACAACCCAACATAATCTCAGGAAGTTCACATTTTAAGAATAAAAGCCAGGAAGGGAGACTGATATCACAATATTTCTACTTTCTGTGGGGCACCTCTTGTGTTCTGCTGCAGCAGAAACAAAGCCCATTTTAATATCTCAATACATTATCCTTCTGTGCAGTGAATAAATGAAAGCAGTTATTATATTTATGCCATGATATGGTGGAAAGAAAAATTTTGAATTACACTTTAATCACTTAAAACCAATGAAAGAGTTTTAGAAATGACTGTTTTGAATATATTGAAAATGAGGGTAAAACATCAGACAATCAGAATTGTAAGATTTCTGTCAGGCTTGTAGAAAGGAGAAAAATGAATCAGTCCAACACTGAATGTTTGGTTTTAGGAATTTGTCCTAGTAATCAGAATGAATTTAGAAATCAGAAGCTAGGTCTCTATGATGATTAAAGATGGGAATGCAAATATTCATACAAACAAACAAAGTCCCCTCAATAAGTGGTGCTGGGAAAACTAGACAACTACATGTAAAAGAGTGAAATTAGAACACTCCCTAACACCGTACACAAAAATAAACTCCAAATGGATTAAAGACCTAAATGTAAGGCCAGACACTATAAAACTCTTAGAGGAAAACATAGGCAGAACACTTTTTGACATAAATTGCAGCAAGTTGTTTTTCGATCCACCTACTAGAATAATGAAAATAAAAACAAAAATAAACAAATGGGATCTAATTATACTTAAAAGTTTTGCATAGCAAAGGAACCATAAATAAAAAGACAACCCTCAGAATGGGGGAAAATATTTGCAAACGAAGCAACTGACAAGAAATTAATCTCCAAAATATACAAACAGCTCATGTAGCTCAATATCATAAAAACAAGCAACCCAAATCAAAAAATGGGCAGAAGATCTAAATAGACATTTCTGCAAAGAAGACATACAGATGGCTAAAAAGCACATGAAAAGATGCTCAGCATCACTAATTATTAGAGAAATGCAAATCAGAACTACAATGAGGTATCACCTCACACTGGTTAAAGTGGCCATCATCAAAAAATCTACAAACAATAAATGCTGGAGCGGGTGTGGAGAAAAGGGAACCCTCTTGCACTGTTGGTGGGAATGTAAATTGACACAGGCACTACGGAGAACAATATGGACGTTCCTTAAAAAACTGAAAATAGAACTACCATACGACCCAGCAATCCCACTCCTGAGCATATATCCGGAGAAAACCATAATTCGAAAAGATACATGTACCACAATGTTCATTGCAGCACTGTTTACAATAGCCAGGGCATGGAAGTAACCTAAATGTCCATTGACAGAGGAATGGATAAAGAAGCTGTGGTACATATATACAATGGAATATTACTCAGCCATAAAAAAGAACAAAATAATGCCATTGGCAGCAACATGGATGAACCTAGAGATTGTCATTGAGTGAACTAAGTCAGACAGAGAAAGACAAATATCATATGATGTTGCTTATGTGTGGAATCTAAAACGGTACAAATGAGCTTATTTACAAAACAAACAGTCACAGATGTAGAAAACAGACATATGGTTACTGGGGGTAAGTGGGGGGAGGGATAAACTGGGAGATTAGGATTGACATATACACACTACTATATGTGAAATAGATAACTAATATTCAATACTCTGTAATGGCCTATAGGGAAAAGAATCTAAAAAAAGTGGATGTATGTATAGTATAACTGTTTCACTTTGCTTACACCTGAAACTAACACAACATTGTGAATCAACTATACTCCAATAAAAATATAAAAAATAAAATAAAAAGCCTTGGGGGCTTCCCTGGTGACGCAGTGGTTGAGAGTCTGCCTGCCGTTGCAGGGGACGTGGGTTCGTGCCCCGGTCCGGGAAGATCCCACATGCCGCGGAGTGGCTGGGCCCGTGAGCCATGGCCGCTGAGCCTGCGCGTCCGGAGCCTGTGCTCAGCAACGGGAGAGGCCACAACAGTGAGAGGCCTGTGTACCGCAAAAAACAAAAAACAAAAAAACCTTGGGAAAGTATAAATCTATTTGAAAAAAATATTCTATTGAGATATTTTGGGCCACAGTTAATTACTTTAACTTCTCTTGAAAAAAATATTCCAAATTTGATCTAAAAAGTAGTTCCCCTGATAACTGTAAACATTGGAGGCCAACCTATGTGTCTTGAAAAAAAAATTTTTGCAAGAAAACCTAGACTACATAGAGCAGTGGGAGAGAAATGCATAATGAAGACTGGAAACTCAGACCTATAAAAGAAAAATGTAGTTATATTTATTCAAAGTTAAAAACAGTTATGGTATGTAGGCTTCCCTGGTGGTGTAGTGATTAAGAATCTGCCTGCCAGTGCAGGGGACATGGGTCCGAGCCCTGGTCTGGGAAGATCCCACATGCCACGGAGCAACTAAGTCTGTGTGCCACAACTACTGAGCCTGCGCTGTAGAGCCTGTGAGCCAAAGTTGCTGAAGCCCACGTGCCTAGAGCCCGTGCTCCGCAACAAGAGAAGCCACCGCAGTGAGAAAGCCCGCGCACCGCAACAAAGAGTAGCCCCTGCTTGCTGCAACAAAGAACGCCAGCACCCAGCAACGAAGACCCGAAGCAGCCAAAAATAAATAAATAAATTAAAAAAAAAAACTTAACAGTTATGATATGTGATAGCATAATCAAAGTAATAAATGATACATTTAGAAAAAGTAAATCAAAAGACAAAGGGTTTATATCCATAATTATACACACATCACTTAAAACTTGGTTAAGACAAACTAGTAGAAATATGGAAAAAGTATGTGCTCAGTAAATGCATGAAAAGTTGATATATCAATTTACTGACCTTAGACTGATAAAATTAAACAAACATGGAAATGTAAAGTCCTGTCTTGGGGGACACACACATGAAAGAGTACATTCATATGCTGATGATAGGATTTGTGACATCCTTTTGGAAAGAGACGTGGCAAGGCCTACTAAAATTAAAGAAAAATATACATATCTGTTGTCTTATCAATTCCTCTTATAGAAATGTATTCCATGGAAATAAAATGTCAACTACAAAAGGAAATATAAATAATAGTATTTATTGTCATATCGTTCATAATAGTTAAGTAAATTATGACAAACCCACAGCATGGAAAGTTATTCACCTATTAAAAGGAATGAACTAGACCTGTATCAGTCATCTTGGATGGATGGATTTCTAGGAAATACTGTTGACTAAGCAAACAAAGATTTGGAGAAATATGTATAATACAATCTAATTCTTATAAAACAGTAACGACTCTCCCATATAAGTGACTGGGTGTATGTGTGTATATATGATTAGAGAGATACACAGTAAATTTTAACATGGGTTACCTGGAGGGGTGGTGATAGGTTTGGGGGCAAAGGAAAGATGATAGATGGAAAGCAAGGATAAAAATATCTAGACTAAAAAGTAGATGTGCGATATCCAAATAAACACACACAAATTCACATACAGAAATTAGGGGGAAAGAGAATAAATGTAGTTTTATGTATACTGCCTTATATGAATGGCCCATGATACTCTGTCAAGTTTTAATTTACAGAGTGCTTTGTATAATAGGATTCTGTTTTTGTTAAAACAAGTAAATAATCACTTATATTTGTGTGTGTATGATTCTACACATATATGTATATATTTATACACAAACATGGGCAAGGGAATAGGCATGGAAAAGTACATACTAGTCTTAATATTGCATATTTTAGGAGGTGGGAATGGAACAAGGATGGGATTACATCTTTATCCTTTTATTATGCGTTGTTTTAATTCTTATACTAAGCTTGAATGAATTTTGCAATTTATAACACACCAAATAAATTTAAATAGTATGTAATACCTTACATATGTATAACTTTTAGATTCTACAAATCTGACTCAATCAAATAACATATCAACCCTGGCCTGTGGCCAACATAACCTAAACCAAATTCTGATCTTATCCCAAAGTGAATTTATTCTCCTTATGCTAAAGTGATTGCTAAGATGCTGTTTTCTCATTCATATTCTCATCTGCTTCTCATCAGTAACCTGAAAAGATATTATTATCCCTGTATTTATATACAGTATGTGGAAGAAGGAATCAGAGGTCTTCATTGACTTGCCAAAAGTCATAGAGCTAGTTGTGACACTTAATCCAGACCTTGATCTCAAATTCCATTTTTTTTCCTTTCTATTATATCACAAATGCTGCTAAGCAAGTGTTTTCCTAGCTTCTTCCAAAAACTCAACACTCATCCAAGTCCTAGCCATGGATGTCTGTAAAGCTGCTCATACCAAATGGTGAAAATTTCTCCTCTGGTTGTCAACATACCATTTATTTTTTCCCAGTCTCTGCTTGGCTAAATGCTATCCATTTGTGAAATCATTTGGGTACCTCCCAAATGCATGGCATCAAAAGAAGACTCAGCCCTATTAGATGCTTCCTGTTTCAAGTAAAATAGGCTGATCCTTAAGATAGTCCATGATCAAGAATTTTCTCAGCCTGTGAGCTAAAGAAATAAGACAACTGACAAAAATAAAAAGACCTCACAGCATCAGGCTACTACGGTGAAAGAAACAGAAAAAGAACCAAACTGTAAGGTTGATACAGGCTGAGTGTTTGTGTCCTCCCAAAATTCATATGTTGAATCCCTAACCTCCAATGTGATAGCATTTGGAGGTGGGTTTTTTGAGAGGTAATTAGAGTTAGATTAGGTCATGAGAGTGGGGCCCTCATGATGTAATTAATGCTCTTATAAAAAGAGGAAGAGACAGAAGCATTCTCTCTCTGCCATGTGAGAGTACAGCTAGAAGCCAGGAAAAGGGCCCTCGCCAGACACTGAATCTGCTGGCACCTTGATCTTGGACTTCCCAGCCTCCAGAACTGTGAGAAATAAACCGTTGTTTAACTCGCCCAGTCTGTGGTATTTTGTTACAGCAGCCTGAGCAGACTAAGGTGAAGGCGCAAACAATGAACAGAAATCCTTGATGCAACTAGTCTTGTAACAGTAGCTAATAGGAAGTGGCAGGACTGTTGCACATATATGTCGGTGCTTTTACTTTTTTTTTTTTTTTTAAAGTTCTGAGACCATGTTTTTAAACAAAGTCTTTTTTTATTAATTAATTAATTTTATTATTTTTGCTGTGTTGGGTCTTCGCTTCTGTGAGAGGGCTTTCTCCAGTTGTGGCAAGCGGGGGCCACTCTTCATCGCGGTGCGTGGGCCTCTCACCGTCGCGGCCTGTCTTGTTGTGGAGCACAGGCTCCAGACGCGCAGGCTCAGTACTTGTGGCTCACGGGCCCAGTTGCTCCGCGGCATGTGGGATCCTCCCGGACCAGGGCTCGAACCCGTGTCCCCTGCATCAGCAGGCAGACTCTCAACCACTGTGCCACCAGGGAAGCCCCGGTGCTTTTAGTTCTTAAATTATGCTTGTGGTAGGCAAGATTCTAAGATGACCCCCTATGAGTCATGGCCTTGCATAATCCTATCCCCTTGAATGGAGGCAAAACTTGGGACTTGCTTCTAGCCAATAGATTATGGCAAAGGTGATGGGATAGTCAGTCGCATGATTGCATTACATTACATAAGACTGTCTTAGTGGACTGGGGAGAGATTCTCTTGCTGGTCCATATGGAGGAGTAAGTTGCCAAGTTGTGAGAGGGCCACAGCTGTGGGTGGCCTCTAGTTGCTAAGAGTGGTCCCCAGCTCACAGTTATCAAGAAAAATAGGGCCTTCAGTTCTGCAACCACAAGGAGATAAATTCTGCCAACAACCACATGCACTTGGAAGAAAAACCTGAGCTCCAAAAAGAAATGCAGGCTGGCTGACACCTTTGAGACTCTGGACAGAGGATCCAGCTAGGCATTGCGTGGACTCCAGACCCATAGAAACTTGTATGAGATAAGAAATGTCTGTTGTTTTAAGCCATTACCTTTGTGGTAACTTCTTATGCAACAAAAGAAAATGAATACAATACTTAACAAGTACAAACCACGATGTTATGGAAAGAGCGCAGCTCTGGAACATAGGATACCTGGGTTCATTCCTCATGAACAAGTGAACTTGCTATGGGGCATCAAGCAAGTCATACAACCTTTGGGGGCTTCAGTGACCTCATATGTGACGTGATGGCCTGTTCAAGATCTCTTTAAGATCTTGATACTAACACCTCCTGGCTAATGTTGATGTTAGCCAGGATTTTTGGCTAACATCAGGAATGTTGATGTTGATGTTTGATAGGATTTTTACCCCTATCAAATATACTGCATATTATCATCATATATTTTAATCTGGCCCACTTACTTCATTTATTTAGCTTTGGTATTATCATCCTCCCCCCCCTCGCCTCCAAAAAAGTCCATTAAAATCAGCACCCTCGGATTTTAATTTAAGAAGGCAAGAAGAGGTCTAATTTGAGAAAGGCGCTTAAAAAATTGTATGAGGATCATCATTGCTTTTCAGAAATTTCATTGTGAAATTGAGAAGCAAAACATAGCTAAAGTCACAAAAAAGGAAATGAGAATTTTATTTTCAGAAACATTTCAGGAATGTGAAAGTTGGATTAGATGTGAGCCCTGTCTCTATTTCTGGAGCATTGCACAATATAGGAAAACAAACTTTTAGCACCTCTGGAGAGAACTGTGTACATTCCCCAAGTGCGACTCTTACGTCAGAAGGTAGCACCTCATCAGCATCAGGATGCTGGTGGTTCATCAGGTTCATCTTAATCTGTGCACTCACTCATGCATAAAAGAGAAAAGTGAACAAGGATGCAGCCACTATTCGTTTTATTGCACTTTGTTACTAATATGAAGCATCATGGTTCATATTTATATTTAGTTTAAGAGATGAGCCTTCCGGAGGCAAAGCCCCAGCTCTGCAGGGTAAATGGTATATTCCCTCCTGATCCCACAAGGCGCTGTAAACAAAGGAGACTTCTGCTATAAATAGGACCTGGGTCAGAAAACATTTTGTGGAGTATTAATAATCAATGCACTACACAGACAGTGTAAGGTGAGGGCCGGAGTCATTATCATCCCATTAGGAAACGAAGAAATGATTTCCTTTGTTGTAGGTGGCCTTTGGTGTGACTGCATGAAGGAATGTTTGATTAATCCAGCTTTTCCTCTTTGCATTGATTCAGCTCCACAGTGGACACAGGAGTACTGGGGCTTTCACTAGGAGTCAGCCCTCGGAGCACAGGAGTTAGCCGTCATTTGCTAACTCACCACGCCACTGGAGGCAAAGCTAGAAGACAGAGCCGCCCAAAGCCAATCGCTGCCCCAACCTGTGGCAGGCTCCTGCCTGGGCTTTCCCCCCTGCCCCGCCCCGGCGGCTCCCGACCCCTCAGTCCTGCTCCGCACGCCGGCTGCGCTCGCCTGCACCTGTCACACCTCCTGGATTTGGCAGAAGGATATGAGGAGACAGCTGGAGTCACTGTAGTTTCCTCTGTTTGAAGGTTGCCCAAATGAAAAACAAACAAACAAATCTGGTGAGTTTCGTGTTTCTTTTAAGTGTACAGAAATGCAGCTGCTAAGTGGTGTAGGAGATCAAAGGAGACTTTTAAATTTAGGACACCAAAGTGTTCTTCCTGGCTTGATCCTTGATGGATATTTGTTAGAAAACTTTAGAAGGAAGTTGCAGAAGAGGATTAGGTCTATTAAACTCGTTTGAACTGTGAAAAGTTCATTAAGTGTCCTCATTGATGATCCTGTGGAGAATGTGTTAGTGCAGTGAGCCCTGAGGTTGTATTTCTGTTTCGGGTGGTAGGAGTCAAGGGCATGGTTGAAAATATTTATTTAGTAGAATGATACGGTGATATGATTGATTGCCTATTAATTGTCAATTTTGTAGCGAGAAACAAAGATATGTTACAAAGCATTCAGTAATTTCAGTACTTGGTGTGAGATGAAGATTGATCTCAGTTTCCAAATTTGAAGTTATGTCTTAAAATATAAAGACATTGCGAAGGGAAAATAACTGGCATATTCTTTTCAATGTACGTTGCAGTATTTTAAATAGCTTAGATTCCAGTGATTGGGGCAAAAAAATGGTTAATTATTTCTATCAGTACCTTAGCAGTTGTTAATTTTCTTAAAATTTCTATTTATTTGTAAAAGAATGTAAAATTACTTATTGTAGATTGCAATAGAAAAAGTAAGTGATAGTATTTGAATATTCCAATTTTCTGAACACAAAAATCATAAACATTATATTTTTTAAGTTGCAGTTTTAATTTTATTTTGACCAGAATTGGGAAATGGCTGGTTTGTAAATGGTTTGTACTTTAAAGTTATTTTTCTTTAATTTGACATGCTTTAAATGACTTCTTGATCCCTCTCACTTCTCTATTTTGCATCAGAAAAATTTTAAATATGCTAAAGGGATAGAACTAACATGGCAAATGTGTTCTATGGTACATGTCGATTGTTGTTGATGATGTTTGTAAGCATGAAAAAAATCTATCTTGATTATTCTGAGTTTTTTTTTTCTATTCTCTAAACTGATTAGTTGCTTTCAGTTAACTTTGTTTTCTTGTTAAAATAATATATCTGAAAATTAATTTCCACCTGAAATCATTTTAATCCACAAATTTAATTGAGAACTATTTAATAATTTGTCATTTTGGTCAAGTTTGAATCTTCCTTTGACAGCTTTAAGGGGCTTGCTGAGGAGGGGGAAGGAGGAATTGAGTGTGGAAGAAGCTCTTGAATTAAATAATGTATAAAGGTTAAACATCAAACACTGCTGTCATCATCATAATTCTAAATCACAGTTGACCATGGATATTGATGTCTTCCTCCAATAAGTCCTAAGTCCTAACCTCCTTGATGTATTTTTTTCTTCCGTTGACCTGATTTTCATTTTCTTAGCCTCTAAGACGTTAGCTCCATAAAAGGTAGGTTTGAGGACAGGATCCCCCAAAGGTAGGTTTTTCATTTCATCTTCATACCAGGCAGCTTACGAGGGGAATTACAAATGAGGTCCTCATTCAGGTATACTTTCAAGTTCTTGTAAAAGTGCTGAGCTATAGCATTGGTTGGTTCTCCAACAGAAGGCAAGTGAATACGTGTACACATCTAATTGCAAGAGAAACTCTAGTTTTTAAACTATGTGTATAGAATTTCTGGAAATGAAACTTTAAAAACAGTTTATACCTATTCATCAAAAAGCCATTTTATTTGTTTCTCCTCAAATTTGAGGAGTAATTCACAAACATTTTAATTTGGTAATTGGAATATGATTTGACTGTTGGAAAGAAACTGTGATTGTCCATCTTTGGCCTTCTATGTAAAATGCTACCCTTTTTCTTATTTCAGTACCCAATGGTATATGTTTAAGTTTTCGTCTTTTAATTTACATTTATAAAGTAAAGCCATCCAATTTGTAAAATAAAGCCTCTAGTTAATTTCATTAGACATTGACTGGGGTATGTATTTCACAAGGTACTTTGGAGTTGGAAACTTCATCAAGATGTCTTTTAATTCAAAGTAAAATACATGTTACTTTTGGAAAAAATTTTTAAACATGGTACATGTTCATTGTAGTTAAATTAGAAGATGTAGAAGAGTACAAAAACAGTTATAAAAACCAGTTAGTCTCAATAGGCAGAGAGAACTATTAAATATTATGGTGTATTAATTATTATAAAGCATGTATAATTTAAAAAGTGGAGTCATAATGTGTACAAACTGTATTTTGATTTTTCCCATAAAACATTAATTATTTTTAAGCACTCTTGGCTATTTTTAAGTTAATATATGATAGTCTGTTAAGTGGATAAGCCATAATTCTTTAAAATATTCATTTGTTGACATTTAAAGGTTCATTTTATAGTAAGTGGATACAACAGGATTTCCTTGGTACAATGCAGTATTGAAAACACTGGCTCTTCCCTATTCTACAAATGTGTTTTCACTTCTCAAAATGGAATGTTTCATTTGGAAATGGATAAAAGAGGCTCTTTGAGTGATTTCAACACCTTCATTTTAATTTTAGTGATAAGCATTGGAAACACCTATTATTATAGCTAATATATTGATTGAGTTCTACAAAGATTCATTTAAAAGACTTAATATGCCATTAATACAACAACAGAGCACCTTGCAAAGAGTCTCCTTTACAAATCATTTAGAACACTTTTCCTCCCACTTGTATATTTGCAAGCAAGAGGGATATTTGTCTTTATTAAAATTCTCAAGGTACTTCTGATACTACTACCTCTAATATAGCAATAGTAGTGTCAGCTGAGGTCTATGGTTTTAGGTCGGTTATAAAATTAGCAGGGGATGATGGATTTTTAAATATTAATTATTAGCTACTAGCTTAAATTAACATTTGGCTAGCAGTCCCTGATGCAACAGTTTCCTAGCTCACACTAAAATTCTTAGGAAGGCACTTTAAAGGATGAATTCATTATACTTCCAAAGACCACTGCTGACAGTCAACCTATTGCTAGGATCTGGGAGAAATTTCACTGAGCTAGAAAATATCTGTAACACAAGGTTCAGTGTGACCAGAAAATAGGAAGAAATCCACTTTATACTTTTTCTTGTATTTGACTCTTAATTTACAACCTCACTGTCTATACTAAACAGGGAACTGGGTTTCCATCTCTTTACTGGGTGCTGCTTTTGAGGAAGCCAAAGTACTCTGTCTTTGCCTCTCCCAAATATTAGTATTTCTCTTTCTAAAATTGTCAGAGGTGGTAGACCACATAAACAGCTGTGGAGAAAGAGGATGGAACATTGACGATGTTGGTGGTGGCCTGCATCACTCAGTAAAGCTTTGCAGGCAGGCTGAGAGACTGGGAGAAGCCCAGGAGCAGTACTTATGGAGTTGAGGGTGTTACTCTATCTCTTCGGCCAGGGCTACCTGAGCTGGGCAGTGCAGTTTGTGCCCCAAATGAACAGGGCAGATGGAGGCTGTCTCAAAAAGGAACAGTGCCTTTTTGAAATTGTGTAGTTGTGCTTGTGTGTGTGTGTTTGTGTTTCATACAAAGACCTTGCATGTCCTAGTGGTGGCCTTATCTTTAGAGCATCAGAAACCCAGGCTGTGTAGGTAGGAGAAATACCAAGGCCAGCAGAACCATGGTGCAAGTGTGACTAGACCCTGGAAATTGGGATGGGAGCTGTGCGAATCAGTCTACGTCCCAGCAGCAAAACTGAGAAAGGAATGTGACCAGAGCCCAGCTGACCAAGAGTGAGGTCAAGGGAGTCTCCTTGCCTCCTTGTCTGTCGGCAAACACCTGGCTGAATTCTTTTTTTTATTGAAATTGAGTGCAATTCTGTTAGATAACAGATATATTTTAAAAATACCAGAAGGAAGATAATCTGGCTATCCTCTGGATGCTGAGATCATGGGATTGTGAGTGATGTTTGACTTAAAAATAATCTGTATATAATATTTATTGATAATAATGAAAAAAAAGAAAATTATCCTTAACTAAGAAGAGAAAAACAACTAAAAAAGTTTTGTATTCATTTGTGTGCCAGCAATATAATTGGGGTCTTTCGTGCCTCTCCTTTTATTTGCTTTTTCTTACTTAGTGAAGGTATCTAATGAGAAGATGTCGATAGTTCTATTTTCCTTTTGAATTGAAGTCTCAGTGACAGTCACCTTTTAGTTTATCACACACAGGTTGGTTAGGTATTGTGGTAAAGAGACAAGGATTGCTTAGTCACCGAGAATTTCTTCCTTCCTGGAATAGCCATACCAAAAACCACACCTGAAACAACTCTTATAATCTCAACAATTTTCCCCCTTGCTCTAGTTAGAGAATGTCAGAGAGTGCTGGGCAACCAAGGTTATGTGATCTGGTGGGCCAGATCTGATTAATGTTTTTAATTGTGTTTTCAAGATGTAACACACCCAGGGAGATTTGTTCCAGATGGATGCAGTACAAAATGAAAAATAAAATAAAACCCCCTCCAAGCACAATATTGTTCTGAATATTTCTTTGAGGCATCAGCAGTTTTTAAATCATTGGAAGATGAGCTGAAGGCATTCTCTACATTATTGTGCCTGTCCCAGTAATTTAAAATAATTTTTAGTCTTAAAGGCTTTTCCGTGTAGCCCTTTTCTCTACCTGTCATTGGTGATCTCACTCATTACATACTTTTTAAAAAAGTATATGACAGGTCATAATGTGAGTAATTATGACTCTTAAGAGTATTTTATATGACATACCCAATATTTTGTCTTAGTGCATAAAAATTTCTGCATGTGTTCGTGTGTGTATGTGCATACTTTAAAAGGTCAAAGACAATACAAAAGCTTTGTCTTCAGAGAATATTAAGTTAAATGTGAAATGTATACATAATAGAGCAAACCATTACAGAAAAACTAATGAAACAAGTAGATTTGACACTTTTTTTTGTATAAATACACAAGTTGTTGGGATATTGAAAAATATCAAATCAGAATTCATTTTGTGCTAATTTCTGACAGTTATATTTTTTATTTGATACATACCCTATAAATTAGAATTTAATAATATTTTAAATGGCTCTTAGAATCTGCAAACAAAAGCAACTTTGGGGGGAGGATATTTTTGAAAGTAACTTAATTTGGATTTGGGTAAAGGTCTCACACACACACATTAGGCTTACAAGCTGACTAGTTTTATCTTGGTGCTCTTAGATTAATAACTACTTCTTACAACTGACAACTAAGGAAATATCTTTGCACATTAAGGTGGTATTCCATATCTAATGCCATTTCGGCTTGTTGTCATTGGGGACTCTCAAGATTTATCTCCATGGTATTTTAATTGTGAAAACACAATAAAAAACCTAGGGCTTTACTTCTCTTTGGTTTTGCAATAAGTTTGCCTTTTCTCTTTGGATTTAAGTAGTCTTAGAAAAGTAAAATCATCCTTAAACTCTCTCTCTTACAATTTAGAGGAAAAAGGAATGCAACATAATCAGGGGCATTAGATGTTTAAGGAACAAAACTCTGTTTAGGAAATTGACTTCATGTTAAATCAGCCACCCCGAATATAGAAAATTGTGTTGAGTGCGGAATAGGAGATGTGATGGTTGTCCTGGATCAGATGATGGGGAAAATTTGCACACCGGTAGGAGATGAAAACTTAAGTAAGTTATTAAATGATATGTTTAAACTATGCACACTCGTAAACCTCAGACAATTTATAACAGGCCTCTGCATTGCAACCTTAAGTTTCATTTTTAGGTAAATCAATGAAGCAGTTTGCCATGAAATTTTTCCTACTAGAGATTCCATAATTTCTAAAACAAAAGAAATAGTATAAACCCATTTCGAATGTTTAGGCCATGGTCACTACCATTGAGGCTTTGTTCTCAATTTAGGTTTCTATGTGAAGTTAAAATCACATAAACATAACAAATAACTTGAGCATCTTCGGCTAAATACTGTAACTGTTTGAGCCTAATGGGAGTAGTTGCCTTATTTTTTTTTAAAGCATTAGGAGGATAAGTTTTTTTAAAAAATTATTTTATTAATTTATAGTTGATTTACAGTATTGTGTTAATTTCCGCTATACAGCAAAGTGATTAGGTTATACATATATATACATTCTTTTTAATATTCTTTTCCATTAAGTTTATTACAGGATGTTGACTATAGTTCTCTGTGCTATACAGTAGGACCTTGTTGTTTGCCCATTCTCTATACATTAGCTTGGATCCGCTAACCCCAAACTCCCAGTCCATTCTTCCTCCACTTCCCCTCCCCCTGGGCAACCACAAGTCTGTTCTCTATGTCTTTGAGTCTGTTTCTGTTTCGTAGATGAGTTTGTTTGTGTCATATTTTAGATTCTACATATAAGAGATATCATATGGTATTTGTCCTTCTCTTACTGACTTCACTTAGTATGATAATCTCTAGGTCCATCCATATTGTTGCAAATGGCATTATTTCATTATTTTCTATGGCTGAGTAGTATTCCAGTGTGTGTGTATATATATATATATATATATATATATATATATATATATATATATATATACCACATTTTCTTTATCCATTGATCTGTTGATGGACATTTAGGTTGTTTCCATGTCTTGGCTATTGTGAATAGAGATGCTGTGATCATAGGGGTGCATGTATCTTTTTGAATTATAGTTTTGTCCAGATAAATGCCCAGGAGTAGGATTGCTGAATCATATGCAACTCTATTCTTAGTTTTTTGAGGAACCTCCATACTGTTCTCCATAGCGGTTGACCAATTTACACTCCCACCAACAATGTAGGAGGGTTCCTTTTTCTCCACACCCTCTCCATCATTTGTTATTTGTAGACTTTTTGATGATGGCCATTCTGACCAGGGTTAGGTGGTATCTCATTGTAGTTTTGAGAGAATAGGTTGTTGACAGTGGCCTGGAGTAGGTGTGGAAAGATAGGAATCTGTGCAACCTGAGCACTAGCACACAATTGTTTTCATAGCATATTCACTCCTTGTAGACACGAGTGTCTGGGTGTGCTGCTGCTTTACCTCAGAGTTCCTAAGCGTCTCCTTGAAAGCAAAATTTTCAGATACGTAGCTATCCAAAGAACAGATATTTGGAAGTGATGATGATTCAGGAAGCGAATAGAGTAGGAACTGATTTAGGTTGTTCTTTCAGTCACAGTTGCTAAAATAACAATGTAGGTTTGTTTTAGTACACAGAAAATAAAACATACACCAAGGATATCTTTTTCTTTTAATAAGTTTCCAAAGAACTGGAGAAAAGTTCCTGACTTGCATAATTAAAAGGATATGAATTGTGTAGAACCCTGGATTATGTATAGATTTGAGTTGGGAATTTTGTGGGAAAATGTCCAAATTATTTTCTCATTCCTGTATTCTTTGTAGGTCAATTCCATTTCTGTTAGTTTCTTTGGATGCAGTTGATGTGTGCTAAAATTCATTAATAAAACCTTTTTTGTAAACTTTGGGAGACCTTGCCAGTTTTAAATTGACAGTTTGGCAAATGTGGAAATCAGTATTGTTGCAGAGAGGCTAAAATTTCACAGGCAAACTATTTTCTGAGTGCCATTTGATCTGGTGGCATTTGAAGAGAAAATCCCTTTGAGATTATTGATTTACAGCAAGCCCTGTTGGGTGGTGTTGCATCATCTGCTAAACCATGGCTACTGTTTTATCCAGACCAGATTTTCATTTCTTGTCATTTGTCTGTCATGACCTTACCTTTTATAGAATTTATACCAAATAGGAAAGTTAAAATTGAGTGTGGGATTGAGCCATCCTTTCACTTTTTCTTTCTTTTTTTTTTTTTTTTTTGATTCTCAGGCAGCTTCCCAGTTAGGACGTTGTTTATTTTATTTATTTATTTTTAACATCTTTATTGGAGTATAATTGCTTTACAATGGTGTGTTAGTTTCTGCTTTATAACAATGTGAATCAGCTATACATATACATATATCCCCATATCTCCTCCCTCTTGTGTCTCTCTCTCACCCTCCCTATCCCACCCCTCTAGGTAGTCACAAAGCACCAAGCTGATCTCCCTGTGCTATGTGGCTGCTTCCCACTAGCTATCTATTTTACATTTGGTAGTGTATATGTAAGTCCATGTCACTCTCTCACTTCGTCCCAGCTTACCCTTCCCCTCCCTGTGTCCTCAAGTCCATTCTCTACATGTGTGCCTTTATTCCTGTCCTGCCCCTAGGTTCTTCAGAACCATTTTTTTTGTTTTTTAGATTCCATATATATGTGTTAGCATATGGTATTTTTTTTTCTCTTTCTGACTTACTTTATTTTGTATGACAGACTCTAGGTCCATCCACCTCACTACAAATAACTCAATTTCGTTTCTTTTTATGGCTGAGTAATATTCCATTGTGTATATGTGCCACATCTTTATCCATTCATCTGTCGATGGACACTTTTTTTAAGGTGGCTGATTTAGTTTGTAACTTATGTAGATTCCCTCCTGCTCCAATCTCATTTTGCAGCTTGTCTCTATCAGTGTTTATCAAAGTGGGAGCAAAATAATAATTGTTGGAGGTAAGGCCCTAGGATGCCCTTGCAACAGGCATCTCCAGGTAAACTTTGAGAATCATTGCTTTAGGTGTTTCAGGAGTCATCACGTTGTGCTTCAGATACTTTGAAAGGAGATGAAATACACCTTCCTCCCACTCCTCACCTTCATGCAGTAGATTTTTTTTACTTGGTATTTTACAAAGAGTTTCATGTGGAAGAAATTAACCTGGATGGCTAAGATTCGACTGTCTAGTTTAGTTTATCCAGTGTACCCAGGTTAATGCAGAACTGATATGTAATATGACTGGTCTAATAATACTAAATGATGAATGTAGGTATAATAGCTATGGAGGAAAATTTTTAGGACATTTCCTGAGTTTTGAAAATAAGAGGTCATCAGTTCTTCAGTATCATTGTTGGTCATTGTCATTATTGTCATCATTAACAAAGGCAATTCAAAGCATTGTGCTTTTTTTTTTTAAATTTATTTTTATTTTTTTTGCGGTATGCAGGCCTCTCACTGTTGTGGCCTCTCCCGTTGCAGAGCACAGGCTCCGGATGCGCAGGCTCAGTAGTTGTGGCGCACGGCCTGAGTTGCTCCACGGCATGTGGGATCCTCCCGGACTGGGGCATGAACCTGCGTCCCCTGCATCGGCAGGCAGACTCTCAACCACTGCGCCACCAGGGAAGCCCAAAGCATTGTGCTTTTAAAGTTGAGCTAAGAGGTATAAATGGTTTCCAGATTGTGGGGAAGATCTTGACCTAGAGCTGATAATTTATAGCAAAGAAATATTTGTATGTAAATAAGTCAGTGATAAAATCTAATAATATAAAATTCAATCATTTGTACCTATGTTTATGTTTTTCAACTAAAATTTTGTTCACAAGGCAAAAGAATGGTTAAATATATTGACACTCACAAGTAAGCATATCACATGTCATCTTGGTATGCTACTGAAAACAATAAACTAAGATAAATAATAGCTAGGAGAAGAGTCATAAGCTATTAAATTCTGCTGATTTGAGACTTAAAAATATGTATATTTATGGATAAAATAAACTGTGTGAATTAAGTCATATGTATGTAGAGAAGTGAGTGATTTGCAAAGGAAACAGTATTTAATAGTGTTCCGGGAGGGCAGAGAAAGCAAATTGTTATGATTTTAGGGTTCCTAACATCAAGTAGCTCACAACTGTTAGTAACCCCACAATAACAGTATGATATGATAAATACCATTTGGCACACACATGTTAGGAGAGAAGGTAGGCAGAGTTCTAAACTTGACCTGGGGAGGTTCTGGAAAGTATGCCAGAACAGATAACCCTAGAGCTGCTTATAGATACTATGTGTTCAAGAAAGGTTTGTATAACATGATTATTGTTAATCCTCTTGACAACTGACCTTGGAAAAAGGTATTTTTTAGGTGATTTTTTCTCTGGGTTTAGTTTGACTTTAGTCTGTGGCTTTGGATATATTGATTTTCTTACTTTCTTCCTGTCTGTAAATACTATAGAAGTAGCAGTGAAACCATTTGGGGCTTTGATAAAAAGCCTGTAACAATGCTGTTTAACATGCATATAAGCCTTTAAGCAAAAACTCTGGAAATTATGTTGAAGGGTGTCGAGTTGCAGCTTTTGCAAATGGGAAACGATGTCACAGAAGTACAGCTATTATAAAAGATAGTTTGAGATTTTTGAAAAGTCGAATAGATGGTGGATGTGGCTGCTAACAATATTATGTGTCCTTTTCAGGAAAGCTGGTGATATTGAGTGGGTTGGTTGGGTTCTCTTTAATTATTTATCTCATGGCCATTTTTTCTTCAATACCTAGAAAGGAAATAAATAAAAAACAGAATTCACAAACAGGGGAAAGGTAAGTAAGGTTTTACATTTTAAGTATGTAACCTAGGTGAAGCGCTTAGACTTTTAACTGCTCATTGAAGAGAAACTTGGCTGAGAGTGAGAGGCAGCTTGAGGTCAACTGATTTAAACCTCACTGAAAGTTTAGGACCAACTTCCTGGAAGAGCATTTCACTACAAGCTAAGAAAAGCTCAGAGTGTGTGTGGTTAAAGGAAACCTTATGTACCAATGAGAAGCATATTAAACTTCTTTATTTAAAAAACTGTATTTCATTTTATTTTTGTATTGAAGTACAGTTGATGTACAATATTATATTAGTTTCAGGTGTACAACATAGTGATTCAATATTTTTATAGATTATACTCCATTTAAAGTTATTATAATATATTGCCAATATTCCCTGTGCTGTACAATATATCCTTGTAGCTTATTTATTTTATGTATAGTAGTTTGTACCTTTTAATCCTGTACCCCTGTCTTGCCCCTCCCTCTTCCTTCTCCCCACTGGTGACCACTAGTTTGCTCTTTATATCTGTAAGTCTGTTTCAGTTTTGCTATATTCATTCATTTGTTTTATTTTTTTAATTCCGCATATAAGTGATAACATACATTATTTGCCTTTCCTTGTTTGACTTATTTCACTAACTCTAGGTTCATCCATGTTGTTGCAAAGGCAGAATTTCATTTTTTTATGGCTGAGTAATATTCCACTGTATTTATATACCATGTCTTCTTTATCCATTCATCTGTTGATGGACAGTTAGGTTGCTTCCATATCTTGGGTATTGTAAATAATGCTGCTATGAACATTGGGGTGCATGTATCTTTTCAAGTTAGTGGTTTCTTTTTCTTTGGATATATACCCAGGAGTAGAATTGTTGAATCATATGGTAGTTCTATTTTTAGTTTTTTGAGGAATCTCCATTCTGTTTTCCATAGTGGCTGCACCAATTTACATTCCCACCAACAGTGTACTAGGGTTCCCTTTTCTCCACATCCTTGCCAACATTTATTATTTGTAGACTTTTTGATGATAGCCATTCTGACAGGTGTGGGGTGATAGCTCATTGTGGTTTTGATTTACATTTTTCTGATGGTTAAACTTCTTTAAAAATTGCTTTCTAATACCGATTTTAAAATGATGCTCATTTAATAAAATTTTTTTTTAATTTGCCAAATTTTATATTTTTAACAAGTAAAAAAACCTATCCTTTTATGAGGGAGATCTGACTAGAGTCTTCCATATTTGTGGTAGGCCACTTTACCATGTGATTTGAATTATATGATGGAGGCAGCCTTGCCTAATGGAGGTATATTAAAATTGCAAGTTTAATTTCTGTTCAAGTTGAGGTAGGGACTTTTATAAAATGGTAAATGCTAAACAGCACAATAGGGAAGTGATGGGAAATATCATCTTACTTTTTCTCAAAAGATACTGTATGAAGCATGTGGTTAAAAAGACCATAGAGATCTCTGGTAGTGGAAGCTAGAAAACAGTTCTTTAATTGGCAGAATCTCCTTCACTTATGAGACCTTTCTTATTAATGTAGAGCACAGAATACTGAGAAATATCTTTCTTGAAAGATAAGTAAGTATACAAAGCATTGCATGTGACATTTATCAAGCTTCAGAGGAAAGAAAAAAACAAGAAATGTCAGTTCCCTGTCAGTCATTGGGCAAATACTTTCTATATTTATTAAGTCAATGATATGAAGCACACAGAACCACAAAAGCAGGCTGATGTTGTAAAGGCAAAAAGAAAAATGTGTAATATTTTAGCAAGAAACGAATAACTCTGTGGTTTCTCTCCTTATTTCTTTCCTTAGCCTTTGTGGCTGTTACTACTTTTAGTGCCCTTTCCCATCTACATTATTTTTAGCATTGAGAATGAAGCTTCTAATCAGTCAGACGTACTGTCAGAATCTACAGATAAAATTATTGCTTTGGCATATGCTTACAGAAACTGAGTTTCCTAGAATTGACGTAAAGGTAGTATGAGCAGAAGCAAAATATATCCTTTTAAGTGTGGGTCTTTGCATCAATCTTTAGCCATCGAGCCATAAAATCACACAATTCTATTCTCTTTTTCATTCACCTCATTATGAGAATTCCCTTACGAAAGACCTGACAACTCTTGGTGAATTGAGTGGTGCCATTTAGGCATTTTGTGGAAAAGTCTCTTTTGAGAGGTGAGCAACCAAATGGCACTCTGAACTTCTGATATTCATAGTGATTCCCTGAGAGTTGTAAGGTGTACTAGTTCAGTTTTGTATCCTTCTCTTTTGACTTTTGTGTACAGACCATCCCCCCACCATTTCCACAATTTAGCCTCCTCATAGCCTCCTCCTACCTGCAAGGTGCTGCAGTACTGGCTCCCAAACTTATTCAGGTGGCTGAGGACCTGAACACTGGAGAGTTCTTTGTGGCACAGCATAATAACAATAAAACAAACTTAGAATTATTAAACGTATCTTTGGAGCTCAATCACACATAATCTCATATGAGATTATATTATAAACAAGTGGTAGCAGCAACCAAAGGGTGAAGAAAACTCATGAGAGATTGACTTAGTAATGTTTTACTCATTATCCCATTGCTTCCCTTTGAAAATTGGGTTGAAAGCTATCCTTTCCCTTCTTTTGAACACCAGTGTTTTGAACCATAGTTTAAAAACGTTATGCTGAGGTCAGTGTGTCTCAACCTTGGATGTGTATCAGAATCACCTGAACAATTTTTAAAAATCACATCAATACCTGGGATTCACCTCAGCTGGATTTATTGAGAATTCTTGGGTGTTTTGTTCAGGCATTTATAGTTTTAAAAAGTTTTCCTTTCCAGGTGATTCCAAGTGTACAGCCAAGGCTGTGGATATCATGCCCAGCAGGGCTGTGAATAGACATTGAGAGAGTGTGTGAAGACTGTGATAAGCAGGGCAGCTGTAAGTGTTACCCAGTGCCCTCTGCTTGATTGCAGTAACAGCTCCTGCCAATCAGCTGCGGCAGCCTACCTCCCCCAAACTTCTGTATCACATAAACCAATTTGTCTGTTCTTCTGCCTTCTGTGGGCTCTGCCTGTGCATTAATTCCTTTAATACCTGGTTACAATTCACTCATGTTTAGGGTAGGTAGTATTGTCTAGTGGACAGAGCATAAGCAGTGAAGTCAGGCAGACTTGGTTAAAATTTTAACAGCCATTTACATATTGATACTTGGCTTTCTGAGCTTTTGTTTCCTCAACTATACATTGTGAGTTAAGATTGTCAGTTACCACATGTAAACAGTGCCTGCTGCTCCCTGTTGTTGCTGTTTACACCTTAGAGCCACACCTCTCTTCTGTATGACATTAATGAATACTAGTAGTTATGATTGTACTGCAGATGTGCTGCTTCATGACTCGGTGGTCTGGGTCTATAGCTAGATTTCACATATATTTGTCAGGGATTCTGTCTTCTGTTTCTTGGTCATTCCCAATCTTCTTTTCATTGCTCCCAACCCTGATCTTAAATATATCCCAGGCTTCACAGCTTTCTCTCTAGTAGTTGTGTTCTAAATACTGATGACAGACTGTCATTTTCTGATTTCAAAATTCCATGGACTTCCTAATGTAGATATTGAAAACAATGACATAGAATCAGGTCTTTGGTAGTTCAATTAATAAACTGTGTAGAGTTAGATTAAAGACGTTTTGAAATATTTGTTCACCCCTAAATAGAATCACCATTTTAAACTAACAGGAAGGCATAATGATATTTTCATGTAAAACAAATTTTTTCATTAATAATCAGAGGCTGTATAATTGTATAAATGCATGCACAAAATCAGAGTCTGCCAAGAATTATCAGCAGACAATTTTCATTTAAGACTTCTTTCTAATGTAAAATCAGTTACTGTGGCCTTTTTTTCTTTGAGCTCAAATTTAGCTTTGATTATATCTAGGGGCTCTGCCTTGTGGTTATGTAGGCTTTCACACTGTGGTGCTAAGAGCAGATGGGAAAATGTGCTATAATACTACAATATAGTCTTGCAAATAGCTATGAAGAATCAACCTACTAAAATTTCATAGGCTTCTGCTTCTGATGGCTATGCCTGTGTGGTTGTTGCAGTTTTATAATGTAACTAGTATTCCTTCTTTGGAGTTTATCTTTATTTCTTTTAGGTTTCAAGTGGTTCCATAATGCTTTATTTGGGGTCCTGCCTTTGAAACTGGAATAGACAGGAAGGCTGTCCATAAAGCTGAAAGTAGGAAGGGAGGCTTAAGGGTTCAAGTAAAGGCTGAAGGTACTCTGTGCATGCTTCTGGCCAAGGACGAGGAGCTGCAGTGCATCAGAGAGGAAAGCCAGGAACACAAAATACATGCTCACAAACCAGTTTATTGAGAACATAAACACTTGAATGAGTGGATGGAGCCCCCACTATGTGCCAGGCACCACCAACGATTCTTACATCTGTAGTTTTCCTGTCTGGTCAACATCTAGACACCTTTCTCCAACCAATGCTGTCTTCAACTAGGTAACTCAGATTCTAAATTTCCTTTTAGTTCACTCTTCAAGTAAAGCAGGTACATTGTTTAAGAATTTTTTTCAATTTTATTTCCTTCTATTATTGATATCCCGTAGCTTTGAAGTATCAGTTTGAAAGCAAATTTACAAATTAAAAAATGATATTTTAAATATTCTACGTAAAAATTAGTGCAAAATAAGCGTGACACTTTTGTCTTCAGGTTCTAGAAATGTGTGGGTTTCATGGTACTCTCCCACTTCATGCAGGGTTACTAAGTAGGCTTGTACAAATTTTGCACCATGTAACTCTAGGGATTGTATGAAGGATTTCATTCTACCATTATCAAAGTGAATGGCAACCCTTAAATTGTGCAGTGTATAACTTGGACAGCTGTATCTGTTGGCCTAGTATATGTTACCTCCTCTTCTCAAGCAACATTTGGAGCTCATGAAATATGGTTATGATGAATATTTGTTTGAAGTTTTTTTTTTTTTATTCAATACCACATCAGAGTGATCCATGCAGTTGCTGTTAGAGGAAGCATTAACTGGACAGCCATTCCTGATGCTTCTCTATCTCATTCCTAGTTAACTATGATAGATGGTCTCAGACCTTTCATTGAGGACCACCAGTTGGTGACTTGACTTTTCTCTTTCATGTTTTGCTATTTTACATTAGCCAAATTTAGTCACCCATCTAAAGTCACCCACCACAGGTTTCAGTGTGACTATTTTAATTTGCCATTCCCTAGGGCAATATATGTCCAATTTGCCTGTTGTTAGGAATAACAGTGTCTGTAAATACACTGTAAATACAGATTACTACTCTCCTTTTTATGTTTTTAGAATCAGAAGCTCTAAGGTAGGGCCTGGGGATTTTTGTATCTGTTCTGGGGTATTATATTTATTATGATGCAGAATTTCCTTATAGTAAAACATTGTTCTAGCAGAGTATCTCCCACAAAATGTCTCCAATACAAAAGCCCATAACTAAAGTCAAAAGTTATAGGTCAGGGGTATCCCAGGAACTTCTTACAGGGTCCTCAAATCTGTACATTCAGTGAAGAGCCTCATGGTGGCTTTTGCAAATTAGTCCATTGCATAATGTTCTTAAGTCCATCCTATTTGAGTTAGAGCTTTTCCAAAACATATTTCAGCGAACAAAGAGGTCACTAACCAACCAGTGACTGTCCACCACTCATCAAAGGCAGGAGGCATGCTCTGATGGAGCCAGAAGGAGTCACGTGCATGATTAAGAAAACTCTGGAATTATGCCGTCTTGCTCAGACTGCAGAGTACTTGCCTACAAACCACTTCATGGACACGACACAACACCCTCCAAAATGGGCATGACTACACCTCTGCCACTGATGGGGGAACTGATAGTCTGAGAGGCTAACTCAGTCTCCCAAAGACAGCCAGCCAGCCAGGGGCACGGCCAGAGCACATTTCTGCTTCTCTGGGATTCCAGCTTGATGGTGTTTTTTGATAATACCACAGCAACCCCTCTATAACAATGTGTGCTTGTATTTTTGTGTGTTGGGAGGAGGTGTGTGTTCTGACTTGTTGATCACTCTTTGGTCACGGGCAGAATGGATGTGCTGGGGTGAGCGCGTGGCCTGTGGCAATGTATATGTAAGTTGTGATGGCTTGTAGGGTCATGGAAGACCATTCTGGATAGGAAATTGCTTTTCTAGTATCATCATCTCATCTAGGGGGCCCATTTTCTCTGTGGCAAAGATGAAGAAACTCCAAACCAAGATACGCTGACATTGGTTTGGACTCCTCGTCAGCGTTTCTTTTCTGCCTGCCTCCATTTTGACACCAGTGCTTACAGATGCTGAATGTTCTCTCTGCACACAGAAGACTTATGCTCCTGCAGTGTGTGCCTGTGAGGAGCCTTGATCTCTGGGGAGGTGGATCCATGTGGATTTTGGCAGTGGACTCTGCCTAGAAACAGTTTAAAAACAAATGTGCAGGGAGTGCCTACTTAGTCATTATGGATAGCATTATTGAGTAGGAGGTGTTTGGGTCTTGAGTGACTCTGTCATCCGTGGGTTCTGGCAAAAGACTTTGGGTGTTATTTCATCTCAGGGATAGCAACAGAGTGACTTCCAAGTGATTCTCAATAAATAATGGGCCTTGGCATTGGCTTGGGTTACAGTTGTACTTTGTTTATAATTTTAGGTCTGGTGTAGAAAAATTTCAGAGCAAAAGTTCTGGTCAGGTAGAACAGTGTTCCAAGGTAACTGTCTTCACATGGGGGTTCACACACACTGGGGGAGCATGAAGACATCCCAGACTCTTAACATTCATATGTACTTTCCCCTAATACCGGTGGGCCTGAGGTTTGTTGGATTTCTACAATCCTGCCCTCCACGATTGCCCTTTCTTGGGTTACCATGTAATTATCATTCAAACTGGAACACTTTTGAGAGTGAATGAGGGAACTATTTTAATAATTATGGTGAGGCAGCAAGTGTGAACTGGGGTTATTTTGGATAAAACTGCATTGTATGGTCACATTACACTTCTCTCATTTTATGAAAGGAAGGCAGACCTCTTCCCCATGCTGATTCTTACTGTGGTGAATGACCCTAAGTTGGGTAGATTTCTGGATGCCAAACAAAGGGACAGTTGAGAATCCATAACTCCATAGGGAATAAATAGTTAGAGTAAGGCAAAGACGTTTTCAGTAAGAAATAGGTGGTGAGGCAGTGGCACCTTATGTCATTCATGCAGTAAACTCATGGCGAGTCCCTGTGGCTTCTCTCTCTCACTCTCTATCTTAGAATAGGAATTCAGAAGTGACCTGCTTGTCACAGGCATGTGTAGTAATACACTTATTTAAAATGAAAATGAAACCTGGCTTTTTAGGATGAAAAATAAATCTGATTTGGCTGATGGATTTGACAATGAGGACCGACGTTACCTATCAGGTTAATATGACATATTTTCTCTAAATCAAATGAGCTAAATATTCAGTTCTGAGGTTTTGAAAAAACAAATATTTAAGTCATATGCATTTTAATATATGCCATGAATTACACCTGAGGCGACTATTAAACATATAACGATGTTTAAATATTAACTTAAAAGTATAGATGGTACATAGTTTTTATGATTTTTTTTTTAGCAATAATCTTTGAAGACCATTTGAAATGTTTGCATTGAAGCTTCATGATGTTCACTGTCCTGGCCTCCTGCCTCACAGTTGCTGTGTCATCCACAGTGGCTGTCATGTATTTTCAAATGCAGCCTTCCTGTTCCACACATGTGGACCCACTGTGGGCCCAGTGTCTCTTCAAATGAAGAAATCCCATGCTAGAGAAGGTACCTGAAAGGAAGACCCCACCTTCTTGTCCAGTCAGGCAACTCAAATGTCCTGGTCCAGACACTTCATTTGTGCTTGGGTTTGTCAGGGCTCGAGTATACTTATTTCTGGGAAACTTGGTAAGGGCAATTTATTCCAAAGCATATACACTTTCCCCCCTTTATTTCCTATTTGGTAACTATGAAGTACATTTCTTTCCTTTCTCTTTTTAAAAAAAAAAATTTTTTTTGTGACGGCATTTTTTCTTAACAGTAGGAAAGTAAATTGCTTTAATATTTGGTGCAACATGAAGGCTTTGGATGAGGCCATGAGATAAGTTTCTATTCATAGGATATTAGAATTTATACCCAAGCCATGGTTGTCAATCTAATTAGATCTTTATTAGATTGGCAAATTTTTCCTTGTACCTAAAAGATTACTGTTTTGTCTTATTTTGTTCTTCAGTGAATCTTAATACAATGCTAGAGATGAACAAAAAGGAAGGTGATTGAAAAATTTCTTGAGGAAATTGGACATCAGTCTTACTGGTCAATGCACAGAAGAATAAAATCAGGTTTACACAGGAAAGAAAATTATGATGGGAATGATCCATTTAGTCTTCTTTGCAATTCTTAAACTCAAACTAGAAAAAATGAAACTGGTAAGTTTTGTCCAGTTCTGGGAACTTGAAGGTAAGGAAACATGAAAGAATAGGTTCAAGAAAAGGGCCTGCTGCTTTGGAACAAGAAAGGGTACGGACGGCCAGGTGGGGCTGCTTTTTGTGGTGGCTTGCTCACCTGTACAAAGGGGTTATCACAGACATGAACACTGTAATTACATAAACATAGAGGCAAGCTTATTTTTGGGCAAATAGGAATTCTTAACCCAATTCTTAGTCTATATCTCTGGATGCTTCTGAAAAAGTCAGTTCTCTCTGATCAGGTCAGCAATGCTAATGTACCTTTGGTATTTGACAATAAAATCTACAAAAAGTGGCTTATATTTTTGTGGATTCTTAGTTGGAAATGGCACCTTCCCATATATTATTCTGTTTGACTTTGACAAGAGTAGTTCACCACATGTGGAAATAGTGTTCATGCTGAAGAAGGCAACACTCAAGAGCATTTCTGCAAGGCTGGAAGGTTTATAAAAAGCATCTTCCAGGGTTGCACTCTGCTTCTTGTATAAACTCTACTCATATCAGCAAATTAGCCTGTGAAACAGTTAGTTGACTCATGCCTAATTAAAGATTGTCTCTATATGCAAGATGAAAACAAGTTAAATGAGTAATTTACAAAAATTATTTTTGAACATTTGACAGAGCTAATTATGATGACACTGCTACCGTAGGTAACCTAAAACTGCATTATAATTAAAATGTACTCTGGCACAGATTTAACCCACTGGCACAGATTTAACCCACGGTGTCAGGCTTCAAAAATTTTTCTTCAGCTCCCAAACTAGTAATTTTTCACAAAAGTCCTTAAAACCTTCTAAAATAATACATACACCATTAGAAGGTAAACAACTGTCACAATTTTGCATGCTATCAAAAGGTGAAGGATTGGGTACAAGTAGTGTAATTTGACTGAAATAGATGAGTCTACAAATGGAAAAGGTGGATTGGCACATTAGATATTAATATTTGTATAGGATTTCTCCACCTATCTTTTTTTGGGCTATCAACTTAGCACTTAATATTATTGGTTACAATGAGTTTTTAACATATATTTCTCATAGAAGTCCTAACTTAATAAACTAGAATGTTAGTTCAATACACAACAGGGGAAATTACATAAAATTGTTTTAACCATGAGTTTTGTTCCAGTTTTTCTTTCTATTTCTGCTGCCACTGACTAGATTCAGACACTTATTTCATTGGACTCTTGTAATAACACATTAAGCAGTCTCTGTTCCCATGTGTCCCCCCTCCACTTCATTCTGCCTCTTCAGATTAATCTCTTTTGAGTGTCTGCTTCATCATTTACACCCCTTCAGTGGCTCAGTGACTCATTTTACCAATAGTTGATAGGTAAACTACTTAGCTTACCAATCAAAAGTAGCTACCATTTATTCAGTATTTACCAGATACTAAGGGCTGTGTATGTACATTGTTCTGTTTATTCCTCACAATAATCCTATATGGTAGATACCATTGTCCCTTTTATAGAGAAGGAAAGAGAAACTCAGAGAGTTTGAGTAATAGTCTGAAGATCACACAGCGCATAAATGGTAGAGCTGCGATTTGAAGCTGATCTACCTGATTCCAGAGACTATGAATGTAACTGCTAGGCTAGATTTCCTTCAAAGAGATTCTAAAATATGACCCTAATTTAACCTTTTGCCTTCATGCCAACTACTTCCCTGCATCTAGTATTATTCATTCATTCATTCAAAAATATTTAGTAGGCATCTATCATGTGCCATGGACTGGTAAGGAATGGTTGGTCGCTGCCCTCCCATTGCTTGTGATCTTGTGATGCTGTTGCTCCAGGCAACCTGGTCAAATCACTGTTCTCTAAGCATGCAATGCACTTTTCCTTCCCCGTGGCATTTTCTAATGCCTTCTTGCCATATCCTGTTTATCCTTTGAGGACTGTCTCATGTTTTTCCCCTCCATTATGTCTCTTAAACTACTCAGACCTATGGAGATTTCTCCCTTTCTAAAGTTTCAGTTTACATTCTTAGCCTAGTTTCAAAAACTAGCTCTGACACCAATTATCTGTGTGACCTTGGGAAAGTTATTTAACTTCTCTGTACCTTAGTTTCCTCATCTGTGAATGAGAATAACAAAAGTACCTATCCCATAGAGCTATTGTGAGGATAAAATGAATTTATTTATGTAAAGTTCTCAAAACAGTGCCTGACATATATTAATAATATGTGTTAGCTAACACTATTGCTACATTATTATTGTATGGTTTATTTGTAAAGGATCATGTGACATTCCTGGTATTATGTATCTAGTATTACAATTCTCTTGTATTATTATTTTAAAACTGTTTATAGATTCTTTTTCTTTCTGTGGCACTTACCAGAGTTCTTTGTCCTGCTCTAATTTTGCTCTGATTTTTTTTCTTTATAAGAGAATTTCCTGTCAGAAGAAATATTATCCTTATTTATAAAAGGGTCATATTTTAAGAAGTAAAAGACCATGTGGTAGTGACTTCCCAAATATTGGGTTAGTATTGTGATTTAGCTTATTCTATTTATAGTCTTACATTTTACTTAGCAATATAAACAAATCCAGCTTTTCTAGTGGCTATATATTTACTTGTATATAGTAAACTTATCTTAAAAATGAAGACTAGACTATGGAATACATTAATAAAAATCTTTTCCACCTGAGTCTATTAATTGTTACTAAACCTTGGATCCTGAAGATGTGATTACATTTTAGAGTTCTTATCTTAACTCATCTGCTTCAGACAGCAACCCCCAAAATAATCTGAACAAGAAAATTATCCCTTTTTCGGTGAAACAAATACCTGAAACATTTGAAAGGTTAAAGGAGAATGTATGCCTAGTATTGATAAAAATGTTGAAGGAACATTTTGTTCCAGGAGAATAATCAGTTTCTTATCTTTTCCTCATGAAATCTAGATGCCTGGGATAAACTCTGACTATGGAGATCTTCATCATCTAAGAAAATACAAATTCCTTGAGAGAGCTGAGAATTCTTTTCTAAAAATATTTCTGTTTTTCATGTACAAGAGAGTTCTGAACACAGATATATTGTTGATAAAAGGATACCCTAAGCTGAAGGAAGAAAAGTGGGCATGAGGATTTTGTGAATGGGGGAAAGGGAACTAATATGAGGGCTATTCTGGGCCAGACACTCTGCTAGATGTTTTGCATGTTATTTTATTGGAGAAAGTTCAATAAGTGTTTTTGTTTTTGTTTTCTGGTAGCAGGTAACAAGAACTCAAAACACCTTATTTTAAGCAAAAATAAAGTATTTTATTATTTAAGTAAATATAGTAATCCAAGACTGAGGCACAACTGGATGCTGGCGTACAATTGATGCCAATGAGAATTGGTCTGTCTCAACTCTGGTTTTCTCTGTGTTAGCTTCATGTTTAAGAAGACTCTTTCCATGAAGAGGCAAAGATGGCTGGCCACTGACTGATCTAGGCTTACATTATTCTTTCTGCTAGGAATTTCAGCAAAATCTAGTAGAGGAACTCTGATCAGCTTTACCTGGATTTGGTGCCCATCTTTGAATAACCACTTTGCCTAGAGGGATGATGTAATCTGATTGCCCAGTCTGGGTCACATGTTCACCTTCATTCTGGGGGAAGCAAGGCTCTTTGAGGTAGAGGAAGAGCCGTTTCCAAAATGGGATTATGATGATGAATATCCACTAGAAAAGAAATAAAAGGACTAATAGTATTCTGGGCTAATAGGGATAGGTATGGCAGATATTTATAAAATAAACAATGATAAAAGCGTTAATGCCCTCTTCACTCTCTGTCCTTTTAAATCCCTCAGTCCTAGGAGGTTGAGTGTGGTTGGTGCACATTTCTGACTGCAGTTCCACTTCAGGCTCTAGAGGGCAGCCCTCCTTTTAATCTTAGAAAGGTGAGGGTCACATAGGGAGCCCACCGTGCATAATTTACCAGTACAGCATCAAGTCAGTCTTGCTCTTGGTCTCACTCCAAACTTGGTAGCCTAATTCTCCATTTATTGAGTTCCTGCTATGACTGCTTATTATTGGGTTCACTATGACTGACTCCTTGTCCTGTTCTGTAGGGTGACAACAGCCTGACCACTTCTAACTTTATGATCAACTTCTTTTTACTCTCCTTCTCTGGTTACTGAGGACTCCAGTTTCTGCCATGTCATTTTTTGACTGAAGCCCTGCTTAATGCCCCAGCTCTGCCAGGAACTGGGTTATCTTCCTGCAAACTCCTTATATATAATTAAATCCAATACTAGTTTCCTGAACCCACTTCTCTGCATTGCAGCCCAACTTGCTGTAAAAACATCTTCCATTATTTTGTCCTTTGGATTCAGCTATTTACTTAAACATTCATTCTTACATCTGTTAAATAGTTACACTGTTTTTCCTCAATAAATATTATTTCAGGTCTCGTAGGTGCTTAGTTGTGGGTTATGGCTGGAAAGAAAAAAATGAATGCTTCCTACCATCAAGATTTTAAGTTTGGTGAGAAAAGACACTCAGTACTCTCCAAATTACTAGAGAGCACTAGGGATACATGTTCAAAGGCCAGGCCTGAAAAGAAAAGAAGGTCAGGAAGGTTTCCCTGTGAATGTGCTCCTTGGTCCTTGAATGACTGGCAGTTAGCTGGAAGTGGGAGCTGCCCAAAGAAGAGGAACAGAATCTGCAAAGATTCAGAGTCCTGAGAGAACAGAACCACTAGAATCCTGTGTGTGATGTATATGGAAGAGTGTTGGCAGATAGGGAGATCAAGGTAGAGAGTGACAAGGTCATGAGGGATTTTTAAGTCATAGAAAGTTGTTTGATCTTTTTCTAAAAAAACCATCTCCTGCCTTTCCCTACTTGAATAGACCCCTTTTACATTTATCTCATTAGAGGATTTTGGTGAATAGTAATTGAATTGTGCCTGTCTTCCTTTCAGTGTGACATATATGCAGCATCAGTTTTCCAGAGCATTTAGATTTCTGTCTGAATGGCTGTCCTTAAAAAAAAACAGTACTGGGTCACATTTTTTGAGATCCTTTTTGAATTTCCTGACTCTGCTGAGGCTCACTGTCTTCCACTGTAAAGTTCTGAAAATATTTAACGATGGGCTGATCTCAGAGATGGTGGAGAAAACACCTTCCTTTTGGAGTAATCTGATATTACAGAAGGACCTACCTAACCAAAAATACTTTCTCAATCCCTGAGCCTGAGACCATGATTAGAATTATTCTTAAGGATCTTCTAGGATAAGGGTGGGTGTACATTTTCAAAGTAATAGGAAAGAAAACATCCTAGCTCTCTGACACGTTGGAAAGGCTTTGTCTTATCAGTTTCCATGTAAGTTTTTATGAAGTTTAAGAGAAAAAGGATCAAGAAAGAGGAACATGGGGTGCTTCTCAATTCTGTTAACCTTCCCTACCCTAAGCTTTGGAAGGCGATCTCTAGCCTATAAGAAATCTGATGGTCTTCAGATATCCAATAGAATGGATGAAGGATACCAGAGTAATTTTAGCCTGACTCTCATTTTTTATTAGAGACAACATAATATAGAAGGAGAGAAATACTGATTATGGGATATGGAGGAGAGGAAAGTTTAGCCATAGAACCTGAAAGAAGAGCTGGATATGTATTAAGAGGTTAAAAATAGTCCTTAGCCAGAAGAAAAACTTGCAGCTACTGAGAGAGATTGGCTGGAACATCTTCTAGATTATCTAGAATATTCTAACACATACTAGAAGTGAGCCAAGGCCATTTAAAGTTTACAACAGGCAGCGAATCCACATTTCCACTTGTCTTTGTAAATGCTTTGTTTACAGGGAATAGGGGATGGAGGGGAGGTGGAGGAAGTAGGAAGGCCCCCTCCCTTCTGAAAGCACTGCACAGTTCTGAGGCAAACTGGCTGTTCCTTGGTTCTGAGTCCATTTACTAAACTCATGGCAATGATTTGGTCTGACTCTATCTTTGTTTTATTAGAGAGGCCCCATTTACAAAGGGCATAGTCATCTCACCTTTAAAAATACTTTTATATAAAGAGAAGTGCTGTTTTATGTATCCATGTTTTTATTGGCACTAGACTATATCTTGTACTCCAAACCTTACATGCCTTTATGCATATGTAAGGTCAACACGGCTGTCTTCTACCACATTACAATGCTGCCTAGACTGTTGTTGGTTTCCTTTCAGGCCACCATTAGCGGAAGAGAACTATTATTTAAAACAAACATATAAGAAGTGTGCCTTTTATACTTCCTTTTTTTAAAAAAAATAAATTTATTTATTTTATTTATTTTATTTTTGCCTGCATTGGGTCTTCGTTGCCGGGCGCAGGCTTTCTCTAGTTGAGGTGAGTGGGGGCTAGTCTTCATTGCGGTGTGCGGGCTTCTCATTGAGGTGGCTTCTCTTGTTGCGGAGCATAGGCTCTAGGCCTGTGGGCTTCAGTAGTTGTGGCACACAGGCTCAGTAGTTGTGGCTTGTGGGCTCTAGAGCGCAGGCTCAGTAGTTGTGGTGCACGGGCTTAGTTGCTCCATGGCATGTGGGATCTTCCCGGACCAGGGCTCAAACCTGTGTCCCCTGCATTGGCAGGTGGATTCTTAACCACTGTGTCACCAGGGAAGCCCTATACTTCCTTGTTTCTTAACTCATTGCAGTTGCTTTCTATGTAAGGTGAACTGAGAAGTTCTGCAAAGTTGAGTCCACCCCATATATTCTCCTCCGTCAAGTAGCTACAGGACTGAGCTCTCTGCTTTCAGAATTATGCTTTTGGATAAAGAACTTGTCTGGTGAAACTGTGTTAAAAGAAAGTTATAGAATTGTAGCATCTGGGAGGAGTAACATTTGCATAAGGATGACAAATGCATGGCATATATGGTAACCATCCTCTACTCCTGCAAATCAGCTGTGGTATTCTCTGCCACTGAATCTCGATTGGGCCTTAGAATCTTTGCCATTACATGCTACAGGAGGCATTACCAATTAATTAGAATAGGACCTTGGGACAAAGTCAATTTGCTGTCAGTGCATGGATTGAGTTGGGTTAAGTAGTTTATAAAGTTGATATAGCAGAAAGCCATCAGTAGGGGGTCATTAGAGCACTTACCTTTTGGTAAATATAGGGAGTTGGGGAAAGAGGATGTCTTTCTGACTATAGAAGAGTGGAGTGTTAAAGAAAAATTATATACAACAAAAATAAGTGTTGGGACAGTGACAATTCACAGTTTGTCTCTAAACTACCTCTGCACAGGTGCCTTGTATCTCTCTGTGTTCTAATTCCAATAGAAAGGAGAGCTGAGGGGCTGTAAAAAAAATTATGTAATTAAAAATATTCACCCCATTAGTTTCCACCATTTCATAGCACTTTTAGGTTCCAGGGAAGGTCTCTGCTGGGTAGAACACTGACATAAAAAATCACATTGGAACCTTGTTAGGATCATAATTTCTAAAGTTACTTATTGATTAGGAAAACTTCTCTTTTCTGACCCTCTCAAATCACTGTTATTTATAATCATTTCTAAGGTATTTTAAAGGACGTCACTTCCTGTTTTCACCTCGATCAGAGCTTCCAAATGGATGAGCTCATTTCATCCAAAGAAAGGTTCTGTTAAGTAGAATCTGTTTGCAGTTTCCTCTCTTGTGTGAATTGTGACATACAAAGATAACAAAATACATCTTGTTAAATTTAAAAGGTCCTCTCTGTCATCTGTGTACAGATATGTTTCTAGGTAGTTTAATAGGACAACTCATTAGAGAGCTTAACTTCAGAAAACTGTATTTAGGAGCAAATAATAAATGTTGCCTGAGTGTTGAATAGGTATTGAGGAGATATTCCAAAAGGAAGGTCCTGTAATCTAACCCACACAATGTTTCCATATTGGCCTCTTCTCTTTGGGCAGACTTGATGATTGGGAACTGTGGTCTTGGACAATTTTTGAATTGCTTTTTGTTTTGTTTTGCAACTGTTGAAACTTTTTTTAAAGCTGTGTACAGTGAAGTTCATTTATATAGTTCTGAGTAATTTTTTCCTGTGCTATCGTTCATGTCTGTGGCCCTGCCAAAAAGAACATAGGCTTCAAATTAATTTTTCCTACAGATACTATTTTGTACATGTTCTGTCTTTATTTTGGGTTGTGTGAGGTCACCAATTTTGTTTTCCCTTTGGTATCCAATATTCTTGGATAATTTTCTGTGGCCTCAGAGAGACTCAGAGGGAACAGATGTTGTATAAACCGTATCCCCCGCATGTTTTCCCACTTATATTCTTTTGAAAGAAAAAACAGATGACAGCTCTTGTGTACGAAACCTTTTCTTTTAAATGCCCAAAGACTATGTATGAAATCTGTCCTACCTCTAGTGTGGGAGAGAATGCTCCTTTTCAAATTGAATGATTGATAAAGTCTCTTGCTGCTCAGAGGTTGATAAAGGACATTTTCTAGATACCCATCACTCTGAACAGCATATATAAGCCACTAGTTTACTTATTTTTTAATCCCCTTATGTGGAGACCTTTTGAAACACATATTAAGTTCCAGCAATGGTCAACTAGTCCAGGACCATATGTCAAAAATCTCAGCAGTGATTAATCACCCTACTTGGTTGAAAGAGACAAATTCAGTGTCCATGAACTTTAATATCTGGGTATTATATCCATGGGCCTGTTCCAATTTGCCAAGTCAAGCCAGAAGTCCACGTCACAGCTTTCGTCTTTTTTCTCTGTGTAAATGTTGTGCCCCCTCCCCTGCAAATGTTTGAAATAAGCTGAATAAACAGAACACAGTAGGTAACCTGGGGAGTGTTCTAATCAGAAATATTTTCACTCATGGGGTAAGGCTTTATATAACCTACGAGGAGCTGTGATTTGAACCACCCTTTGCAAGCATAAAGCATTGAAATGAGGATGTATTTTTATCAGATCTCCAGCTCCATATTTGTTTCTTTTTTCTCAGCTGCTCATGTAGAACTTTATTGTGAATTGTGCAGATGCATAATTCTACCTGCCTATTGGGCAATATGTTTAAATGTTAACTTTTCCTCCCAGATAATTTTTTCCATTATGTTTTTTCTTCTTCTGTCTTCTGAGTGTCAGAAGATAATATAAAAACACAAATGCATTGAAGAGACAAATGCAGACTAAAATCTATCCTTGTTTGTTGCACATTTCAATATTGGGTAGCTGATTTCAAACACACCCTGTAGTCCAGTGTCTTTTAAATAGTAATATGGTCCTACAGCGTCAGCACAGTGAGACATGTGAAAAAGAATTCTCTTTATTTAGCTTTCTAAGAACACATTTTGCTATAAACTGTATCCTAAAAGGTCGTATAATGTATATGTGTAACGTTTATGTACCATTTAGACTAATAATAAATTGAACACCTGTGTAGTCACCAACTAGCTTAAGAAATAGATCAGTACCTTCTAAGTCCTTTGCATGTCCTTTCTTAAAACCCCTACCATCCATCTACTCAGAGATAGCTTCTATTCTGAAAGCTATTACCATCTCTTGCTTTTCTTTAAAGCTTTATTTATAACACTTTTATTAGAGTCTAATTGCTTTACAATGGTGTGTTAGTTTCTGCTTTATAACAGAGTGAATCAGATATACATATACATATATCCCCATATCGCCTCCCTCTTGCGTCTCCCTCCCACCCTCCCTATCCCACGCCTCTAGGTGGTCACAAAGCACCGAGCTGATCTCCCTGTGCTATGTGGCTGCTTCCCACTAGCTATCTATTTTACATTTGGTAGTGTATATATGTCCATGCCACTCTCTCACTTTGTCCCAGCTTATCCTTCCCCCTCCCCGTGTCCTCAAGTCCATTCTCTACGTCTGCGTCTTTATTCCTGTCCTGCCCGTAGTTTCTTCAGAACCATTTTTTTGTTTTTTTAGATTCCATATATATGTGCTGGCATATGGTATTTGTTTTTCTCTTTCTGACTTTCTTTACTCTGTATGACAGACTCTAGGTCCATCCACCTCACTACAAATAACTCAATTTCATTTCTTTTTATAACTGAGTAATATTCCATTGTATATATGTACCACATCTTCTTTATCCATCTGTCGATGGACACTTAGGTTGCTTCCATGTCTTGGCTATTGTAGATAGATCTACAATGAGCATTGTGGCATATGACTCTTTTTGAATTATGGTTTTCTCAGGGTATATGCCCAGTAGTGGGATTTAAAGCTTTACTTTATATCTGCGTGTTTCCATAAACGATTTTTGAGCATGCAGGATTTGAACTTTATATAAATAAATATGTATTCTGTTTATTTTGCTCAACATTATGCTTCATGTAAATGTGGGTAGCTTGTAGTTCGTTTATTTTCACTACTACATAGTATTCCATTGTATGAAAAAAAACTCTCCACTATTCATTTAACCATTCTGTCAAGAGACATTTTGAGTTGATTTCATGTTTTCTTATTGCAAGTAACATTGCTAGAGAGATTCCTGGATCATGTTATCTGGTAATTATGGGTAAGAGTTTTTCTAAGATATATATTTAGGAGTGGAATTACTGAGTTGTAGAGTTAGGATATCTTCAGCTTTTCTTAATATTGCTATCCTGCATTTGGTTTTTATTCAGTTTTTTAAAAGTGTATTTTAAAGAAGTCAAACTTGTGAATGCAATTGGAACTTATGTTAAATTCTTTTCCCCCCAACCCCCGCATGCCAGAAGAATGGTCCCTGGCTTATAGTTATAAGCTGTAGATCTCTATGAAGCTGTTGTTGGTAGCTTTGCTGCATTTTTCTTTCCTGTCCATTCTGGTTGTGTGTGATTATTCTAGACAAGATTCTTTTCATTCCTTAGGGTAACACCATGGTTCCTTTGCTCACTCATCCCTGCAATCTTTCCCATTACTGCTAGGATAAACAGTCTTCCTCCCCACCTCTAACTGCAGTGGCCTAGGTTGTTTCATCTGACTGTCACCCTGTCCTTCTGGGAATAGTACTTCCTCTTCTTTTTAAACATTTTTTTTAACATACTTAAACTACCACTAAACTGTACTCTTTAAAATGGTTAAGATGGTAAATTTTATATTAAGTATGTTTTATCAGTTAAAAAAATAAATTTAAAAATTGTTTAAAATTTACCATCTTAACCATTTTAAAGAATATAGTGGTAGTTTAAGTATGTTCATATTATTGTCAGAGCTCTTTTTATCTTGCAAACTGAAACTCCATATCCATTAAACAACAACTTCCCATCCCCTTGTCCTCCCCGTCCCTGGCAGTCACCATTCCTGTTTCTCTCTCTATGAATCTGACCACTCTAGGTACTTCATGTAAGTGGAACCACACAGTATTTATATTTTTGTGACTGACATTTCACTTAGCAAAATGTCCTCAAGATTCATCTGTGTTGTACCATGTGTCAGAATTTCCTTCCTTTTTAAGGTTGAATAATATTCCATTGTATGCCTAGACCACATTCTATTTTTCTATTCATTCATCAATGGGCACTTACATTGCTTCTGCCTTTTGGCTATTGTTGATAATACTGCTATGAACAGGGGTGTACAACTATCACTTCAAGACCCTGCTTTCAGTTCTTTTGGGTCCATACCCAGAAGTGGAATTGCTGGCATACTTCCTCTTCTTTGAGGAGTACTGCCCCTATCCCTATTCCAACCATGTGGTTCTGATGGAAGCTGCCAATCCAGTCAGCACCGTGCCTTTCCTTGTCACAGTTGGCTGACAGGTGAATACCTGATCCAAACGAAGCCAATAAGAGTTCTTCCCTGGGAGTTTTCCAAGTGCAGAAAATAATTCAGCCTTCTGCATAGGGGAAACTGTGAAGCGTAGATGCTCTCAGTGGCTAGGTGCTTTGTCATGTGGAGAAGACCCTTCTGTGAGAGGAGAAAATGAAAACATCAGGCAGAAAAATAGTAGAGATTAAAAATGAAAAAATCCTTCTAGGGACTTCCCTGGTGGTCCAGTGGTTAAGACTTTGCCTTCTAATGCAGCGGGTGCAGGTTTAATCCCAGGTTGGGGAGCTAAGATACCACATGCCTCACGGCCAAAAAACCAAAACATAAAACAGAAGCAATATTGTAACACATTCAGTAAAGACTTAAAAAAATGGTCCACATCAAAAAAAAAAAAATTAAAAAAAAATGAAGAAGTCCTACTGGCACTTTGTTTACTGTCTTTTCCATAGTCATGTGAACCAATAAGTTCCTCCCTTTCCTTAATCAATTTGAGTAGGACTTCTATTTTTGGTAGCAAAAAATAGTGACTAATATAGTGTCATAGTTATACCTGCCCTATGTACTAGGGAAGTTCTACTTTATATTGGCCAAAAGTCAATGTTGATTTTGACAATTTTGAAGGCTGTTTAATGAAATAAGAAGAAATATAATGATATGAGACAGAGTAAATGGTGCCCCATATCCCCTACAGAAATTGGCGGTAGGAAAGAATGAAAGAATTAAACTGGTAAAGTTTAAAATTAAGAAGGGAAAAAGCTATTGGAATAAAAGATTTGGGTTCATCACAAATGTTTGATGAGGAGGCTGACCTAGGCTGTAAACCTAGGAAGTATGAATAATAGATTTCTGGGATTATAGAATGTAGAGCAAAAAAATTTGGAGGGGGGCAGAATTTTCGGGGAGGGCAGATTTATCTTAAACCAAAGAGTGGGTATGGACTCTACTTACAAATGGCCTTGGTCTTCCCTAAAGTTTGGAACCTGAGAATGAAAGAAAGTATTCTAGCCTTGCTGGTCTGGAAAACAGGCATTTATAGATAGCCTTAACTATTTCTTAGTTACAAGAAACAGACATCTACTTCAACTGAATGAAGTTATAAAAAGGAGGAGGAGGAGAAGGAGAAGAAGAAAAGGAAATTTACTGGAAGGATACAGGAGTGTCTCAAAGGACAAGACATACTGTTTGGACTCACAGAGGACTAGTGCCTCATATGGGAATGTACAGCGAGTGAAACATTTATTTATTTTTTGCTATTTTTTTCTCTCTCTGGACCCTCTCCTCTCTTTTTGTGTGTGTTTCTATTTTATCCTTCTCTGTTTCTCTTTATAGTCTGATTTTCTGTTTGCTCATCATCATTCATATCTTAAGCATGGCCACTTCAGCCCTGACTTTACATGTCTTACATATCCAACAGTCAGATTTCAGAGAATGAGAATCTGATTGGCCTAGCTTGGGTCCCGTTTCTACTCTGGTCCAGCTAGCAGTGCTCAGAGAAGCTTGCTATCTCTGCAGCAGGAATGGGCTAAGTGATGACCTGAGAGGAGGATGTGGGCATTCTCTAACATTGAAGGGGGCAAAAGAGAGGAAATGATTGACTTGTTTTGTAGATGTATTAATCTGGATGAAGTTGGGCACCATACATATGCTCTAGACCTAGTTTATACAGCATGGAGACAACTATCAAATTCCTCAGAGTTCTGTTCTCCACTTTCTCTGATGTCAGTGTTTCAGTTGTAGTTATTCATGCTTGTAAAGCCCTCACTATATTTTTTTGTTACCTGGAAGATATATATGGCTAACTCTCACATTAGTATAAGAGCATGTCATCTGGAGCCACAAGAACTTACAAGAGAATTAGCTACTGTCTAGTTGAGTGACTTGAGCCATAATTTCCTTATCAATAAAATGGGGCTAATAATGCATGCCCCACTTATCTTACAAGATGTTTATAAAAGTTGAATGAGATGTTGGGAGTAAAACTGATTTTAACCTATAAAGCAGTTTTTTTTTTTTTTTTTTTTTTTTTTTTTTTTTGCAGTACATGGGCCTCTCCCATTGTGGAGCACAGGCTCCAGACGCGCAGGCTCAGCGGCCATGGGTCACAGGCCCAGCCGCTCCACGGCATGTGGGATCTTCCCAGACCGGGGCATGAACCGGCGTCCCCCGCATCGGCAGGCAGACTCCCAACCACTGCACCACCAGGGAAGCCCTAAAGTAGTTTTAAAGAAGTAGTAACTAGAGCTGTGGTTCTCAAGCCCAATGTAGATACCCTGGAATCCCATCATAATTTGTGAGGGGTTAATTATTTGTTGCCAGTAATTCATTATTAATCATAAAGATCCAATGTTTATGAAGCCCTTTTAAAATTTAAGAGTACATTCAAAGTTATGTTTATAAAGATGTCACTCTTATTCATTTGAATTTCAACATTTTCCTTAGTGGGAAGAAAATAGGTGGAGTTTGGGATAGCACAGTGAGAATTGCCTATAATTTTGAATTCAACTCTGGCAGTGTGTGACACGTGTGCTTCATCTATCGTATTTTCACAGTAGAATGTGGTTGAGGGATTGATAAATCATTAGACTATAAGCTGTGTGAGGCAGGATCCGTGTTTTCTCATTCACTATTTGTATGTCCAGCAATAAGCACAGTTCTGCCACGTAGGTTCTCAGTAAATATTGAAACAACCGGAAGCTGACATTCTAAGGGACTACAGGTAGTTTTTCTCATGCTGTAGGTACTAGAATTTCATTCTTATGCCAAGTGGGAAGGCATATGTCTTCTCTTCTCCTCCGTACAGGAGAAAAATATGGTGTTCAGAGTATTTGTGGTTGATTTAAGGTATTAGTCACAGTTGCTAAGTTGTTCCTTTGAGGTTCTAGAAGGAGTTGTGAACAGAGAGGCATTTATTTACTACACAACATCTTATTATGAGGCACTTCCTGATGTGTGCATCCTAAGCCATGAGGGATTTGTTGATGTATTAATGAAAATAATTGATTGAAATGATATAAAACCTTAGAATAGAAGGTGGTTCTGAGGAACAGAAGTTTAAATGGGTGCTCCCTTGTTTTGAAGGAAAATAATATTAAATAAAATCTTTATCCTGGATGGGGGAAGACTCTAGATAAGGAAGAAATTTGAATTTCTTTAAGAAAAAGTTATAGAAGATGCTGATTACCAAGAGATTGAGAAATGAGATAAAAGGCTGTAATTGACTACTTTGGTCTTTAATATTATTTCATTTTTTAGAAAGTTGGTAACAAGTTGTAAAGTGATTTCCTATGGTGTTGGCAGAGTGGGTGTTGGAGAATAGAACAATTGCTCCTTTGAGGGAGCTTGTTGGGTGTTTGCCTCCTGCAGTTAGATTTTTCTATTTAAGAGAGCCATCTGCTTCATTAAACTTTCCAAGATCAGGCACTGTCTACAGGGAGTTCCACAATGTCTTAAAACTGAGAGCTGCAGCAAAGTTTTAAGTTGCTGCCAGAAAACCAGATGTTAACCAGATTGTCAAGTTCTTTTTTCTTTCCAGAACCAGAGATTTCAAGTGAGGCTGAGTGAATGCAAATGTTGGACAATCCTTATGGTTAGAATTTGGAGCCAACACTGGCCTCCTATGGCCTCTGTTCTTGAAGCCCCTCTAAACTCAGTCAAAGAGAACTCTGTTTATGGTTTAAAAAAAGAGGGAGTATAGAGGGAGAAATTCTGGCCTTCCATATTCCCTAATGCACATTCCTTACTGAAAAATTACACATGCTAAATGCTGGAGAATTCAGTAGATATTCCCTGTGCTGTTTCCTTGGTCCAACATGCATTTCTCCATGTTCTGGATGGGTTTTCATTTCTGATTGTACCCTGCAGACTGCCTACTGATCTCAAAAAGGTTGAGTGGAGGACAAATGTGCAGTGGAAACTGAAAATGAAAACAGTTCCTTTCACGTCCCCCAAGAGCTGACATTTGAATATCTGAATTATTTGGACTGGGTCTCTCAGTAGAGATTTGCAGACATGAAAATAGGTATATCATTTCTAGAAACAAGTGCTGAGGGAGGCTGTGTGGTCAAATACTCTGGGGGTAGGAAGGCCTTCATTTTTGTTTTGACAAGTGCTAATTTATTTCTTGGGATTAGGGGCATCAGAGGTTCTCCCTATACCAACCAAACAAGGCAACATTCATATGTTTTTAGGGATCCAAAACTCACTTATATTTTCTCCTCTTAACCGCTTTTCAAATTAAACTAAATCAAAACACTAAGCAACTGAACAACAGCAACAAAACAAAAACAATCCTTCCTTGTCTCTTATTGTGAGTCTAATAATTTAAAAATGAAGAGAATATGTTTTAGGTGAATCCTTTCTGTCATTAACTATTGTCCTCACATTTTATGAGACAAAAGCAAGAAAGAAAACCACAATTCTGTTTACAGGTTTAATGTATCTAACATGGCTTTTAATAAAATTTTTTTACAGTTTAAATAGGTCTTTATTTTATTATTATTTTTATTGAAGTGTATAGTTGCTGTACAATATATTTTTTTTTAACATCTTTATTGGAGTATAATTGCTTTACAATGGTATGTCAGTTTCAGCTTCACAACAAAATGAATCAGTTATATATATACATACATTCCCATATCTCTTCCCGCTTGCGTCTCCCTCCCTCCCACCCTCCCTATCCCACCCACTGTACAATATTATATAAGTTACAGATGTAGAATATAGTGATTCACAATTTTTTAAGATTATACTTAATTTATAGTTATTATTAAATATTGACTATATTCCCATGTTGTACAATATATCCTTATAACTTACTTTATAATACCTAATAGTTCGTACCTCTTAATCCCCTACCCCTATCTTGCCCCTCCTCCTTCCCCTCTCTCCATTGGTAACCACTAATTTGTTCTCTATATCTGTGAGTCTGCTTCTTTTTTGTTATATTCACTAGTTTATTGTATTTTTTTTAGATTCTGCATATAAGTGATAGCATACAGTATTTGTCTTTCTCTGTCTGACTTATTCCACTTAGTGTAATGCCTTCCAAGTCCATCCATGTTGCTGCAAATTTCATTCTAAAAATTTTATCTTACTAAATAAAATAATTTATTTTAATTATTACTTACTTTAACTGAAGTTGGCTGTAATGTTTGAGCTTTAGCTGTTAATGCTTATGAAAACCTGCATTTTTAACAGCCTTAGGAGAATCAAAATAGATCGAATTCTTGGTATGCCAGATGTAAAGGTCTTCCACAAGTATACCTAAATGTCCTGGTTCTGTTTTTGACCCACAGATGGGTCCTGTTGTCATTGCAAACAAGAAGGCCTGATTCCTTCTCTGTGATAAGGGCGTGGCTTTCTGTCATAATGTGCTATCATATGATGAAAACGTCCTTTAGACACACATGCACTTATGCTTCTATTGTTTAAAGGTATTTCAATTAAATTGCTCATTTCCATCACTGGAGTCTACAAATATTTGGATTCAAATAGAACTGTCATAGTTAGTTTCAAGAATAAAAGGAAAAACTGGCTTAACACATCCTAGCAGATGTGTAGGGTCAGGGATATTCCATTTTTCAGTGTCCTTCATTCTTCACCTACATCACAGTCCTACCTCTGCTCAGCTTCCTTGAGGACCCGCAGGGAGAGTTGTATAAAACAGACTTCTTCCATTGCTAAGGAAAGAAAAGCCTACATTTCCTACTGTTCTACCTTTATAGATATTTTTTTTCACAGAAAGAAGACTCTTATTTACCAACTTCAAAAGATGTAAACTGCTATGTCAACATCACCTCTCAACTCTGTAGGATTCTCCATAGCTGTTTTTGTCATCATTTATGATATTTCACATCTTTCTATTTTTAGCAGTTATTATCCAGTCAAAGCAATGTAGCCTTCTGAAGCATTAGTTTGCAGCTGCAGGAGAAGCATCCTGTCCCCTATAATAACAACAGTTTAAGGGTGCTGGCATCTAATTTTTCACTCACCACTGGCAAGCAGAAAGCTCACTGTCATGGCTGCACTGCTCTTTCTCCAACTGTATTTCCTTCTCTCCAAGTAACAATGTATTATCCTGTCACTCCTTAGAAACCCTTGGGTTTCTGCTACTCAAAGACAGAGCTGCTACAGATGGAACAGCTTTCTTATCAAATGAGCCGTGGATTTTAAAGCTGCCAATTCCATATGAATTAACATGAAGTTTCACTTGAAAAACGAGGATATCACTCAAAGAACATTTTTTAAACCAGAAAGCAGTCATATCTTTAAAAAAAACATTAATCATCATAATCCCTTTTCAAGAATTCTCTTTGCTCCTAGGATCTGCAAATAATATGCCCCAGATTTTCTTTACAGATCTGAGTAGTCTGCCTTTCAGTTTTGCAAATATGAGAGACTTCTTGGCTATTTGCCTGGGTTCTGCAGCTTCTACACTACCAAACTGAGTTTGAATCAATTTTAGACCAATGCTGATATAAAAGAGGAGAAAGCCCTGCAGAGATCTCAGCAATACAAACAACTAAATATAGCCTTGGACCATTCTAAGGCTAGAACTAAATTGTGAGTTCCTTTTTGGCAGGAGCCACACCTCTTACTTTCTTTGTCTTCCCAATTCTGCCTGTCACCGAACTGAGCATGTAGTAGGTGCTCAGTAATACTCTGAACAATTATGACTTTTTTTCTCCAGTTCAAAAAGCACATGCATTAAACAAGTTTAAAAAAATGTAGGAAGAGGAAAAAATTCACTCAAGGCCTCACAAGCCAAATTTCAGCACAAGTGGTTTAGTAAATGCATAGTTTGAAGTAAGGTCTCTGTTGAATATACTGGTGCCCAACTGTCAGGTCATTATCCCAGCCCACTCTTTCTCATTCCCTATAACCCCCAAAATAGTTCTTAAATACCCTTGCATCTGAAAAATTCCCATAAGCCACAATCACAGCTGGCAGAATAAGAGATCACATTCCTTCTAGTACGCCCCTATTGTTGGGCTTAAGGGAATTCAGAAATTTGCATACAGAAAATGACATCAGAGCCCTTTTATCCATCCATTCTCTTAATTCAACAAATATGTGATCAGTGCTCACTTTGAACTAGGTCACTCTGTTATATTCTGAGAAAACAGTGGTGAACAAAATAGACCTATCTCTTTCTTCCTAGAGCATAAAATCTGGTGGGAGAGAAAGGATATAAATAAGTAAGCAAGGAAGTGAGTAAACATAGAATTCTGAGAAAATCAGGAAGCCAAGAGGCATAGGAAAGTAGATCAGATGGAGTTGCTTTTTTTTTTATATTTTATTGTGGACCATTTTTAAAGTGTTTGTTGAATTTGTTACAATATTGCTTCTGTTTTATGTTTTGGTTTTTTGGCCCTGAGGCATGTGGGATCTTAGCTCCCTGACCAGGGATTGGACCACTGGGGAAGTCCCCAGATGGAGTTGCTTTTGATTTCTTATTTGGCTAAGTGCTTGTCTCAATTGGATTTTTTGACTGTTAGCTCCACTATTCAGTGGGCATATGAAGAAAACCATACATGGTACAAGGGCGGTTTGGGTCAAAGTACTTGCAGTAGGAGTCCTGTATTCTAGTTAGACTAGCAAGATGTGCAAACCAAAAACCAAAAAAGAAACAAACAGGACAAGCTGTATTAAATTGTTAGACAGCATGTAACAGACAAGTCATAAGAATAATAGATGTGATATGGTGCCTATTGTGTTTTAGAGACAGAGTGAGGCAGATAAATAAAGGGGAGTTTAATGCAGGCCCTGAGTGTACTCTGTACTTCTGGACAGTTAGAACTTTGGAGTGTTCTGGACCTTTCCTCTCTTTACTGCTGCAAATATTCATATTTCCCAACACCAATCCCAATTTCAACATTAATTGAACACCAATCCCAATTTCAACATTAATCTTTTCCCCACTGAGTATTATCGGATCCCTAGTCAAATATTAGTTGACTGTATATGAATGGATTTATTTCTGGGCTCTTGATTCCGTTCTATTGATCTATGGACTGTCTGTTTTTATGACGGTATGATAATGTTTTGATAACTATAGCTTTGTAGTTTAGTTTGAAGTCAGGAAGTGGGATGCCTCTAACTTTGTTCTTCTTTCTTAGGATTGCTTTGGCTATTCAGGGCCTTTTGTTGTTCCATACAAATTTTAGGATTGTCATTTCTGTTTCTGTGAAAAATGCTCTTAAAAATTTGATAGGGATTGTATTGAACCTAAGGATGCCTTTGGATAATATGGATATTTTAACATTCTTTCAATCCATGAACTTGGGATATCTTTCCATTTATTTGAATCTTCAGTTTCTTTCATCAGTGTCATAGTTTTCACTATACAGATCTTTCACCTCTTTGGTTAAATTTATTCTTAAGTATTTTATTATTTTTGATGATATTGTGAATAGAATTTTCTTTATTTCTATTTCAGATAGTTTGTTATTTTTATATAGAAACACTACTGATTATTGTATGTTAATGTTGTATCCTGCAACTTTACAGAATTGATTAGTTCTAACAGTTTTTTGGTGAGGTCTTTAGGGTTTTTTATATATAAGATCATGCCTTCTGCAAACAGAGACCATTTTAGTTCTTCCTTTATGATTTGGATGCCTTTATTTCCTTTTCTTGCCTGATTGCTGTGGCTAGGACTTCCAGTACTATGTTGAATAAGAGTGGTGAAAGTGGCATTCTTGTCTTATTCATAATCTTACAGGAAAATTTTACAGAGTTTCACCATTGAGTATGATGTTAGCTGTGGGCTTGTTGTATATGGTCTTTATTATGTTGGGGATGTTCTTTCTATAATCAATTTGTTGAGAGCTTTTATCATGAAAGGGTGTTGAATTTGGTCAAACACTTTTTCTGCTTCTATTGAGATGATCATGTGATTTTTATCTTTCATTTTGTTAATGTGATGTATCATTTATTTTTCCTTATTTATTTTATTGAAATATAGTTGATGTACAATATTATATGTTACAGATGTACAATATAATGATTTACAATTTTTAAAGGTTATATTCCACTTATAGTTATTATAAAATATTGGCTGTATTTCCTGTGCTGTATAATATATCCTTGTAGCTTATTTTATTTTTTAATTTTCATTTTATATTGGAGTATAGTTGATTAACAATGTTGTCTTAGTTTCAGGTGTACAGCAGAGTGATTCAGTTATACATATACTGATACATGTATCTATTCTTTTTCAAATTCTTTTCCCATTTAGGTTATTATAGAATATTGAGCAGAGTTCCCTGTACTATATAGTAGGTCCTTGTTGGTTATCTATTTTAAATATAGCAGTGTGTACATGTCAATCCCAAACTCCCAATCTATCCTTCTTCCTCACCCTTCCCCCCCAGTAACCATAAGTTTGTTCTCTACATCTGTGAGTCTGTTTTGTAAATAAGTTCATTTGTATCATTTTTTTAAGATTCCGCATATAAATGATATCATATATTTATCTTTCTCTGTCTGACTTACTTCACTTAGTATGATAATCTTCAGGTTCATCCATGTTGCTGCAAATGCCATTATTTCATTCTTTTTAATGGCTGAGTAATATTCCATTGTATATATGTATCACATCTTCTTTATCCATTTGTCTATAGATGGGCATTTAGGTTGCTTCAATGCCTTGGCTATTGTAAACAGCACGGTAATGAACATTGGGGTGCATGTATACTTTTGAACCATGGTTTTCTCCAGATATATGCCCAGGAGTGGAATTGCTGGATTATATGGTAGTTCTATTTTTAGTTTTTTAAGGAACCTCCATACTGTTCTCCATAGTGGCTGTACCAATTTACATTCCCACCAACAGTATAGGAGGGTTCCCTTTTATCCACACCCTCTCCAGCATTTGTTGTTCATTTTGTTGAGAAAATTTGCATCTGTATTTATCAGGGATATTGGCTTGTTTTCTTTTCTTGTACTGTCCTTATCTAGCTTTTGTATCAGAGTAATTCTGGCCTTCTAAATGAGTTTGGGAGTGTTCCCTTCTCTTCAGTTTTTTGGAAGTGTTTGAGAAGAATTGGTGTTAAGTTTTTTTCAAGTATTTAGTAGAATTCACCAGTGAAACCATCTGGTTCTGGGCTTTTTTTGTTGTTGGGAGTTTTTTTGATACTGATTTGATCTCCTTGCTTGTTATTGATCTGTTCAGATTTTCTTTTTCTTCATGATTCAGTCTTGGTAGCTTGTAGGTTTCTAAGAAAGTATCCATTTCTTCTAGGTTGTCTAATTTATTGCTGCATAATTGTTCATAGTAGTCTCTTATGATCATTTGTATTTGTGTGGAATCAATTGTAATGTCTCCTCTTTTGGGCTCTCTCTCTTTTTCTCTTGGTTAGGCTACCTAAGATTTGTTAATTTTGTTTTTATTTTCAAAGAACCAATTTTTAATTTTGTTAATCTTTTCTATTTTTTTCCTATTCTTTATTCCACTAATTTCTGCTCTAATCTTTTTTATTTCCTTATTTCTGCTGATTTTGGACTTTGTTCTTTTTTTAATTCCTTGAGGTATAATGTCAGGTTGTTTATTTGAGGTCTTTCTTTTTTCTTGATGTATGTGTTTATAGCTATAAACTTTCCTCTTGTAACTGCTTTTGCTGTATCCCATAAGTTTTGTTATGCTCTGTTCCATTTTTGTTTGTTGTTAAGATTTTTTAAATTTCCCTTTTGATTTCTTCTTTGATCATTGGTTGTTCAGGAATGTTGTTTAATTTCCATGCCTTTGTGCATTTTCCAGCTTTTTTTTGTGTGTGTGTGTGGTATGTGGGCCTGTCACTGTTGTGGTCTCTCCCGTTGCAGAGCACAGGCTCTGGACACGCAGGCCCAGCGGCCATGGCCCATGGGCCCAGCTGCTCTGCGGCATGTGGGATCCTCCTGGACCAGGGCACGAACCCATGTCCCCTGCATCGGCAGGCGGACTCTCAACCACTGCGCCACCAGGGAAGCCCCCAGCTTTCTTTTTGTTATAGATTTTTACTTTCATACCATGTGGTCAAAACAGATACTTGATATAATTTTTATCTTCTTGAATTTGTTGATACTTGTTTTGTGGCCTAACATATGATCTATCCTAGAACATGTTTCATGCACTCACCAGAAGGGTATGTATTCTGCTGCTGTTGGATGTTCTTTGTATGTCTGTTAAGCCCATTTGGTATAGTGTTGTTCAGATCTGCTGTTCCCTTATTGATTCTGTCCAGATGATCTGTCCATTGTTGAGAGTGGGGTATCAAAGTCTCCAATTACTATGGTATTGCTATTTATTTCTCCTCTTAGTTGTTAGTATTTGCTTTATATATGTAGATGTACTGATGTTGAATGCATATATATTTACAATTATTGTATCTTCTTGCTGAATTGATCCCTTTATCATTATATTATGACTTTTTTGACTCTTGTGACCACTTTTAGCTTAAAGTCTATTTTTTTCTGATATAAGCATGGCCACCCCTGCTGTCTTTTGGTTACCACTTGCTTGGAATATCATTTTCCATCCCTTCACTCTCAGCCTATGTGTATCCTTAAAGCTAAAGTCTCTTGTAGGCAGCAAATCATTGGATCTTGTTTTTTAATTTTTAAATTAAAAAAACCTGCTCAGCCATTTTGTGTCTTTTGATTAGAGAATTTAATTGATTTACATTTAAGGTAATTATTGATAGGTAAGAACTTGCTATTGCCATTTTCATTGTTTTCTGATCCTTTGTTCCTTGCTGCTTCTCTTGCTGTCTTCCTTTGTGATTTGATGACTTTGGGGGTAGTATGCTTTGATTTCTTTATCATAATCTTTTATGTATTTACTACAGATTTTTCCTTTGTGGTTATCATGAAACTTACATAAAATATTTTATCGTTATAACTTGCTGTTTTAAGTTGATAATAACTTAACTTTGATAGCATACAGAAACAATATTTTTTCTTCTCTCCCCCCTCACATTTAAGGTTTGATGTTACAATATTTTTTTAATTTATATTGTGTATCCAATAAATAATTAATATATAGTTTTTAACATGTTTGTTTTTTAACTTTTAAACTAGAATTGTGATTCATTCACCATTATTACAATATTAGAGAATGTAACTTTTACTACGTATTTACCTTTACTGGTGAGTTTTACACATGCATATGTTTTTACCATGTTAATTATCTTTTCATTTCAGCTTGAAGATCTCCCTTTAGCATTTCTTGTAAGGCTTGTTTAGTGGTGATTAATTCCCTCAGTTTTTGTTTGTTTGAGAAAGTGTTTATTTCTCCATACTTGAAGGACAGCTTTTCCAGGTATAGTATTCTCTGTTGAGTATTCTTGAGTATTTTTAGAACTTGCAGGCTCACTTCATCAGGGAAAGACCTTCACCAGTCAGCTCAGTTTGGTGTACTGGATGGGTCAGCTTATAGTGTTCATGGGTAGGCAGGGCTTGCTATCAGGGTTTCTAGTTGGGTAAGGTCACTGCTCATGCTTGGAGGTCAGTGGGGGTTGCCACTGGCTCTGCTCTGTGGTTGGTTGGGCCTATTCAAGTAGATGCTGATGGATTCCCTAGTTCGATGGGGCTGCTGATGGTGTTCTATGGTCAGGTGGAGCCACTAGCTGGGCTCTGCAATCACTTCTGGTCAGGCAGTGATTCCTAGCAGGGCGGTGCCACTCTTTGGATTCTGCAGTTTGGCAGGACTGCAGGATATGCTCCATAATTACTCACGGTCAACTGGGTCATCAGGCTGTGCTCCTCAACTAGATGGTGCTGCTGACTGGATTCCGTGTTCAGGCAGGGTCACAGGCCAAGCTTCTCAGTCAGACAGGGCCTTAGGCTGTACTCTGTGTGATCAGGCAGGGCCACAGGCTGTGCTCCACTGTTGGGAAATGTTGCTGGCTGGGCTCTCTGGTTGGGTAGGGCCTCTGACTGTACCCTCCAGTTGGGTAGGGCTCGAGACTGCTCTGTGGTCAGGCTGGGTCAGTGTCTGCACTCCCTGGTTGAGTGGGACTTCAGGCTATGCTCTGCAACTGGGTGGGTTCACTCTCTGGCTTACCTGCCTGGCAAAGCCACAGGCTGTGCACAGCAATCAGGCATGGCCATAGGTTGGGTTCTGCTGCTGGATCGGGTTTGTAGGCTGGGTTCCAAGGCTAGTCAGCACCACTGTTCAGGCTTGCTGATTGTGTGAGACCAGAGGTTACCCTCAACAGTTGGGCAGGACTGCTGGCTGCTGGGTGGCTCCATAGCTGGTACAGCTCATTGGCTGGGGATCCAAGTCAGGCAGAACTGCCAACTGAGCTACCTGACCAGAGAGGGCCACCAGCTCAACTCTGCAGATGGGCAGAATCACTGGCTGGGAAGCCTGCTTTGGCACCGCTGCAAGCGGGAAGGTTGTCCATCATAGTCTGAGCGCTAGTTGCTGTAAGCTTTGGCCCCTTCTCTGTCTCTGTCTGATCACCAGTGTTGAGCTCCATAGATTCCCCTAGTGTTCCCTGTGAGGTGAGTCCTGAATGGGCCTCCTGGGAAGCACCCCAGGAGAGGAACCTGGTTGTCCACTTTGGACTCTCTTTCCCCACTAGAGAGACCTTAGGCCAGGGTTGAGGTGGGGTTTCCCTCATATGGCACTGTGCTAGTCTGGGACAGAGGTGGTGCAGTCAAAGTGCACTCCTCTTACCTTTCTAATGCAGTCCTTCTCTGACTCTGTGGTCCTGGGGGCCCCAGGTTCTGGGATTTTCACACTGGTGTCTATCTATCTATCTAATCTATTTATTTATGTCTTAGTTGAGGCAGGTGGGCTCCTTAGTTGCGGCTCGTGGGCTCCTTAGTTGTGGCATGCATGTGGGATCTAGTTCTTAGACCAGGGATCAAATCTGGGCCCCCTGTATTGGGAGTGCGGCGTCTTAACCACTGCGCCACCAGGGAAGTCCCCACAGTGGTGTGGTGCGCCACCAGGGAAGTCCCCACAGTGGCGCCTTGCCTGTGAAGAGTTGCTAGTTGACCTTCTGTGAGAGAGATCGAAGTCAGGAACAAACTGTGTCACCATTTTGATGACATTACTTCTCTTTTCATGATTGCTGATTTCTGAAGATTGTCTTTGGACCTTATCCATGTGCACATAGGAAATAATAGAGTTATGCTGTGCATTTAAAGGTAATTAATATCTTCACGTAATGTATAAAAGGAAATTATTTACTCATGCTCTGTGAACTTGAGAGCATGACCTGAAAGGATCTGAAAACAGAATAGCTTTACTTTCCTTAAATTGTGTGTATGATAAAGGGCATTTCTAAAAACAGGTAGCAATTTTCAAATGACTTGAATCAAAAATCATGGAGGCTGCTTGATTTGAATCTCAATATGCCTACTTATTAACAGTGGGACCATGGGTATGTTAAACCTCTCTGAACCTCAGTTTGCTTATCTGTAAGATGGGGAAAATTCCTGTTTCATTTATTAAGGACATTAAATGAAATACTCTATCTAGAGGTTTATGCCCAAAGCCTGGCATTTAATAGACATTCAGTGGATGTAAGCATTCTCATTCATTATGGATGATTGCAAGAACTTGTGCATTATTCATTATCTGGTAGCTAAGAAGAATTTGAAAGGCTCACTTTCAGTTCAAATACCACAGTAGTTCTTAAGTTTAAAAAAGATGTTATATAGGTCTTATAAATTAACAGCTTATACTTTAAAACCATTCAGATATGTAATTTGTACAAATCTGTGGAAATACAATAATAAATTATAATAGCAATAACCATGAGAAAAACAAAAACAATGATAGTAGCCAAAATTAACTGAAAGTTTATTTTGTGCACAGAGAACATGATCTTATTTAATATTTGCAAAGCACTTGGGTGTTTATTATTCCTGTTTTTTGGATGTGGAGTTGTAGAGATTAAATTAATTGCTCAAGGTCATGTAACTAGCAAGTAGAAGATCCAGAGCTGGAAACTTTTCTGTCTTAATCCAAATCCCAAAGTCTTCTATGACCAGTACCACTTTTCCGCCTGGGCCCATGGACCCTTGCCCTTCATCTTACCCTTAAAAGGATCTCTTCTGACCCTCCTTTGGCTGTGTCCTTTCCTAAGAGGCAAGAGCCTGAGGAGCAAAGGGGAGATGCTCACCCAGAGCCTGTAACCTCTTCTACACTACAGACTGGGTACTCAGGGCCTTGGAATTCTCTGCATTCAGAGTCCCCAGCCAGCTTCCCAAACTTGCTTAGATTTATCCCCAGTGTATCCTCCTGAGCATGGACTATCCGTGGTGTGCAAACCCCAAGTGGACTCGTAAGCTGCTGTGTACACACTAGGGAGATGGGGCACCTTGAGGTGTGGGATGAAACTGAGGGTGATAAGAAGGAGGCTGCATGAATGCAGCCAGGGTGTTGCCATGCTCTCCAGGGGTTGGCTGTTGCATTCTGGACTAAAACTTCAAGGAGTTCAAGAATTCTAAACCTGAATCTGGTCTTTCAGATCATAGCAAAGTTATTTTTCTCAAGAGAGGAGATAAACAAATTTTATTTGATAGTTTATTGTCTTGATTGATAGATTTTAATTTTTGAGGATAGTTAGAAGAGCTGTTTTCAAAACCCTTTCTGCTAATTCAAATATCTGGATTATTTGGAGATCTGTCTTTAGTGATTACCTTTTCCCTTGAATATGGGCCATATTTTTTGGATTCTTCATAAATCTAGTGATTATGGATTGTATCCAGCAAATTGTGGTTGTATGTTACAGAGACTCTACATTTTATTATGTTTCTCTGCAGTGTTTTTTGTTTGTTTATTCTTTTTCCATTTTGTTCTAGCAGACATTTAAATGGACTGAACTCATATTTTCAACTCAGCTTCCCCTGTGTGGGCAGAAGCTAAGTCTCAGGTTAGTTTTATTAGCTTTAGCTGAGCTGCTTGGAGTCTTCCCAGATTATTAGAATTTTATAGGTCAGTGAGAGATTTGGGCAGAGTTTTTATACCAAATTTGGGGCTATCTCTTTTCTGGTTCTCTTCTTTCTGGAACGTCTCTCCTCACTTTCCAACTGTGGTTGCCCTGAAATCTCTCTCTTTATCAAGCCAGTAAAACTGCAGGTTTCTGTCAGCATGATGATGGAAGGGACCTGCCCTTAAACTAAAGCCTTTAAAAATCAGGAAGCTCATTTCTGTTTTCTTCCTTCAAGTGTCCACTCCTACCCTATGCCTTCTTTTAGTCACATTTAAACATGACTAATGAGTTCTTTACTAGTATATTTCCTTGGACATGAATATCACTCGTTTTCAGATAACCAAATAGAATTTCATTTTAATAAAATTTTCAATACCAAGAGGAAAAATAATAATCAAGCCTTGGCTCTTGGGTTGATTTATTTTTTCCCTTGTGCTTATCTACAAAATGATTATTTGATCACCTATAAAATTATCTATCTTTGGACATTCCAAATATATATCTTAATGATAGTGAGTGAGTCAAAGTTATTGTCAATGTGTATATTATTTAAAGAAAAAAAAATACGATTTTCATGAAAGCACGTATCTATTTGTTGAAAGCAAGACTGCATTGCCTATTTTCCCATTTTGGCCTATAACAGTGTTTACATATTGGCACTTGATGTTAATTGACTCCCAGGCCCTATTTGACTTACTATTTTAATCCATTGAAAAATATGGTAGCAATATTATTTCCATGTTATAGAACTTCTGTGGTCTAGTTTATCAGTTGTTTTTTTTGTTTGTTCTTTTTGGCGGTATGCGGGCCTCTCACCGCTGTGGCCTCTCCCGTTGCGGAGCACAGGCTCCGGACACACAGGCTCAGCAGCCATGGCTCACGGGCCCAGCCGCTCTGCGGCATGTGGGATCTTCCCTGACCAGGGCACGAACCCGTGTCCCCTGCATCGGCAGGCAGACTCTCAACCACTGTGCCACCAGGGAAGCCCGAGGATGTGCTTTTTGAGTTAAGTAGTTGGAACAGAGTATACTAAAGACCAGTAACAAATTCAGCATCCAAGGATCTTCCTAACAAAACATAATCCAAAGAGAAAAAAAATCTTAAAAATACTATTTTTCATTTACAAAAGTTACTTTTAAATCTCTTAAGAAGGGCACACATTTGAATAGATGGCTGAACACTAGTAAAAACTCTGGGTATTTTTCATTTCAAAGAGAGGTTTCAAATGCCTATGATTCTTTATACCAAAATATACCAATACTGAATAATGAATCAAAGGGATTCAACTCTGGAGCCATTACTGCTGGTTTCTAATGAGCCCATAAGTCAGGGCAGATGACTTCTCTGCAGCGTAGTTAGAGATAGTAAATGTTCCAGAGAATATGCTGAAATAGAGGAGTTTTTAACATCATCATATGTCTAAGTCAGTTTGCTTCCTATAACAAGGGTGATGATTCAGGACAACAAAGAAAAAGACATTTTGTAAATATGAGGTATTTTTTATTTGTCAGTACTACTATTCATCTGATTTTTCTGCCCCCAAGTATATTTTGTTCATTACTACAAAATTCTATATATAGCAATTTCTCTGTAATAACCATGGTTAGAAAGTAAGATGCTCTGAGAAAAAATATCTTGATTAGTGGAACATATGTTTGGCCCTTCTTCGATTATTCAGAAGATAACATAATATCTCGTACTTTGGAGCCATTACAGTTATGGACATCATTTTTTTACTAATATATTGACTCATATTAATTTTTCTAATAACCATTTGTTGAATGTTTTCAATGTGTAAAATACCATGTTATACATATGACCAGAAATTATATTTAAAGTATCATTTAATCAAATTATGTAAAATTAATAATTTGTTATACTTTGTATAAGCTTCTGCGAACCCCAGATTATTTTGCTCCCATATCACAATGCAGTCCTGATGAAACTGAGGAATACATGAATTATTAACTGTCAGAAATCTGATAGAAGCTGAAACATGAATATTGCTACCTAAATTTGGAAGCATAAGTCGCGTTCTTTTTTTTTTTAAACAATGTTTTTTGTTTGTTCTTTTGATAAGATGGAAAACCAAAACAAAGATAAGCAATGAGCATTCTCTCCTAGAGAAATTTGTTGCTGTCACATAAGAGTTGGCATGTACAATCTTGATGCCTTTATCTCTGATGGAAGGGTGTTTTTTTTTTTTTTTTTTTTGTGGTACACGGGCCTCTCACTGCTGTGGCCTCTTCCATTGCGGAGCACAGGCTCTGGACGCGCAGGCTCAGCAGCCATGGCTCATGGGCCCAGCCGCTCCGTGGCATGTGGGATCCTCCCGGACCGGGGCACGAACCTACGTCCCCTGCATCGGCAGGCAGACTCTCAACCACTGCGCCACCAGGGAAGCCCCCTGGAAGGGTGTTTTGATCCCCCTCCTCTTAAATTGGGAAAGACCCCCTCACTCCCCCTCCCCTCCTTCCTCATTCATTTTTCTAGCCTTTAATCTGTGAGTCAGAGACCTAGCAAGAAACATGTGGAGTAACTGAAGAGCATTTAATAAAAGGAAAAAGGGCTTAGGGAAACCAAAAAGTGTCTTACCTTCCTTTGACTGAAGGAGCAATGGGAGGAAGCATTTACCTGTTACCCAAAGTTGCTGTATAGAGGCAGCCTTCTGACAGGAGCTGTGACCTCGTGGAGAGGGACACATCCAACCTGTGACAACTTGACAGGGAGGGATCCTGGGCAAGACATTCCCTGGCTTCGCTGTCTTCCTACTTTTTCTGGTACTTCCAATTAGCCAAGTCCAACCAGTAGCCAGAGACAAGGGAGCCTCCAAGGGCTTAGGGTAAGTAGGTAAGCGTGGACATTGGATCTGAGGACACAGATGGAAAATATTCAGCATGTGCTGCATTATATGTTATCAAGTCAGTATCCCCACCACTTCTAAATGCAAGGAACCATGTTTCCCAGAATCCCCTTTGTCATAGGGATCTTAGTTAGGGTCTGCCAATGAAAGCCACTTGTGGGAGGTTAGAAGGAAGAGGAGAAGGAGAGACCATTCTTTTCCCTATGCAGCAGTGGACAGATGTGTGCCCCAACAAGCAGTTCCAAGCAGCTTCTAGGTAATTCCTTGAGAACCACTCACTTCATGGCAAAGGCTGAGAAAGCTGGTGGGAGCATTTCAGAAGTTTTGGAGATTCACAGCCACTTTCCAACAAAAGGGCCATAGGTTGAGCTCATTGGTGGCAGCTTTCCTACCCCTTTGTTCTCTCAACACTTCCGATGGCTATGTATGTCTCTGTTTCCAAATTTGGAAAATGTGGAGTGGCTGCAGTTTTTCTGACTGAATTCTGATTGATACACAGAACAATTCCTGTCAGCTGAAGTGCTAGAAATGTTCATTTTATTTGAAGAGGGAATATTGGGATAAATGATCAGCTTGGCACTGATACGAGGCCACAACAGGGAGCCCTAAGGATGGTGAGACAACAGGAGGCTCTGGGAGTAAAGGGGAAGAAAGAGGAAGGAAAACAGAGTCATGCTGTGCTATGGAGTTCCCTGGGGTAGCTATGAAGAAAAATTCCTTTGTAACCACGGAGTTGGGTGGCATTATAGGAATACCTAATAGATATGAGCCAGATTTGGTTTTGTAAACAATAGTCTTGTTTCAAGCATACTGTTATTATAATTATCAGGGCTATTAACCTCTGAGGAAAGTGACATGTGCCTCTTTTGCACACAGTTTAGCTCATGGAGATGCCATCTGTATAGCTTCAATCACAGCCTAAGCCAGTGGTTTTTTACTTCAGCTGCATATTAGAATTACCTGGGAAGCTTTTGAAACAATACCAATTCCCTGGAATCACCCCAAATCAGTTAAATCAGAATCTTCAGGCATCAGTGATTTTTTTTTTGAAACTCCATAGGTGAATATAATAGACAACCACATTGAGAAGTGGTTCTAGAGCCTTGCTACTCCAGCTTGGATCCCCCGATAGCAGCATGGGCATCCATCCATCTGTCCACTCACCCACCTTGATAGCAGTGTGGGCAGCCCCACCCCAGGTCTACTGAATCAGAATCTGCATTTTAAGAAGATACCCAAGTGACTTGTGTGCACTGTTAAAGACTGAGAAGCACTAGTCCTGGCCATTCTAAGTAGGCAAAATTTACCATTGTTCCATCACATTTTCCTGTTAGCACTTAAGTTTCCTCCTGCCCTTTTGTAATACCTTTTTCACACTCCTCCCCTCAGCCCTTCCCCCAACCCTATCCCCATGCAACCATTGATCTGCTTTCTGTCACTATGATTAGTGCATTTTCTAGAGCTTTATATACATGCAATCATACAATATGTACTTTGTCAGTCTGGCTTTTTTCACCTAGCATACTTTGAGATTTATCTGTGTTGTTGTATGTCATTCTTTTTCATTGCTAAGTAATATTCTATTGTATGGTGTAATACAATTTCTTTATTCATCTGTTGATGGGCACTTGGGTTGCTTCCAGTTTTTGGCTTTTACAAAGAAAGTTGCTATGAACTTTCGTGTACAAATCTTTGTATGGATATATATTTTTATTTTTCTTGGATAAATACCTAAAAGTGGAATGACTAGGTTATATAGTAGTTGTATGTTTAACTTCATGAAATGTGTTTCATAACAATCCTCTAAGGTAGGTATTATTGTTGATCTCATTTTGAAGTTGAAAAAAAGTGACCCAGAGAGGTTAAGTGATTACACTGCCTATTGTGAGATATTTTCCTATCTTTATAGTGATAGCTCAGTGATGACAAAATTTTCACATGTTCTTGGATATTTAATTATAGCCATTATTACAGTTTGGGGACCATTGCTTGCGTCTCAGCGAGATGTGACTCAAACCATTTGGTCCAGGGAGGGTCCTTACATGTTCAGCAAACTCCTTTTCCCTCTGGCCATCATATATTGTGGATTAACAGATGATGCTGGTTGAAGCCAAATGCCATCATGTCTATTGGGAAGTCTACTGTTACGCAAATTGCCATACTTCATAGAAGATCCCTGTATCAGTCAGCTATTGCTGTGTAATAAACCTGAATGCTAAAACCTAAAAGCTTTCATTAATTCTCACGTCTGTGAGTTGGCTGGGAGTCATATGATCAAGGCTGAACTTGGCTGGGTAACTGTTTCAAGCAGTAGGTCTGATTGAGCTTGGCTTTTCACTGTGTGTTGGGCTCAGATTAGCTGCATTTGTCTTCATTTGGAGGCCCAAATATTAGTTATTAGTGCAATTATTCTTCGTTAGGCCAACCTGTATGCTGAATTTTCTGAAGCCAAATTGCCAAGAAAGTGAGTAAAATTAATAGAGTGGAAGAATAGAAATTGCACAAGTAGGAGTGGAGAGGGACAGAACACAGAAATTTTTTTTCCAAGTAGGATACCTTTAGCAGACATTGCAGTTATTTCTCACCATTCAGTCTGTGAAGAGGCTGATAAGTTCACATAAGGACTCTTGGATAAATTAAGGGTCCAATGAATTCCATTTAGCACATCAAATTTTACCCAGTTACCACATTCTACTCTGCTGCTTGAGGAAAGCCTGAAAATGACCTTGATAGCTTATAGAGGAGACTCATGAAGTAATAAACTCTAGTCTGCCATTTCACTTAAGGTTTGACTTTTAACAGACTGATGATCTAGCAGTATGAATAAGTTTAGCATACTGGATTACAATGAATTTTCTGGCATAATGTGCAAGACACAGATTCAGCTGGCTTTGAATGGGATCATCAAGTTGGTGATAACAGAGTACAAATGAATGAATGATCGGCAGATAAGAGCATTAAATGATTTTAAAGTAATAGCATTCTTAGTCTGAGATATTTCCATTGGCTACAAATGCCCTAAATGTTATTAGACTAAATCATCCTTTGACTGAAATAACATTTCACCTTTTCCTCTTTAATTAGTGTTTGTGTCTCTATTTGGGAGCAAATAAACATTTTCTCACTCATGTTACCTAAACACCAAATGAAAAGAAAGACATAATTAGTATAAATATTCAGTTCTTGGTAGGGTGTCCCAGTCTGTTAATTCTAATTTCAGAAATTCATTGTCTTTTTAAAACAGGTAAGCAAAAACCACTTGGTTTGCAAATAATGGTACCAGACCATCGCCACCATTGGAACTAATTTGATCCAAATTATGGCATCATGCAAATGAAGCATGGGCATGGTTCCCTAGGGAGAAATGCTTTTGGAGATAGGAAGAACATTGGCAGATGATCTATACCTGCCAACAGTGGAAAGGGTTATACTCTGGCCAGGAACATTGTGATCTCTTGAATTTTTTGTAAACATACAGGTACTCTTCACTGACAGGTTACAAAATGAGTCATTTCAATTTTATAAGTTGTTGAAACATTCAACTAACCCTTGCATCCTTATGAATATCTTAATGCTAGTTGGGATACAGAATTTGTAGAAGCTGGAGATCTATAAACTTATATTAAGGAATCCCATGATACTTGGATGGTAAAGCAATGTAAGGCACAACCAGTCCTCCAAATTTCAATTCATGTCCCTAATACTAACGTTCTTTAACTTTTGTCTGTGACATACTATGCATGCAGGAGAGAAAGATATTTTTCCCTCGTATCATTGGTTCTCTAACTTGAATTGATAATAAGTATATTCAAGGTTGCTTATTAAAACTTTAGATCCCCAGGACCCACCTTAGAGTTTCTGATTCAGTATATCTTGAACGAGACTGAAAATCAGCATTTAAAGTAAATCCCACAGGGGATTCTTTTTAAGGTGGTCATGAGCTCACGCTTTGATATAGACGTCGTTGGACCTTTGTGATAAAGAGCAGAACTGTCTCACATAGATACAGGGTGACATGTCTTACCATCTTGGTGTCGGGATGTATCCCCTGGTTTATTACACAAAAGACCTGAAGTAGAAATAGCTTAAGATAAAGATAGATTTAAAAATAACATATTATAAACAAGCAAACAATAAAAAGTAAGGAAGATTTAAAAACAATTTGAGTAAGAAGTCAAGATTGAGAGAAAATAGTACAAATAAAAAATGTATAAAATCTTGGTTACTTGCTATGATTAAACTAACAACTTGGTTTAAATTCTCTGTTCAGCCAAAACAATAGGAAGATACAGTAAGTTCTACAGTCAGTTTTCTGTTACCAAAATGAGGAAGAAATACCTGACTTAGCAAAACTTGCCCTGGCATTGCCCTGGCATAGAAGGACACTGAGTGCTGGGGCAGGCCATGTCCTCAGTGGCTTTCTTCATTGGCAGGAAGGAATGGTCCAGTCCCCCACTCCATTATTGTCTCCCTGCTCTTGAAAGATGAGGTATGTGTTAGTGTAATCTGGGTGTAGAAGGCATCCAGCTGGCCTGAAATGCCCAGATCTTCTACTGTTTGAAAGCTGAAGATTGGCATAAAAGGTGTTTTCCCCTAACTCTCACACCTTTCCTCACTCATCCCATCATTGGTAACAGTTACAGCCATCTTCTCTCCTGCCACGGAATCATGTTCTTCCAGCTAGTAGAGTCCTGCACACATGCTATCTTCTCCAGGAGGCCCTTTAGTCATATGATGGTTGTTCCCAGGATTGTCCAAGTCTATCTAAGGGGGACTGCAGTATGGAGTTCTTGCAGTTGAAAACATGATACGAGCCAGAATTATATCACCCTTCCCATCATTCTCAGATCCCACTCAGCTTTTAGGTCTGGACAGGGAGGAATGAGACTGACATAGGCTCCTGACTGTTTCTGGCTACTGAATTTAGTAGGATGAGAAGAAATCTTGAAAGCTGCCTTAGATCCTCTTTGGGAAGCCTGCCTGCATCTTAAAACCATTGCTACACTTATGTGGAGGTGCAGTCTAGATGGTTAAATCTAAATCTCCTCAAGTAATATGTAGTTTAGAGTTGAAATTCCACCATTACCAATTCATTCCTTTGTATTTAAAACTTTCAACTGTGGTTGAATCCTCAAATATACAGGATGATTCAATATGAGTACATTAATCAGCTTCTTTGTAGCAGAAGGACCAGGATTAACTGAGAACCCTGAGATGCTAAAGGCAGGAATCACTTACAAAAGGAACATAGGTGTGGAAGGGTAGCAGGAATTAAAGATATTTATCTATCTCATAATTTTGCCTAGTGCTATTCTTGCCTATCACACTGCAGTGGAATGAAATGAAATTGTCTTTATTTTCTTTGTGAGGTGCCATATGATCTGCTTATATTAGCATAAGAGACATAATCTAGAAACAAGGGAAACCCTTTAATGTTAGGGATGCTTTTGCTAAAATTCACACATGTAGTGCTGATATATTAAAAGAGGCCAGAGGAGATCATAATTAACAACTGAAGCACGAAGAGGAGAGTGCAGGACTGCAGGTCACAGCAGATGCCAGTGAGAACCTAGAATGAATTTTTTCCCCCAGGTGACCCTTATATTATTTGTGAGTAGTAAGGCTTGATTCCACTGAGAGGAGTCACAGGTCTGGAGTAGATTTTATCCAGAACATCAGGGAGGGGACATCGTTAGAGGGCCTTCCAGTCACTGGTCCCTACCTAATATGGCAAAGTTTGTGGTAATGATTCATGGTAGACACAATGCCTAATAATCTGGTAAAACCTGGGCAAAATGGAATTGTTATTCCATTTGAAAATGGACATTCACTATGGCCTCTTTGCTTCATAAAGTACATCTCAAAAGCACAGTAAGGTGTAATTGTCATTGCACATGAAAATAAGCCAAGTTTTCTCAAGATTAATCTGAGGGAATGGTCTTAACTGTAAAAGGAAACTGTCCAATGAAGTAACTGGTCTTGAGAACATTTCAATTACACTTTAGAAAGGAAAATAGCATTAGCTTTTCATGGAGGGGAAATGGGAGGAATGCATTTTCTTTTTCTTGTTTTTTTTAATATATACCAGTGGTATATTTTTAGGAGCTATTTTGAAAGTAGAAGATCTTTATGCTTACACAAAGATCTTCCAAACTTATTTGTAGGTTAAAGCCCAATTTTTCTTTATGGATTAAAAAATGTAAATCCTATTATTATTTGATCAATTCCATTCTTATTTAAATCTTCATAGATTTTTAAAATTCTAATATCAGTAGGTAGTTTAGAACTTTGAATAACTATACTCATAGACAAAATGATGTAAATAGAAGTTAGGTTCTTAAGTCCCTTCATCAGACATGATGGAACCTACAATGTAGCCCAGACCAAATCAACCCTAATCGCCCTGTCACATGTCCTTGGATCTCTGTATTATCCAGAGCCCAGGACTCTCAATCCTAACTCACCACAGGTTCCTTGGGCTGGAGGTTTATCACTCCATGGCCTTCTGATTCTTACTGGGGTAGTGTTCCTGCAGAGAATGGGGCTGTGGCAATGAGGGACAAGCTTAGAGAAGGGAAAGAAGGACGGAGACCCCATTAACAGCAGATTCTGAGGTCAAACTGGAGAAGGGTTTTATTGTCATTGAAGTAGGATCATTGTGGGAGATTCACTGTGGGTAATTCATAAAGTCTTAGTACTTTAAGGTGGGGACTACGTGTCTCTCATTTTTGAGCATTATCTTTGAGTGGGAAAAAAAATGTTAGACCTTTTTCGTATTGCCCCTGAAGTCAACCAGCAAAGTTGTTTGTTTATTTTGGTATTTTCTTTTGGAGAAAAGAATTGGTTCAAAGTGATGCAGAATATAATCTTTTCTTTAGAAGTTTGACTCACAGCTAGCAACAAATGGATGTTTTAGATAAAAGGAAGCACAATTAATAACCAGACAAGAAGTATATAGTTACCTAGGAGATCACTCTCCTTCCAGGTCTACTTATGTGGGTTCCTTCTCTTTTCTTAGAAATGCAGTGGATTAGATGAGGTGCCAGCTGTAGGAACTGTGGAACACAAACATGGAATTGTGGAAACATAATTATGCCAGCCAAATAAAAAGCCTTTATGAAGTGTACATTAATAACATTGAAGCTGTCCTTCTTGTAACATAAAAGACATAAAGTCTCAGTTTCTTGAAAAGACAAATCTATTCATGGAGAAAATCAGTAAATGAATACACAAAAGCTATAGAACATTGGAGCTGGGAGGTCTCTTAAAGGTTATCTGTCCAACTGCTTCATGCAGATGTGGAAACATGCTCAGAAAAGTTAGTAAATTGCTCAAGCTTGCAGAGCCAGAGGCAGGGCTGGGGTTGGGTTAGAATCCAGGATTCCTAAATCCTCTTCAAATCTTTTCCCCTCCTTTCTCTACATACTCTGCTTCCAGAGCTGTGGTTCTCAAACAGGGGCAGTGTTGCTTCCCAGGTGTGCCCTTTGGCGATGTCTGGAGATGTTTTCAGTTGTCACAACTGAATGTGTGTGTGTGTGTGTGTGTGTGTGTGTGTGCACAGGGGGGGTTGCTACTGGCATCTCCTGGGTAGAAGCCAGGGATGCTGTTGAACATTGTACAATGCACAGGACAGTCCCTACAACAAAGAATGATCTAGCCCAAAATGTCAGTAGTGCTGAGGTTGAGGAAACCTGCTTTAATAATAAATCTTAGATTATCCTGCATTAAGCAGACTGTGAGAAAAACTAGATTTAAAACCAAGCAAATGCTTTATAAAGGATTTACCAAAGGGTTTGATTAATTGATCATATATTCTAATGTGAGGATCTTAAATAAGGTTTAACCAACAACAAAAGACATACGTCAAAGAGACACAAGTACTATAAAAAATCCTGACACTCTTACGTGAACAAAACATGAACACAAGTGAGAAGTAAGCATAGTAATACTGTAATTTCTATACATTCTATAGGGTATGAAGTGATTTCACAGGTTATTCCTCACTATTAGAGCCTTGTGACAACCAAGCCAAGTGGGAATGGAAAGCATTCCTATAAATCTGAAAACTAAAGCTCAGAGAAGTCAAAGATTCACTCCCATCATACGGCGCTGGAGCTGGTACCCAGACCCAGTATTTCGGTCTCCAACAACAATGTTCTCCACGCATTTCCATGTTGTCTACATAATATATAGGTATTTATAAGTATGTATTTTAAGAATTCATAGTCTAGAACATGTGAAAGTTCTTACGTCTTGCATGTTTTGGAAGAATGTGCAGAGAAAACCAGTCTTGCGTTATTTTTCACTGGGAACCAGAAATGAAAACAGTAATAATATTTTATAGGAACTTCTCTGCCTGAAAGCGGATTAATTTAAAAGTGACAACTTGCCTAGAGCCTCTCTTCTTAGGATCATTAGACCTGTGTTAAGATTAGGTGGAGAAAGCCATGACCAAAATCCCTGGAGGGGTCCAGATAAACGTCACAGCTGATGCTCTCAGCTTATTTCTCATGTACTTTTTACATGATTTCTTTGCTCACTGACTTGAGCAGAGTTATGGAGATGGGGTAAAGATGATAGGACTTTATTATGATCTGTTGAAGTCAAAAGACCACCATCATCAAGAGTGTCAACTCTGCTACTTTGGAACAAAAATCTTTATTTTCAGTTTCTCTCTAAGTCTGGGTTTCTGTCCTTTTCTCATCTGAAAGATTTTAAAAGGAACAGCATCTCCAGGTGAATATTCGGTAACATGACATTTGATATTAATAAGGTATTTCTGGTGGGTTCTAGATTTTACTGTATTACTTTAAACTTGAAAGGAAATTGTTCTTCTGTTTCAAGGAATTGATAATTCAGAACCTCTTAATTTTTTTTTTTTTTTTTTTTTTTTTTGCGGTACGCGGGCCTCTCACTGTTGTGGCCTCTCCCGTTGCGGAGCACAGGCTCCGGATGCGCAGGCTCAACGGCCATGGCTCACGGGCCCAGCCACTCCGCGGCATGTGGGATCTTCCCAGACCGGGGCACGAACCCGTGTCCCCTGCATTGGCAGGCAGGCTCTCAACCACTGCGCCACCAGGGAAGCCCAGAACCTCTTAATTTTGAACCTTTTAATACACGTGTTTTTATAACATGTAAATACTGGTTTATACACCAAGAACAAAAATGAAATCAAAAGATTTTTATGGGAATCTATTTTAATATTGTTTTATTTGGTTTTCTGTAGCCAAATTCTAAGTACCTTTCTGGTAGGCTATTTGTCTTTGGCCTCCAAGGTAACGTAATTCATTCTCACACTTTTCTCCCCATCATTTTAGTCTTTTAATCTCTCCCATGGCAGAATGAAGACATTTTTATTCCCTGCCTTCACTTCCTCTCAGTTGTTTCCATTTTGTACCCATCAACTAAGGTGAAGGGAATTTCTTCTTTGAAAGTAACTTTCTCCTCAATGTCCTGGGAAGGAAGATATTCTTTCATACCTGGCTGATCCTTGGCATCCTATGGCTCAGAGGCAGGAGTCAGGCTTGGTCTGGATTAGGTGTCATAGAATGTCTTGAACTTTATACATTACTTTACGCTTGTGTTTACTCTAAGGAAGGCTGCCCATGGAAAGACACTGCAGCAGAAGGGGGTGGGGGTTTAGGAGAGAGCGAGAGTTCTGAGCAGCCAACCCTGGGAGTGCTGTGAGTAGGTATTATGAAGCAGGACAGCACTGTTAGAAATGCAAGAAAATACTCAAACTATTTCAAGATACTGTCCTGGGAGGCCTCTGCCCATAGCAACAAATTCAGCTGCCAGTATTCCATTTATTCATCACTTCATTCAAATATTCTTAATTCATTTAGGCATTAGTTTAATCAAACGTTTTGATTATAGATGATTCCCAGCACCACAATCTCAGAAAATTAGCTGCCCAGTTTTCTCAGGAAAGAGTCCTCTTGTACCTGAATGTGCCGATGACATGAATTCTTCAAGAGTAGAAGAGTAGGGCTATGTTGTTATTACTTTTAGCCCTTGTTGAAAAGTGCTTGAATTGGGACATCATAGGGCTGCCTGTTTGGGGAATTATCCTCATAAACACACACACACTCCATAGAAACTAATGGAAACATGATTTACTTGGAGAATATTGCTATACAAAGACATAGATATGTGTACATAGGAGTTACGACTCTGAAATACTGAGGCTGATTTTACAGTCAAGCATGAAACTTATTTTTATCATTTTAGAGTTATGACTTTGCATTGAAATATGCTGCAAAGGCAGGAAGGGTCAGAATCTAAGAGTAAAAATATTGGAAAAAAGAGGTATGTCTGAAAATGCCAGAGGTGGATGAAATCAATGCATATTTGAGGACCAAGGGTAATATTTTATGGAATTAATATTTTTACAGGTTATCCCCACAATGGTATGTTGATAATATTTTTACTTCTGCATGTTATGGTTAAAAGTAGAGAAATAGATATAAAGAAGTAAAAAGCCTGTATCCATATTTTGCCAATCCTCTATCTTATTGAAGAAATAAAGTAAATATCTGTCTCTTCTTCAGCAAGAATGATTTCTTTATCATAACATAAATAAAACAGATTAGAAAGAATTAATATCTGGGAGAAGTATCTAAATAAATAAATGGAAAAGAACTTGAGAGAGATTTATTTTTGTGAGTTTTGTGGGCTGTGATATTAGATCTGGGCAGCTCAGTGTTGGACAGATATCGAGTGGTGTGGTGTTTGTAGCTTCAGATCCTTCCAACAGAGCCATCTTTGTATTTATTAAGAATGTAGAATGCAGGGTGGGAAAATAAAACTCCAAATTAATCACAGCAAGGCTCAACAGGGGAAAAATACATGGGTAAGAAGCATCAGGAGAAGTCCATTTAGCAACAGGAAGCTAATTGCTTCATTTTTATTCCATGGCAAAATCAAAACCAGGTGGCTGGCAGTCAGCCCACACGTGAAGATGTTTCTTAGAGTTCCTCAGTCCTGGGTCATGGATGTTGTCAGATGAAGTTGGAAGGCTGAAACAGCCATCTGGTGGCCAGTCATATTGTTGAACTTAATGGCCTTGGCTCCATCACAGAGCTTTCTAGCTAGATCACCTCCTGGTCTGTACATCCTTTATTAAGAATCAACAGAGCTGCTAACACTAGCCAGACAGATAAAGCCGCACACACCTAATTAACTCACATTAAGGTTGATTGATACTTCATTCTTTATAAAAGTAGAACTCGTTAAGCAGTGCTTCTTAAACTTTAGGATGAATCAGGATGGCTCGGAGGGTTTGGTAAAACACAGAGTGCTGAGTCTCCTCCTCCCCAGAGTTTCTGATCTGGTAGGTATGAGGTGGGCTCTGAGAATCTGCGTTTCTAACAAGTTCCCCAGTGATGCTGTTGCTCTGGTTCACCATCCTCAGGGGAGCCATTTATTGTGTTAGGTATAAATAAAACAAGAAGTGAGTTACATTATAATGCAATTTTCTCCATTCACATGTGACACAAAGTTCCTGAATTTTTATTTCTGACAAAGTTATAAGGCAGGATTGCCTGTATTAACTTTTTCATAGAAGTTCCTCCTGATCATTACTTTTAGGTGATACAACTGTCCCCATCCTCCCACCCTGATAAGTGCAAATAAATTAATGTTCCTATTTAGAGTGACTCATTACTTGGTTAGAAAACAAATTCACATCCAGTGTAGGCTGACCTTACCTCTGTTTTATTAAAAAACAAAACAAAACCAAAGAACTCAACAAATCTATTGTGCTTTCACACTAACAAGCATTTAACAAGAAGTAAGGTTTCTTTTTTTTTTGCTTCTCTTCCTGGAGAACTACATTGACCTATACCTAGTATTCTATGTAATGAACATTTTTCAGGGATTGCAATGGTAGAAAAGTAGAGAGCAGTGGTAGGCTGCTGAGAGATGGCAAGGATAAAAGACGTGCTTTACAAGGTATCCAGAGAAGAATAGTATCTATTTTTTGTTAAAAGTGATGAAGACAGGCTCTGAATATACAACTTTAATCTAATTGACTGAAATAGAAGTTGGTTAGGTGTATTAGAGGAAAGAAAACCTTTACTATAGTATAAATCTTGAAAAGGAGAGACATAATCAGCATAGGCAAAAAGGAGACAGGATGGCTTAGAAGAGGCAGTGTTGTGTTTTCTTTTGTTTACATTTTTATTGAAGTATAATTGACATATAACATTGCATTAGTTTCATGTATGCAACATAATGATTTGATATCTGTATACATTGTGAAATGATCACCACAATAAGTCTAGTTACCATCTATCATGATACCAAGTTACAATATTTTTGTCTTGTGATGAGAACTTTTAAGTTTACTCTCAGCAACTTTCAAATGTGCAATATCATCTTACTGATTATAGTCGCCATGCTGTACATTACATCCCCATGTGTATTTATTTTATAACTGGAAGTTTGTACCTCTTGACCCTCTTCACCCATTTTTCCCACCCTCCCTACCCCTCTCCCCTCTGGCAACCACCAATCTGCTGTCTGTATCTATGAGTTTCATTTCATTTGTTTTGTTTTTCAGATTTCATATATAGTGAAATCATACAGTATTTGTCTTTCACTGGCTGACTTATATCACTTATCATAATGCCCTTGAGATCCATCCATGTTGTCACAAATGGCAAGATTTCCTTCTTCTCTATGACTAATGTTCCATTATATATATACATATATATGTATATATATATTCATATATATATGTATATATATATAAATATTTATACAGCTCTATCTTGACTTATGATAGGGTTACGTCTGATAAACCCATGGTAAGGTGAAAATATTCTAAGTTGAAAATGCATTTGATACACCTAACCTACTGATCATCATACCTTAGCCTAGCCTAGCCTACCTTAAATGTGCTCAGAACACTTACATTAGCCTATAGTTGGGTAAAATCATCTAACACAAAGCCTGTTTTATAATAGTGTTGAATATCTCATGTAAATTATTGAATACTGTACTGAATGTAAAAAGCAGAATGATTGCATGCATTCACAATGGTTGTAACTGTATCAGTTGTTTACCCTTGTGATTGCATGGCTAACTGGGAGCTGCAGCTTGCTTTCTCTGCCCAGCATCATGAGATAATATCATACCACATATTGCTAGCTTGGGAAAAGATAAAAATTCAAAATTCGAAGTATGGTTTCTACTGAATGCATATTGCTTTCACACCATCATAAAAATGAAAAATTGTAAGTTGAACCATCGTAAGTTGGGGACCAGCTATATATTTTGGGTATTAGCCCCTTATCAGATATATGATTTGCAAATATTTTCTCCCATTGAGTAGGTTGACTTTTCATTTTTTTGAAGAGTTCCTTTGCTATGCAGGAGCTTTTCAGTTTGATGTAGTCTCACTTATTTATTTTTGCACTTGTTGCTTTTTCTTTTAGAGTCAGATTCAAAAGATCACTGCCAAGACCTGTGTCAAGGAGTTTACTGCCTATGCTTTCTTCTAGGAATCTTATGGTTTCAGATCTTACATACAAGCCCTTAATCCACTTTGAGTTAATTTTTGTGAATGGTGTAAGATAGTGGTCTAGTTTCATTCTCTCCTGCATTTGGCTGTTCAGTTTTCCCAAAGCCATTTATTGAAGAGACTTTCCTTTTCCTGTTGTATATTCCTGGCTCCTTTGTTGTAACTTAGGTGACCATATATGCATGGGTTTATTTCTGAGCTCCTATTCTGTTCCATTGAGCTACGTGTCTGTTTTTATGCCAGTGCCATACTGTTTTAATTATAATAGCTTTATAATATAGTTTGAAATCAGGGAGCATGATACCACCAGCTTTGTTCTTCTTTCACAAGATTGCTTTGGCTGTTCAGGGTCTTTTGTGGTTCCATACAAATCTTAGGATTGTTTGCTCTGTTTCTCTGAAAAATGCATGTGAAATTTTGATAGGGATTGCACTGAATCTGTAGATCACTTTGGGTAGTATGGACACTTTAACAATATAAATTCTTCCAGTTCATGAATACAGAATATCTCTCCATTTATTTGTATTATCTTCAGTTTCCTTCTTCATTTTCTTATAGTTTTCAGAGTACAAGTCTTTTAACTCCTTGATTAAATTTATTCCTAGGTATTTTATTCTTTTTGATGCACTTGTAAATGGAATTAAAAAAATTTCCCTCTCAGGTAGTTTGTTATTAGTTGTACAGAAATATGACAAATTTTTGTATATTGATTTTGTGTTGTGAAACTTTACCAAAATTGTTTATTAGTTCAAAAGTTTTTTGGTGGAGTCTTTTTAGTTTTTTGTATGTAAAATCATGTCATCTGCAAATAGTGATAGTTTTACTTCTTCCTTTCCAATTTGAATGATTTTTATTTCTTTTTCTTGTCTTATTCCTCTGGCTAGGACTTCCAATACTATGTTGAATAAAAGTGGGCATCACTGTCTTATTCCTGATCTTAGAAGAAAAGCTTTCAGATTTTCATCATTGAGTATAATTTTAGCTGTGGTCTTGTCCTATAGGGCCTATATTGTGTTGAGGCATGTTCCTTCTATATCCACTTTTTGAGAATTTTTATCATAAATGGCTGTTGAATTTTGTTAAATACTTTTTCTGCGTCTATTGAGATGACCACATGATTTTATCCTTTGTTTTGTTAATGTGATGTATCACATTGATTGATTTACAGATTTTGAAACATCTTTACATCTCTGGAATAAATCCCACTTGATCGTAGTGTATGATCAATCTTTTTAATGTATTGTTGAATTTGGTTTGCTAATATTTTGTTACAGATTTTTGAAACTATGTTCATTAGGGATATTGGCCTGTAATTTTCTTTTTTTGTGGTGTCCTTACCTGGTTTTGGTGTCAAGGTAATTTTGGAGAAGAAGTGTGTTTTTTACTTCGGTGATTTAATGAAAACCTTGCCAATGGCTACAACAATATCCTTTCTGTCTTCCATTTTCTTTTTTTCCTTTCTTTTTTTTCTTCTCTTTCCTTCCCTTCCCTTTCATTTTCTTCCCTTACCTTCTTCACTCACTAGATTTTTACTTGTCCCTAATATGTGCAAACATAATTCAAGATTGTAGAGGGAGAGGTGACTCAAACAGATTCTGTCCTCAAAAAAGTACAAGTTGACAATTTCACCATATTTAAATCTACTTGGGCTCAAACTATAATAATTTCATCTCAGATCCTTAATATACACTTTGATTATGATAGACTCCTTTGAAGAATAACATGGTTGCCTCTCCCTCTCCATCATGTTTTGCTTGACCTGGAGATTCCCTCCTCTCCTCCTGGGTGCCTCCCTAGCAGCCTCTGTCCTTTAATTTGCTATTATATTTTGGTAGGTTTAAATACATGTAGCTTACAATGGATAGGGCTGTGTGTTCAACACTCAAAGGAACTGGGCAGTCAAGATGAGGAATGTCTACGCTTCCAGCTGCTGAACTATAGCATGTATCTCAAAGACAGGCAGTATGCCAGAGGTCTGTCAATGGAGCAGTTACTACATTCATACAGATGTGGCTAATATTAAGTTATATTGGTTCATTCAGTGGTTTAATGTGTGGTAACTAAATTAAATAATTTGCATTGTGGGCATGTTTATTGATTATTTTGTTGCTGTGGAAATCCTGAAGAACAGAGCATGGTCATAACTTGGGTGAGTCTGTCTTTGAGGCATGTTGAGACCTTGACAGCACTGATGGTTGAGGAGGGGAGGAACTGGTGAGTGAGCAGGATTGGGGGGCTTGCCTTGGCTCCTGACTGTAGCATTGACCAGCAGAGAGTAGCAGAAGTACAACATATAGGGAAATACATGTAGTTGTTACCAAAAAAGTGACATCTGAGGAGTCAGGACCAAACTCCACCATCTACTGTGTATATGAACTTGCTAAGCCAAAATTCCCAAGTAATATGGGAACATTAATATTGTATTATTAATAACAACAATACTCAATTTATAGGGTGGTTGTGAGGTAAGTGAAAAGTGTCAAGTATTTAACACAATACCCTTAATAAATATTAACTTTATTAATTATCTATCTATGCCCTCAAACACAAGCTACCCATAGGCTTCTTTCCAGATTTAAGTGATCTAGTTCTCTATGCAGATGTTCTCAAAGTGTGTCCTCAGACTGAAATCACTGGCATCTTGCTCAAAACGCAGCCCCTCTAGCTCTTCTCATACCTACTAAGTCAGAAACGCTGGGGGTGGGGCCTAGTAACCTGTGTTTTCTCAAGCATTTCAGGTGATTCTGATATACCCCCAAGTTTAGAACTGTTGCTTTAGTGGGACATAATAGAGTCATTTTCAGCAAGGGAGTGATGATCAAAGCTGATGAGTGAAACACTGTGGTTCCAGGGGATTGGCAAATACAGCAGAGGCTTTTAGCCATCAGCCAGAGGTATTGAGGACGAGGTCTAATCTTCCAGGAGAGAAGGCTGGGACAAAAGATAGGCAGCATGGCAGGCTTGGCTCTATCCTTCCTTTCCCTATCCCATCCATACCAACTGACTTTGGAGACAGGGTTCTTGCCCTTTGAGGGAATGGGGATGCAAATTATACCAGAATCCCATCATAAATTGGGGCAAAGCAAAAAGAGGGTAAGGGAAACTTGCAATTTTGTGGACCTGTAGGTAACCAGGGTTCACTTCCTGGAGGAGCAAAACTTATTCCTGATCAGATATGAATTAGGTTGGAACTAACGCTGAAGATAAAAAGTTTTCACTCTTCGAGCTGAATAGAGCTTGGCAAGGTAGGGACTGAGATGCTGGTTGCATTAACACAAACTCTTTGGTAAAGCATAACCAACTTCAGTTCAAAATACCTCTGATCCTCTACTCTCTTGTTCTGTCCTCCTGGCTCACATATTCACAGGTTTCTTGGAAAAATACTTAGCATTTTCTTTGAAGGGCCAGCAACAGGCTGTGGCCAGGCTATTTGTGTCTGGTGGTGGCTGCATGAAGCCCCTGGGATTGCCCACTTAGCTACAGACTGTGTCTGAATGCCCTGGGCTGGAAATTGAAAATGTGTGCTTGTGTGAGCGATCACCCTTGGCTGTAGGCGATGATTTCCACAGTGCTCCTTGTAGAAACCTCAGGGGAGGAAATCATGGAATGATATAACTGGGAGGACCTCTGAGAAATCATTTGGCCTTGCCTCCCATGGAGAGCCCAGGACAAAGAAAACAAGGAAAAGAAAAACAAAAAACCGAACCCTGATTCTCTTCCCTCTTGCTGGCACACTGTATAATGCCGGTGTTCTCTCCCCATGCTAGCAGAGGAAGTTAGGATCAGGGAACCACTTGGGTTTTTTCCCTGCCATCCATCATTTGAGCTTTCACAGTGTGATACTCAACAGCTTGGAAATATTAGCACTAATATGTAAGATATGGATTGAAATTCAACCTCACAATTATGATTAGAAATGAAATCACATTGAACTGATGAGTGTCACATTGTCATTAAATAGAAATTAAAACCTAAAAATGTGAATGAGTTCAATAAATATTTAAGGTCCCATTAGGGTAGTTCTCAAATAACACATGGAAGTATCACCTGAAAGGCTTATGTAAAGTGTTCTCAGGATCCACCCTCAGAATTTCTAATTCATTGGATTAGGAATGAGGCCCAGAAATCTATATTTTTAACAGTGTCCCCAGGGAGTGCTAATGCTAATGCTCTACAAAGCATACACTGAGGAGCACTGTTTGGGGAAAAGGACAGATACTCTGTGAGTAGTTACTATGTTCCGTCTCTAGACTGTAAGCTTCCCACCTGCAGAAGCTTTTCATTTGCCACCATATCATTCCTGTGGCTTGTGGCTTTAAATACCATTATATGCCCACAATTCTAAATCTGTATTTTCAGCCCAGACAACAGTTCCTAACTTCAGACTCATATAGCCACTCAACACCTCCATACAGATGTCTAAAAGACATCTCAAACTTAACATGTTGAAATTGAACTTTTAATCTCCCCTAACCTACTCTACTTTCAGTATTCCCATCTCAACTAATGCTGAACAAATCCTTCCAGACGTTCAAGTAAAAAAATAGTGGGTCATCTTTGACTTCTTTCTTTCTCCCATACCCCTCATCCAATCTGTTAGAAATGCTGTTACCTGTGTCTTTAACCTATATCCAGACTCTGGCCACTTTCACTCCTACCACCCTGATTCAACATACTCTGTCTAACCTCTCTTGAGTTATGGCCAATTGTCTCATATCCATGCTTCCACTCCTGTCCCCTACTGTCTGTTTTCGACATAGTAGCCAAAGGGATCCTGCGAAAATATAAATCAGGCCATGTGACTCTTTGGTTCAACACTATTTTGAGTAAAAGCCAAAGTTCTTACAGTGGACTGCAAAACCCTGTAAGAGGTGACTTCTTGTTGCCTCTCTGGCCTCGTGTCTTGTTCCTCTCCTCCTTGCTTTGCCATGTCCACACAATCACTGGCTCTTGCTGCAATATACTCATCATGTTTGCACGTAGGCCTTTATATTGGCTGTTCGTTCACTTTGCCTGGAACACTATTTCTCCATATATCCACATAGATCACTCTCTCACTCACCTTCTTCACGTCTTTGAGTCTTTGCTCAAATTTGTCTCTATTACCTTCTCAGTAAGGTCTATCTGGGCTGCCCTATTTATTGTTATAATGACTCCCACCCATCCCTAGCATTTCTGAACTCCTTCTCCCCTCCTCTGTGCTATTTGTTCTATGGCATTTATCACCATTTAATATACCAGGAAATTTACTGATTTATTATGTTTATTGTCTTTTCTCCCATTAGAATGTAAGCTTCACAAGTGTGGAGATCTTTGTCTCTTTTGTTCAATGATGCCGCTCAAGCACCCACAGCAGTGCCTGCCACGTGGTAGGTGCTTTATTAATATTTGTTGAACAAATTAATGATGCATAATAAATTCTTAATATTTATTAAACGATAAAGCATTTAGAAATATTACTTCATTTAACTCACAGCAGCCCTTTAATCCCCATTTTACAAATGAGAAAACCAAGGTTGACATATATTAAGTAACATGATCAATATCAAATATCCAAATATGTCTGACTCTGAAATGCCTCCACTTTCTACTCTCCCACTACCTGTACAATGCCCCAGGCACTATACTAGCTATAGGATACGAATGAAAGAGGCATCGTTCCTTCTCTAAGGATCTCATTTGTTAGAGAAGACAGATGTACAGAAAAAAAAAAATGCTACAGGGAACTTACAGTTTATTTCTATAGCAAATGTACAGACAGTTAACTACAGTGCAAAGCAGAATGTGGCATATATTATCAAAAATGTACTAAGTGTTATAGCAGAGAGAGTTAGTCTTGCATGGAGTGACAAGAGATTGAACTTGTAGGAGGAGGAAATAATAATAATTGAAAATGTGAATAGTCCTTGGTTAGCTGCTGAATGATGGATAGGATTTAATAGCTAGAGATGCTCAGGACTAGTATTTCAGCATGAAAAAAGGAAATAAGCAGAAAAGTGAAGATTAGGTGTGGGGAACATAGAATTTTCTAGAAACACAGTATATGAGGTGGCTCAAAGGCAATAGCCTAGGTAAATCTATTGGATCTTTCTTCTGAATCTGCTAAAATGCTTTTGTTGAAGGGAAAGCTGTACTCTGGGAGAGCTATTCTGGCAGGCATGTGTTCATTTATGTAACATTATTAAGTGCCTGGCTATGTGTTCGATGAAGGGGTTAAAATGGAAAGAGAGATGGAAGATGCCTCTGCTCTTCAAAGCTTGTAACCTGGCAAAGATGGCAGCTGATTAAACAAGGAAATACAACTCAATGAAATATGTACAGTGGAAGGAGACACAGAACCCATGACAAGGGAGAACAACGTTCTCTGAGGTCAGGGAAAATATCAGAGACTTACTAGAGGACTTACATTTCAGCTGAGACTTGAGGGATGTATAGGCATTACCAGGGCAAATAAGAGGGCAGAGAGTGTTGTAGGCAAGGGAATGACATGTACAGACAACCAGAAGTGACCAATACCATTCACTGAGCCCTCCAGGACCCAGAAAACATTCAATATAGCTGGAGTATAGAATGAAAAAGGAGAGAGTGGAAAGTAGTAATCTGGAGGAGGAGGCAGAAACACATTATAGGCATGTTAAAAATTTTAACTTTATCAAAAGGCGAAAAGGGCGTCATCATGGGTTTCAAGCAGAGAAACTGTATGATCAGATTTTCATTTTAGAAGCTTTAATCTTGCTTTAGTGAGCAGAATGGGTTGGAAGGGACTAAAAATGGAAGTAAGGAGATCTATTCAGAGGCTGTGGTAATAATCCAGTCAGGCGGGGATAGATTAAAGCAGATGGATGAGATTGTCAGGATTTGGGGATTGATAGGATATATGGGATGGAGAAAAGGGAGGCCTCAAAGATGACTTGCAAGTTTCTAAATTGTGCAAATGGGTCATGGTATAGTCAGTTACTGAAATATGACTGAACAGAAAGTATGCATGTGTGTGGGTGTATATATGTAGATGTAATCAGGGAGTTATTACAGTAGACCAGACAAGAGACTTAACAATGGTAATGATAGAAGTCAAGTAAATAATATTTAACCAAATTTATAAATATTTTAAGGTTATTAGTAGGAAATCATGTAGACTTATAAAGTGATGATGGCACAATTTTTATAATCCATTTGTAGTTTTCTAGATCATTGTTTGATAGTCTGTCTGCGTACTGAGTTGTTGAGTCAATGCCTCATTTATTTAGTCAGTACTTACTTAGGGAGAGGATTTTAAACCATCTTATAAGACCAAAATTTATTATTAAAAATATTAAAAATATCCATCATTTTCATTTTATCATTTCATATCTCTGATATAAAGAATGAGTGCACTATTTAAACAGAGCCCTAATTTATTAGCTTAAGTACAACATGAGCTGCTCCCTAGACCTGACCATTCTTTTTTAAGAAACACACTAATTTGGGAATTGTTCAGTTGTATAGGCTTAAAAAGTAAATAGGGGCAAGGAAAAGCTACATACGGCTCATCTACATGAAGGATGGCTGGAAGATCAACTTAGCTTGATTCTTCAGGGAGTGATTTTCTTTGAACACTTAGCTGAATTCACATATAATATTCATCCAAGTGGCTCATTGCATCTTCAGAAAAAGCCTCATCTGGGCTTGCAAATATTCTTCTTTTAAAATGGTAAACTTAAACATTACTTTTGAAAGCACCAGTATAGAAAATGAGCCTTCAGAATATTCATTCAGGGCAGTCATCAATAAGATGGCAATCCTCTCTGGGCTAAGAATGATGGGTGGCCAGTGCTCAGAGACTACCTCTGCACACTCTGATGGAGATAGGGGTAGCAGGAAAAGATACAGCTTATAGGAAAATTAGCCTCGTCAACCAAATGGACTTGGTAAGATTCTCCTCTTTCTACCATTTTGAATAAAATGATGGGCTGTGTAGTTCTCAGGAGTGTGGTCTGCCTTTATTACATACCTCCTTCTTTTCAGAAAATATATAAAGAATTCCAACCCTCCACCAGGCACTGTGCTAGGTCCTGGGGATACAATATACAAATTCTGGTTTCAAGAATCTTATAGGCTGGCAGTGGGGACATTCTCTTCATGCCATTCCTAGTAATTAAGCAGCTAGCATGTTGACCTGCTTATGGTAGGTATTCAATACATGAATAAATGAAATGACAAATAATTCATAATATATAATCCACACTGCCTGACTTGACTTCCCTGATTCCCTGTAGAGACCCCTGCGCTTGAGTGGTTCATTTCTCATGCAAAAGCAAATATTTTGGATAGGAAATTTTTAATGAATACTTACGGCAGAGCCTTTAAATTGCAAAAATAGATTTTTCTCTATAACTATTGCTCTATAACACTGAACTTCTAAAACCAAAATTATTCCTTGCTAAATTATTTGCTACAAAGTAATAACACGTTTCTGACCTAACAACCAAAAACTCAAAAATCGGAGACACAGAGCTGAATGGAAGACAGTTTACTCACTTAGCAACACATGATGGAGGAGAACTATCAGCAGGTATATGGTGGCTTGAAGGGCCTTCAGTTTATCTTTTCTTCTAGTAACTCTCTTCACACTGTGTTGTCTTCTTTGGATCTCTAATGCCATTCAGTTTTCAAAATCTGCTCTCAGGAAAGCACCTTATAACTTTGTAGACGACAAAATTTATTCTCCCAGATGGAGGGTCACGGGAGGAAGGATAGGGGATCCTTCTCAATATCCCTGTTACCAGACCACACAAGCACTGCCTTTGGTGTTCATAAGAGCGGGGTGCTCTAAATAAACATACATAATAAATTAATTTATTCATTCATTCCTTCAATAATTGAATGGTTAATAAGACAAAGTTTTTGGTGCTTATGAGACAAGATGGAGTTATGAAGTGACAGAAATTATGATTCAGAAGTAATAGGCATACAGTAAGTAAAATGGAAACAATGAAGTCAGTAGATGAGAGAGCTGAGTGGAGTAGACTTAGGAAAACATAGACACTGCTAAAAAGAGTAACTGGCCTCAAATGTCTTAAAAGGACTGAGATGAGGGCCACACTTGACCCACATGCCTTTGGAAAACCATATTGGAAAGTATTTTAAAACTTTAAATAGAATGGAGATGAGAAGTTAGGAACCAAGAAGATAAGCCCAAACTCTTTCCTTGTATCTCATGGTGCCTTTATCCCTCATAATTCCAACTCTACTTCTCCCCTTCATGACATTAAAAAAAAAAATTGGCCTATCTTCAAACTACTTAATTTGTTCACCATTTCCAGAATACAAATTGCCTGAGAATAAGATTGGCCCAGCTCATCTGTGTACAGTGGACTTGTTGTATTTATGTCAAGTGCCTTTATCCTTGTCTAATCCATCATCCATCGATGGCTTCCCAGTGCTGGGGCTGTGGGTAAGTAGGGCTGTGCCCTTTAGAAGGAATTTGTGACACCACAGGCATGAAGACTAAAAAAATCTAGAGCAAAAATGAGTTATTAGAATATAAAAAGAGCTAACTTCTTTGAGTATCTGCCATATGCTACATACTGCTTTGTATACTTTAAATTTAACCTTAATAACAATCCTTTCATTATACTTACTTTTTATATGAGGAAACTGAGATACTGAGATATTCAGTAACTTATCAAGTGGCAGAGTTGAGGATTGAACTCAGGCAGCCTGATTCCTGAACCTATGTACACAACAATTACATTCTACTGAGTAGTTTAAAATTGTTTTCTCACTTACTGTTAGGTATGTGCTTCTAGGCAAGGGATACAACTCCTTTAAGCTCTAGTTTTTCCATCCATCCAATGAAGGTAATACCTGCCCACATACCACATAAGATTGTTCTCAGGATTAAGTAAAAATGTATTTGAGAATTCTTTTTAAACTGTAGAGCAAGGTATTACAATTTAAAGCAACAACATTATCAGTAGCAATAGGAATAATAAAAGTACAGAGACGTTTCGTTAAGTAGTTAACTTTCTGAGAGCTCCTTAAAAAATTCATATGTTCTTTGCCCTCAAGTTCCCATTATAAAATAGCTGTCGTCATCTTCTACACTTCAGCATGACAGTCTTTTGGGGGATTTTTTTTCTTGAGGTTGATCAGATTACTGCTGTGTCATCCAAGAAATGATAATATAATGGGAAAAGGGCAAAAGTCCTGGATCTGCATCTATTTTTCTCATTTCTCTTTCTACCCATGATTATTTATGGGATAGATAAATTTGTAACATGCTTTGAAAGCTTCAGATGAAAGGTGTTATAGGCAATTTAAAATCAGTATGTTCTGTTACATTTTTTTTTTCTTGAGACTTTCAGCAACAAATTGCACAATGGAAAGTTCTCTTACTACATATCTCTTTAGTTATATGTCTGTTTTATTTTAGCACACTCAGATTTGCATGGCATACATCTAAATAAATGCTATAAAAAAGAAATCATGGGATTTTCCTGGTGGTGCAGTGGTTAAGAAACCGCCTGCCAATGCAGGGCACATGGGTTCGATCCTTGATCCGGGAAGATCCCACATGCCATGGAGCAACTAAGCCCATGCACCACAACTACTGAGCCTGCGCTCTAGAGCTGGTGAGCTACAACTACTGAGCCCACGTGCCACAACTACTGAAGCCCATGCGTCTAGAGCCCGTGCTCCGCAACAAGAGAAGCCACCACAATGAGAAGCCCGTGCTCGTCGCAACTAGAGAAAGCCCATGCACAGCAACGAAGACCTGATGCAGCCAAACATAAATAAATAAAATAAAATAAAAAAAAAAATGATTAAAACTGTTAGAACTAATAAACGAATTCAGCAAAGTTGCAGAATACAAAATCAATACACAAGAATTTATTGCATTTCTATATGCTAATAACAAACTATCTGAAAAAATAAGAAAGCAGTCCCATTTACAATTGCATTAAAAAGAATAAAATACCTAGGAATAAATTTAACCAAAGAGGTGAAAGACCTGTATATTGAAAACTACAAGACATTAATGAAAGAAATTGAAGAAGACACAAATAAATGGAAAGATATTCCATGCTCATGAATTGGAAGATTTGGGCTTCCCTGGTGGTGCAGTGGTTGAGAATCTGCCTGCTAATGCAGGAGACACGGGTTCGAGCCCTGGTCTGGGAAGATCCCACATGCCGTGGAGCAACTAGGCCCGTGAGCCACAACTACTGAGCCTGCGCGTCTGGAGCCTGTGCTCCGCAACAAGAGAGGCTGTGATAGTGAGAGGCCCACGCACTGCGATGAAGAGTGACCCCTGCTTGCCACAACTAGAGGAAGCCCTCGCACAGAAACGAAGACCCAACACAGCCAAAAATAAATAAATAAATAAATTAATTAAAAAAAAAAGAATTGCAAGAATTAATATTGTTAAAATGTCCATACTACCCAAATAAATCTACAGATTCAATGAAATCCTTACCAAAATTCCAACAACATTTTTTCACAGAAATAGAACAAACAATCCTAACATTTGTATGGAACCATAAAGACCCTGAATAGCCAAAACAATCTTGAGAAAGAAGAACAAAGCTGGAGGCATCATGTGCCCTGATTTCAAACTATATTACAAAACTGTTGTAATTAAAACAGTACGGTATTGGTATAAAAACAGACACATAGATCAATGGAACAGAACAGAGAGTCCAGAAGTAAGCCCACTCATTTATGGTCAATTAATTTGCCACAAAGGAGCCAAGAATATACTATGAGGAAAAGATATTCTCTTCAGTAAATAGTGTTGGGAAAATTGGACAGCCACATGTAGAAGAATGAAACTGGACTGCTGTGTTACACCATACATGAATATTAAATCAAAATGGATTAGAGGCTGAACATAAGACCTGAAACCGTAAAACTCCTAGAAGAAAACACAGGTGGTAAGCTCTTTGACATAGGTCTTGGTGATGATTTTTTGAATCTGATACCAAAAGCAAAGGCAACAAAAGCAAAAATAAACAAGTGGGACTACATTAAACTAAAAACCTTCTGCACAGCAAAGGAATGCAATGAAAATGCAGCCTACTTTATGGGAGAAAATATTTACAAATCATATATCTGATAAGGGACTAATATCCAAAATATTTAAAGAACTCATACAACTCAATACCAAAACATAAACTCTCTGATTTAAAAATGGACAGAAGATCTAATTAGACATTTTCCCAAAGAGGACATACATATGGCCAAAAAGTATATGAAAATATGCTTTATATCATTAATCATCAGGGAAATGCAGACCAAAACCACAATGAACTATCCCCTCACACCTATTAGAATAGCTGTTATCAAAGACTAGAAATAACAAATGTTGACAAGGAGGTAGAGAAAAGGAAGCCCTTGTACACTGTTGGTAGGAGTGTAAGTTCATGCAGCCACTATGGAAAACAGTATGGAGGTTCCTCAAAAAATTAAAAATTACCATATGATCCAGCAATTCCAACCCTGGGTATTTATCCAAAGAAAACAAAAACACTAACTCAAAAAGGTACATGCACCCCCAACATTCATTGCAGCATTATTTACAATAGCCAAGATATGGAAACAACGTAAGTGTCCATCAATGGTTAAATGGATAAAGAAGATGTGGCATGTATATATAATGGAATATTATTCGGCCATATAAAAGAACGATATCTGGCCATTTGTGAGAACATGAATGGACCTTGAGGGCATTATGCGGTGGTGGTGGTGTGATGAATTGGGAGATTGGGAATGACATGTATACACTAATATGTATAAAATGGAGAATTAATAAGAACCTGCTGTATAAAAAAATAAACAAAATTGAAAAATTCAAACAAAAAAATAACAATAGTAAACAACTAATATTTATGGAGTATTTCCTATGTAACCAGGCACCGTGCAAAGCACAGCGGAGCACACACTTAATCTCATCCTCTCATCTGTATTCAAGAGTAAGAAACTGCAGTTTGGAGAGCCTCAGCAACTTTCTGAGGACACACAGGGAAGTTTTTAACTATACTCTCTTCAGATATTTTTTTGTGTCCTTTCTCTCTTCTGCTTCTGGTACCCCTATAATGCAAATGTTGGTGCATTTAATGTTGTCCCAGAGGTCTCTTAGGCTGTCTTCATTTCTTTCCATTCTTTTTCTTTATTCTGTTCCATGGCAATGAATTCCACCATTCTGTCTTTCAGGTCACTTATCTGTTCTTCTGCTACTGATTCCTGCTAGTGTATTTTTCATTTTAGTTATTGTGTTGTTCATCTCTGTTTGTTCTTTAATTCTTCTAGGTCTTTGTTCAACATTTCTTGCATCTTCTCAGTCTTTACCTGCATTCTTTTTCCGAGGTCCTGGATCATCTTCCCTATTATTATTCTGAACTCTTTTTCTGGAAGATTGCCTATCTCCGCTTCATTTTATTGTTTTTCTGGGGTTTTATCTTGTTCCTTCATCTGTTACACAGTCCTCTGCTCTTTCATTTTTTGTATCTTTCTGTGAATGTGGTTTTCATTCCACAGGCTGCAGGATTTTAGTTCTTATTGCTTCTGCTTTCTGCCCTCTGGTGGATGAGGTTATCTAAGAGGCTTGTGCACATTTCCTGATGGGAGGGACTGGTGGTGGGTAGAGCTGGGTGTTGCTAAGAAGAAGGTAGAGCTCAGTAAAACTTTAATCTGCTTGCTCGCTCATGGGTGGGGCTGAGTTCCCTCCTGGTTGGCTGTTTGGCTGAGGCGACCCAGCAATGGAAGCTACAGTCTCTTTGGTGGGGCTAATGGCAGACTCCGGGAGGGCTCATGGCAAAGAGTACTTCCCAGAACTTCTGCTGCCAGTGTCCTTGTCCTCACGGTGAGACACAGCCACCCCCCACCTCCGCAGGAGACCCTCCGACACTAGCAGGTAGGTCTAGTTTTGTCTCCTGTGGGGTCACTGCTCCTTCCACCTGGGTCCCGATGTGCACACTACTTTGTGTGTGCCCTCCAAGAGTGGAGTCTCTATTTCCCTCAGTGCTGTTGAAGTCCTGCAATCAAATCCCACTAGCCTTCAAAATCTGATTCTCTGGGAATTCCTCCTTCCGTTGCCGGACCCCCAGGTTGGGAAGCCTGATGTGGGGCTCAGAACCTTCACTCCCGGGGGTGAACTTCTGTGGTATAGTTCTTCTCCATTTTGTGAGTCACCCACCCAGTGGTTATGAGATTTGATTTTATTGTGATTGTGCCCCTCCTACTGTCTCATTGTGCTTCTACTTTGTCTTTGGATGTGGGGTATCTTTTTTGGTGAGTTCCAGTGTCTTACTGTTGATGACTGTTCAGCAGCTAGTTGTGATTCGGGTGCCCTTGCAAGAGGGAGTGAGCACATGTCCTTTTACTCTCCAGTCTTGAACCAATCTCCACATTTTAAAATAATGTCTGGCACCTGTATATTGTTTCCCTTTTCGCTTACATAATCAATTTAAAATTTTCCCGATAGCCCTGTGAGAGTATGGCGGAAAATAGTTGCAACAGATATAAATATACATATTGAAACTGCTGTAAGGCAAATGCTGGCAATTTATTTAATGGAGAAAAGCCACCCAGTTCTTGATTTCTCATTTCCAGTACAACAGCAGTGATGGTGCTAGGGGTTATGAATGATAATGACGATGATATGCTTTATTTGTATAAGTTTCTACTATTTTATCTGCTGTTTGATTTTGGCCTAATCCAGGATGACATTATCAGGCATTTCAGTGCTTCGGGAAACACTTCTCACCAGCTGGATTGCTAGCCAAACTTGTAAGCTAACAACTGAATACTACATAAGGTCTATCACCCAGCCACCCCCATACTTGCTCCCCAGGGCTGATGGGGAATGGGCCATGAGTCATGGAGGCAGTTGGTGGGGAGGTGGCAGCTCTACCCACCGATGATTATTTTTTAAAATAACTGAGGGCTCTTACTGTACCTCAACCCACAATTTCCTTGCCTCCACCACAACCAAGCCAATGTGGTGGGGTAAACATCATCAGTTTTTTACTTCTTTTCATGTTTTAAATTTGTTTTAGCTGGATTTTTTTCAGCATTCTGATATCAAAATAGAGGAGAAGGGAGAATGTGCAGGATAATTTGCCCAAGTTCCTTATCTCTCTAGCAAATACCAAGACTCCTGAATTGTACTATTTTCTGTGCCTCATAATTTTTTTTTGAATTTTATTTATTTATTTATACAGCAGGTTCTTATTAGTCATCCATCTTATACACATCAGTGTACACATGTCAATCCCAATCTCCCAATTCATCACACCACCAACCCCACCACCACCCCCCACTGCTTTCCCCACTTGGTGTCCATACGTTTGTTCTCTACATCTGGGTCTCTATTTCTGCCCTGCAAACTCGCTCATCTGTACCATTTATCTAGGCTCCACATATATGTGTTAATGTGCAATATTTGTTTTTCTCTTTCTAACATACTTCACTCTGTCTGACAGTCTGTACATTCATGCACGTCTCTACAAATGACCCAATTTCGTTCCTTTTTATGGCTGAGTAATATTCCATTGCATATATGTACCACATCTTCTTTATCCATTCGTCTGTCAATGGGCATTTAGGCTGCTTCCATGACCTGGCTATTGTAAATAGTGCTGCGATGAACATTGGGGTGCATGTGTCTTTTTGAATTATGGTTTTCTCTAGGTATATGCCCAGTAGTGGGATTGCTGGGTCATATGGTAATTCTGTTTTTAGTTTTATAAGGAGCCTCCATACTGTTCTCCATAGTGACTGTATCAATTTACATTGTCACCAACAGTGCAAGAGGGTTCCCTTTCCCCACACCCTCTCCAGCATTTGTGTTTGTAGATTTTCTGATGATGCCCATTCTAACTGGTATGAGGTGATACCTCATTGTAGTTTTGATTTCCATTTCTCTAATAGTGATGTTGAGCAGCTTTTTGTGTGCTTCTTGGCCATCTGTATGTCCTCTTTGGAGAAATGTCTATTTAGGTCTTCTGCCCATTTTTTGATTGGGTTGTTTTTTTAATATTGAGCTGCATGAGCTGTTTGTATATTTTGGAGATTAATCCTTTGTCCGATGATTCATTTGCAAATATTTTTTCCCATTCTGAGGGTTGTCTTTTTGTCTTGTTTGTAGTTTCCTTTGCTTTCAAAAAGCTTTTAAGCTTCGTTAGGTCCCATTTGTTTATTTTTGTTTTTATTTCCATTACTCTAGGAGATGGATCAAAGATCTTGCTGTGATTTATGTCAAAGACTGTTCTTCCTATGTTTTCCTCTAAGAGTTTTATGGTGTCCAGTCTTACATTTAGGTCTCTAATCCACTTTGAGTTTATTTTTGTTTATGGTGTTAGGGAGTGTTCTAATTTCATTCTTTTACATGTAACTGTCCAGTTTTCCCAGCACCACTTATTGAAGAGACTGTCTTTTCTCCACTGTATATATCCCTGTCTCCTTTGTCATAGATTAGTCGACCATAGGTGCGTGGGTTTATTTCTGGGGTTTCTATCCTGTTCCATTCATCTGTATTTCTGTTTTTGTGCCAGTACCATATTGTCTTGATTACTGTAGCTTTGTAGTATAGTCTGAAGTCAGGGAGTCTGATTCCTCCAGCTCCATTTTTTCCCCTTAAGACTGCTTTGGCTATTCGGAGTCTTTTGTGTCTACATAGAAATTTTAAGATTTTTTTGTTTTAGTTCTGTAAAAAATGCTATTGGTAATTTGATAGGGATTGCATTGAATCTGTAGATTGCTTCAGGTAGTATAGTCATTTTCACAATATTGATTCTTCCAATCCAAGAACATGGTATATCTCTCCATCTGTTGGTATCATCTTTAATTTCTTTCAACAGTGTCTTATAGTTTTCTGCATACAGGTGTTTTGTCTCCCTAGATAGGTTTATTCCTAGGTATTTTATTCTTTTTGTTTCAGTGGTAAATGGGAGCATTTCCTTAATTTCTCTTTCAGATTTTTCATCATGAGTGTATAAGAATGCAAGAGATTTCTGTGCATTAATTTTGTATTCTGCAACTTCACCAAATTCTTTGATTAGCTCTAGTAGTTTTCTGTTGGCATCTTTAGGATTCTCTATGTATAGTATCATGTCATCTGCAAACAGTGACAGTTTTACTTCCTTTTTTCCAATTTGTATTCCTTTTATTTCTTTTTATTCTCTGATTGCCATGGCTAGAACTTCTGAAACTATGTTGAATAATAGTGGTGAGAGTGGACATCCTTGTCTTGTTCTTGATCTTAGAGGAAATGCTTTCAGTTTTTCAGCATTGAGAATGATGTTTGCTGTGGGTTTGTCATATATGGCCTTTATTATGTTGAGGTAGGTTTGCTCTGTGCCCACTTTCTGGAGAGTTTTTATCATAAATGGGTGTTGAATTTTGTCAGTAGCTTTTTCCTCATCTGTTGAGATGATCATATGGTTTTTATTCTTCAATTTGTTAATATGGTGTATCAAATTAATTGATTTGCATATATTGAAGAATCCTTGCATCCCTCGGATAAATCCCACTTGATCATGGTGTATGATCCTTTTAATGTGTTGTTGGATTCTGTTTGCTAGTATTTTGTTGAGGATTTTTGCATCTATGTTCGTCAGTGATATTGGTCTGTCATTTTCTTTTGTTGTAGTATCTTTGTCTGGCTTTGGTATCAGGGTGATGTTGGCCTCATCGAATGAGGTTGGGAGCGTTCCTTCCTCTGCAATTTTTTGGAAGAGTTTGAGAAGGATGGGTGTTAGCTCTTCTCTCAATGTTTGATAGAATTCACCTGTGAAGCCATCTGGTCCTTGACTTTTGTTTGTTGGGAGATGTTTAAACACAGTTTCAATTTTATTACTTGTGATTGGTCTGTTCATATTTTCTATTTCTTCCTGGTTCAGTCTTGGAAGGTTATAGCTTTCTAAGAATTTGTCCATTTTTTCCAGGTTGTCCATTTTACTGGCATAGAGTTGCTTGTAGTAGTCTCTTAGGGTGCTTTGTATTTCTGCGGTGTCCGTTGTAACTTCTCCTTTTTTATTTCTCATTTTATTGATTTGAGTCCTCTCCCTCTTTTTCTTGATGAGTCTGGCTAAAGGTTTATCAATTTTGTTTATCTTTTGAAAGAACTAGATTTTAGTTTTATTGATCTTTGCTATTGCCTTCTTTGTTTCTATTTCATTTATTTCTGCTCTGATCTTTATGATTTCTTTCCTTCTGTTAACTTTGGGTTTTGTTTGTTCTTTCTCTGCTTTCTTTAGGTGTAAGGTTAGATTGTTTATTTGAGATTTTTCTTGTTTCTTGTAGGCTTGGTTGGCTTGTATTGCTATAAACTTCCCTCTTATGCTGCATCCCATAGGTTTTGGATCGTCATGTTTTTGTTGTAATTTGTCTCTAGCTATTTTTTGATTTCCTCTTTGATTTCTTCAGTGATCTCTTGGTTATTTAGTAATGTTTTGTTTAGCTTCCATGTGTTTGTGCTTTTTACGTTTCTTTTCCCTGTAATTGATTTCTAAGCTCATAGTGTTGTGGTCAGAAAAGGTGCTTGATATGATTTCAATTTTCTTAAATTTACCGAGGCTTGATTTGTGACCCACAATGTGATATATCCTGGAGAATGTTCTGTGTGCACTTGAAAGTTTTACCTGCTGTTTTTGGATGGAATGTGCTATAAATATCAATTAAATCTATCTGGTCTATTGTGTCATTTAAAGCTTGTGTTTCCTTAATTAATTTTCTGTTTGGATGATCTGTCTACTGGTGTAAGTGAGATGTTAAAGTCCCTGTCCCTAAAAGCCTGGCACATAGTAAGTGCTTAATAAATGTTAACCATTTTAATATGATTGTTATTAATGTTTTAGTTTCTCGTATCCTACTTGGACTTTTAGGGACACTTTTGAATACTACATGAATAAATTGTTGACACTTGAAACTAAAATTACTGCCATGATCTTAATCAGTGTGTTTACTTTACTTCATAAAGTAATTTGGAAAGAATGTGGTCATGACAGATACATAGATTTCTATACATGCATAGAAAAGCTGGCTAGAAACTTTCAACCATCTTGCAAAGTTGTTCACACAGGTGAACAGTTTGTAGCATCCATCTGTATTAGTGGGTATGATGGAAGTAATGAACAGGAGTGCTTCATGTGTTTGCCTTGACTCCACGTTAGGTCTGGTTGAAAAATACTGGTAGAAAGTAAGAAGTGAAGCTAACTAACCAGTGAACAAATACTGAGGCATCTTGTTGTTAGAGATCTTAAAAATCACTTAAATGTTCACCTTTAGGTAGAAGAAACATTTGTCAATAAAGCCTTAACAGAAAAGAAGCGTTTAGAGCACTATGACTTTCCCATTTGCATTCTCATTTTGGTTAAGTTTTTATTTTAACCAGTTTGGCAGTGCTTTACATCTTATTGTAGTTTCAACAGTGATGAATTTTGTTTTCAAGCCACCAAACTGGACATGTAAGTTCTTTCATTGTTGCAACATAATTCATACCTTTCAGACAATCAGACCAACTTTCTTTTCAGCTAAATGGCATAACTCTACATTATTTGGTACATATATTTCTTTTAACCCAATTTAATACAAACCATCTTTTAGTCTCAAGTGTTATAGTAGGCATTGGAGTATCTACTGAACCTCTTAAGAGCCCATTCACCAGGCAAAGGTAATTTGTAATGGAATACATTGTGTCAATGACAATAGCTTGTCTCATTTTTAGCATCTTGTTGGCTTTGTTTCTTTTGTGGAAGTCAAAGGAGAAATGTGAAGCACTTGAGAGTTTTAGTTCGTTCATTGAGCCTCTGCCTTCAGACTCTTCTCAAGCCCCCATAATGATTTTGCATGAGTTGGAGGAAATTAACTTTGAAATACATCAAAGATGAAAAGGTTACTAAGCTGCTGTTTCTTGTTTAACTAATTGCTTTCACTTCATTCACCTTTATACTTTGGGGGGAAAATGCACAAATTTGTTCTGTTTTGAGTAGTGAAAAATGCTTAATAGGATTCTAATTAATATGCTCAAATTCAAAAATCACATTTGAATAATTCTTTTCCAGTGTGAATAGAAATTGTGTCTTTAAGAAATATGGGAGTTTTGCATGGTCACTTACATGTTCCCTTTTCACTCTGTTTTGTATTGGAGTAGATGACACTACTTGTCCTTTTGCAGAAAAGGACAAAATTGCACAAAATTATTCAAGTGGGCAGTTTAAAATTTTAGTTTCATAAAGCCATTTAATACACTTACATTTAGGAAACTAAACGTGTTTAAGTGCTGGACCTAACTGTGTAGGACATTACTGAATAGTTTTATTGACCTGTGTGGTGCTTTTAGATATTCATACTTTCTTAAAAATTCAAAAGGAGAAAAAGTAAAGTCTTCCTCTAGTGATTAGACCCTGTGTTCATTTTGAAGCTGACCTTTGATGTTTTCTTGCTCTTTATACTGGACAAACAGAAATAACTGGACTTTAGAAGAAATGATTGCCTTCTGTTTTAGTGGTCTAACTCAGGAGGAGGAAGGAAACAATAGTTTCCCTTTAGAAACCTGCAGGTGCTGCATTCTGTACCTCACCTTACCACATCTGTGTATCCTCTCCCAGTCTCCTGGAGTTCTTGCTACACACCTAAAAAAATCTTGACTTTAGAAAGGTGCTAATGAGTGATAAAATTTAAAGGATTACTCATTGAAGAAGGAGTGGCATTTTTAAAGAAGAAAAGTAGTGGAATTACAAAAGTTCAGGTATCCATGGTGTCAGAAAAGCAGTTTGAGAAAACATGTGTCCCTTCTAGATGGGTAGCTACCAATTTCTTTGACTGTCAGCAAGACCAGTTCCTCCTGGGGATAGCTGAATCCTATATCAGTTGAAAAGTCAGTTAAGCTTAAATAACGTATTTTAACTTAAAACATTATATTTATTTACTGTTTTTGATATAAGGATAAAGTCTTTTCTTTGACAATGGTACTAGTCATTGAACCTCTGATTTACCTCTTTACATAAACCACATCCATCATGTAGCATCTAATTTCCAGTTTCATTTCTTTAAAATAGAGATATTAATGATAACTGTAGAGCAATTTGGTGGAAGTGAACTTTTGTATTTTTTCTACTTTATTATTCTTATTTTTACATTTGTCTACACTACATTATTCTTATTACTTCATCCATGGTTTTGCATGTAACAGTGATTCATTCATTCTTGTTACTGTATACTATTCCAAAACTTATATATCCATATTTATGCTGATGGGCATTTGTGTAGTTTCTAGTTTGGGACTTTTACAAATAATGCTGCTGTGACTGTTTTTTCCGTATTTTATTGATCGTGTGCATGCATTTCTCTTGGGTATATACCTTGGAGTAGAATTGCAGGGTCATAGTATGTATATCATCAGCTTTAGTAGACAGTGCAAAATAGTTCTCTAAAATAGTTGTACCAGTATACTCCCACTAGCAGTGTGAGGGTTCCAGTTGCTCCACATCCTTGGCAACACTTGGTATTTTTTTGTCTGCTTAAATTTTCTATCTATAGAATTTTAGCCATTCTGTTGCTAGTATTATATTAATATTTAAAAATCTTAGACATTATTTTATAATAGATAAGAATTTAGTTCACTTACGCTTTCCTTTTTTTGTTCTCTCTCCCTTTTTCCCCAGTTTTAATCATTAAATTATTTTCAATTCTATTAATTTATTTTTATAATTCTTACACAACTTACTTTAGTCATGATCTTTTAATTTTGAAATAAAATTTTAAAAAACTATGTAGATTGAGAAAGAGGGAAAAGTGTTTTTATGCAAATACATCAATGAAAGATAAAGAGGGTTTATACTAAAAATTTCTACAAATCATAATGTGTTTAGTGGGCAATTGGAGGATTTTGTTTTATGTTGAGGGAATGGTCTACAGAAAAATTAAGAATAGGAAAGAAGGAAGGGGGAAAGGAGAGTGGAAGAGAGAGAGAGAGAGGAGAAAGAAGAAAGGAAGGAAGGGAGGGAGGGAGGAAGGAAGGAAAGAAACAGTGCAGATATGCAGCTAGATTCTCTGACCTGCAATGACTCCTGCAGGGAGGACTTGGGTGTGTACCAGCTGTAGCAGCTGGTATTTCAGGAAAGATATGACATTGTTTTCAGGAGGGGATCCCCAGAGAATTTCATCCACATAGATGGCAAACTTATATAACCAGGATAACCCTACTGCTCCTTTTCTTCATTAACAGTCGTGGGCTTTGGGAGATCTTTTTGCTCGAATTACAGGAGTAATTGTTTCAGCTCTCACATTTGTTTGGCTTGTGTGAGAATCAGCCTCATATCTACTGAAGGGAATCTAATCATAACTAAACACATCCTATCTCCTGCTTCATGGGTATTGACTAATCCCACTTCACTGTGAGTCTAGTCATAGTGATTAAGCTTTTAGTGAATTCACAAAGCAGTTGGCTCCAAATTCATTTCACACTCACCATTTTCAAATTTCTTAGTATGCTAGAATGCCAGTTCTGACTTTGCTCCTCCATGTGTGTGAGGATGTGACAAAAGGAACCAGATATTGTTTAACTTAAGAGAAGATAAAAGTTAGGAAGCTTGTAAAGGCCATCTTCAAGGACCTGATGACTATGAGGAAAAGAACATATGTTAAATTAGGGTGACTCTAGAAGTTGAAATAAGGGTAGAAGGCATGGGTTTCAGCTTAGTTTATAAGGATGAGCTTCTAATGCTTAAAATTGTTTAGTAAGGAAATGTTCTGCTTATGAGAAAGAAGATATCTAATGCTGCAGACTGAATGTTTAGGCAGAGGATGAATGATAGCTTGTTGGGTTTCTACGGACAGACCTCTAAGTGTCTATCTCACTGTAAATCTCTATGATTCAGTAAAACGTATTAGTCTGAATTTGAGATACCATCTATTATAAAAAGCATCCCGATTTCAGGGAGGTTAAAATGTAAAAAATTGAGAGTGTTAAAATTGATGAAACGTGGTTCATATTCTCTTATTTTGTGAGGAGAAATTGTGGACCAAACATGGCTTTGTAGTTTTCGTCACTTTCTCTATGTTTACTCTCCCCTCTCACACTTTGCTTGATCTAGTTAGTCCCAGGGCATGCCTAGAACTAACCAAAGGAAAATAACCAAAGGAAATAACTAGAAATAACCAAAGGAAAATATATTTACTGTTAACTCTCCTGCAATACAGTGCATGGCCATGTGACCCAGAGCAAATGGGATTTGGAGAGAGTTTCTTCTGATTATAGACTCATAATAGACTCAACAGGCTAGTAGGACCATGTGTGTTCATAGAGTACCTAGGGCTAACAGATGACCTTTGGCATCTAATATTTTCTTGAAAAAAATTTTTTTGAGTCCTACTTGAAGTTCACTTTCCAGAACACTTCACAATATTATATTTTGATTGATTCATGCATAAAATTTTTAAAATTTTATGTAGAAAATCTATTATTTAACAATATAAGTAATTTTGCCTTAATCTTTATTTATATTCACATCCTTTAATGCCAAGAAACAATGGAGAAAAAAAGGTTTATGTCATACTTCCCGTTTACCTTTTTAATGTATTAACATCCACCTTTGTAATTGTGGTGACTCTTCTGGGAAAGTTAAGGTGCTCTGGAAATGGCTTCTAAGCCTGCTCCCAGAATTTCAATGCTGGTGATTTTAAACGTGTTCTTAGTTTTGATGCTGCTATGCTCTGCTAAGTTTGTGAGAAATATGATAGACATTTAACATAGTTTTCCAGTTCCTGGCTATTAGGGAACTTGAAAAAAGACAAATGAACATCAGAAGAGGAAGGGGTCGATTTTCTGCTTGCTTATAATCATGTCTAATTTAGCCTCTTGTACAGTTCCCAGACATTTTTGGTCCTTGTCAAGTGCAAAAAGAAATGCAGAGATGGTCTTCAAACAAGGCTTTAAAAATATTGCTCTAAGAGTCCACCTGCCGATGCATGGGACACGGGTTCGTGCCCCGGTCCGGGAAGATCCCACATGCCGCGGAGCGGCTGGGCCCATGAGCCATGGCCACTGAGCCTGCACGTCCGGAGCCTGTGCTCCGCAATGGGAGAGGCCACAACAGTGAGAGGCCCGCGTACCGCAAAAAAAAAAAAAAAAATTGCTCTAAGATAAGGGCAATTGAAAGCTCATTTTCAGACCAAACAGCTAAAAAAAATGACATATGCAATCAAAACTCATCATTAAATTTTTCTAAGTGTGTTTAAAAAACTCATCAGTTGCTCTGAATGCTCATGGATGTGCTGGTACTATCGTTCATGACAGATACCATTGATTGATAGCAGGGTTATTTTCCCCTTAATAGGCAGATGCAGGTGAGCCAGGGGCTTGTGGCTCTGTGAGGTGAGCATTCTTGGATTTTATGTGCCTTGATATATCTGTGAAGGCCCCTCGTAGCTCCTTTTCAAGGATTTTATCATTACACCTAAAGAATGAACTTTCAAGTCATCCAAGTTGGCACACAGGCTTTTCATCTTCTAGGGTGTTCTCACCTATATTTCCCTTCATTGACAACTAAAGGAAAAGGTAAATATTTACTTTATCATAATTTATTGACTTTTATTCTACTCCCTAATTGGTATTTAGTTCTCATACTTGTCTAATTTGTAAACTATGCATAATCATTTTGATTTATTTTTGTCAGGGGGAGGAATCTGGGCTGAATTATTATATTTCCATGAAATGTCACTAATAATTTCAAATCCATGAACCTAGATAGGAAGTGTGAAAACGCAGAATGGAGCCTGTGGTTTTCTCATTAAATGGCATTGTGTGTTGCAAACATTGTTTAGAGTCTCATTTTATTTAATATGGGTGTGTGATTTCTGGACACAGAGGATTGTTTAAAAAGGTAGAAAGTATGCTCTGTGAGTCGCTTTGCTTAAAATGACAAGATTAATATTAATGTAACACTACATACAGGTGCACAGCTGTGGGATATTAGGGCTCTGTATTCCATTCCTGTGAACTAGCCAATTCCAAAACCTCTGCTTAATCGGACTGACCACTGACAAATCAAATTATGCTTTTCATAACTGGCACCACAACACCAATTTTCCCACAGCATTTCTCACTCTCTCTCCTTCCCGCTTATTCCCTTTTCACCTTTTCCTCCTGGGAAGACCTGGAATTACTCAAATAGGAGGGAGAATGCTTGATTTCAGAAAGAAATGAAAATACATCTGTTGCTGTTGCAACAGTTAAGCAACCAGACAGCCCTTTTCAACTAGGAGCGAGTTTAGGTCTCCTTCCCTTTAGTAATGAGTAAGGTCATTGTTTCAGTTTTTGTAAATTTATGATGCCCCCTACGGCCTTCTCTCATCTGATCAAGGACATTTCTGAATATGAGGACAGCTCAATCTGGTAAAATAACTAACACAAAACTGATGAGAGACTGCTGGCTTTCCTTCTGATGAGCAGAGGCAGATGCATGAACACAGGCGGAGGTGGAGGTGTCAAAGAATGTACAACAAACAGAAGCTCAAACATCATCATCCTCACTGCTTAACGGCTGTACCACCCTTGCCCCAGGAGTGAAAGGGTAAACTGAAAACCCATTCCTACCTTGGAGAGAGAAGTGTGTTGATTTAAGAAGTATCAACCCTCTATCCCTTCCAAGGATCCTCCTCTGCCCTGTCCCTATAGTTCAGGTCCTTGAAGGCTCTTAATTGCGGTTAGAACAGCAAGAATCACCCGGGGAGCTTTTAACTATCCTGATTCCCAGGCTACAGCCAGGCCAATTAAATTAGAGTCTGAGGAATATCAGCATTAAAAAATTTTTTTTCCTTAGGTAAACTCCAGTGTGCAGCCAAGTTTGAGAACAAGTAGGTTAGTCTAACCAGGCGTGAGAAGGAATTAGCGTGGCGTCTGACAAGGAGACGAAGCTTTACTTTCCCCAGGGATACTTGGGAGACAGTTGTTGCTGCACAGGGGAGAAGGGGAAGAAAGAGAAAAGGAAGAACAAAGTTATACGTTTCCAGTCTTTCTCCAACCCAACTGGAGTCTCCACCCACCCAGTGTGGGTAACCCAGGCTTGCACCTGCAGCTCGTGGTGGGGTGAGGTTGATCTCCAGGCCTGGGGGACTGGGCGGGGCGGGGTGACCGGAGGTAGCTACCCAGCGGCGCATCAATAGCCCCAGGTGTGGGCCGTGCCCCCCCTCCCCCCAGGGAAGGCGGTGGCCGCGGGTGGAGAGCAGTTTGGGGGGCGCAAAAGGAAGCTGTCTCGGGCGCAGGTGGCGCTCGCAGCCCCAGCCCCCAGTTTGGCCAATCGCGGGCTCAAGCGCAGCCTGGTGGCAGCGGCGGCGGTAACGGAGTGCAGCAGGGCTGTGGCCGGAGCCGGCGGAGGCAAAAAGGCGGCGCCAACAGTGAGCTACGTGCATGCGGGAGTGCGACCCGGCGGCTTGAGGAGCGAGCGAGAGCGCTCGACGCCGGGGTGTTGCCCGGCCGAGCGAGGCGAACTTAGCATGGGGAAGAAGTGGAGAGACGCGGCCGAAATGGAGCGGGGCTGCGAGGACCGCGAGGACAGCGCGGAGAGCCGCAGGCGCAGCCGGAGCGCCAGCCGGGGCAGGTTTGCCGAGTCGTGGAAAAGGTTAAGTTCCAAGCAGGGATCCACCAAGCGCTCGGGACTCCCGTCGCAGCAGACGCTGGTGAGTGGCTGGGGGAGAGCCCCTGGTGTCTTCCCCCTCTGCACGCGACTCGAGCCCTTTCCATGGTGCTGAACTTGCCTCCTTAGAGGCTCAAGCCAGGAACTTGTGGAGCCGCTTCTAATGAAAGTATTGGGGTCTGTGAGGAGGGGCAAGAAGGAACGATTTTCCTTTCCTCAGCTAGGGGAGGGTCTCCTGACATCTCTGGTGTCTCTGCAAAAAATGGAAAACATGTTCGAGAGGCGAGGGCTCACTGTGAGATCATTAGAGTTTTGCAATTAATGGGACGTGGGAGATGTTGTCGAGTGTGTTGTTGTGACTCGCATACGTCCCGAGGGTCTGCCTGTGCAGAGTGTTCAAAGGTACTAGGCATCCGCTGAATGAGGGCGGAATAAGAAGGGCATGCCATATTTTTACTCTTAACACTTGCTCTTTTCCATCACACACCCCCACTATGTTAATAGGTGCGTTTAGTTGTTTGCAGAGTCATTTACACGCAGAGAATAGCAAGAATATCCCAGGTGTTTATAATCTGACTGTTAACATATACAGCGTTCAGAAAAGTTTTCCCATATGCCAGCTCCTTTTCAGTGTCTAATTAGTGCAATAAAAGCACTCAAGCGAAATTAATATAGGCATCGTATGTGTGTAGAGAAGTACAGTTGATAAAAACTTCAGCCGCATTTGCATTTTTAGTATTTAAATATTATGTTTTCCTTCAGCCTAGAGGGAGAGAACTCTGTTCTAGAAGAGAGTGCAGAGCCCTCCTGTTGCTCCTAGGGAAGAAGGGTACACCACTTTAACTTCCAAGACATCACTGAGAACATCAGGGTGTGTGTATTTATGTTTTACATCCAGAGGAGTTGACAGCAGAGATTGTATAGTGAAGAGAAATTGAATTCATTTTTTTAAAAAAGGATGGTACATAAACATTGTATAGCACGAATAATGTTACCCTGTTCTGTTTTTGAAAGGTCATCATTGCAGGACAAAAATTAATCCCTAAAAAGCAGGATGTCTAAAATATTCCTTCAAAAGAGTAAAATATAAATGCATACCATTTTTTGGTATTTGTGTTTATGTTGTTTGCTTGTTCACAAAAACTACTAGCAGAAAATGTTATTAGATATTTATTTGAACTATTTTAATATTTAGTGTGTTGAATGGGTAGGTTTTTAATAAAAATATGGATATAGAACACTTAAAATGCAATTAATTTTATTTCAGCCATTAAAATATTATTTTTCTAGAAATGTAGACTTGAAAATATTTTAAAAAGGAAAATATTCTGAAGATAGGTTTTTTCTGAAATAAATTATGTAGAACATATAAAATTAATTGATTTTGGTTTCTATCAATTATGTGAACTACGAATTAATTTTATCCCCTTTTTAACAGAAAGTGTAAATATCAATTTAAGTAACTTCTTTGATTTTGTTCAACAGATACATTCAGAGTCTATATCAGGAACATATAAAATCTTCATAAAACTGTAAGTTAGATTAAATAGCTTGCAGGTCTGTTAGCTAGAATAAAAATGTGAGAGAAAGAGGACATAATAGATACCATGACAACCAGAAGACATCTGGAAAAGTAACCATGTCTACTAAGGGTGATGATGATGCTATATTTCTCTGTAGTACTTGTTAATTGCAACATTAGTAATTCAGCTAAAAACCAGTTATGGCAAAAGCCTGTGCTTATTCTCACATTGCATGGCAAGTTTGATATTGATTTTGTTTTAAAAAAGTCTAATAAGTGCTCCTAGCTGTGATTTTAATTATCAGAATTTTTAAAACAAATATAATGAGGTTTTGTAAATGTTGGAGCTGGGATGATGGTTTTTAACCAAGGTTTGATTCCATTAATTCATAACAAAGACTTTCTACTTCATTTGTAAGTAAGACATCCAACTTATTTATGCAAACAGGAGGGAAGCAATAATAATGTTTGCAACAGATATGCTTATAAAAGTTTTTAATCTTTAAGGTAAGATGTTTGACTCCCTCTTAAAGTGAGCTGGTGCTATTTTCAACTTTCACTGTATTTCATGTAAAAAATAGCTCAAATTATAGATATTAGGAAGAGATTAAAGTAGTTAATTTGATTAATACTGCTTTTTATTTATTCTTATGAATAAATAAGATATTCTGTGATGTGGCTTTGGATCTTATTCATTTTGTGTTGTACGCAGAAATATTGTGGCATCCATCCTGATAAAAATCGTATAAGGATTTTACTCTTTCCTTTGAAGACAAAATAGATAAATGTGGAAAAAATTAGTTAATAAAACATGGAAGCTTTCTAACATCTTTCTGTCTTCTTTCGAGAATGTAAAATGATTATATAGTTGTTTTAATAATGTGGCCTTTGTTACTCTCTTCTCTGCTTTAGTTAGAGTCTTGAAATTACTTCCAGTTAAAGTTGTTCCCAGGGAAAGATACAACCTGTGACTCTGTCCCCAATGGGAATGATTGCATTATTTTCCATTTTCACTAACAACAAAGCAGGCATACATCATGGATAATGGGGGAGATTTTCTTCAGCAAAGAGAGGTTTGCTATATTCTTGGTTATCCAGAAGTACTTTTCTTCTGTGATCTGAGTCATGGTGATTTTGTGTGTGAAGTATAGAGGAGGTGTGTTTGAATCAACCTTGGCAGTTAGATTTCCTACCTATCACTAAATATGTTGGGGTTTTCTTAGAAATATCTTAGAGGCTGGGCTGGTCCCATGATTTTAATGCTGCTATTAGAAATCAAAAAGTCACATTCCTGGCAATCCCTTTGGTACGCAGAAAATGGTCTCCTGATAGTCTTAAAGATTACGGCAGGCCCACATTAGGACAGTGTGTGCCACCCCTGCCCCAGCTCTCTGAGGTCTGCTTCTATTCTGCAGAAGCAGCACTACCCTGTGCAATAGCTGGAGGACAGGCAGCCGTTCTGAGTCCTAACAGTGGCATTTAAAGGGCATGTTTTCAATTTCTGGACCACAGTCCTGGGTGTGTCAGACAAATCAATCCTTGCTGATTTGAAAAGTTTTTTTTTTTTTCATTTTTCTAATTCAAGAAACACTCTCCTCTCCACTTATTTTTAGACTTCATGGTTGACAATGAAAGCTTTAATCCAGTAAGCTACAATACTCAAAATATACCCCAAATCATAAAATTCTGATAGAGTGAAGCAGGATTTAATCATATTCATTCCTTAGAATTTGTTCCTCTCTGAAAGTGCATCATGGATTATTTTTTAAAATCTAAAAATACTGGGTTTTTTTTTTTTTTAGTAAATGTAAAGAATTTTATATCAAGTTTACAGTTAAATTAATATGAAAGTTATATATTTGAATTTTGGATATGAAATGAAGTTTCTGGATATTAATGTTTTATGTAATGTCTCTGTTGAATTGGTTAATAAGCATAAAAGTAATTTAAAACTTCTTTGCCTCCATTCTATAAGATCTGGATTTCATATTTCTCCTTGAAGTATTGTTCTTGTTATTCCTATTATTTGTTTTAATTCCACCCACACAGAAATACATGGAAATCTATTGAAAGTTGAGTCAGCAAGTGCTGTCTGGTGTTACAATATCAAATGTTCACCTGCGCATATAACAGTACTTTTAATTTTGAAAGGCGATTTCCTCCTCTAGTCCATTTATACAACTATTTAAAGGCTTGTTTTCAAATAGAGGCAGATTTAATTTAATCTCTGAGTAATCTCTTGCAAAAGAAAAAGAAGCAGTTCTGAGGGAGTCAAATGATGGTTGTTTTTCAATCTTAGATGTCATGCTTGCTTCCACTAATGCTATAATTACCCTCATCAGCAGGTGCCCACCACAGAACATCACACCTTGTGCAGACAAGAGGGCAGCTAAGAGCGTATAGAAGCAGCAGTGAGTCTATGAAACAGCAGTCCTGAGAAGTAGACGAGAACCGTTCAGCTGGTACCACATTCACTACTCCCACCGCTGTTTGAGATGCTGTGTGCGCAGGGGGGATTCCATGAACAAACCTGGTTCCGTTTCTGAGGCTGACTTGTCTCTTTTGGAGCAAGTGACTTCCAGTTCCTGCCAAAAGCTGGGTTCTACAAGATCTTAAATGAGAGAAAGCTGAGTCAAAGGCAGGGCTAAAGTCAGAAAAACTCATTTCCCAATCGATTGCCCATTTGAGGGTTGTGTGAATGGTAGATCCCATGGTGGCCGTAGAAACAACAGCAACTTGGTGAAAAGAATCCTCATTTCCTTTTTCAGTGTCTAATATGCTATTGCAGTGTCATTAAACCCTTAATAGTTTGTTCTTGTTACACAAAGGGCTCGCTGGTGAAAGCAGAACAAATCCCCTGTAGTGAGTCCATTACTGAATAAACCATTTCTTGACAGGTTGATTTTTGTCTACTGCCTTTTACTCCCTGTGTTGAAAAAATAAAAAAAGGGACAATGTTGTATCACTTAGGAATATGGCTGTATGTTCTTGTTATTGTGATTTTTTTGTTGGGGAAAAAAAGCCATTTTCTGATAATCGTCTATTTTGTTTAAGCATTTCTGAATTCTTTTTCTAGTAATTAATATAACTAACAAGCTTTTTCTCATCAATCACAGTGAATTAAAAATTTAATTTAATTTAGTTTCATCTTTAATTTGAGGGCCATGGTATTAGGTGGCAGGTAATTCAATATTTTAAGTTTTGAGGAGGAAAAATATCCTTGTATGGGGATGGTTTTAAACATGTTTTCAGTTATTCCCAAATATATTACAGCAGTTTCTTCTGCCATCATTTATTGAGATCTTGAAAAAGAATTGAATCATTAAAAATCATTTATAAATAGTAGCAAAACATATTCATTTGTTCTGACCAGCTGTGCTGGTCTGTGCATTGGCTTTACTTTTTGTTTCTTTCATTTGCAAAGCCAAATGGGGGGCTGTTAGAGCAAATATGAAAGGATTATAGAGAACAATATTTAAAGAAACTTTTATTCCTCTAACATTCATTGAGTACTTAGGAAGTGTTAGGCACCATGGTAGGTACTGAACAACTTCCTCAATAGAACTAATGGTTTAACACAAGACAGAGATGTGCAAAGCAACAAGACAGGGTTATACATAGACTAGCTTCATGGTCAGAATACAGTAGAGCAAAGATTAAAGTAGTCAGTGCCTCTTAATGGATGGTGATGGAAAATTTAGATAAGAAGCATCCTAGACTTGGTGCCTGATTCTCAAAAGATGAGGAAGAAAAAGAGTTGCTTGGCTTTGGCAGTTTGGAAAGAGGGCAATAATTCCTTTCTCAGTCATTTTAACAGACTCATGAGGGTCGATGCCTGACTGCACAGCAGATGAGACAGAGAAGTAACAGCGATGACACAGCAACAACACAAAGCACATAGGTAGTACTCAGTATGTGCCAGGCATCACAGAATTTATTATCTATTGCCTGACTTCAGCTAGACTGTAATCAAAAGTGGGGATCTTTGTTTTGTTCACTGATTTATCCAGATGCCTTGAATAGTGCCTGGTGTGTACTAAGCACTCAAATATTTGTTCAATGAATAAAGTGACCAATTAATTGTAAAATGGTGCTTTTTGATTAATATGAGGTAGACTTTAGGTTCTTAGCTATGAGGGAAAAAAGAAATACAGGCAATTTTTCTTTTTTTTTCAAGATGGGAGAAATTTGAGCTTTCTGTTTGCTGGGTGAAGAACCTATTAGAGAAGGAGGGTTTAAACAAGTAGGAAGAGAGAAAAGCGATGAAACTAGTTTATACATTTGGAGGAGTTGGGATTTGCTTAATGGGAGGGTTAAAGATCTGTTTTCCCTCATGTTCAATCCTGGCTCTACCCTCTTTGTCTTAGGGACTTGGCTGGTGGAAATTGGACCCGATCGTTGATTATTTTGCAGGTTTTACTTAGTACATATTTAGTCTATAGTGTTAGTGAATAATTCAAAATTATCACGCAAATATATGTATTTCTGGGAAACTATTGTTTGTTAATAATTAATAGATTGCTGAAATGCTACTTTGTATCTTTGACCTCTCTAAGTACCTGAATTCTTTGATCTCACCAAATACCTCAAGAGATGTGGGAAATTCCTCAGATCTCAACAAGGTGGGAATCAGTACATCAGTTTTCCTGAGGATGGTTATCTTAGTTGAGTTGACATGGCAAGCTGCCAGTCCCTGCATACAATGTCATGGGACTGTATATTTATTTAAAATGCCTCTGTAGAATACCAGAACTTCAACCACAAAATAGTCACACAAAACGGAACACATTCACAGTGATAATCAGTAGGTTTTGTCCTCCACAAGCATTGATTTTTCTAGGACTTCCTTGGGAATGAACTTTATAATGGTGAGATTAGGAGGGACAACTCTTTTGGGTAAGTGTTCCCAACAGGCTCAATTTGAATGCAGTTCATCTCTACTTGGAAAGTTCTATGGACAATCTGAATTGATTTTAGAGAACAGTATTGTGGCTTTGGAAGCAAGCAGATCTAGATTGGAACCCTGGCCTCTCTCAGTTTTCTCCCCAGTTCTATCAGGAGGATTCCTTCTTCCTTTCCCACTGTTTAAGACTCACTTGTGTTCTTTTTTTTTCCTAATAAAGAAAAAGTAATTATTGTATTTATTTTTATTTAAAATTTAAATTGGCCCAAATAGGCAAAAATAGAAAATACTATGAAAAGAACTCACATACTCATAATACACATTAAACCAAGGTTAACAATTTGCCGTATATTCTTTATATCTTTTTAAGAGTAAACTGCTACAGACACAGCTAAAATATCTGCTTACCGTTCTCTTGATTCCTTTCCCGAAGGTAAGAATTATTCTGAACTTGAGGTTCATTCTTCTCGTATAGGTTTATTTTAAAAAATCTCTACTACATATTTATTCATAACTATGTGTAAATAGTATGGTTCTGTATGTTTAAAAACTTTTACGTGAATGTATAGTATACTTTTGCAATTTGCTTTTTTTCATTCAACATTGTATTTTTTGAGGTATATCAAGGAGTTAGAAATAGATGTTGCATATTATTTCAGTCTGTTTGTACCACAGGTAATTTAGTCATTTCTCTACTGGCAAAATTTTAGTTTATTTCCTTATTTTTTTTGGCTATTACAAACAATATTCAATGAAAATCTTTGTACTTGTCTCTTTGGTCCTTAACTTGCAAAAACAGGATATAAACTCAGGAACTGACCTTGCTCTTTGGAAGATATAAGGACCAGGGCTTCTTCCCTAGAGAAAGGTCAAGCTTGTCCAGCTCCTTATCTCTGAACAGATCCAGAATTTGCAAGGAGTTGAAGGGGAATGGTGCTGGCCTTCTTTAATACTGGACTGACATTCAGATCAGACAGACTTGATTTCCAGTCTGGCTCAGGTCATTAACTGGTTTTGCAGCTTTATCTTTCTGTGTCTCAGTCCTTTATCGTAAAATGAGGATGGGAATACCTGTCTCCAGGATGAATTGTGAATGTTAAGTGTATTGATGTGTGTAGCTATTTCAGTGTCTGCAAGAGCTACTTGTTAAATGGATGTTACCTAACTCTCGGTATTAATCAGAGGTCTTACAACAAATAAGACTTTGTTTGATGGGGAAGTGTTTATAATCTTTAATTCTCTTGAAATTAAAATGTTGTTTACAGACAAGAGGTAATATAAGGCTAATGATCATTTGTATTGGGCTGCTGGTTTTGAAAGTGCTTCGGAAAATAAAGTCAGCTTGTCTTCTCCAAGATGATTGTTTTCCACAGTTGATTCTCGTCCTTGAAATGTCCATTATTCTGTGTTTTTACTGAAGGTAAATTTATTGACATTTTTAGAAAAAAAATGTGAAATCTGTACCATATTGAAATACAGGATACTCTTTGCTTTTGGTATTTTTACCATTGGGTTCTTTATGTTTTGAAACAAATTATGATTATAAAATTGTTATCGTCATGAACCTCAAGATTTTTGGAAAAGAATGCTTTTTAAAATACCTTTATTAAGGAAAATCCAAACATATACAACACTAGAGGGAATAGTGTAATAACCACATTTACCCATAATCCAGCTTCAACAATTATCAAAACATGACAAATCGTATTTCATTTATATACCCCTATTTCCTGTTTTTTCCGTCTTCACTAGATTATTTGCAAATTCCAGATATCATATTACTTTTAATAAATATCTGAAAAATAAGGACCCCTTATCAAAACAAAACTGCAATACCATTATGAAGTTTAAACAAATTAATAATTTCCTAATACCCACATATATTAAATTGGGATCACGTTTCCTTAATGATCTCATAATTCTGTTTTCTACTCACGGTTTGTTTGAATCAGAATACAGCTGTAATTTACACATTACAGTTATTTGTGTTTTTCAGTCTATAAGTTTCCTGTCCAGGTCTCCTGTTTTTCTGTTGAAAATTATTTTTCAAAGAAATTTATTTGTCCTGTAGAGTTTCCTCCATTATATATTTTTCAGAATACATCCCAGTGGTGTTAATCTTACATTTTCCTCTGTCCATTGTATTTCCTGTGAACTGGTAGTTTGATCAGGAGCCTTGATCGGTTTTGACTTTTTTGGCGAGGATCCTGCATAGATATTCTGGTTGCCTCTCATTTTAGGTATTAGCTACCATTGATGATCACTGTCTAGAGCAGGTGTTGGCAGACATTTTATGTAAAATCCAAATAGTGAACATTTTAGGTTTTGTGCACCATAAGGTCTCTTAGAACTACTCAACCCTGCTATTATAGCCCCAAAGGAGCCATAGACATTATATAAATAAGTGGACATGGCTGTGTTCCCATGCAACTTTATAAATAAACACTGAAATTTGAATTTCATATAATTTTTTATATGTCATGAAATACTATTCTTCTTTTAGTTTTTTTAAACCATTTAAGAATGTAAAAATCATTCTTAGCTCACAGGCCAAGAAAAAAACAAGCCACAGACTGGATCTGGCCCTTAGCTGGAGTTTGACTAAGATCCTGACTAAGATCCATTGCTTTATTAGGGCATTGCAAAATGATAATATACAATTCTATCTTTCCTTTTTCATTTATTAGCTGAAATTTTATAGATAGGAACCACTGCATCAACGATTTGCTTACTTTGAGTTATAATTCATACCATAAAGTCAAGATAAATATTTGGGAGAGACAGTTTTTAAAAAGCTGAGCTAATAATAATAATAGGAGCTATGTGGTGGCACTGATCTCTTAGTTTACTGTCAAGCCTTAGATTTTAATTGGGTCACTGTGTTTGGTTAACCATCAGAAAATACTTGGCCGTTTATTATGGAGGCCAATTAAACTGTCATTAAGAAATGGAATATGTAAAAACATTGTCAAACTGATTCTGTATTAAGGCTTTTGCTCTCAGTATTTAAAAAAACCCTGGGTATTGTGTTAGGTTTCTGCTGCCGCCATAAAAAATTACTACAAACTTAGTGGCTTAAAGCGACATGAATTTATATTATCTTACAGTTATGTAGTTCGGAAGTCTGATATGGGTTTCTCTAGACAAAAATCAAGGTATTGACAGGGCTGTGTTCCTTTCTGTAATCTCAAGGGGAGAGTCCATTTCCTTGCCCTTTCCAGCTTCTAGCAGATGACAACATTCCTTGGCTCCCGGCTCCTTTCTCTTTCACATCAAAGGCAGCAAAGTTGTCTGTCATTGACCCCTGCTTCTATCATCACAATGCTTTCTCTGACCCTCTCTTTTGACAAACATTATATATATTTAAAGTATATAACATGATGTTTTGATATAGTATACATTGTGAAATGATTACCACAATCAAGCTAGTTAACATATCCGTCACTTCACATAGTTACCTTTCTGTTTTTATGGTGCGAACATTTAAGATCTACTCTCTTAGCAAATTTCAAGTATGTAGTACAGTATTGTTAACCATAGGCACCATGCTGCACATTAGATTTCCAGAGCTTATTCATCCTGCATAACTGAAACTTATACTCTTTTGTTTTCTGAATGTTGAATTCACAGTGAAAACTATAGAAGTGAAAATTACCTTTCCTACCAGTGGATATTCAGTAGATTTGGGGATATGAATGTTTTGTTTTGACATACATTTTAATGAGCACCCACTCTGTACAAGATAAAGCCTCAAATGCTACAGGAGAAAGAAATGTGAAAAAGACTTACTTGTGATTGGTGGGAGGGATGAAACTATAAGTTGGCATATAACATGATATATTTACTGTAACATATTAGGTATATAGTTAGCAATTATACATAAATGATATATTATGACTGTTACTCATGAGTATATTAAAATTGCCTTAATTATATTATTAGTCTTCTAAAAAGCTTGGTAAGACTTGTCAAATGGTTGAGAAAATCAGTTGATTGGACCCATGGTGGAACTTTCAGTGTTTGATCCACAGACTTGAAGCTGTACAGGTAAAATGATTTTGGGGATATCTTTAATTAGTATTTTCTTTAAAAAATTTTTTTAAACTTTTATACAATTTTTAAAGGTTACTTTCCACTTACAGTTATTACAGAATATTGGCTATATTCCCCGTGTTGTACAATACATTCTTGAGCCTGTCTAATACCCAGTAGTTTGTACCTCCCATTCCCCTACCTCTGTATTCCGCCCCCCCAGCCCCCCCATAACCACTAGTTTGTTCTCTAGATCTGTGAGTCTGCTCCTTTTATGTTATATTTACTAGTTTGTTGTATTTTTTAGATTCCACATATAAGCGATATCATACAGTATTTATCTTTATGTCTGACATTTCACTTAGCATAATACCCTCCAAGTCCATCCAGGTTGCTGAAAATGGCAAAACTTTTTCTATGTAAATGTTTCAAAAAGCAGTTTTTACTAGTTTGTAAATATTTTATTGATTTTTTTAAATGAATGAAAATAACCCTTAACTTGAAATTTTGAGTTACAACTACCTTTTAAATAGGGCTCTTAATGTTTTTTCCCGTTATTTGAGTACATCTGATTATTCATGTAAGTGCTTGTCTCCTTTATTCAATAATCATTGTAACAATAGATAATTTTTATAAATCACTGTTAATAGAAAAGAAAGAAGGATGAATAATTAGCACCAAGTGAGGACATAGTAATAGGTAGAGTCTTCAAAATGCTAAGGTCAAATAGGGTGAGAAATTGAGTCTCTCTTTCTAAAAATGTTCCTATTTCTATTTTTATTGAAATATATTTGACTGTAACCTTGGGTACATTTAAGGTATACAACATGTTAATTTGATACATTTATATATTGTTATATGATCACTATAAAAGGCAGAAGGACCAAGATGAAGACAAAAGATCTGGACCTTGACTCAAGATAAAGACATTTCCTTCTATCATTCCTAACTAAGGGTTTTCCTGTGGTTATAGCTACGTATTATTGTTACTATTAATGATTACAACTTATATGTGTGATTAGGTTTAAGGTAATATTGGTGAGTAAACTCCGTTTTATTCCCTTTTCCTTGACTTTATAAAGTCTGTCATAAAATAAAACCTTCAGGAATTATTGAGGGGAAGTAGCAGAATTGGACCTGACAGACATTTGTCACCAGCCCATTGTCCAATGTGGGTGCCAGTTTCAGAATAAGATCTATTTCCATTTGTTTGGACTTTATATCACAAAGTTGACCCCCCATGTAAAGACACATTTTTAACAAAAAGATAAAGTTTAAAATTGCTTTCCTTTTTTCGGAGTTATTGGCAGCCATTTTGTGGGAATGTGGGTTTTTAAGTATTTAAAAGTATTAGATACCCTAGCACTAAATGAAATTAGTTTTCTTTAAAAGATAAACAATAATGATTCAAATTACTAGAGCCTAGGACAAAGTGGGAATGATTTGGATTACAGATACAAAAAGAGCTCATTGTTTGAAAGGTGCATCACGTTATCGGATGTAACTATAGAATGCAGCGGTAACAGTAACTAAAAGAAGAGCTTAAATCATGTTATGAAAATCACATACTCCAGGTGAATAGACTTTGAAAAATGAATGCAGAAGGAACCAGTGATAAATAATGGCTAAGTCCTACTTTTGTCTCATTACCCATTAAGTACACTTAGGGGAAGAGAGGGAAAAAAATGTGTGACTATACTGTACCTTGTATAACTGGTGCCTTTGGGTCCACTGATGGAGATAGACGACTAAGCTGGTATGATAACATCACCGTCCTGCATTGATCTGGGCAGTGAGGTAATTCACAGGATATTGTATTACTGCATAGTTTGTGAATCCTACACATTGTAAAACCTTTGGATAGCTGGGAATTATTTCTTCTTCCTGGGGAAAATGTCTGATTGTCAAATATAACCTTAAATGTGCCTAGAGTATAATTTAGTCCTTTTGTTTAGGATCTCCTTTAGGATGAGGTTTGTATTTTATTTACCAGTGTAGCCCCACATTTTGCACAGTGCCTGGCATGTTGTAGAAACTCAGTACTTGTATGTGGAGTAAATGAGAGAACATAGTGAAAATGCTCTAGACTTAGGTGTTTCATACCTTGGACAGAAAAAGGGTGAAGAAAGGAAGAAAAATAAACATTATTTTGGTATTTTTAAATACCAGGCACTTTCAGTGATCTCTTATGTAATCTTCTGTACATTATTCTGATGTAGGATTGATTTGGATGCCCAAAGCACAGATGAAGAAACAGAATTTCAAAGAAGTCAAGTCAGTTCTTACCAGGGTAACTGGGAAATGGTAGACATAGAATTCAAATGCAACCATCCATTAATTTTTTTTCAATACTCTGCTGACTTGTGAGTTAGGGATAAGATGATTTAAAAAGCATAAACAAAGTTTATGTATGTCTCTTCCCTCACAAGGGTGATTTGTTCTTGGAGGTGGCTTAAAGGTCACTATGGGTAGTGAGACTAAGTCAGAGCAGCACTGAGTAATGAAAGCAATTAAACTGTATTGTTAACAGTCCTGCCAACAAGCTTAGTCCCAGGTATAAACTATTGAATGGAAAAGCAAAAACATGGTAACTTGTTATTGTTGCTACTTCTCTTACTGTTGTTGGGTGAGAATAGGGCAATATAGTTGCATTTACATGATTGTGATACTTTATTTCCTTTATTTTCCAAAATATGTTGAATCATTTACTTATTCTTTCAAGTTTTAAATAAACTCTGGTTATTTCATTTTTGTGATGTCAAACAGAACCAGATTTAGAAAACTATAATTTCAAGTGAAACTTGAGTACAGAACCCTTGTTAAATACGTTCTCTCTCTCTGTGTGTGTGTGTGTGTGTGTGTGTGTGTGTGTGTTAGAAAAATGTGACAAATAAGAGATAAATAAGAACCTTTCCTGGGAGTTTAATTTGAGAAAGTAATTACCTTGGTTTGTCTTGAGGTCAGAGTAGAGTCAGGCCAATGTACCGAATCGTTAATATCTTAAATCAAATGGAATTGGAGTCCATAATAATGACCCTGAGCCAAGGTGTTGTACTCAGACATAAGAGAAAGATGGGTTTGTGTTCCGTGCTTCCTACTTACTAAGGCAATAAGCCGCGTTAAGATCAGGAAGAGAGATGTTCAATAAAAATGGGTGACAGAAAATGAGTTGTTGATTAACTAGGGAAAAAAACAATCAAAAGAACCCTTTTCACAAGCATTCTTATTTAATCTTACTCTGTGTGTGTGTAAGAAGTATATGCCTATATTTTCACAACCAAGGGTGTTTAAAATCTAATTAGGATATGCTGACATTTGTTGTAAATCTAAATAATGACCATAAAATTGAAGTTTCCATCCATTCTTCTCAGATATCTGGGATACTAATTGTGGGGGATGATGGTGGTGGTCGAGATACAAGAGAGGCAATGTGCCCACCCTCTTTGCTTGTTATCGTGAAGAAAGGGAGAAAATGAACATTTGCTATATGTTCAGCACTTTGTTAGGCTTTTTTAAAAATATTTATGAAGGCTTTATACTTTATACATGCTATCTCATTCAGTACACACAACAACCTGATTAGGTAAGCATCCCTCCTGGAGCTTATATTCTAGTGAGGGCTGACAGAAGATACACAAACAAGCATGTAAATATGTAATAAAATGTCTAGTGATTATAAGTACTATGAGGAAAAAATAAAACAAGGCCAGGAGGTAAAGAATGAGTGAGGGTGCTATTTTAGCTAGAGGGGAAGCCTCTCTGATTGGTGCTCTTAGGCAGATGTCAAGATGAAGTGAGGAAACAAGCCATGGAGATACCTGGGGAAGAACATTCCAGGCAGAGGGAACAGCAGGTACAAGTGTCCTGAGGCAGAGGAATGTCTGATGTGTTCAACCAAAGACGCTGGAGCAGAATGAGCCAGGACGAAAGGGGAAGGAGATAAAATCTGATTTGAACCCAGGTCTGTCTGACTCCAAAGTGATGTCCACAACATTCCTGTCACACCATGAATTGGGAAGATGTGTAGCACTAGAGAATGACACAGGAAATTGAAAACAATTTGAGACTTTATAGTATGGACTGTAACTATTGTAGAAAATCAAGAATAGGACAGAAAGATGTTTTGTTGGAGGCAGGATGACATGGACTTGGGCTCTAGGATACACATAAATGTGGGCTTGCAGATTCAAACTACAAAGAGCAGATTAAAATGAAAAGAGCATTGACATGGGAATGTTAATAACAGTTACACGTGTTGAACTTCATGTGCCAGGAACTGTTCTGTGAGACTTACATGTATTGAATAATTTCCTCCATATAACAACCTCATTGTACCCATTTTATGGGAGAGGAAACCAAGGCACAGAGATATACAGTAACTTGCCCAATGCCATGGAATTTAGGTTTGAAATCAGGATGCCTGGCTCTGTATTCTGTACTCTTAAAGAATGGTGAGATTGAAAGAAAACGTGGAGCAATTTAAAAAATTCTTTTTAAAATCTTCTCCCATCACTTTCCTGAAGTATGGAACAAAGATTGACAGATGACCTATCAGAAACAAAGTTTACTTTTATCCTTCTGAAGAATATAAAAGGAAGTTTGGGCAGAATCAGTTGGGGAGGATGGTGAAGATACACATTAGTCAAAGTATTTTCTCATCTCAGTTTTCCTGTGGCTTTTGGCTAGGGTGAAAAGGTGATTAGCCAGTGAGGTACAGTACTGTGCACATAGTTGTCCTCAATAAAGAGCTCATTAAATCTGCTTCAAAATATTCTTTACATTATTTTTTCTTTTTTAAAAAATAATCTTTATATTAAATGAAGAAGCCAATTATTGAAACCGGGGGCAATTGGATGATTATAATGTATTAAATATGTGCTCAAGGGTTAAGAGAAACCATGAGACAGTATAAATTTGTTTTCATTATTGCTTTTGTTTTTTGTGTGTGTGTCTCTGTTTTGTGTTTTTCACTGAGCAAGACTTTTAGGCTTGTTTCTCTTGTAAATTGGCTGCTGAAACATGCCAGAAGCATCAGAACAAGTAGTTTTAGATTAAATTTGTTGAAAGCTCTGTAGAGATACATCAGTGAGATTTAAAACAAACAAAAAATCTATCCAGGAATTCTGAAGGAACTTAACTGTGAAATAGGAAAGCAGTTCATTGAAATGTGTAACTGATTGTAAATACCACAGCATTGGAGAAGTGTTCCCAAATCTGCTGGCCATTAGGATCACCTGCGAACTGTTTGAAACTGTAGACTGCTAGACTGGCCACACCTTGCCTGTGGGCTTTCCGTCTCTGTGACAAGGCTGGAAAAACAATAACTTGATGAGATCCTCACGTGATTTAGGTGATAACCCATATTTGGATACTACTATTTTTATAAGTATTATCTGTGATGGTGGGTCTCAATGTTAGCACATATCAGAATCACCTGGAGGGCTTGTTAAACCACCTTCCGGTGGGCTGTAACTTCCAGCGGACCTTAACTTCCGGTGTTTCTAAATAAATAGACCTGAGGCGTGGTCTGAGAACTTGCATTTTGAACAAGCTCCCAGATGTAATGGCAGCTGCTGGTCTGGGCATTGCGCTTTTGGAGCCATAACTTATAAGAACTTCAGAGTAGGATGTGGGTGACAGCCGGACAGGTAAGCAATATGATTTTCATTAATGGAATCTGGAAGACTTCATGGTATGGGATAGAATCAGTGACCTTAAAAATAAAAAAAATATGGTGAGTAAGGCAACGTTATTGCTCTAAGGTATATTCAACCAATTCAGTTGTTTGTGGTTTTAGTAAGTTTGTGAATAATGGCTTAACAAGGAAAATATAATTTATAGGCCAAAGACTAAGAACTTCTAAAACAATCTAGTTTCCTGGAATTGGAAAAAGTGGATGTGCGAAGGAAATCTTGTTTTCAAGGATGAGATCAGATTTAATGACAGACGTGAAAAGGAGATTAGCAAGCATTTTTAAAGACACAGAAAACAAAATAGTGAATTACCTTTGGCAGTAGGTCTGGGAATTTCTTTTCTTTAATGCTAGTAAATGTCTTACAACTGTGAATACCATGGTAAATCACTCAGTGTACTTAGATTCTAAATTCTTCCCAGTAAGAAAATGCCAAGCTAGTAGAAATAAATTTAGGAATCTCTTCACAACAAAATCTGTGGTACAGGCAGGAGCAGCTGCATAATTTGTGGAGCCCAGTGCAAAACGAAAATGTGAGGCCCATGTTCAGAAATTACTAAGATTTCAAGACTGCAACAGGAAAGTATTAAACGAAGTGTGGGACCCTGTGAGACTAACCCGATCTCACATCCATGAAGCCAGCTCTGGGTATAGAGGCAAAGGGGCTTCAAGAGATTTGGAGTTAGAGCTAGATTTGAATTCCATCCCTGACACTGTGTCATTTTGAGGGATATACTTTTGCTCCCCAGTTTCTTGATATGTACAGTTTGTTGAATAATCCCTACTTTGAAAATCCATTGAGAAAAACAAGTTAGGGAACAGATGAAACTCTCTATGGCAGCACATGGCATAGGGTAGACAATTTTTAAAAATTCTAAATAAAAAAAAGAGTTGGTAGGGCTGGGGAGATTATTGATCTTACCAGTATGAGTGTGTCATTTCTCATATTCGTATAAAACTGACAAATTCATTAAAGGTTTGTTGACTGCTTATAAAGTGCTAGGCAGCGTCCTAGGTGCTGGTGTTTGTGCAGGTCACAGTCTAGTGGGAGACACAGCCAGTAAAGTAGATGAAAACATAATTGTGAAATGTGAAGTGTGATGGAAGAAAATAACTGGCACAAGAGGTATGGCCTTGGAGGGAGGCCAGGGAAAGCCTCTCTGAAGAGATGGCATTGCAACGCTACGATCTACAGGTGAGGAAAATCTAGTTAGGGGAAGAGAAGTCAAGTTGGAGAGAGCAACACGTGCAAAGCTTCTTAAGCAGGAAAGACTTCGGTGTGTTTCAGGAACTGAAAGAAGACCAGTAAGACTACTAGAGAATGAGGTAGAGAGTGGTAGGAGATGAAATTGGGGAGGAACATAGGACCGGAACGTAGCCCTTTGTGGGTGAGAGTCAGAAGTCTGGATTTTATTCTAAGCGTAATGGGAAACCATTGAAGACTTTTAAGTACAGAAATGATGTGTGCTGATGGATATTGCTAAAATATCTCCAGATGCTTTGCATACATTAGTTGGAAGAGGGACAGAAGAGGAAGTGCGAGGCTACTGTGCAAAACCCAGTGAGAAATGATAATGGCATGGACTAGGTTTGTGACAGTGGAGGTAGGAAGAAATTGATTTTCTAATGTATTCTGGTGGTAGGAGCAATTGAATTTGCAATTGGGATTTGTGTGAGTGTGAAGAGAGACAGATGAATCAAGAATGGATCCCAGGTTCTGGGCTTGGGCAACTGGGTGGATGGTAATATTCCAGAAATCATGAAGACCTGGAGGAAAACAGGCTTTGGAGGAGAGTGAGAAGTCCAGTTTTGAACATGGTGATTTTGAGATGAGGGTATCAAGTTGGTTAGTTGAATATATGTGACTGGAGTTTAGAGGAGAGGTCAGAATGAGAGATAATCCAGGTGTTATCTGTTTATAGATGGTATCAATATTAAAGCCCTGGGAATGAATGATGAGTAGCATGACAGTACATAGATAAGGGAGTCCAGAAAAGACCCCTGTGTATCTATTTAGTAGAGGGACCATCCAAGGAAACAGAACAACCAGAGAGATGTATATAACCTCTTATGTTACAGAGGCCAAGAGAAGATCTTTCAGGAAGGGAGAAGTGACCAAGAGGGTTGAATGCTGCAGAGATTGGTCAAGGAAGATGAGGATACCAAAGAGCCCATTGTATTTGGCTTGGCAATTTAGATTGTTGTGAATTTGCTAAGAGCAGTTTTGTTACAGTAATGGGGACAGGAGCCAGAGTGGAGTAGGCTGAGGAATGAGGTGTGAAGTAGTGGAGACAGGGTGTATACTCAATATTTTGAGAAGTTTAATGTACAAAGGAGTGGGAAAAAAAGGGGATGGGCATTTAAGAGGGCATGTGCAGTCAAGGTACTTTTCTTTTTTCTTTTAGGATGAATAATACCAGGGCATGTTTGTGTGTTGATAGGAATGATACCACATAGAGGGAAAGAATAATGATGGAGCGAAGGGATGCTTGTTAAACACAAAGTCATAGAGAAGGCTGAGGGGATCTATAAAATTATGCAGAAAAGCAGAGTGACTCACTGAGATAAGTGGCCAGCAGGGTAAACCTAACATTTGAACTATGTCCTCCCTTATGATATTGCTTGTATTTGGATTATTTAACCTGTTTTGTATATTTTTTTCTCTCCTTGGCTTGTCAGCTCCCAGAGAAAGAGAACATGCCTAATTTACCTGACCCCTTACACAGTATCTTGGCTTAAGTGTCATCCAGATGAGTTTTCTAAAATGTTGTAGTAGGAAAAAAATGGAAATTTGAACCAGCTATCTTAAGAATTGGTAGATGGTTTGCCATAAGGCACAAAATGACTGTTTCTGAACAGTATAGGAAGGAGCGCAAATGCATATCAGACCTAGGGTTGCTGAATTGGGATAAAAAAGAGTAAAGAAATAAGATTTCTTCACGGAAGAGTGTGTATTGAATTATCTATAAGAAACCGTATGATGTTGTAAAGTTGATGGTGGTCTATAAGGCCTCATTAAGAATGCAAATGATATGAGCTCTGGGTGGAAACCAAAAGGCAGACCCTGGAAAGCTGGAAAACTGTTGAGGTGTACTTACTCTCACTGGGAGCACTCAAGGTACAGAAGCTCAGCCAGCCCGATTTCATGCAGCCCTTTCTGTCACCTTGTCCCAGACAAGGTGGAAACATTACTGGATTTGGAAGAAAGGCCGATGAAGGAAGTAGGTCAATTACATGAAGCCTTGGTTGTCATTTTAATAATTTTAGCCTCATCAGAAAAAAAACATTGTTTCTCTGGGTTAAGAAATTGGGAGCTGAGGCTAAGATTTAGGAAGAAAAACTGTCAGAAATAGCAGAAAAATATTATTCAATGGCTTAGGCAAGGCTGTCATTGCTCTATAATGTTAACATCCTGAATTATCCTTTGAGATTTTTTCAAATATATACTTCTTAAATTCCATAGCCAAAATATAAAAAACAAAACATTAAAAGCAAAAACATTGTTTTTATTTCTAGAAGAACATGATACTGTTTTCTATTCACAAAAGCTCAGTAATGAGCATAAAATATTGAGAGAAAACAGACTTAAACTACTTTTATGGTGCCAGGCTTTAGTTCTGGAAGACTGTTTTGTAGAGAATGGTGACAATGAATAACTCCTAGAGAACAAAGGAATGGTTACTCAAAAATGCCAGGTTTATTTATTGTTTAGGTGCAGTGTTTGCTTCTCCTGTATTCTGGTCACATTCCCAAATAGTCTGAAAGGATGAATCTTGAAAACAAAATGGCAAATTCCGATTGGTTTTTAAAGGGTAGTTTGTAAAAAAAAAAAAAAAAAAATTATAATAATAAATAGAATATTTTAAAAATCCTATTGAAAGAGTTTTATGGCCATCCTTACTGGATCTTTCCTGTTTATTTCGTATAATTTCGTCTGTCAAGGAGTGAAAATCTTCTATGAACAGGAGAAGTAAGTTTAATGGTAATGAAAGCGACTTGCTCACAGCAGGGAATGGAGTTTTGCTCCAGGTTTTCTGCTTTGGTGAGCAAGTGATGAGAGACTGAAATGAAAGTGCTAGGAACTGAACGAAACTCTTAATCAGCTATATAGAGGATTGTCATAGAATTGATTTGTTCAGTTTACTGGGATAGGAATTAGAGCAGTTTTTGCTTTGTAGATATTGCATATTGATGTGGTAATGAATGTGGGGGGCACTTCAAAGATTACCCATATCACTGGGTATGTGGGGTGAGCTGATAAAACCAAAGGTTTAAAAATTATTCTTAAATCTCCACTGAACAAAAACTTATGAGTTGCTATAATATGTAGTTGTCTCAAAGATTCGGAGATACTGGAAAATTAATGTATTTTATCAGCTGAATAATCTTCAGAAGCTAACTGTAAGAAGCCAAGCATAGCAATATGACATGGGTTCAGCCAAATGTGTCTCATTTGGACTCCCTTTTTAATTTCAGTGATCATGGAAATGTTTTTAGCTCCCTTGAAGCCTTTGGAGATATGCTACTAGAAAAATCTTCAAATTATGTTACCTAAAGTATAAGGAAACAGTGATTTTTTTTTTTTCAAACTACTTGGTGAAATCCCAGGTTTTCATAAAATGTCTGTTGGGATTCCTTGGAACTAGGCGTGTGGTCAAGTGGTCGTAACTTTTGCTACTGGGTCCAGTAGTGAACGCAGATTGAGGGGTCTCATAGGCAGAAGGTGACCCAAGTCAAAAGGATGGAAAACCGTTGCCTTAAATAATACATACAGATGGCATTGCTTGCTGTGAGTGTCTATTTATAAGTGTAGAGATAATCTGCCACATTTTCCTTCAGCATCTGAGATACTGATTCCTTTTTTTCATATTTTCCTTTTAGTATGATGTCAGAATGGTCATGGTTCCTTCCTAAGTTAGTAGTCGTATTATCATACCTCTGTGATATTTGCTCCAGTATTCCCTTCAGAGTCTGTGCTTGACATATTTGCTCTAAACATCATCCTGAAAGAAAAAGGGGTTTATATAAGACACATTTGTTCAGTTAATTAGGTGGCCCTTTACGGGAGGAAGTGGGCAACAGAGCAAGTCTGTGTAGCATTCCTGTCCTTGGTTTTCCTTCATTTACCTCTCTAATTCTCTGCTTTTCCAGTCCCCTCCTTACCAGACTTCCCACCCACACCACCCACCTGGTGATGTCTCAGATTCCTGCAGGTTCTCTCCTCGTTATGAAGAGTAATGTAAGACAAAGATGGTAGCTAATGTTTATAAAGATTTTAAACATGGAAACTATGAAAACTTATTTAAAATGACATGCAGCAGAACCCTTTATTTTATTCTTTTTAATTTAATTTTTATTTTATATTAGAGTATAGTTAATTTACAATGTTGTGTTAGTTTCAGGTGTACAGCAAAGTGATTCAGTTATACATATATCCATTCTTTTTCACATTCTTTTCTCATAGAGGTTATTACAGAATATTGAGTAGAGTTCCCTGTGCTATACAGTAGGTCCTTGTTGGTTATCTATTTTTTAAAAAATAAATTTATTTTATTTTATTTTTGGCTGCGTTGGGTCTTCATTTCTGTGTGTGGGCTTTCTCTAGTTGCGGTGAGCGGGGGCTGCTTTTTATTGTGGTGCGTGGGCTTCTCATTGCAGTGGCTTCTCTTGTTGCGTGCGGAGCATGGGCTCTAGGCACACAGGCTTCAGTAGTTGTGGCGCGGGGGCTTAGTTGCTCTGCAGCCTGTGGGATCTTCCCAGACCAGGGCTCAAACCTGTGTCCCCTGTGTTGGCAGGTGGATTTTTAACCACTGCACCACCAGGGAAGTCCTACTTTTAAAAAAATTTTTATTGAAGTATAGTTGATTTACAATGTTGTGTTAGTCTCTGCTGTACAGCCAAATGAATCGGTTATATCGAGTTGGCCAGAAAGTTAATTCGTGTTTTGCTGTAGGCTGTTACAGAAAAACCTGAATGAAGTTTTTGGCCAACCCAATACATATATCCAATCTTTTTTAGATTCTATTCCCATAAAGTTCATTACAGAGTACTGAGTAGGGTTCCCTATGCTATACAGTAGGTCCTCATTAGTTATCTGTTTTATACATAGTACTGTGTATATGTCAATCCCAGTCTCCCAATTTATCCCTCCCCCCTCTTTACCCCAGGTAACCATAAGTTTGTTTTCTACATCTGTGACTCTATATTTCTGTTTTGTAAATAGGTTCATTTTGTACCATCTTTTTAGATTCCACATATAAGTGATATCATGATATTTGTCTTTCTCTGTCTTTACTTAGTATGGTAATCTCTAGGCCCATCCATGTTACTGCAAATGGCATTATTTCATTCTTTTTAACGGCTGAGTAATATTCCATTATATATATGTACCACATCTTTATCCATTCCTCTATCAGTGGACATTTAGGTTGCTTCCATGTCTTGGCTATTGTAAATAGTGCTGTAATGAACATTGGGGTGCACGTATCTTTTTGAATTATGGTTTTCTTTGTATATACGCCCAGGAGTGGGATTGCTGGTTCATATGGTAGTTCTATTTTTAGTTTGAGGAACCTCCATGCTGTTCTCCATAGTGGTTGTACCAATTTACATCCTCACCAACAGTGTAGGAGGGTTCCCTTTTCTCCACATCCTCTCCAGCATTTACTGTTTGTAGACTTTTGGATGATGGCCATTCTTACTGTTATGAGGTGATACCTCATTGTAGTTTTGATTTGCATTTCTAATAATTAGTGTTCTTGAGCATCTTTCCATGTAGCAGAACATTTTAAATGTAAGAATGTATGACCAATTGGACTGTGATTGGTTGACTATTTTTTTTTTAATTTTATTTTTTGGCTGTGCCACATGGCATGTGGGATCTTAGTTCCCCTACCAGGGATTGAACCCATGCCCCCTGCATTGGAAGCGTGGAGTACCTGTGGGAAGTCCCAGTGATTGGTTGACTATTAGTAACAATTCAGAATTTGATTTAAAAGAATAGTTTTGTTGGATTTCATTGAAACTTAGGAGGTTTAATGTTTGGTGAGTATCAGAATTATATCTTAAATATGTATCTGAACCAAGATACGAGCATTTGTTACCCTTATTCTGACCTTCATTATAGAACAGAAACCATTGGTCTCACATATTATGGAAAGGAAATAAGCCAAAATGAGATTTTTTTATATCAACTTTTTAATGTATTTTTACTTTTTTATTGTGGTAAAATATAAAATTTATCATTTTGTCACTTTTAAGTGTACAGTTCAATGACATTAACTACCTTAACATTGTTATATTAGAACTTTTAAGGAAACACGTTTTGTGACATGTATTTCTGGTTATAAATTTTTATTGCAAATGTTTTGATCTCTTTTGCTATTATCCAATTATGAAAATTAAGAGAATTCAAGATTTATGGCCAAAATAAATTAACTGACTTGATACCTGACTGATTTTTTCAACATGCTCAGAAATAAATTATTCCTCAGGCGAAGAGAAGCCTACCAACATACAAACAAAAACACCGCTGGTGTATACATTGGACATTTCTCAATCTTATCTAAACTGTCATTGGATTTCTTGGTCCTTTGGGAAAAATTTTTAAATTCAAAGTCTTTTTATAATACAAATATCCACACATTACTACTACCATAAATAATGATTGTACTGCATTAAATCCTGTCAATAAGGCCTTTTCTATTATGAGTTCTATAAATTACTTTGGAAGAAAAATTGCCCTAGGAAGTAGATGCTATATTAAGATGAGCAAAACCCATAATAGCTCTGAGGTTTTACATTTTATGATAGCTTTTTAGTTTTATTTACCTTAGGTTTACATTCACTGTTATGTGTTTTCATATGTCCTCTTTAAGTTCATATCAGTGTAACGAAATGTTAACATTTGCTAGGTGCCTATGGTTTTCAAAGTACTTATGTACATATATTGTATTATTAGAGCCTTTTAGAAACCTTTCAGTTGGGGAGGAGGGGCCATTCTCAGAGTTTTATAGATTAAGATATTTAACTTGCCTGAGGTCATTAGGGGAGATTGATTAGTTCCTGAATTTTCAGGGCCTTTTTCTATTTCCTAACAACACATGAATACCCTTTCCCCCTAGATACAGTCACCTAGGGCTGTAGTGAGGGGCCCACCAATACCTGGTCGTGGGGGCAGGTATGAGACCTAAAGCACAGGCGGTTAGAGGCTCCCTTTTTGCAGCATGAACAATGAGATTGCTAGAGGCTGAGGTTACTCCATCTCAGCAGAGGCATGTCTTGATTTGACTGTTCCTGCTGAGAGCACTGCAGAACTTCCAGCTTCCTCAATCTGAAGTGGCCTTGCTTCCTCTTTTCCAGGTTCTGAAGCCTCCTGGAGACTCTGGGAGTCCCTGATATCCTTTCAATAAATTCCCTTTAGTTTGAGTTTGCTGGAATCTCTTTCTGTTGCTTGCCACCCCAAAACCAACACAAGATCATTCCCAGTGTCAGTGTGGTAGAAATCATTGCTTGGACCCAAATATTCCCTCATGATGTTCCATCAAATATTGGTTCTTTTAAAGCATATTATTAAAGCTAATTAAAACAATTGCTTATCCTTTTAAAAAAAGATTTCCAATTAATTGTTATATTTTTAATATTTAATTCCCATTCCTTTTCCCCCTTTCCATATGCCCTTCTCACCAAAGAAAAGTTTTTAGTCTTTTTAGAAACTTAAAATTTTTTTTTTTCTTCAGGCCCTCTGCTGACAGTAACAGAGCATGATAAAGAGAAATGGTTCATCTAGTGCAGGCAACTAATGTGTTTTGAAGTGAAAATTAAAAAAATCTTACCTCAAAGTTGAGGTAAGTCAATGGTTAGATAGAGATGGGTGTGAAATTGTTTGATATTTGGATTTCAAAGTAATCATGTCTCCTCCTAAACTATGAAGTCATTTTATTAGAGTACTTCTTGTTTACATGTCCATGTGAGATAAAAGAACCCAGCATGCTGTGTTCTTTAATATTTCCATTTTGTTGGCACTTTACTTCTTTTATGCCCTCTCGCATGTGTTTCTAATACCTGTTTCCTGTAGATTCTTTATCCACTAACTTAGATTAGGACATTAATGTCATAGGATTATGAGGTAATACTTTGGAATACCAAGTCATTTATTCAGTCACTATTGAGTGTTTATGGGGTGGGAATTGTGTTAGTGTGGGTAGATATCTTTCAACAAATGGACTATTCACTGAAAGATTTGAACAGGGACTTCACAAAGGAACATATAGAAATGGCTAATAAACACACGAAAAGATGCTCATTATCACTAGTTTATCTGGAAAATGTAAATTAAAACCGCAATGAGATACAACTACACACCAAACAGAATGACTAAATTAAGATTGACAGTACCCAATTTTGGTAAGGACATAAAGCAAGTGAAACTCCCATATTTGTTACTGAGAATATAAACAGATACAGCACTTCAGAAAACAGTTTGACAGTTTCTCATAAAATTAAACATACACTTACCATATTTTGCTGTCTTCCCTACAAAAATATCACCCCCCAAAGACTATCACTTGAATGTTCATAGCAGCTTTATTTGTAAGAGCCTTAAACTGGAAACACCCCCAAATGTCCACTAATAGGTGAATTAATAAACAAATTGTGGTATATCCATATAATAGAATATTTAGCAATAAAAAGAAATGAATTGATATATAAAATTGCATGGTTAAATCCTAAAAATATGTTGAGTGAAAGAAGGAAAGAACAGAAGAGTACATATCGTATGCTCTCACTTATATGAGATTCCAGAAAAAAAAAAATCGATAGCAGAGCAGGGGTTGCCTAGGGATGGGAGTTAAGGTGTTTGGGAAGGGGGCACAAGGAAGCTTGTGGGGGTGGTAGAAATGTTTTGTATCTCACAGTGGTAGTTTCCCAGGTGTATAATTTTGTTAAAACTCATTGACATGTACTTTTAAAATGAGTGCATTTTATTGTATGTAAGTTATACCTCAATAACACTGGCAAAATGTAGGTGGATACTGTCTTTTTGTTTTACAAGCCAATTTGAAATATGACTAATTAAAATGGAAACATCACAAGGCACTTAATTGTTATATTTTTAAAAGTATAGTGCTTTTTTGAGAATTTTAAATCAAAATTCCCATCTATTTACAGTAATACAGGATGGGGAAGTTATCCAAGAAACCAAATATATTTTCCACTATTAAATAATCTTTTATTATGGAACAAGAGTTAGACAAGTCCTCATATCTTTAAGTAGCTTGTGATACTAGTTTGGGGAAAAAATGTTAAAACAGCAACAGCAAAAAAATTTATGCTAGGTGGTAATAAATTGTCAACCAATCCAAACTCATTTATCAAATATAAAATGATAATTTTAACATACTTAACTCAATATTTTATTATGTTTTATTAAAATGGTAAGAAACCATGTGTTAATTTCTCCCCTGCTTTCTTAAACACCTGCTTTAAGTTATGTGTTGTGAAATCGTCTCCATGGACTTGTATCTTTTAACAGGTGCCAAACAAATCCCAAGCAATACTTTGATTCTGTAGGTAAAATGACTAGGTTCTTTCTTTGTGAAATAAAAGCATATTAAAAACGCATTTATTGGTATGGTGATACTCAGCCTTCCTGTCAGCTAATAGAAAGTAATACCTTAGCAAAAAAAAAATCATTGGGATATTATAACAGGATTATTAAATGTTTTCCTGAGGCCTCAGGTAATAATAGAAATTCAGTGTTCTACCATCTGTTCTTTTAATGCAATTTCAAAGTAAGTTTTTCAGGAAACAGTCTCCTCACAATTCCTTTAAATTTTTACTTTTCTAACATGATTTCATTTTTAGTGCTTATATTTTTAAAAATCCATTCACTATAAATCTAGAGAGGCTATTATAGGTGAGAACCTCACAAAGAGTCTCTTGGATACCCATTTGGGAGAGGCAGGGTATAGAAAACTCTCCCAGTGAGGCAGCAGTAGAAAGTAGGTGAAGCATTTTGTAAGCTGGAGTCAATCAACTTCCACATTAAGAGTTTAATGGCCATACGTAGCAGTGGAGGTTTATAATTTAAGTCTGTTTGCATTTTTTTTAATAGTTCTGAAACTTGAATGTTTACCTCCTTAAAAGCATATTTTGGTAGCACCCTTAATACTTCTATTTATAATTTAGGAAAAAGTTTTTCTTATTAGGTTGTCTTTAACAGGTCTAGATAAGTAGAAAAATATTTTTTATATGTTTGAAGAATAATAATTAGATAATTATATCATATTGAAACTTAATTATGACTGTATCAGTTTCTTGTGGCTAATATAACAACCACAAAGACAACAGAAATTAATTTTCTTGTAGTTCTGGCGACCAGAAATCTGAAATTAGTATCACTAGCCGAAATCAAGGTGTCAACAGGGCCGTACTTCCTGCAAAGTCTTTAGAGGAGCATCTGTTCCTTGTCTTTTCCAGGTTCTGGTGGCTCTAGGCATTCCTTGGCTTGTGGCCACATCACTCCAATCCTTGCTTCCATGGCCATGTTCTCTTCTGTCTAGGTCAGATTTCTCTCTGACCTAGACAGACTTGTGACTTCATTTAGGGCCCACTCAGATAATCCAGAATCACATCTGCAACGACCCTTTTTTCAAATGAGGTAACATGTACAGATTCCAGAGATTAATTAGGACCTCATATCTTTGAATGTCATTATTCAGGCTACTGCAAAGACCTAAAAAATGAAGCTTGCTATGCCGATTATATTGCTCTTTTTCCTGTCATTTCAAAGCACATATGGTCTTTCCTACACATTTAGTAGTTTAAATATATTACTTATTTACCCCAAAAAAGACTATTTCTGTTGTATAACACACTGTCTGTTGTCATTTACAATAATCAGAAGAATCTTAGGTTTTCTCTGCCTTATGAGTTAGTGTCCTGTGTCTCCATTACAGTAGTAAAGATTTTGAGCACAAGACCTATGTGATACTATGCCGTGTATTGTGAACCTGAGAATTTCACTGATAGTATTAATTTAAAATATTCAGTCCTGTTGTTAACCAATGTGTTTATTACATGCTAAATTTTTGATTCAGAAAATGTGATTGCTGTATACAGACCATCTGATAGAGTAGAACTTTTAAAAATATCTGTTCAAGAGAATAACGGCATTTCAGTTTTTTAAAGCTAGTTCACCATATCCCATGTCTATTTTTTTTCATTTTGGGAAAGGAAGTAAAAAAGTAATCAATGAATAAGCTGTTAAGAGTGGCAATATCAACTCTGTTTCACAACATAAAATGATAACAGCCTATTGTTATGATGAAACGATTCTTGTAATAAGGCATTGATGTAGGAAAAAAAATCCATCATATTAAAATTTCATTTCCATGGTTTCACTTAGATGCTGACATCTTCCCTCAAGTGGTATAATATTTTTTTTCATTTTAACAATGTCTGTTAGCCTTGTAGGCCACAGAACATGCTGCTTCTGTGTGAGAGGTCAGAGCTACCCTATACATCATAAAGAATGGAGCTACAACAATTGCAGTACAATAGGACAAATTAAATTTTATTTTTACACAGCAAAATTAGAAGGTTATATTTCAGTTTAGCCTTATGAATATTACAAAGCAAAGGGTCATTCTTGGGAAGCCATTTTTAGAATAGTGTCCATCGATGAGGTGTGGTGAAGTACCGAAGAGTGAAAAGTGAGCAGACAGTATACAAGCCAGTGAAGAGTATGCACTATTCATTCATCCATTGAGCAAATATAAAGAGCCCTGTACAAGGTTGAGAGGCTTGTTAAGGGTGTAGTTTGGGGGGCCTGCCCGTATGCATACAAATCACATTGTGACTACTTACTAATTTTATGACCTTGAGAAAATTATTTAATCTCAGCTACCAAAGTCTATTTTCTTCTCATCTATAAAAAAGAAATAGAAATTATCTCATACTTTTAAAAGTTAAGTTAGATGAACTGTAAGAAGCACTTAGGACTGGCACATACTAAATGTTTAACAATATGAATTACTGATTTTCAGGGTCTGAACTAGATATAAACCATATAGGAGATAATAGCCAGTTTGATGAATTTAAGCCATGACCACACTCATACAAATTAATAAGTAGGCCATATTCAATGCATATGACCAACAAAAGTTTTTCCTTCACTGTGGATCAGAGTTTCTTTGCAACTTCCAAACTGGCCCTCAAATTCCTCACATCAAACCTAATCATTTCTCTAAACCTGCAGCCCTAAAGTCTGAGTTCTAAAACTCCAGACCACTTTATTGTCTTTGAGTTCAGTCCTTGATCCCTCAATCAATACCATTATTTCCGTTTTTAAAGAGGACTAAATACCTCGAAACAAAGTCCCCTAATCCAATGGAAACTGTTTGTTATGGTTCATAAAGGTAGTGACACAAATGACGTGACTGTAACAAAAATGGTGGAACAAAACAAACACATTTGGGTTGTGTTGATTTCAGGTCACTCTAAATATCTGGAGAAGTTTCAGCTACATTTTTTCCATGGACAGAATTTCCATTTTCTTTCTGTCAAAACAAAACTAATTTTTGCTTCCTGTGTATGTGTATTTATGTGTGGTGTGTGTTGTATTTTTTCTCTTGGTAAATTGATGTAAATGGTTTTCTTATTTAGGAAGGCAGGCTCTAGCTAAATGCTGATGTTGGAAATGTTTAAGTTAATTCTCTGATGTTTTCTTCCCTTGGAGTTACCCCTTTCTAATATATCTGAATGTTCTCTTATTCCTTGAGGAAAATTTTGGTCTACTTTTACTTACATTTTTCTTTTCTACAAACTATATCTCTGTAGACAGAGGCCATATTGTGTGCCTTCTTCCATGCTCTACATTCATCTCTTTAATTCAACAAATAGTAAGCACTGCCTATATCCCAGGCATTGTGCTAGGTGCTAGGAATACTACAGTAAACAAAATAGACAAGGTTGGATCTTTTTTTTATAAGGGGAGCTATTTACCAACTTCTTACTGTGTTAAAATAATGACACTGTATTCAGTAATGGAAGCCTTTATTTTTCTTGTTTTCCTCTGTTACCTTTTGAGTATTTATGCACTTAGGTGTGAGGCAATGAAGAATAGGTACAGAGATTTTTTCTTAGCCTTTGGCATCCTTTAAAATATATTTTCGTCTTGAATATGTATTAGTTGTCATCTGCCAACTATTAATTACTGTTCTTTGAAGCATGCCTGGTACAGAGAATAAAGACAAATAGAGTTGATAATTTTGCATAGCACTGTGAAAAAAGGAATCATCAGAAGGAGATGAAATGCATAAAAGGACATTTTTGTTATAAAGCAATTATAATTAGATCTCAGTATGTACAAAGCAAACAAAATTTTTCCAACAGAGCTCTCTGAACTTATGGTGGTTAGAGTGGTTTAAGCTTACTTTTGTCCTCCTCTCATTTTCCAAAAGGAAAAGACACAAATCTATTGGTATAACATTGACAAGCAGGAAAAAAAATCCATGTTTATGGTTGAAGTTTCAGGATAAGATCTTGTTTACATGGAAAGAAAACCTACCAATTATCTACTACTGTTGAACTACCTCTGGGAATTGGGAGGATGTGAGCAGCTGGTTTGTGTCTCCACCTATTCTAAACCCAACGTCTAATGATTATTTGTGCCCTTTCCTAAATTCCTAGAATTTAGCACAGGAGGAAAGATCCTATTTCTTTTTGACTTTGTATATTCCACTGGGCACAGGACAGGGCCATACATATGGTAAGGAAGTGCTAATTTCTAGTAGACTCAGAATGAAGTTGTTTTTATATGATGGTAGAATCTATGTTGACAGTAAGACAAGGAGTAATTATCACTACATTTGCCAGTCGACAGATATTTACTAGTAATTAGATAAATATACCAAGTGTGGAGGATATGAAGTCAAATGAAAAGAAACCTCCAATTTAGAGGTTCCCACAGTTTAGGTGTGACCCATGCATGTTAATTATAGTACAATACAGGAATACCAACATGTAGATATGTACAAAGTACTGCAAGAGCTGGAAGGGTCACGTACCAATGCTGCCTGGATAAGTTGGAGGGCCTTACAAAGCACAGAGATATTTGGTTTAGGCCTAGAAAGATTTTCTGGGTGTCGAACACGACAAGGGCCGATGAATCTATTTTGTGGGGAGGTGGCAGAAATTGAGGCAGGGTAGTTAGATAGGATGCGTCTTGGGGGTTGTGTGAAAAAGTTCAGAATTCAGTCTCCATACAACGAGGAGCCATTGGAGGTTCTAAGACGACCAGTGGCATCATTTTAAGACACCCATTGGTCAGTTTCGAGAACAGGCTGGAGGAGAGGAAGAGACTGATACAGCTAAAGCCTTCAGAAGGTGATAGCACCAGTCCAGTCAAGAGATGACCAGGATCTACCTGACATAAGGACAAGAAAGGGAGGAGAGATTTAAGATTTCATAAGGTAGCTTTGAAAGAAATTGGTGAGTAATTGAATTGTAGGAAAGGGAGTGATGAAAGATGGGTAAGAGAAAGGCAACTGGAATAATTTCAAAGTCAGAATATTCCCATGTTATGCTACGTTGCTCAAGTGGAATGCATCTGATTAAGGTTGATATTAGCTAAATTTATTTCCTAATGAAAGTCTATTAATGTAACAAACAATCATTGAACACCTGTTTATTTCTTATGTGTTGGACACTCTTTTATCCTTAAAAATCCAATAAGAAAAGCTAGCATTATTGAGCTACTACTTTGTGTTAGGCATGGTGCTGCACACTTAGATGTTTCTATCTAGATATCTTAGATATCAGATGTTTCTATCATTCTCACAGTCACCCTGGGTTGTGTGTATTATGGTCCTAATTTTATATATAAGGATGCTGAAACTCTGATATCTAGTTTTCTGTGTAATTGAACTTATAAGAGGTTTACTAGTTGAACAAAAACTGGACATTTCTGATTCTAAAACTGTTCTTTTCATTAGCTTACTCTGCTTCTCTGTCAGAATTTCATATACCCTGCATTTTCAGGATTTTGAAAGGAGAAATATTCCCAGTTGGTCATTAGGAAGCACCAACTTGCTGACATGCTCTAAATTCCTTTAAGTCTTATTCCTGTGGGTTCCTAATTCTTATTAGGAAAATGCACGTGTCCTTTATCCTATAGGAGTCTGTGGGGTTCCATAAGTCCTACCTCTTTGGATCGCATCTCCCGAAGACTTTGTGGTGATAACTGTTTCATACTTGCCTTACTAGTGGTATAGAGCTATAGGAGTTATACCGCCTGGGTTCAGACCTCTCCTCTGTCATTCATTAGCTATGTAACCTCAGTTCCGTTCTCTCTGCATCCATTTACTCACTTATAAATGAAGGTTATAGTTTTACTTCACAGGACTGTTGTGAAACTTAAATGAGGTAATGAATGTGAAAGGATTAGTAGAGTAGTACCTGGCAAAAAGCAAACACTAAAAAATGGTAGTCATTATTAACATTTTTTCAACTACCTACGCATGAAGTGCTTTGTAATCTGGTCCATGGTTATCCCTCTAGCCACATTCCTCCCCACTCCCCAAGCACACTCTGTGTTCTAGCTACTCTGAGCCACAAACAGTTTCCTTTGAAACAACCAATTTTTTTGTCACTCTGCTATCTTTGCACGTGGTTCCCTTCCAGGATGGCCAAATCCTATCTCCAAATCCTCCATAGCCTCTTTCTCTAGAACAAGAGTTGGCAAGTTTTTTTTGTTTTTGTTTCTTGCAAAGGGCCAGACAGGGCCTATTTTAGGGTGTGGTATGTGGTATCCATAGCAATTACTTAATGCTGCCATTGTACCATGAAAGCAGACATGACAGTAATCGAAGGAATAATTGAGGCTATATTCCAATAAAGCTTTCTCACAAAACAAGTGAGCTGGTTTTACTTGTAGGCATATTTTGCCAACCCCCTTTCTGGAAAGTTCTCTGGAAGCTCCCAGTCTGAGGTGGGTGCTCTTCTAGATGAGCCTTTACCCACTCATGCTACCTGTAACCAAGCATTCTTTACCCTCAGGAAATTATTTGTCTCTCTGTCTCTCATAAGACTGAGAAATGTGAGAGCAGGGATTACATCTTGTCTTTTCTGGCTTTTTATACCTTTCCAAGGGCAGAGAAGTCTCATTAATGTTTCTTGTGGAAATGGATGAATCTCATTAACAAGATGCTGTGCACTGACTTTGTGATTCATTTGCTCTTTACAAAATCTGGCCTAACCTGATAAGATTACTGTAAGGTTCAAATTGAGGCCAAATCAGCATGGCTCATACTTTCAGAAGGCGTGGCCTCTGTCTTATAGATAACATGAAATTGGCATATACCACTCCTTTCTGTTTGCTGTATTTTCCCTATAAAAGAGTACAACTTTCAGAGGCCATTGAAGTGAAACAATTTAATAAAAACTGTTTGTTCATTTCTTAGTAATGGGGTGATTCAGTTAAGTGCAATTTTAAATTTAATGATGTGGGGAAAAATTTGGAAAGTGAGTGTTGATTGTATGCTTTGGAAGTACCTGTCCTATAAGATTATTGAAGTAGGTAGAAGAAATACCATGGACCTTTGATACATCCATACAAGCCCTTAGGGCATCTTCAACATAGCTGACTGAGTAGGGAGGAGGTTAAAGATAGGAGTTACCAAAATTATCAAAGAATTATCTGGAGAAGATGGCAAACCAGATATCTTAAATTTGATAATTTTCTATCATTTCCAATTTCAGGAGATTGTGTACATTTCTTATTGTTGACTACTGAAGCAGCAAGGTTTTGTGGCATCTTTTCAAATTTTCATTAAGTTATCTTGACACATAAAAATGAATCCAATATCTAAAATAGCTTTGGATTTAAATTTATTTTAGCATATGTAAGCAGCAAAGTGACAGACTATGTAGACTTGCATGCTGATTCTAATTTGTGATAAGCAGTTGATGACAATTTGTTTGAGTGTTCATTTCTCCATTTCAACCTTGCTGGTTAAAAGGTGGCTGAAACAATTCTGGTATGTAGGCTAGCCATAACTTTATTGCTTACATATTGATCATGAAGGGTGTGCCCTTTTAGAACTCTTTCTCCTAGTAACCCATGAGAGTGATCTGAGGAGATAATATTAACTCGAAATTTCGATTTTTGCCTCTTCCTCCTAACGGCTGTTCAGCTGGTTAAGTCATTTACTTGAAATAATTCTTCAGTTATTCAATTATCTGTGGTCAGATTTGAGTCTAAGCTTTATTTTGACTTAGCCTAAGGAATCTTAGGCTGTGTCAATCTTTTCAAAGACTGTTTTGAAATGACAAACAGGGGCTTTGCCTTCCTCCCCATTATAGCTGTCATCACTCAAGTTCATCTCTTTAGCACTTCAGCCTTACAGCTCATTTCCCATTCTCTGATTACTCTCTAACCACCCTGTGTATTACTTCTGCTTTCAGGATATCATTACCTGTTCCAGAATATTCAATGAATCCTTGCTATGCACATCATCAAGAGCAAACTCTTCAACTCTTTTTTTTTTTTTTTAATTAATTAATTAATTTTTTGTGGTACACTGGCCTCTCACTGTTGTGGCCTCTCCCGTTGCAGAGCACAGGCTCCGGACGCGCAGGCTCAGCGGCCATGGCTCATGGGCCCAGCCGCTCCGTGGCATGTGGGATCTTCCCGGACCGGGGCATGAACCCGTGTCCCCTGCATCGGCAGGCAGACTCTCAACCACTGTGCCACCAGGGAAGCCCTCAACTCTGCTTTTAAGACTGCTAAAATCTAGCTCCATCCTGTCTGTCCAACCCTCAATTTTCTTTCACCTAACTTAAAGCACTATTTTTATATCTCAGCTATTGGGAAATAATGCTGCAGTGAACATGGAGTGCAGATATCTCTTGTCTAACTCATAGAAGTAGAGGGTAGAATGGTAGTTGCCAGGGCTGGCGGGGAAAAGAGAAAATAAGGTACAAAGTTATACAAGAGGAATGAGTTCTGGAGATCTAGCATACAGCACGGTGAAAATAGTTAACAGTACTGTATTGTATACTGGAAAACACACACACACACACACAATTGTAACTATGTAGAGGTAATAAGTTATTTAGCTTGATTGTGATCTTTGCACAATGTATGCATATATCAAAACATTGTTATATACCTTAAATAATATAGTATTTATACATAGAAGATATAATAAATAAAGTTGTTTTTTAAAAAAAACCCACTATTCCCAACAGATGAATTATTTACTGCCCCTTAGGCCTGCCAAAACCATGTCCCCCATCTGCTTGCCTTTTCTCTGTCTGCTCATATGAATCCTGGGTGCCCTCTGAACCCCTCCAGTTCCCCACATCCCCTAACTACCCCAGCCTACTCTGATATCCTTTTCTCATCTTTATCCTACTCTATGTCCATTTGTTTCAATTAAATGGAACTCTAAGTTCCTTGAAAGCAGAGGTTAGTGGCTATATCATTGATTCTTAATGAATATGTGATCTTTTTTTTTAATGAAAATTAGAAACCCCTTCTTTGAATTTTTTTTTTTTTTTTTTGCTGTACACGGGCCTCTCACTGCTGTGGCCTCTCCCGTTGCGGAGCACAGGCTCTGGACGCGCAGGCTCAGCTGCCATGGCTCATGGGCCCAGCCGCTCCGCGGCATGTGGGATCCTCCCAGACCGGGGCACGAACCCGTATCCCTGCATTGGCAGGTGGACTCCCAACCACTGCGCCACCAGGTTATAAAGTTTGTCTTTTTCCTTGTTAAGAGCTCTGGCAAATAAAGTATAGGAGTAAAATTAACACCTGTTTTCTAATTATCTGAAGATAACATTGTTCTCACTTTAGATTTCCTTGTATTCTTTATTTGAATACATATAATACATAACATAACTACAATCACTGTGACCATATGAAATCTACAATTTATCTAGTTATTTCCACTTCGACTCTAAGCTCCTTGAAGCAGCGAGTTTGTCTGTTTACTCTCCACTCAGCTCCCAGTGCTTTGAAAATTCTCAGCTGTATGCTGGGTGTTGACAAGGACAATCCCCTCTGCTTATTTCCACATTAAATAGTCTTCGAAGTCCTGATGGTTAATGGCTTCATTATATTCCTGCTTACAATTATACTATATTATTTTAACATCCCCTGTTTTTGTGCATTTAGGTTGTTGCCATATTTTTCCTTATAAAATTGCTGCTATGAAGCTTCTTGAACACAGATGTTTCTGTACATATTTGGGTGTTCTTAAATGGTAAATATTATTGTTTTAGAATTGAGGCAAAGCTTATGGCCAAAATTCTTCTATTTAAAGGCAAATTATGGGTATTGTTAATGCCCTTGATAAATATTATCACTTTTGAGATTGTTCTCTTTCTGTTTAATGAATAAAAGGAGAATTTTAAAGCCTTCATTTCTTATTTATGAAATTGAACAGTTTCCTAACATTTATGGATTATATTATCAGTTGCCTGTTCATGCCATGTGGCCTTTGTTTTATGAGGACGTTCCTCACATTTCTCACTGTACATTTGTGTAGTGATTTACAGACTCAAAGTACAGATGGTCCCTGGCTTACGATGGTTTGACTTACAGTTTTTTGACTTTACTGTAGTGAGAAAGTGATGCGCATTGAGTAGAAACCGTACTTCAGATTTTGGATTTCGATCTTTTTTTCAGGCTAGCAATCTGAGGTACAATGCAGCTTCCAGTTAACCAATGCTATCATGGGGTCAACAACTGATATTTAGAACCATTCAGGGACTTCCCTGGTGGCCCAGTGGTTAAGAATCCACCTGTCAGTGCAGGGACACGGGTTCGATCCCTGGTCCTGGAAGATCCCACATACCACGGAGCAACTAAACCCGTGTGCCACAACTACTGAGCCTGTGCGCCACAACTACTGAAGCCTGCACGCCTAGAGCCCGTGCTCCACAACAAGAGAAGCCACTGCAGTGAGAAGCCTGTGCGCAGCAATGAAGACCCAACGCAGCCAAAAATAAAATAAAGATTCATTACTATAAAAAAAAATTCAGTTTTTCCCTTTCAGTATAGTATTCGCTAGATTACTTTCGATAATCAACAGTTTATTATAAAATGAGCTTTGTGTTGGATGATTTTTGCCCAACTGTAGCCTAATTTAAGTGTTCTGAGTGCCTTTAAGGTAGGCCAGGCTGAGGTGTGATGTTCAGTAGGTAAGTGTATTAAATGCTTTTTTGACTTTATTTTCAATTTATGATGAGTTTATTGGGATGTAACCCCATCTTAAGTCAAAGATCTGTACACATAGCACCTTATTTACTCATTGTAACAACCTTCTTGGAGAATAGGGCCATGTATGAGCCTTATTTTATATACGAAGAGAGACTCAAAAAGCTAAACTGCTTGCTCAGGGTAATGGGCTAACAGATGCAGCTGGGACCAGAACGTGCCTTTTTACTGTTATCCTAAAGCTTTTCCCTCAACAGTACTCTGGCCTAAAGAAAACCTTTTCAAAGGAGAGATCCTTGAACTTGTAAAGAAAAATTAATACTATGTGAGAGTATCAAGTGTAATTAAATGTATCATGAAGCTTATCACGACACAGACCAGTGTTGGTCAACTCAACAGTCTTATGCCAGTGCCTGACACAGGTGATGCACTTCATACATGGTTGCTGAGTAAATAAATGGGCAGAGTCTATGTTGGATAAACTGGATAAAGTTGCTGGGAGCATGCTTGTTTTGATTGAAAATCTAACCTGTTTGGATGGGAGTTTGTCTTAGTAAAGAATCCATTCTATTTATCAGGCAATGTTCAGACCTACATTTGAAAGCAATTTTTGCCAATTTAAAGAATCTGTAATGTGGAGTTGATGAGGTTTGATGGACTCAGTATTCTGGAGTATATCTTATAGGTTCTCCATCTTTTTCAGTCTTTTTCTTTATGATGTAAAAATGAGTTCTAAAAATGCATTGTAATATTAGACTCATGAGTTCAGGTCACTGCATTTCAAATTGCATAATCCTCTTCCACAATTTCATTTCAAACTCCTCTAATTTAGGTGGGCGGATTTTTTTTTTAAATTTATTTAATTTTGGCTTGTTGGGTCTTCGTTGCTGTGCGTGGGCTTTAGCTAGTTGCGGCGAGCGGGGGCTATTCTTTCGTTGCAGTGCGCAAGCTTCTCATTGCGGTGGCTTCTCTTGTTGCGGAGCACGGGCTCTAGGTGCGCCGGCTTCAGTAGTTGTGGCACGTGGGCTCAGTAGTTGTGGCTTACGGGCTCTAGGGCGCAGGCTCCGTAGTTGTGTTGCACGGCCTTAGTTGCTCCACTGCATGTGGGATCTTCCTGGACCAGGGCTTGAACCTGTGTCCCCTGCATTGGCAGGTGGATTCTTAACCACTGCGCCACCAGGGAAGGCCCTGGGCAGATGTTTAATGCCAGGGATTTAACTCTTTTGTCATTCCTTGTGCTTCTGAAAAAAGGTATCAGAGAACTATGGGGGACAGAGGGTTTTTTTTTTTTTTTAGGTTTAATCTAACAAACATTCATTGTGATGTTTTATGTAATAATCAACAGACCTTAGGGTATCAGAAATCAGTTATTAAGGTATGGTTTATAAGATTATTTGATTCAGAAATACTATAGAGTAAAAAGGAGAAGCAAAAATCGAAGAGTGGTTATACCTAAAGGTCTTAAAAAACAGACAGTAGAATAGTATTAGAAAATATATGCCTTATAAACAAAACCTATTATCCCTGGCCAGTACCCTCCAGATAAAGGCTGTACTCTTCTGGCTGTAAAGGAAATAATAGTAGCTTGAAAAGTGGTCCTTCTCTAAATTGAGACACATTTCATCATTGGACGAGCATGGTTTTATCCTGGTTACCAACTGTACTATTTTATTTAGAAATATCTTATTGTACTACATGAATGTTATTGAATTTTCTACATTGGAGACACAGCTTCTATTTTATTTGTGATATGAAACTATTTTTCCTGCCTAATTAACATAAATTAGATGTGAACATTGGCAAAACAGAGCTTGTGTATGTTTTTATTCAACTGTATATGTTGAATTCTTTTTCTTACAGAAGGATTTTGTTCCAAAGATTGATTTTAATTTCCTAGACATGGTTCTTAAACATCTATCTTCTGAGCTCATACTCCTATGATTGGAATTTCCCAAGTGTAAGGTTATAATAGGATGACTCACATATAAAACTGGCCCTCTGACTTTAAAATATTCTGTCCCATAGCAACAAACCTATTGCTTTAAATGAAAACGAAATCAAAGTTTCTGTAAATTATGATTGTTTTACAGCTGTTTAAGACCAAACTGTATCACTCTCTGGACTCTTAAAAGTGGTTAAATAAAACTGTGCTTTGATGACCATAATCATTACTGATGTATAAACGTGTACCCCAAGAGTATCTTTTTAAACAATAGTTCTTAAAAACAATGTATAAAGTTAAATATAGGAAAAGTATATCTGCTAAACAGTCTGTGATTAATTCTAAATATCATGAGCCAGAGCAGAAAACAATTTGCAAAGTTATTTCTGTTACCAGCCTGCTTGAATCCATTTTATGGCTCTAGGAGTTGTTTTCCACTGGTCATGGAATTAAGACCAAATTACCAAACTCTTCTTCAACGTAATCCTCTTACTTTTGTTAACTTTTCCTATTTTCATTTTTTTTCCATTTTTGCTTTTCTAGGTGGTCTTCCTGAACATTTTCTTCACTTGATTTTTTTTTTTTTTTGGTTCCCACTCTTACCCTTGTTCATTCCCCAAATTCACACCCAGTGGAAATTGTTCCCCCTGCTTTCAGACTGTCAGCTTCTAAAAATTTACATTAATTCTGTAATTCCATTTCTCCCACTAAATCTTTACCAGTTAAAGAAGGGCATTACTTTTCCCTCCAGCTGTGTCTTTTCCAAAGCATGCAATTTCTTCTTTGTTCCCATCTTTTGCTTCAAGGCTCTCTCTCCTTGACCCCCTACTAAAAAACCTTAGGTCAATTTTAATTGGTATGAAGCTTGCCCAGCACATGAACCTAATAAGTTCTTCTGATCATAATGATAAAGAATGAACTAACCTAGAGTTTAAGACCTTAATCAAGATGTCTAATCCAAATGTTGAAGTAAGCTTTCATTAATTTTCTAGCAGCTAGAAAAATCAGAAAGGGAAATAGTTAATGTTTGATCATCTACTGTGGTACCAGTATTACCTCAGCACAGTACTGCTATTGTCAGTTATACCAAGTTAAGGTTAACAGTTCAGCTCAACATGTGCTTGTTTCTTTAAAAATAACTCTTCCTAGAAAGTCTGAAGTTTTTGCAGTATTTGACCTTTTTCTATATAACGTATTCTGATTTGTTGACATAGAGTTTAGCATTTCCTAGATGATAGTACTCAGAATTTTCCTAGGTGACCACACACTCAGGACCTCAAGGTTCTGTTTAGGAATGCAAAGCATTTATATATGAAGTTGTTAATCCTTATATAAAAAACATAAGTACCAAACTGAGTACAAGAGATGGAGATACAGAGAAGGGATGCGAATGAAGTGTTTGGGGGAAGTTTCATAGAGAAGATGGATTTGGACTTGAGCCCCATAGGAGAATAAGAGTGTATGGGAAGAACACAGACAAAGGCTTAGTGTTTCTCAGTAGAAGTGCTGTTGGCATTTTGGCAGTACGGCTCTTCATCATGAGAGACCGCTCTGGTCATTGCAGGATATTTAGCATCCCTGGTCCTTGGGTACTAAATGACAGCAGTATTCCAGTTACAGTGTAATCAAAGCACCCTACACAGGTCCAAAACACTTGCATGGGTGCTGTGCTGCCCTTGGTTGGGAACCACTGTGGAACATGCCATCCTCTTATGGATGGTCCTGATTTTGGCTTTCCCAGGCAGAGTTTATGATGCCAAGTAACAGGAAGTAGAGGTTTATTTATTCACACTGTAACATATTTTAGAAGGTGTAGACTTGAGTATTTTTAAAGGATAGGTTGGATTTTTCTCTTGAAGTTATTTCGAAATGAGTTTTTCAGTCACCCAGGAGAAACCTTTTTTTAGGTTAGAGAAAATCATGTGTGAGATAGGTAGATCATACATAATTTAAAAGACTGGGATGTGTGAGGACAACATAGACACCAATAAAATATAATTTTCTGAAATTGGTGAGTTTTGGGACTAATCATTTTTGGCTGATATATCTACACAGGGAAAATATCTTCACTTTTAATTCTGGAAGCCTGTACTCTCCATGTATCTTTATAAATTATGTACACATGTACAGATTAAGTCTAAAAAGGCTAAAGCAATACATGCTTACTTAAGAAAATTTAGAGAACACCAAACATTGTGGGGAAGAAAAAACTAAAAATTATAACCTCAATAATGAGGGATATTTTCTCAATGTTTTCTATGGTTCATACATACAATGTAGTTTCCTGCTTTTTTCCCACTTAAAGTTCTGATGAAAGTATTTTACATATATATTGAACTCTTCATAAGCATATTTGTCATGCATCAATAGAATATTTAATATGAATGATTGAGTCAGTTGTAGTACATTTTGTCTATTATCAGTTCTATGAAACCTCTCATGTTAAATGAATCCTGGCAAGTAGGTGTCATTGATTTTTTTTTTTTTCTTTTAGCAATGGTTCTTAATTTCTTGCATCCTACATCTCTTTGAGGGCCTAAGGAAGTCAGTGGATCTCCCCTCAAAAAAAGGCATATATGTATATGCTCAGAAATTTCTAGACCACCTGAAGACTCTCTGTGGGTCCTTTAAGGAAATATAAATATTGGATTACAAACTCCTATTTTTCAGCATAAACTTTCTCTCAAATGTGGGAAATGTCAGGGGAAGAATGAATGCCACTGTTGAGATGTCTGTCACTTGGTGGTCTCAGTGGAACTTAATGACATGAGTGTGCTGTGTGGTGTGCTATTGCCAACTGTTCTGAACCCTGAGGCCATCTAGAGTTCGCTTTTTCCAGGCCATTGTACCAGAACCTGTTTATTGATGGAACTGGCTGTGTAGTGTTGGAAGGGATATGAAGAGTCTCTAAGTTATTAACGTAGGAAGAACTGAAGTCCACATTTCCAAAGAGTCTAGAGATAAGGCTTTTTCTCTGAGCACTGCTTATTTGCTGCAGAATTGGGTAGTATCCAGATTTTTGTTGGTGACTTCCCACTTTTCCTTCAGGTGTTTTTGTTCCTTCTGTTTGACATTGCATCCTTAAGTTAAGCTCTATTGCAACTCTCCCCCGCAAACACCCTTAAGTAGCACTTACCAGCATCTCCTTTTTCATTTCTTGCCCCATCACAATCTCATCTGTTTTATTCTTTTCAACCTAGGCCAAATTCTGGAACACAAGAATGAAAATGGATACTATTTTCTCAATACGTGGAGCATTTCACCCCATATTATGCTATTCAGTATCTATAGAAATACCTAGAAAGTGGTGTTCTCAAACTTAACTCTGTGCTTCCCCTTGGCTGTTTTATTGCCATAGAAACTTTAACAGATTTAAAAGTTAATTCATTTATCTCACTCCCTTGGCTTGAATCTGTCTCTCCTTTTCTTACTGCTACATTATTTCAGTCCCCCCAGGCTCAACTGCCCGGTCATCTTTGACACCTTCATCTCACTGGCCGTTTAGAACTATGGTATCCTAATTCCTCCTAGAAAACAAATCACTTCCTCCTTTTAATTCTGACTACTACTGGCCTAATTCAGGACAATAATTTATGTCCTAGATTGGTTTCCTTTCTGTATTCTATATTCCTACCTAATCATGTTCTACAATATTACTTTGACCACATTACACATGTACTCTAAAACGCTTAATGGCTTTCCCATTTCCTAGAGGGTAAAGTGCTTTCAAGTGAATAATTATTCAACTAACATGTCTTAAATGCCTTTCTCCATGCTATATAGCGTACAAATGTGATATAGATATAGTCACTCAAGAAATTGTTCAGTAGGAAAACCAAGATGTGCATAGTTAACTATAATGCTAGATAGAAGATGCTCTAAATTTTGAGAGGTAGAAAGTTATAGTGAATTTGAGAGGAGAGTGCTGATGTTTCCCTCTGACTGAGAGAAGTAAGGAAGGCTTGTTAAAGCCAGAACTGAAAGAATGAATGGGATATAGATGAGGGAGAAATGGGGCAATATGCTTTGAAAACAGGGAGAATAAGAATAAAGACTGACACTGAGCCAAGGCACATTTGGGGAAATTCAAGTTGTAGTTTAAACTTAGTCTTGGATTGAGGGCCTTCCAGACCTTGGCTCAACCGTCTTTCTGGTTAACTTAACTCCTTTCATGTCCTTAAATGCACTCTTTGTTCTAACGAAATTGGCCTATACTTTATCCTATGACAAATGCCTTGATTTCCCTGTCTTCATGTCTTTGCCTTTGTGTTTCTGTTAGTAGGCTCTTTCCCATTTTCTCCATAACCAAAGTTCAGACTATCAGTTACAGGTCCTGACTCACTTCTGAAGATATGTCTTGTTTAGCAGGTACAATGTTTGTTTTTAAATTAAACTTGAATGCCTGAATGTGGGGCACATATGCTCTCATTCACTGCAGTTCCCCTAAATTCTCTCGTCATATTTTTTTAAAAAGGCTTTTCCTTTTAGTTCCCACCCAGGCCCTTGTCAGCATTTGAGTTTGCAATCCCTATGAACTTGTTCAAATCCCACTGATTTTTTTCTTTAATGATTTTCCAAATTACTCTAACCAATGGAAATGACTTATATCTTTAAATTCTCTTCCTTCTCTGAACTTACTGTTTTATCTCCTTCAGTTGGAAATTAGGTACTGCTTTAAAATGTCTATGGATTTAATGATTAAATTTGCAAAGATGTTTAACTATTATACCCAGTATCTTCAGCACTGGGTATGTAGGAGCTAGAAATGTTTTACAAGTTCTTCATGCCACATGAGTGGCATTCAGCATGAGTGCAACAAATATTAGGTTGAACCATATGAAATTGTTATTTGTGTTGGTCCAAATGGTTGAATATTAACAATTTCAAACAGTTCAACATAAGAAAAATCAAATTTGATTTTTAAATTTGCAAACTTATGAAACTTCCTAAAATGAATTTTTTAATTGTATAGGTTGATTTATTTATCATCCTTCATGTGGAAAAATTCCAGTAACACTTAATAAAGCTTGACCATTATATTCATGAATTAGAATTTTAAAAAGTCATTTTAATCTAAGTATATGCATAATAACCATTATTAACCTATACTTATAATAGGAAAAGTTTTGAGGAAAGGTAATATCATAGGAGAATCACTTTATATATTTTACCTATGTATAAATTTTTTTTCTTCAAGAAATAAAGAGGTAGATAGATGTAGTTGCTTTTGTATTATTGTAGAATCAGTTATCTGAACTTGATTTTGGGTTCTGAACAAGTCACTTCATCTTTTTAACCTCAGTTTTCTACTGTATGAAATAGAAATAATGGTAATAATACCCCTCACAGGTTTGTTGGGAGGATCAAATAAGAGAATATACATCAAGAGGCCAAGGATGGTGCCTAGCGTGTAATAGATGCTCATGTTGGTTTCCTTCCTTTTGATCTTCAGGCAGGGATGGTCTTAGGGAGTATGTTGATGATAAATGAGGGTAATTTGTAGTCATCAAGGCTATGGGGAATGTTTGCTTTTTTATTTATTCATATGTTATTCATTTGGATCTGCCGAATCTCTCTGGCCTTGTGTTCAACACCTTTTACCTCTTCATTATACTGCTGTTCCCTCTGTTCTAGCCAACTCGAGGTTATCTTTTAATCTTTGCTCGAACTATAGTCTTCCCCATACTCAATGAGGACAGTTCTCCCAGGACTCTGCTTTCTCCCTCGTAGCATGTAACCACAACTGCAGTGAAAAGCAACCATGTACTTCAGTGTTTATTATCTCCTCCTTCACTAGATTTAAATCTCCAGTACCGTGACCATGTCAGTTTAATTTACCACCATCACTACAGGGCCAAGCATGGTACCTGGTCCATAGTAGGGTAGGGTTCAGTGTATGTTTGCAGAATCTATGACTGACTGACATCTAATTAGTGAATGTCTAGATCTAAAGTGGTGCATGTACAATCAGGATGGAGGAAGAGTCTGTTAGGTGGTCACCTCAAGGTAATTTGCCAGCTTAAACTGTGTCTAAAAGAGGACTACTGATTCTTATTTATGGAGCTGGTAGAAAGGAGAGTCCTGTCTTTAGCCAAACCAATGATTGTGTTCTGCATTTCAAATGGTCAGAATTTAAAGATATGCAAGTGACTGAAGCTGAAATTTAGACAACTCCTAGAAATATAACTGCTGCTCAGATGACAACAGCCAAGTTCAATTGTTGATTGAGATGAAGAAAGTTATTTAGTTGTTTGTTATGCACATAAACAAGGGAAACTTAATACTCTCGACATAGCACACTCATTCCTTTCTCCAGGACACTCATTCCTTTCTCCCTCTCATTTCCTTTCTTCCTTTAAATAAATGGGCTCCTAATAGTTTTACCTCTTGTTCTCTTCTGTGTGCCAGTGAGATCTATTTATCCATCTCATATGGAGAATGTAGATGAATGTATGTATGTGTGTATACATGTCTATCTGTGTGTGTATATATGTCTATCTGTGTGTGTGTATATATAGTCAATGCTGTCTTGTCTAAAATATTAAGTCTTCTAGATGGGTTGTTTGAATTTTATATAGGGTTGAGATTATCTCTTATTTTTATCACATAACATTTTGTTCTCCTTTTTTGCTCTAAGAAGCTGTTGCTTTGCTATAGTTCTTACAGCACGATAAGACTTTTCAAGTGGCCAAATCTATTCACAGCAGTTCAAGTCCCCAGAATCCTCATTTTGATTTCTCTGAAAAACAGTAGACTGTTGATCCCTGGGCTCTGGACTGCAAATGTGCATTTCCTCAAACTGTTAAGAGTAATCTCTCCTGGGGAGCTGAAGCCACATTAGGGAAATTAAAGACACAAATTCTTTTTTTGTTCTTGAGTTTTAAATGACTTTGCTCTGAAGATAAAGTCTCCCTTGACTGGTATATGTGGAGAATTTAGAGGCTAGTAAAATATGCCTGTAGACCCTAATATACTGTGTCAGCTATTCTCTAGGCTGAAATAGGTGGATGGGGCAGGAGCATGGATTAATTTCTGCTTCAGCGGCAAATGACTTACATGTTCCTTAAGGGATTTTTCATACTGCCATTGGCTTTTCTACACATATCCCATATTATGAGGCCAAGATAATATACCAAGTGCCATGTATGTACTCTTAAGGTTTTATCTCAGAAATTTTGTGGGGAGGGATTTGTGGCAAGCTTTCCTTCTCATTTGTTCAATTTTTATTTTAAGTCTTTCTCATAGCCCAGACTTAATTTGATTCTCTCAGACAGACATAATTAAATAGCCAGACTTTATACTTTTCTTGAAAAAAGATGATGCACTTTGACTTTTTTTATTCCTCTAAATTTTGTATACCTATGTGTGTTTCTGTGTAAGCTTGTAAAAATTAAAAGTATGACCAAAAAAGCCCAAAGGCAAGGTTTTCCCCTCCTGGTTCTTCATGTAGAATGTTCTCTTCTAGCCATGTAAGATGGGTGCTGCCAAAATCTTCCAGACAGTGGCACAGAAATCGCTGACTAACGAGCCCTTGATTTCTGTGGCTTCTTTGAAGAAAGGAAAAGAATCCTTCAACTTCTTAGAACTGGAGCTGTCCAAAAAATATTATTTGGCAATGGAAAAGTTTTTGGAGAATATAGGTGAATATATATGTGTATGTTATATATATGGAAAATATGTTTACAATGTAGGATTGAGTGGAAAAACATTTTACAACATAGTATCTAAAGTATGATCTTATTTTTATCCAATGAGAGAGGAGTTATATGTGTTTGTATCTGTGTGTGCCTGCATGTGCATTTCAGTGCTAGTAGCAGTTATCTCTGGAGACGGTGCTTTGGTTTTTAGAAAACTTTTATAGTAGAAGTAGCTGCTGGTAGGTAGTCTTGACTACTATGTGTCAGGCATTGTTATGCCTTATCTAAATTATTTCACTTCTCATATTTTGTAATATTATACATATTTTAATAAGACACAAGTAATATTTAATGAAAACAATAAAAATTAATGTTTCTAAAGAATGCTACCTTTTTCTTTTCCCTATTTTTCCACCTATACTAAAAGTGATGTATATAGTTATCAAATATTTAACTTGGAAAGTTGTGGCACTAACATTACTTTTCATAAGGATTCAAAGTCTATCCTATTTCCTTGTAGTTTAAGAACCCTCTTCATAGACTCAATTTATGGATGTAAAATACCATGGTTATTGGTAAAAATAAAGATGGTATTTAGAACCCTGTCACTTCTACTTATCTTTGGATCTGCCCACACTGGGTCCTTCCCTGATAGATATCCCCCACAGATTATTTGTTATCAATCAAAGATTAGGTTCTAATATCTGATTTCATGTGACCATGAAGACTTAGAATTCAGAATCATGTTTAGCATGATGTTTGGCAACTGTCAGCTCTTTGGTGTCTGGTGGTCTACAATTCAGTGGTTGCTGAAGCTGTTTAGGAAGCTTCTGAACTGAGTTTAGTCATATATTCAACCCAGATGGTCTCAGCAACACCTTATTCTTTCAAGGCTATGTCCTTGAAATGGCTGCTAGCATGGGAACAGTAGGAATATATATCCCAAGGACAAGTGATGGGGTGAGGAGCCTCGATTGCCAGAGTCCAGCTCGTGGGTCAACCAGTAGTCACGTCCTCTTGATGACCTCCTCCAACACTAGTCATTCTGATGTGTAAGGTAACCTTAATGAGTGTAGGAACCATCAGTTGAGTAAATGCTGTCTCTGGGAAAAGCAGCCTACAAGTACATTTTCCAGTATTCTGATTGTTATTCAGCTGTGTGCTCTCAGTGCCACTGGAGAAATGGTGCTCTCACTAGAAAAGTAAACGTTTTTACTTTGTGTATATGTCTGTCAGTCAAGCCACATGGTCAACTAAGAATCAAATTGAATTTATAGAATATTTTCTATAAATTTTCTATTGTCATTTTCTTCAGAAATTCTGTAAGTTCCCAGGTTTTAAAATATTTAAGTTATTCCTATAAACTGAGTCCTTATCCATGGCTTAAGCTACAGGCCAAGTATATATTGAGTGATAGTATCACGATGAACAATATTATGTAGTATAATTTTCTAGGGATTACCATTACTAGCAGCATGAAAATTAATAAAGGTTAGCTATATATATACACACACTCCCAATATCCAATTGGCTACCTGATGTATCTGAACCTCAATATTGCACAGGTACTATAAAGCCAATGATTCTAGATTTATGCTCATTAATTCTGTTACCTCTGCCCCTCTGAATGTATCCTCTTCCTGTATTCTCTATTTTAGGTAGTAGTGTACCACTCTTCCCCTTTATCCCCACCAACCCAGAAATCTCAGTCATTCTTAGTTCCCCTCTTTCCCTTGTAAGTTCCAAGTGGTGGTAGTCCAATCAGCCACCATTTCTTACTGATTTATATGCCTATATATTCTAAGAATTACTTAAAAATAACAGATAATCTGTGAATGTCAGTGTAGTGACGAGTATGTTTTTATTGTAGATAGGGCTAGTCATTTAACTTGAGCATCACAGTTTGGTTGTAAAGTGATTGGGAATGGCAGGGATTGTGGCAAACTGAATAGTAGCCATGCAGAAGTGCAGACTCCGAGTTTTCAGATATTCCAGTATTTTAAGAGAAGCTGGAAATCTGAATCTTTGTGTCAACTCCTGATTTTTAAATGTAAGCTTCTAGTTTAAATAAAGAATATGCCAGGCTAGTTAATAAACTCTGTAAATCCAGTTTATCCTCTGGGTTGCCACCTTTAGATCTATGCATATAGATCATGTTGGGTACTATGTTTCATATACATTCAAATTGGGTTTTTTCCTAAATAGTTATTAAAGAAATAACTTCTTTTTCAGAAAAATTCATTTTTCTAGATTGATATTTTGAGAATACTGCAGAGACAAATGTGGAGATAATATTCTACCTCCTTATATTCTGGAACCATTCTCTGGGACTTCAAGGACAAACTTCCATAATCCAAATTTAGGGCTCTCCGTGTGCTGCTCAAAGTTTTTAGATATTTTCTTTGTCTTTCCTTTTATCAAAGGAAGAGTTTAGTTTCACTCTCGAAATGGAATGGGCGATAACTGTGTCCCCATTATCTCAAGAGATTCAAAATTTTATAATTCCTTGGTTACATTTTGCCAAAGGAGTTAGACTTCAAATTCTATTATATCAACTTTTCTTCTCCATTATTCAAGAGATTTTTATTAACTGAAGAATTAATACCTTTTATAACTGTTGATTCTTCTTAAATGACATTATAAATCTTCTATTTAACAATATTGAGAGCTCCTGAGCAGTTTTAAGGCTCACCTGGGATTGTATTAAAATGAATTCTTGCTCATACTGTGTTCATTGCACAGCATTCAATGACTAAAATTGTTACATTTAGGTACAAGATACCAACAGTGTTTTTTCTTTGTTTTCTTTTTATTTATTTTTTCTTTCTGGCATTGCCAGAAAGCCCTAAGACTGCTAAAGCCTAAGAAAATCAGAGCGGAAAATTCAGTGTTATCTATGAGAGAGTCAAGGAATAGAAAGGCTAGTGACTGGCAGTTTCCATGGCAACAACGGAATTTTCGGGCTAAAAAGATGTGTACGCTACACCATCAAATGTGCCAGAGATTGGTCTCCATGACGACAGCACTGTGAATGGGGAAATGTACGCTCATGAGATTTTGTTTTAAAAGCCTGTTGGGTTATTTTAGAAGAAAATCCTTGCCAAATCAATATATTTTTCTATTATTATTTCCCTAAAAAATACATAGTCAAAATAAGGAATTCCATTTGTTCCAATATTTGAGAAAGTAACATTCTTGAATATTGGTATTACGAAAGGGGTTACTGACGTACAAATAACTCCTTTGGCAGCATGTCTGAGATAAAGAACCCGAAGAGTACAGATTTTTCGAATGTATTTACTTTTAAATTTCAACATTTATTTCAGAGAGCAGTGCCTCCAAATGTGAAAATAACTACAGTTATTTAACTTGTTTCTGAACATAAATCAACAGCCAGAATGCATGATGTATTAAAGCTTTCCTCCTGTTGTATCAGAGAGACAGGATTTATTACAGCAGTCATAGAATAAAAGAATGCTCAAGACTAATTACTACTCAAGTTCTTATGCTTCGATTTCTAAGAGCTCTTGGCGAATTTTCCTTGTTGCTGCATTTTGTAATCTCTAATGTAAGCACTAGGGAAACAGACCATGCGGTTAGTGTGTTGTGTGCGTAATTAAGGACTCATATACATAGTGTTAGTTAAGGATCGATTCAACCATAGAAAAAAACACTGGCTTTCTGCCTAAGGTTTAAAACACTTGGTGAACACATTTTGTTTTCATTTCACGGGCAGATGCTTATGTAACCATTTTTTGAGACCTGCTTGGTAAGATTGATTTGTTTGTATTAGTGAGGAAATGTAAAATTTATGAAACTGTAAACAGGGTTGAGGAAAAAGGGATAGTATTCTCTGGGCTGGTACTAGCTGGAAGCATTTAGGCTAACCAGGACAAGAAGGCAATCCCAGAACTTGGAGAGAGGAGCTGCTGCACTTTTGTAGAGGGACACAGATAACTAACTTGGAGCAGCCTAACAGAGCAGGAGCTGAGAGTAAACACCCCGAACGCATTTTCCACCCTTCTCAATCTCTCATTCGTGTTTCCCATTGGCTGATCCCAACAGAGGTCAGAAGGCAAAAGTAGCAAATAGTCTCTGAAGGTCAATTGCCAACGGCACAGAACAGGGAAGAGAAGGGTGGAAAATGAATCTGGAGGGGCAAATACAAGATATCCAGCACTACCAGAAGTGAGACATTTAAAAGTGTCAAGAATAAAAATTAGCTTGATTTAAAAATATCACAACATACATGTATGTATAGTAGTTTGGGTTAATAGTGTTGTAAATATTGATGTAAAATGTTAGAGAAATCTTTTTATGCTCTGTTTTTTTAAAAAAGCAAAACTGAATAGTAATACAGAATATTGATGAATGTCTTTTTAAAATGAGTTCTATTTCATCATTGTTGATAGTCATTTATCTAGTATCCATATATAATATACAATATTATTTGGGGTTTATACAAAGTAAGCTAAAAAAGTCCCCTTTTTTAAAGATCAGTACTGTAGAACTGAAAAGGATTATCAGACACTATTTTCATGTTTGTTCTCTACTTTGAGACAATATGTAATATCAACTCTCAGTGAATTGATAAATAAAATGCATATGGTCATTTCTGAGTAAAGGTGAAAAAGGAAGTATGAAACATTGCTTTGCCCTTTAAAGAGCTAAAGATTTAATTGAGAAAGAAAAATGTGTATTCGAGAGACTAAAGGACATTAAAAGCAATATGGGATAAACTGCAAAAACTATGGCTTTACAGACATAAGAGTTCCATAACTGTTTTGAGGTGGTTTTTTTTTTAAGATTTTCAAACAAGAAAAATCAGGATATCACTCATTTCAGGGTTCATCTGGTGCTTTTGCTGGGTCTACGCAAGGCAAGCATTTTCTGTTAGTTCTCCCTTATATAGTCTTACGTGTGGATTTTTTTCCCCCCTCTCTTACTGTTTAAATTCAATTCTAAATACCACGGTACTTAGAGTAAAAAGAACCAAAACACAAATTCACATCTTGGTTTTACCATTTTCTTGTAGAGTGGTTTGGATTTTTAACATTAGCGCCTCAGTTTCCTTATCTGTAAAATGTGAACTTAGAAGAAAATAATAAATGGAAAGGTTTTTCACATGCAGCTGTTGCACAGTAAACCCTATAAATGAAGTGGAGCCTGTCCTTTTATTTATCAGTTAAGCACTCAGTCAGGTTTTTATGGAGGGTTAGAGAAGCAACCATTTCAAAAGTTTAATTAACTAAAATTCTCATTGACTTTTCTAGTCCATGACTCATTTCCCCCTAGGTGTGAAGCAAGTAGTTCCTTTCAAGGACTCAGTTTAATAACTGAATCTTTAGATTGGCTCCATGAGTTATACATACTTAGCTTCTTGTAAACTTACACAAGTATTTCGAGTTCCAAGTCTATAGAAACTATGAATTGGTTTTCTTGAATTCACTGACCAGTGTGGTAATTGTGTACATTCATGAACAGTGAGAAAGGTGGACATTTGTTCATGTTCAAACTTGTTAGTGCTTGTGCCTAGTGGCACGGAAACGCAGGTCTGTCTAGACTTTAGACCACAGGACACCACCACTTCTAACACCAGAATGACAGCAATTTATTGAGTGCTTACTCAATGTCAGATACAGCACTGAGTGCTTTACATACATGACTTCACTTAACCTGAATAGGGACCCTGTAACTCCTAGGCTTTTTGATCCTCATTTTATGGATGAATAAACTGGAGTTTTGAGAAATTACTTACACAAGGCTGCGTAGGTAATAAGTGACAGAAGTGGGATTCAAAATAAAGTCAGACACTAAAGCAATGTTCTTAACCAAAACCAGTTTCAAATACTTAATTGTGTTAAAGGGCACACATTTATTTATCCATCTATTCATTTATTCAATCAACCGTGGCATGCGTCACAGAATACTGTGATTGTTTATTTTCTCCTCTCTCCTGTGGGATCTGTCAGCACTGTGAGGTCAGGTCTAAGTAGAGAGGAGGTGCTCAGAAACTGTAGAATCACTCAGCATTTACTGAACCCAGCCTCTTCTCTAGTTGTTGGGGACAAACAGGAAGGATGAGGAACTTAGAATATTTAATAATCCCTCTGTCCAAGAACTAAAGCCATCCCAATATTAGAGAAAACCGTGTTAACATAATGAATTGCGTGGGCTCTGAAATAGACATACCTACTTTCACATTTTAATTTGCTTATTAGAGTGAATTTGCTTGTTTCTGTGAGCCTCAGTTTCCTTACCTGTAAGTTGTGGTTAATAGTGCCTACATCATTATGTTGTCCTGAGCACTTGTATGCTGACAAATATGAAGCATTCAATAATAATAATACTTCAGTGCCATATATTTTTCAATTCAGCCACAAATATTTTTTCAGCTTTGAACTTGGTAGTTGCCTAGAGTCCCACTTAATCACTGAGAGTACTAAATGACACATGGGGCCTTACCCGGCCCCATGAAATGGCCAGGTTCTGACTTGACCATACTTACAGGACTCCGGACTCCTATTTCTTCCTACTCTGTTTTCTTCGGGGATGTACTCACCTGCTCTCTTCTACCTCTGTGGTTTTGATAATATTCATCCTTATGTCTGGGATGATCATCTTCTCTGTTCCCCCATCTGACTGTTACTAGCTCTTTAAGATTTAATTCCAACTTTCATTCTTCTAAGAATTTTTTTCTATGCTCTAGTGTTTATTGATGGCTGAGTGTTCTAGTCTCTACCACATAATGCAACACTATTTTATGCTGTCTGAGGTCATCTGGTATCATTCCATATGCATGAGGCTTAAGGGCAGTGATTATGTCTTACATTTCTTTAGTCATGGTTGGTCCTTATTTCAACCTGGGGACTGACCTGACTCTACTTATCTAAACCTGTGTGTGTAACATCTTTCCAGTGGGTTACAAGATAGTTCCAGCTTTTCATTCTTCAATCTTCTATTCCCTCGTACCTAGGGGCAAGATGCATAATAACTTCTTCCCTTGTAAGTTTTAAGCAGTTCTGAGTTGAGATGTTGAGTGCTTCAGAGTCGTCTTGGCCAAAGATCAGGGGAGTGCATTCTCCCTGTCAGGCCCTAAGTTACTAAGTAGGTTTTATTTATGATGTAGTGAGTGAAAGATTTAGAAATCCAAGAGACAAAACTCAGGAAAAATGGATTTTTTTTTTTTTAGTAAAGTCACTTATTTTTTATGTAATAGAATGTTCAATAATAATAACCAGATATTGGCCATACAGTACTGGTTTCTCAGCTCTTTGCTGATGAAGGTTCTTTCCCTGGGAAGAATTGTCTTTCTTAGAAGGGGGTGCTTTAGGGAGGTTGATCCATGGTTCAGCCCTGTGAACTGAAGTTGGTTACTGCTTCTCCAGGGTCAAAATGACCTGCCTCCCTCCTTAGGCAATGAAATGATTGACAAAGATGAAATAAAGTTTGAACTTTTCCATTCTTAATTGTGGTGCTGAGAGTTGGGATTCTTTGTCTTCTAGTTGATAATATTACAAAATCACAAGCATGCATAATTTCTCATAACATAGGACAAGATTTAAAGTGTTTACGTGCTATTTCATATATTCTTCTTCTGCCTTGTATGTATTATCCTTTGGGATTGGAATGGCCAAGGACTTACTGTGTGAAGCACAAAGAACATCAATGACATTTTATAACCCTGTCTTTTCCTGGAAAGAAGAATTTCCCTAGGCAAATAACCAAGAAGACCACTGCACATTGAGGAAAAATGACAGTCCCTTCTAATTTTGGGAGTGTCGGACACTAACCTTTTAAATCAAGATTTGTACTTCTTGGGCTTCCCTGGTGGCGCAGTGGTTGAGAGTCTGCCTGCTGATGCAGGGGACAGGGGTTCGTGCCCCAGTCCGGGAAGATCCCACATGCCGCGGAGCGGCTGGGCCCATGAGCCATGGCCACTGAGCCTGCGCGTCCGGAGTCTGTGCTCCGCAACGGGAGAGGCCACAAGAGTGAGAGGCCCGCGTACTGCAAAAAAAAAAAAAAAAAAAGATTTGTACTTCTTGAATCTACACATATTAATAAATTGACTATGTTGAAGGATTGTGAAAGCAGTGAAAATTAATGCATTGCTTTTACAAACCTGGGCAATCATTATCTTGTCTTAGAAAAATTGATAATATTTAAAATATTATTCCAAATAATGCTCTTTATATTGGCATAAGACCTGCTTGAATAATGAAGATCTGTTCTGTCATGTCATAAAGATATGATTAAGCATTTATATCATTTATATTCTCATAAATATGCCACTTGATATTTTACATTTATCTAAATTGATACAGCCACTATGGAGAACAGTATGGAGGTTCCTTAAACTAAAAATAGAACTACCATATGACCCAGCAGTCCCACTGCTGGGCATATGCATATGCATATGGCAAAACCATAATTCAAAAAGACATGTACCCCAACGTTCATTGCAGCACTATTTACAATAGCCAGGACATGGAAACAACCTAAATGTCCAATGATAGATGAATGGATCAAGAAGATGTGGTGCATATATACAATGTAATATTATTCAGCCATAATAAGGAACAAAATTGTGTCATTTGTAAAGATGTGGATGGACCTAGAGTCTGTCATACAGAGTGAAGTAAGCCAGAAAGAGAAAACCGAATATCATATATTAACACATATATATGGAATCTAGAAAAATGGTACAGATGAACCTATTTGCCGGGCAGGAATAGGGATGTAGACATAGAGAATGGGCATGTGGACAAGGTGGGGATGTGGAGGGTGGGATGAATCAGGAGATTAGGTTTGACATAAACACTACCATGTGTAAAATAACTAGTGGGAACCTGCAGTATAGCACAGGGAGCTCAGCTTGGTGCTCTGATGACCTAGATGTGTGGGGTGGGAGGGAGGGAGGTCCAAGAGGGAGGGGATATAGGTATACATATAGCTGATTCACTTCATTGTACAGCAGAAACATAATATTGTAAAGCAATTTTACTCCAATAAAAAAAAAAGAAAAGAAAAAATAAACAATGTGCTTAGTGATTAAAAAACAAAACAAAACTCCAACATTTTGAAAAAAATTAAAAAGTCAAAATATTATTTAAGTATTATATGATAAAGAAAGAGAAACATGGTCTTATTTCCATGTCCTTTAAGTCACCCCAAGTAGTTGTAAATTTCTGTGATGCAATACTGTACCTAAAATGGAATTTAAAAAATAAGACAATTATTTTTGCTACTTAAAATTTATGCTCCTTTAATATTAATATCTTCACATTCATATCACATAGCAGTTCTAATTTTACTATCATTAGACTTTTAAGAACAAAGATATATCTAAATTACACCATTGACTGTTTCAGCGATAGTTGTACACACTGTATATTATTATTCAGTAATATCTAATGCTGTAATAGTATCTAAAGCAAAGATGGACATGCGTAGGTTCTAGCAAAGGGAATTTTTTAACAAACAACTTGTTAAAATTTTACATAGATGGTATTTGAAGATATTCACTCAAAAGGGCATCGTTAAAGTTATAGTCTAATGTTTTGATAATTTGAATAGTGACAACATAGAAACATCGCCCAAAGTTTCCAAAGGGCAGCAAGAGGAAGCATCTCAGCATGAAAATATGAGGGAAGAACTAAGTTGGAGTCTTATATCCTCAGAACCTGGTACAATGTCTACGACTTATTAGGTATTCAGTGTTTGACTGAATAGCATTTCCATTTTGCCCAAATCAAGAAAATTATGGCAAAGGTTTTCAGTGCCTTGGATGGCTCTAACTATAGCATTATTAAATAAGGAATATTACAGATGGTGCAACTATGAACACTTTTGCTAAATAGTTTTTTAAAGTAGTTACACCAATTTACAAAGTGGTTGTATCAGCAGTGTGCCTAAATTCTAATTGTTCCATTTTCTTGCCAGTACTTGGTATTTTCAGTTTTTTTCCACTTTAGCCATTTCAGTCTGTGTATAGTAATATCTTATTATGTTTTAATTTGTATCACCCTGATGCTTAGTGAAACTGTAAGTCCTTTTGACATGTTTATTGACTATTTGCATATTTTTTGAAGTACCTGTTTTAAATCTTTTGTTCCTATTTCTATAAGGTTATCTTTTTTTTTTTTTTTTTTTTTGCGGTACGCGGGCCTCTCACTGTTGTGGCCTCTCCCGAGGCGGAGCACAGGCTCTGGACGCGCAGGCTCAGCGGCCATGGCTCACGGGCCCAGCCGCTCTGCAGCATGTGGGATCTTCCCGGACTGGGGCATGAACCCGTGTCCCCTGCATCGCCAGGCAGACTCTCAACCACTGTGCTACCAGGGAAGCCCTATCTTTTTATTTTTGATTTGAGTTATTCATATATTCTGGATATGAGTCATTTAGACCTGTGTATGGCAAATATGTTCGCCCACTGTGAAGCTTGCTTTTTATTTTTTGAATAATGTCACTTGACAATCCAAATATCCATTAATAATAGAATGGATAAATATATTGTGGTAATTTCATACAGTTGAATATTATATAGCAATGAAAAAAAAGGGCTGCAGCTACATGGACAACATATTGGGTTGGCCAAAAGGTTCATTCGGTTTTTTTCCATAAGATGGCTCTAGTAGCACTTACTTGTCTTTAATTTCATTCGAAATAATTTTGTTAGATTGTATGCGACAGCTGTCATATCAGCGTGCATTTAAAAAAAGACATTGAAATTGGTGACTTTTTGTGTAGCCATTTTAATATTGAAGATGGAAGAAGAAAAGCAACATTTTCAGCATATTATGCTTTATTATTTCAAGAAAGGTAAAAATGCAACTGAAACACAAGAGAAGATCATGCAGTGTATGAAGAAGGTGCTGTGACTGATCGAACAAGTCAAAAGTGGTTTGTGAAGTTTCGTACTGGAGATTTCTCACTGGACAATGTTCCACGGTCGGATAGACCATTTGAAGTTGATAGCCATCAAATTGAGAACAATCAACATTATACCCTGGGAGATAGCTGACATACTCAAAATATCCAAATCAAGTGTTGAAAATCATTTGCACCAGCTTGGTTATGTTAATTGCTTTGATGTTTGGGTTCCATGTAAGTTCAGCGAAAAAACCTTCTTGACCGTATTTTTGCATGCAGTTCTCTACTAAAATGTAATGAAAATGTTCCGTTTTTAAAATTGTGATGGGCGTTGAAAAGTGAATACTGTACAGTAATGTGGAATGGAAGAGATCGTGGGGCAAGCAAAATGAAGCACCACCGCCAAGGCCGGTCTTCATCCAAAGAAGGTGATATTGTGTATGTGGTGGGATTGGAAGGGAGTCCTGTATTGTGAGGTCTTTCCAGAAAACCAAATGATTAATTTCAACAAGTACTGCTCCCAATTAGACCAACTAAAAGCAGCACTCGACAAAAAATGTCCAGAATTAGTCAACAGAAAATGCATAATCTTCCATCAGGATAACGCAAGACCGCATGTTTCTTTGACGACCAGGCAAAAACTGTTACAGCTTGGCTGGGAAGTTCTAATTCATCCGCCATACTCACCAGACATTGCACCTTTGGATTTCCATTTATTTCGGTCTTTACAAAATTTTCTTAATGGAAAAAATTTCAATTCCCTGGAAGACTGTAAAAGGCACCTGGAACAGTTCTTTGCTCAAAAAGGTAAAAAGTTTTGGGAAGATGGAGTTATGCAGTTGCCTGAAAAATGGCAGAAGGTAGTGGAGCAAAAGGGTGAATACGTTGTTCGATAAAGTTCTTGGTGAAATTGAAAAATGTGTCTTTTATTTTTACTTAAAAACTGAAGGCACTTTTTGGCCAACCCAGTAGCTGTGTCTCACAAACAAAATGTTGAGTGAAGGAAGCCAGATACAAAATAGTATGTGAATGTTATATAAATGGTCTGATACAATGCAAACAGGCAAAAGTAATCAATGGGAGACTAGTAATGTTCTGTTTTTATATCTAGGTGTTGTTCACATAAATATTGGTCATATTGGTGTGTTTACTTAGTTAAAAATAAACCTTATACTCTAATGATTTGTATACTTTTCTGTATATATGTATGCTTTTCTATATGTATGTTATAGTTCAATAAAAACTTTACATAAAAGAGGTACACACTAACCCCACTTATAGAAGGATAATATATCAAAAATAGAAACTCTTTAACAGATGAAGAGTAATGGGCGTGGTGATTTATTATAGATCTACCTTATGATGAGCTGGTTCTGGTCAGGGTCACATCAAAATTTTGGCTACTGAATACAAGCAATTCAATGGAACCAATATTTCATATTAAGCTTAAACTTGAGATTTGGTCTAAAGAAACTTAGATGAGAACCTCCATATGATTATTTCCTTCTTGTCAAATGACTCAAATGATTATCTTTGGATAGTGGTTAATACTCCATCTCTCAGGTTAAAGAATAATTAGAATGTTTTAATGCCCATATATCTCAGGTTTATTATAATAATCTGTTACCAAAATATCTTTGGTTAATAGGAATTTCTAATAAATGGCTATTATATTTAAATATTTTATCAGTACGAGGCAGTATAGCAGGGTGGAAATAAAAAAATGACTTGGCATCTCCAAAAAGTGGTTTGAAACTCATTTCTGTCATGTATCAGTTGTTCGCATTTGTGTAATTTCCTTAATTATTTGAGCCATTTTTCAGTTGTGTAGTACTCAGAGAAACACCTTCATAGCAAATAGTAGATACATGATAATTGGTAGCTATTATGCAATTTTTATAGACTTTTGAATTTAAATTCCATTCTTTGAGAGAATCTTAATTGCAGTGATATAGATGAAGATTACATTTCATAAATAGCATTGAAAAAAGAAAACACTTTCAAATTTAACTTAAATATTAAAGATATATAAATTTTCAATCCATGATTCACTGTGCCTTTGTGAATAGAAACACAGAATTTCAAAATTTTCGGTTTTCTTAGCATGTCATTAAATTCAAATAGCACTGAATGTAAATCATATTACCTATTTTTGATGACTAGAACCTGGATGTATGCATTTAAATATGGAAAAAAGGAGTTATGATTCTAATGATAAAGGTGATAATGATGATGATAAAATAGCAAGCAATTATTGAGCCCTTACTATGTGGCAGGCACTGTTTTATTAATTCTATATGCATTTTCCTATTTAATCCTAACAACTTGGGTAAAATAGAACATTTATATTCCTACTGTACTGACAAGAAATGAGTAAAGTTAAGACATCATTTAAAACATGCTATAAATATAGAACTCTTGGAAAATTGCTTATGTAGCCATTTACTGATAATTATGAAACAGTGTTGTAGATTTTAAATCTTACTCTATTAAGGAGTTTCATGTAAATCACTTGGAGGGGAAAGTTGTTTTCTCGAAGTTGCAAGAGTTGGCCTTAGAATTCTGTTATATTTTGTCTGATCTCCCATAATCCTAAATGAAAATGAAATATAAAAGTTTATTTTTTCCAGATTTCATTTAGTTTAATTCAGATTTTTTACTATAACTCCCACCCACTCACCACTCAGTGTTAGAAATTACTATCTGTGAGTTTGGGGAAAGAGATTGCACTCTTGTCAGGAAGTATCTAGTTATATAATTTTTTAAAGAAATGTTTTATTGCAGTGTAATATATGTGAACAAACAACAAATTATAGGTGTAGAGACTGATTGAATATTCACAAAGAACACATTTGTGTAACCATAACCCCAATCAAGACCATTATCAGCAAGTCAGAAATCCCCCACTAGCCTACTCTGGATGTAGCACTAGTATATCCCCCTAGATGTAGCACTAGTATATTGTCTGTCTTCATTTAGTTTCTCTAAGTTTTGATTTTTTTAAACAAATGTGTCCTTTTATTTATATTTTCAAATATATTGGCATAAAGATCATAATAGCCTCTTATTTTTTAAATATATAGAGTATTATCCCTTTTTAAATTCCTGGTATTAGACTTAGTATTTTCCCTCTTTGTCTTTTGATTAGCATTACTAGAAATTTTATTAGATCTTTCAGAAAAACAAAGTTAATTTCTCTTTTTATGTTTATCCTCATTTCATTCATCTGTGTTCTCTGCTTTCATTTTCATTATTTTTTTCCTTTTACCTTTTTAAAGGATTCAATTTGTATTTCTTTTTCTAAGTTAAGATGGATAGTTTATTGATTTTTAGCTATTTTGGTAATATACATATTTTTAAGACTATATCCCCAGTAAGCATGGTTTTTTCTATATCCTACATGTTTTGGTATGTCCTATTTTTATTATTCAGTTTACCACTTTTTAAAATTCTGTTGTGATTTCTTTATTGACCTGTTTTTTTGGGTGGGAATTTCTGCTTGTCATACATTTTATTTTCACTTAATATTTTATTCTGAAAAATTGAGTGGATTCAACAGAAGTCCATTATTACAAATTGTCTAGCTTGCTTGTTTTAGTATTTATCTGGTTGTTTTGTTATGGATCATATAGGAAATATTTGATTCTTTTCATGAACCAGAGCCAAAGCATTTTGTTTATTGCCTAAACTTAGGTGTGAAAGAACATTTCAGAACAGTAAATCACTAAAATTATTCGAAGCAATTACATTAAAGCTAGAGACAATTATACAACAAAGGTATTATAAATAATACCACATATTAAGCATTACCTATTTTGATTTGTTGTTTTAGAACCTTAATACTAATATGGAATAATGGAAGATTAAGCTCATTTTAGCCTGATATTGAAATTGGTGGGTATTTGGAGCTCTGCTTAGGGTACTAATGAAATTTAATTTATAAGGGACCAGAAAGAAACTTTATTTCAATGCTATGACATCTAGAAAAACATAGATTAAAATTAATATGTCATCTTTAAAGTGCTATTTAAATTTTACTAATCAAGTGAAACTTTTGGCCCCAAAAGACAGAGTGTTGAAAGTTATATTAAATGCTTTAGAGGAGCAATAATAACAGTAATTGGTGAGTCATGATCTTATATTTCTACATATCAAAGGATAGTTTAACAATTTTTATGAGGCAGTAGCATTTCAATAGTAAGAAAAATCTTAAAGGTAACCTAAAATCTTGACTCAAAATCTAGTATCATATTATATATTTTGACCTAAAGTATACAATGCCTACAATGAAGAATAACATCATTGTTAGGAAGAAAAATCAGAGGATCCCTACAACAGGGTAAAGTGATAAGACTCTAAAAACAGGTATATGGATATTCCTATAACAGCTGCATGTAGTGCATTTTCCAGTTCCTGGTGAGGAATTTGTGAATGTTCCCAAAGCAATACTCTAGGTATATGAGATAATAAAGTATACGGGAATTTTAAAAGTTGCTATTTGAGTAAATGAAAATCCTTTTTATTTTAAAAAAATGTGATGTTTATTTGTACTGTATTACCAAACCGAACGTCTTTAGAATTTGATAATTATGCCTTCTTTTCTCTTAGCTTGAAATTATTGGAACTTTTTGTTATACGTTGTTAAAGGGACTTACTGATATGTCTATGCAGGTTGTACTGTAGGCTCAGTGGGTGTTTTTTTTTGCGGGGGAGGAGGAAATTTCTTAAAATTAGAGATTCCATTAAAATAAGAGAAGGCTTCCATGAAATAAAACACTTTAGCTTGTATTTAGCATGTATGAAAGTGGGAGGTGGGACCTTATAATCCTCATACTGTGTTACTTTTTCCAAAGCACTTCTTGGGGTGACCAACTATGATTTTACTTTGTTGTGTTGTAGTGAGTTGGTTTCTTCATGATGAAATGGCTTCGGTTAGTTGAACTTGTGATTCTTAAACCTCTTTTAACTTTAAATTTTCTTCTAGCTTTAAGATCCTAGTAATTAATGGGTAAAAAAAATTTTTGTCTGACCTTATTTCCCTTTTTTAAAGGACAGTGGATTAGTAAATACTACCTGAAGTCTACAAATATGAAATTTTAAAACCTTTATTTACATGAGAATATGGTTATAAATATGGTTATATAGGTTTTTATTCTCTGGCTGCCATTAGATTGTATTCCTGTGACTACTGCAAGCAGGCATTATCTAGATAGCCAATGAACTAGCAAGGTAACCAACCAGCAAATTTAGCTACTGAAATTCTTTTCAAAGAGAAAATGAAAGTGAAAGTGAAAAGAAGAAGAAAAAATAAGTGAGTCAGTTAAACCAACAGTGTGGTTTAAAGTACACAGGGCCACATATGTGTATATTTTGTGGCACCTCTTGCTAAAGATGCATGTCATGTCTGCGATATGCAGTGTAAATACTCATGCTTCCCATTGTAGTAGGTTACAACATTATGTGATTTGATTAATGCTATTAAGCAGGAAACTCCAGGACACACAGAACTTAGGACAATTGAGAGTTGTAGGAATTCCTATGATTTGTGTCTCTAAACTTTATTGGAAAAAGTCATGGCATAGATAATAAAAATATTCATGTATTATTTATGAATTACCCTAGAGTACATATGGGACTCTAGCTAGCTATAATATTTCTTTGCCTTCTTTCCTCTTTTTTCCTTTTTTTCTTTTTAGACTCAACTTATGTACTTTCAGGAGCTCTGTATAGTATAGATGCAAAGGACCCTTCCCCTAGATATACATACACATTTTATTGCAGGTCTATTCATTTATTAATTTAATAAACATTTTCCAGACCACATCACTAAATGTAGGCCTTCTGCTCCACACTGGGCAAACACAATTAAACAAGATAGACGGGGTCCTTGTTGTCAGGGCTTTCCATCTACTGGTTGGGGGCACTGCTTTACTCCTTAGGTATCAAAAAAAAAAATCCAATCATGGAACTTTTTTCCTATAGGCTTTGGGATAAAAATTTCCTTGTTGTCACTAGGGTTCACATGGGAGTTCAGGCCTGGAGTTTGGCCAGGTGACTGAGGATTATTCTAATCCTCAGTTTGTCAGTAAAAGTTTCAAGGTAGCAGTAGCTCCCCTGAGCTAATGGATAAACTCTGTAGCTGTCAAACAAGTAATCAGAAGGTCTAAATCAGCTTCTACAGTTGTACTCACAATCAGAGGGAATAGCGCTGTTGGGAGTCTTCATCACATTTTACCAAAGAAAATTATTTTAAGGTCAGAGTGGCACATCTAAAATCTTGGTTCTCTCTTTAATGGTTGCAGATCCATCCCTGGTTACGGATAGTTCTTTAGTCAGTTAACCTAACACACACACAGACACCCACACACACACACTCAGAGGAAGATACTATGACAGCAAGTAGAAAGACCAGGTATTTAAGACATTCAAAGTAGGAGAAACATATCTATTAGGAGGATGTTAAAAAAGCAACCTCAGACCATCCTAAGAGTAACTGAACATTTGCCCAGGACCTGGGCAGACACTAATAGCACATATTCCCCAGGAGATGTGACAAATTCCCCATGGGTATTCTGCCAGTAACTTAGCAACATGGAGAAATTGCTAATTCCTCATGTCTGTTCTCATCTGTTTACAGAGCACTTTTTTTTTTTTTTTTTTGCCGTATGCGGGCCTCTCACTGTTGTGGCATTTCCCGTTGCGGAGCACAGACTCCGGACACGCAGGCTCAGTGGCCATGGCTCACGGGCCTAGCCGCTCCGCGGCATGTGGGATCTTCCCGGACCGGGGCACGGACCCGTGTTCCCTGCATCGGCAGGCAGACTCTCAACCACTGTGCCACCAGGGAAGCCCTACAGAGCACTTTTGCCTTTATCCTTTTATTTAATGGTTTTGGTGAGTTTGTACCTGCACTAGATCTTTTTGGATGAGAAAACAGGCTGGGGGAGAGTAGTGAAACTGTAACTAGAGCTCAGGTCTTCTTTCTCCTCCTATTACTGTTTTTCTGCTACGTGACTGTCTCTGATCAAAACGTCACAAAATGTTATAAACTTTTATTGTGTAAACTATAGACAGCTTATTGAACTTCAGAAAATTTCCATTTCCCTATCTTCCAAATGGAGATGAAAATAAAATCTTCATCATTGAGTTCTCCTGAGGATTAATGGCCTTATCCCCAGCACCTCGAACAGAGGCAAACACTCCAGAGGGGTCAGCTGTTATTATGCAACATGTTCCAAAATGCTTTACTGTGTGTAGTCTCTTTTCATTGTTTATATACATCCTTTTCGAGTTGTGCTCTTAGCCTGGGGTAAAGCATTGCTAATATCCCCAGATTTTTCAAACTGTTGTTTTAAGGAAGAAAATTTGATTCTGAGATTGCACTGAATGTTTTTCTTATGATCACTTTATTTTGTTTATCCATCTTGTTAGAACAAGACAGTTCTAAAAAAAATCTGCAGGAAATCCCTTATGAATTCTATTCATCATATACAAGCTAATGCCCTCTGTCTGCCTGGCACTTTGAAACAGTCAATTAAATAGGTTCATTCGCCTTGTAAAAATCTTCCACTTCTTTCAGTTGGTGGAATCTCATCTATAAGAAGTCTATTTGAATTTGTAATGATCTTTTAAATTTCAGAATGTGCAGATTCACCACTGCCAAATTATTTCTACTAGAGAGTAATCTAATCTGCGTTAGAAAGAAACTTCTTCTCATGACCCACTGCCCTATGGAATAAATTATTCGTAGGAGAATGCTCTCTTGGAGATAATACTTTAAGACAGCACCTGGCCCTGTGCCCTTAAAATACAAAGAGAATTACAGTGACTCTATAAGGTCAAGTCCTAAGCAAGTTGGTCACATAGGTGGGCTCAGGTGTGGACCCCATATTTCCTTCTGTCCTCCCCACACCACCTCAGCCTCTCTTCATGCTTGTTCCACAAGACTCCAGGCTGTCTGCTGAGCTGCTGAGCCTAACATGGTCCTTTCCTTCCTCGGCCAGTGTGTGTCTCAAGCCCCATCCACCTCCCTGCTCTTTTCCCTGGTACCATCACAAAGTGTCATTCCTTTAGGTTCTCTAACTCCATTTCTCCTGTTTTGCAAGGAAACAGTAAGAGGATAAAGCTGTCCATGGTAAGGTGCTTGTGCGTGCTTTTGTACAAGTAATAACACTTGAGTATTTTAATAACATGGGCCTTAATAGAAAAGAAATAAACTTATAGTTTTGTTCTGACACCTACTGTGTTTGAGTGCTTACTAGGTGCTAAGCGTTGACATACTAGTTCCTTTATTTGTAAAAATTTGTATAACGGTTAATCTTTGGAAAGCTCTTTTAACAGCTTTCACCTCACTTTAGTCACATTATAGTTCCAGAGTAACCTCCAAAAGACCTTCCAAAAGATTTTAGATAGCATGGCACCCTTTATCCCCCTTTTCTATTTCATTATGTTTTATATCATTTATCACATTGGTGTTATATCCAATATTGATCATATGTTTGTTAATATTCTGTCACATCAACTAAAATGGTAGTCCGATGAGGGTATGACCTTTGTTTTGTTTGCTACCATTTCCCTGTATTTATAACAATAGGTATTACATGCATATTTGTTGAATGAAGTTGGACATTATCCCTGTTTCCACAGTTGAAAAAAACTGGGCTTTGAAAAATGAGCTCAAAGTCACACACTTAGAAAGTGCATGGAAATGGGTGGGAATCTAGGCTTGTTTGGGCCCAAATCCTTCATGTCTTATTTACATCACGGTGCAACTTTTCCCACCCCCACATACCGAGGAGGGATCCTAACTAAATAAATGGCAGATGCCACTAGCTCTTCAAGAGACAGTTCTTTGTTAAGTCACACCGTTCAGAATCCCTAAAATCATAATGCTTAGGTTGTTATCAATTCTACTCGTATAGCTAGCCCAGTTCATGTTTCTATTGGGGGAATTTTAGACTCTAAAGTGATGTCTTGAGTGAAATGAAGTGAAAAGTAACATTACAGGATGAGAGAAATAATATGAAGATCAATATGTCACCTGGACATTGAAAATAGAAAAAATATCCCTATGGCCTCTACATGGGGTCTGGGGTTTCCTTAGTAGGAAAACAAAACTCAAAACCATGCTATTTCTCAAGAAAGAAAAACGGAGCTGGAGGAATCAGGCTCCCGGACTTCAGACTATACTACAAAGCTACAGTAATCAAGACAGTATGGTACTGGCACAAAAACAGAAATATAGACCAATGGAACAGGATAGAAAGCCCAGAGAAATCCACGCACATATGGTCACCTTATCTTTGATAAAGGAGGCAAGAATATACAATGGAGAAAAGACAGCCTCTTCAATAAGTGGTGCTGGGAAAACTGGACAGCTACATGTAAAAGAATGAAATTAGAACACTCCCTAACACCATACACAAAAATAAACTCAAAATGGATTAAAGACCTAAATGTAAGGCTAGACACTATCAAACTCTTAGAGGAAAACATAGGCAGAACATTCTATGACATAAATCACAGCAAGATCCTTTTTGACCCACCTCCTAGAGAAATGGAAATAAAAACAAAAATAAACAAATGGGACCTAATGAAACTTAAAAGCTTTTGCACAGCAAAGGAAACCATAAACAAGATGAAAAGACACCCCTCAGAATGGGAGAAAATATTTGCAAATGAAACAACTACCAAAGGATTAATCTCCAAAATTTACAAGCAGCTCATGCAGCTCAATATCAAAAAAACAAACAACCCAATTCAAAAATGGGCAGAAGACCTAAATAGACATTTCTCCAAAGAAGATATACAGATTGCCAACAAGCACATGAAAGAATGCTCAACATCACTAATCATTAGAGAAATGCAAATCAAAACTACAATGAGATATCATCTCACACCAGTCAGAATGGCCATCATCAAAAAATCTACAAACAGTAAATGCTGGAGAGGGTGTGGAGAAAAGGGAACCCTCATACACTGTTGGTGGGAATGTAAATTGATACAGCCACTATGGAGAACAGTATGGAGATTCCTTAAAAAACTAAAAATAGAACTACCATATGACCCAGCAATCCCAGTACTGGTCATATATACCCTGAGAAAATCATAATTCAAAAAGAGTCATGTACCACAATGTTCATTGCAGCTCTATTTACAATAGCCAGGACATGGAAGCAACCTAGTTGTCCATCGACAGATGAATGGATAAAGAAGATGTGGCACATATATACAATGGAATATTACTCAGCCATAAAAAGAAACGAAATTGAGTTATTTGTAGTGAGGTGGATGGACCCAGAGTCCATTATACAGAGTGAAGTAGATCAGAAAGAGAAAAACAAATACCGTGTGCTAACACATATATATATATGGAATCTAAAAAAAAAAGTCATGAAGAACCTAGGGGCAAGATGGGAATAAAAACACAGACCTACTAGAGACTGGACTTGAGGACACGGGGAGGGGGAAGGGTAAGCTGGGACAAAGTGAGAGAGTGGTAGTGTATATATGGACATATAAACACTACCAAACGTAAAACAGATAGCTAGTGGGACGCAGTCGCATAGCACAGGGAGATCAGCTCGGTCCTTTGTGACCAGCTAGAAGGGTGGAATAGGGAGCGTGGGAGGGAGGAGATGCAAGAAGGAAGAGATAGGGGGATATATGTGTATGTATAACTGATTCACTTTGTTACAAAGCAGAAACTAACACACCATTGTAAAGCAATCATACTCCAGTAAAAACGTTAAAAAAAACAAACCATGCTATTATGTGATTTAATGTAAAAAAGCAATTCATTAGGAACCAGTGGTGGGACGTTTTTGGTAGACTCCATTTGCTCATTTATTCCAGGGACCCAGGGTCATGGAATGGAGTGGGAAGAGGGGTCTTTGCCTGTTGTCTGCAGTGACCTCAAGGAGTAATCAGCTCTTCTTCTCTTATACCCCCTATCAGTTAGCTTATTTCCTTCTGTACCTTTTCTTCTTCTTTTCCTTTTCCTTTCTGACCTGGTGTCACTAATACTAGGTCTTTCTTTTTTTGTCAGTAGGTCTACATTGTTAAAATGAGCAGATTCTAATGAGAAATAAGATTGTATCTTATTATTCTATTTCTTTTCTGAAAAATAGATTCTTTTCCCCCAGGCAAATGTCTATGAACATTCGTGTGATTATTCAGTTAAAAAGAAGAGGGATGTATTCCTGTGTCTGAGTAGATCTTTAGTGATTCACAGTTCATGGTTTTCTTAATTGTAGCCTTCTCTGTCGTCACTTTTAGTACCCTGGGTCAGTAACTTCAGTCACCCAGGATGGTAAAAGACATTTTATTTAATGAGACCCACACACTACTCTCAAGCTGTAGGTATAAATATTCTTTTATTGTCTCATCCATAGGATCCTTACCACCTTCCCTCTCCTAGGATTTGTGAAGATTTTAAAATCACTTCTTTGTCCCAGTTTAGCTCTGAACCTCACGTTAAGTTCTAATAGGATTTATAATTGTTATAGTCCTTAGGAATAAGCAGTCGGTTCTGCGATAAGCAAACAAATTAGCCAAGCTTCTTCTAATGACTCTCTCCCTTTTGCACGGACACTGCCAAAGGCAGATGTGTTAAGGTAATCTGCCCACCACACACGTTTTACCCTGACCAATTAGTGGCTGAAAATGTTCAGAAAAATATCCCATTTAATTAGGCAAAGATAAATGATGACTGCATGTGTCTCATATCTTTGAGTGCTCAGGTTTCCTTAAGTGATTAAGGAATTAGTTTTCAATATTGTTTTTGGAATTGATGTATTCTAATAGTGGTGAACAGAAATATTAAGGCTGCCCCAGGAATGGACGATGTTCTCTTTGTATATGGGAGCCCAATACTTTATTTTTTCTTGGTCATATTCCATGTGCTCTGCTTCTTATTTATTTATTTTTTGCATAAAGATGTCTTACTATCCTACTACGAGATAGCACTAAATCTTTTTTCCAGTCCTATTATTTTTCCTGGTTGGCATTAACAAATAAACAGCTTTCAGGATTCAAATGAACTTCAGTACCACAAGGTTAGCATATTATTTCATCCATTTATTTCATAAATATTTTTGTACATTATTGTACGTGCTAGGCCTGGGCACACAGTGGGGTCTAAGCCGTGTTCAGGGTCTACTCTCACAGAGAGTAGCAGTTAATTCTGGTGTGATGTATTCTGGTAGTGCATGGGAGCTATGGGAACATGTGTCGGGGTCCTGTTCAGGGATCAGGAAAGAATTCCCAGAGGAGGTATGTTGTAGGCTGAGAAGTGATGGGTGAGAATAAGTTAGCTTAGAAAAAGAGATTGTTACAAAAATACATTTTTACTTTTTATGCTTATGAGCTTCTAGTTCCGACAAGTATATTTTATGAAGATGGCTAGGGACAGAAGAGTTGTTTCAAACGAAAAGCAACTCGAGTTGAAAAAATAAAACATAATGAAACCACATGGGGCAGTGTGGTGACATGAAAATGGAATGACATTAAAATGATGGGGGCTTGGGTTCAAATCGCACCTCTGCTGTTTATTAATTGTGTGTCCCTGGACACATTAGTTAACTATGGCAACCCTCAGTTTTCTCTTCTCTACCTAGGGTTTGTTTGGATATAATAATGAGGTATAAAGTATCAGCATACAGTAGCTCTTGTCTACATGGTATCATTTTTGTTACTGATTCAGGACTCAAAGCAATCTATCACATTAAACATTTGCAAATAGGGTGAGCAAACTAGTCAACTGAAAGGCATTTGATTTGAGTGACCATTTTTGCTCTCTTATTCATGACATGGCATGGGCACCTTTTTTTAAGGATAAAATTACCCAAGCCAGGAAAGATGGTGATGATCATTGAAATTTTCTTCAGTTAGTAGTGAATACAAATGAAGTTAGCTTTACAAACACAGTGAATTTTATATGTTCTTATTGGACTTAAGAACCTATGCCAACATTTTGGAGTTGTCATTGCTATGTGGTTTTCTGGAGCACAGCTTTGGAGTTCTGTGTTTTATTCCTTTAATTTAAAAATAGATGAACTTGATGGAATCAAGAGTATTTATTTAACAAGCTCTTAATCTAAATTCTGTGGAGAGCATTTTCATGGCACATTACATTTAAGCAATATGTATGGGCGTCTGCATGAGAAGCAGTCACTATAGTGCTGGGGACCAAGATTTCAGAGTTACCCTGACTGTTCTAGTTCTGGCCCTGCTACATATTTACTTGTACAAGTAAATATCACCAACCCTCTCTTTCCCCATCTCTACGGTAATAATTATAATAATAATAATAGCCATCTGATAGTAATTTCTGGGTCAATTAAGATAATGTAAGCATATACTACATGCTTAGCATAGAGCAAGGGCTCAATTAATGGTAACTATAATCTCTCAATTTGGTTTGTAACATAAAAATAAAAAGCACAACCCCAGGTCTATTGGCTGGTGGACTGCTTATATATCTAGTATAGACAGGACTTAAGACAAAATTAGTTATTCCATGATCATACCAGTAAAGGATGGTAGAATGGTGTTATTAACCTGGAAGTGATGGCAGGTATCCTCTTATTTAGCTGAGTGTTTCCCTTGATATAACTTTCCAGTAGTTATTTAAGTTCTAGCAGAACCCACATGCAGAAATTTTGGCATATGAAAATTTTATCAGAATGATCCCTCAGGAGTAAGTAGTACAGGTAGTAAAATGAATAAAATCAACATTTCTGGTTTCTTAATCATAGTACTGGCAAGGCTTCTTGTTTTCAAAGTATTGTTCTAAAGAAGATTTTGCTTTTTTAGCTTGCTTGTTTTAAATGAAAGAATTGCTCTTTATGATCTTAAGCAATTCCAATGAAATGCCAGTGTGTTTTCCCAAACCCATGCTTACTAAGCTTAATTCCTAAGATGGTTATTATTATTATCTTTATAAATTCTGGCCTAAATTTTATGCAGTTGTTAACTAGAGCCATAATCTGTGTTCCCAAGTCACTCAGCTTTAGTAGATACAGGTACTGTTTAATTTGAAACTTTAGATCTAATTTATTATGTTAAAGAAAATGTGTTTAATTAAGTTTCAAGAATTGTTATCCATTATGTTCAGGAGGTTTATCTGTAGTCATAGAGACAGGCAGTAATATTAAAGAGAGAGGATCATTCTGGATGTTGGTAGTTTGAAACTTTAATTTCAACTCGTATTTTTAGAATGTGTGAGTACAAGGGCTACCCTTGCTGAAATTTGCTTTAAATAGATAAGAGTAAAGTCCTTCAGGGCCAGCCGCAGGGGAAATAGTCAAGTTGACAGTTTTTCTTGGATCCAGTCACAGCTTCCTGTTCTACAACTCTTCTTGCTGTTCTGAAGAAAGCCCTGAAGTGAGCACTTTTGACTTCCTATTCACTGGACCCTGCCCTTCCCAAGGTCAGTATCCTTTGTTCTGGGCTGGCTTAATGGCTACGGGCACACCTCCTCCCAGGGGAACTGGGTTTGTAATTCTTTATTCCTGAACAAGGCAACCTTTAAGAAGCCTTCTCTGAAATGAAAGATGTTCAGGCTGTGAACAGGCCTAGACGGGGGATGGAGGAACCTTGCCTGAAGTTTCTCCAGCCATCCATATATACGTGTGTGGCCTTATCCATGGGCATCATTCATGCGGTGAAGAGCACTAGGGGAGTTTGTCCAAGGCCCCATCCCAATGTGGCTTTAAGTAAGGTGTGATGATCTTGAAGCAAATCGCCTCCTAGCTGAACCTTGGATCTTTTGCCGGCAAAATGAAAAAGCTTCAACTTGAACATCCTGTGATTCTGTAATCTCTTTCATGTCTTTTTGCACACTTGCTTCCATTGGACTGCAGGAAAAAAAAACAATGAAAATGTTTTATTTTTCAAATATATTTGAAACTGATTAGGGAGAAATGACTAGTCTTTCAACTCAACAATAAATCCAGTTTAATTAGTGTCACCTTTTGGGTAGAAGTTGTAGAGTAGTGTAGACTTTGAAAAAAAATTGGAAGAATTTCATAAAGAATAATTCATAGTCACTAGAAACAAAGAAAGCCATTTTTACACACCAGAATTTCTCCATTGCTGTGGCAGTGCCATAGGAATAACCACCAATAAGTAAGCAATCTGGTCAAAAGAGTGAGCTTGGGTGCAACACATATGTAAGAGAAAAACTTGCTCTCTTTTCCAGCTAGCTTGCTATACCTGAGCCCCTTGTACGTAAAACTTCTATAGCTACCACTGTCTAATCAACAATTTTGGTATGGTCAACCACAAGGACTGCACATGAACCAGTTCCTGCCATAAGTATTTCCACCTCAGGGAGGTAGTGTTTTTGGATAAATTTTTCCCGTCCCTTTTGTTTCCTCTGTCTCTAACTTGTCCCTTTCATTTTGCTGAAGATCTTTGATTGAGAGTTAAATTTATTATTCTGTGATCTTTCAAAACATCATAGGGACATTTTCATATATTTATCAGTTTTTGGAAATGCAAGGCTCATTTCAAAGTTACATTAGAGTTAAGATTTGTCAATGTCTAATTTTAAAAAAATTATTATGAAAAATTTCTAATATACCCAAAAGAAGATAGTATAATTACTCCTCACATATCTATCCTCTAGCTTCCACAATTTTAAACATGTTGGCAATTTGCTTTCTTCCTGACTATTTTTCTGGAGCATTTTTCTACAAACTCCACTGCTACAGTTAAAAGTGTTGTGATATAAAATGATGTTGTGCTGGGCTCTGGCTATTGAATCTCCTAAATTAGAAATTCTTCTAAATTAGAAAAACTCTGAATGTACAGAAAACTACAACTAGGCTGTGTTGTCTGATTCCAAAGAGATGATGTTATGATGACGCTATGCAATCATACAGTCTCTCAGAGTTGGTATATGAAACTATCCTGTTAGTGAATCATCTACTAGAATGCAAGTTTGTGAGAACAGCTTTCTTTTTTTTTTTTAAAGTGAGTTCACAGTATTTCGATTGTGGTTTTCAATTTAGATTAAATTTAGAAATTGAATGAGCTTTTGTTACCCTTTTACATCCAACTATAATACCTAATCCAACAATTTATGGGGAAATTCTAATTTATTTTAAAGCTGATTGCAGTGAAATTAAGATACCATTTTGAAATTCATAACATTTTTATTCATTGTTTTAGCTCTTGTGATCTTTGTACCCAGAAATGTTAATAGCAAAACTGTGATATTTATCATACCATTCTATCAGTTCATTGATTACCAAAATGGTAGAGACTTGTCCAAGGTTAAATAATTGTGTGTGGTTGAGTTAGAACTGGACTCCTGATCCCTGACTCTTAGGCCAGGACATTTACCACTATCTCATAGTGCTTTCTAAAATCCAGCGGGAAATTAGAGGTTAAATAACTACCTTGTGGTTACACAGCTAGAAAGTTAAGATTAGGACAAATATGATGATAAGAACAATACTGATGAAAATAACAACCAACAATTATTCTAGCTATGTGTCAGCTACTTTTCCACCAACATTGTTCATTCTTTCTCCTTTATTTAATAAATGTGTATTGAATTCCTACTAAGTGCCAGGTACTGTTCTAGCTGCTGGAATGTAGCAATAAGTAAAGCCCCAAATCCCTGCTCTCAGGCATCTTCTCTTGTAGTAGTATTCTATATAGATCATTCTATTTGAATTTATACAGCAACTTTACAGATAGCTACTCTTTATTTTTCCCATTTTATTGTTGGGGAAATTGAGTCACAGAGAGTTGAAGTATCTTAAACTCCAGGTCACACAGGTAGGATGTAACACGCAGAATCTGAATACAGATGGTTTGGTTTCAGAAACCATTATTATAAGCATCATGCCCTATCGTCTCCATATTGAGCTCCAAAGCCCTTATTTGTGATCCCTCTGCTATGCCGCACCTCTAGTTCTGCATTTCTTACTGAAGTTCTTAACTTTTTCTAAAAAGTGAAACATGGATGGCAAACAGATTTTATGTCCCTGTGATTCAACCTGTTTCCAGGGAACTTCTTTTGGAGGCAAGGGGACAGTTGTATCTCCGTACTTGTTCAGTCATTGGTATGTTATGTAAGATCCTCAATTATGATTTTTCTGATTGTAACACAGAGTGCTGGCTTCTTTCAAAATCTGAGCAGCTTTATTCCTTGGGATCAGTCTTTGAGCTGCCCAGCTGAGATGCCCTAAGTCAGTCAATATAAAATTGGATTTAGAGGGAAGGAAAATGGACTTCTTAAAATATCATTACCACATTTTAAGTACTTTTTTTTAATTTCTAAAAGATAGCTCTCCTATGGGAGAAGAAAGTAGGAAATAAGAAGAAATTTAGCATATTTCTAGTACTCACTCATAAAGAATATATCAGAACGCGAGAGACTTAGTAACCAGCCAAAGAAATGAATTAAAGCAGCCAGATATTGACAACATGGAAATTAAGAATTTGCTTTTAACAACAAAAGCATTTTCTTATAGTGTGCCTAGAAAATATGCCAACTGATGAGATGTTTGAACTTAAAAAGTAAAACAAAGGCCTTCAGAATCGAAAGTTAGGTTTGTTTCCCTATTAAAGGCTTCATACAGAGTAAGGGTAGTTTCCCTCCTTAGTGTGAGCTATTAAATATAAGTGTTAAGGACATTAAGTTGGGTCTCCAAGGCCCTAAATTGCAAAGGCTTCTATGGAAGAATCCATGGGTAGAAATAGCCATGAAGAGTTCTGAAGTGGATTAAAACCATTAAGACATCGAAGGCATTTGTGTTGTGACCAAAATCGAGGGTGGTGCCTAATTTAAAATTTTAACATCTTTCATGAGCCATCTTTTTTTTTTTTTTGCGGTACGCGGGCCTCTCACTGTTGTGGCCTCTCCCGCCGTGGAGTACAGGCTCCGGACGCGCAGGCCCAGCTGCCATGACTCACGGGCCCTGCCGCTCCGCAGCATGTGGGATTCTCCCGGACCAGGGCACGAACCCGTGTGCCCTGCATCGGCAGGTGGACTCTCAACCACTGCGCCACCAGGGAATCCCCTCATAAGCCATCTTGACACTCTTGCTTAGGAACCAAGAAATACTCCCTGTGTGCCCCTTCTATTAGCCTGAGTCCTGAAAATAATGAAATTTTCTTCTTAATGTGAAACTCTAGGATGGAAATATGCACTGAAAGAGAAAATTACTAAGAATATACAAGTTAAAATTTTAAATATTGGCATAATAAGAACTATGGGAGGTTAACCATAAAATTTGTCTCCAGCAATTAAATTGACAAGTTAATGCAGTGGGTTTAAAATTATTTATATCTTAGAATAAAAGCATTTACTTAGGTGCATTTCAGAATTTTCTGTCAAGGTTTCAGTGACTTCTGTTCAAGATTTCCTTTCTTCATGGGTGCAGCTATACTTGATCACAGATATAGCTCACAAAACAGGCATGTTTCCCTTTTTCCTTACTAACCATTTCTTGACTCTTCACCAAATGGATTGTTTAAATTCTAACAGATTTATTGCTTCACATTCAAGCACTAAGCCTCCTCTTTCTTCTGCATATTGATTGTTATCCCCTAATTCTCTTTCTTTGGGTAGAATAGGATAATTGATATAATTACTCCTCCCCTAACCCCAGTTCTTAACATTTAGGTAAATGACACCTAGCCTTCGTTTCAAGGCTCAATGAGGCACCATATCATCAAAAGAAATATGACTGTATTCTTAAACAAATGGTCAATAGAGTGATTTAAATTTATTTTGATGTATAAAAGTCATAAATTATTTTTAGAAAAATTTAAAAGGCCTGAGGTATAACTGCTGCTGGCAGAAAGTTTGGGAATTACAGGCTATATCTGTACATTCCTTTAGCAGTAGCATCTGTGTGTTACAAGCCATGATAATTCCCAAAGGTATGCAATTTCCATAAAACATAGCCTATAAATGTTCTTCTTAATGACTTGTGCATTACAGGTCTGCTTGAAGAAGTCTTTGTGACACCAAAGTCACAAATATATTCTCCTACATTTTCTTCTAGTAGTTTTTATGATTTTTTCCCCCTTCCACATTTATATCTTTGGTCTATTTGGATTTAACTTTTGAATTTGATATGTAGTATTAATCTAATTTTATGTTCTTCTGTATATAGAACTAATTTTCCCAACACTATTTACTAAATAGTTCATTCTTTCCAGATTGACACATTCTAAGTTCCCGTGTAAATGCTTCTGTTTCTGTATTCTATACTATATTTCCTTGTTCTATTTATCTGTTATTGTTCCAGAACTGTGCTCTTGTAAATTCTGTGTATTTGTTATATGACTTCACATATGATAGGGAAAGTCTTCTGCGTTTACTCCTCTTTGAAAAATTGTTTTATCTCTATATTAAAAACTTTGTTCTTCCATAAAAAAAAATTCTAGATCTGCCAGTTTTATTTCCTTCCCCTATGATCAGATACTTGGTAAAAGAGAGATGTCACATCCCAGTTTTAAAGCTTCTGCTGACTTCCCCATTCACCTTGCTTTGTTATCTGTTCTTTCTGGTCTTCTGACCACACCCTATTTTCTATTTTCAGTACCTTTACATTTAGGATCTGAAATTTGAAATATCTTGTAATTAGAGGGATTGTCAGTAGATTGTAAAACATTTCTGTTTATGGTCCATTTAATCTGAAGAGAACAGAAAGCTTGAGTAAATAGGGATGCTTGGAGCCCTTCATTTTGGAGTATATTCTAACCCACAATCTCTAGGGTAGACTCCTTTAGTTTATTTTAATCAATTTTTATTGGAATATAGTTGACTTACAATGTTATGTTAGTTTCTACTGTACAGCAAAATGAATCAGCTATATGTATACATATATCCCTTCTTTTTTGGATTTCCTTCCCATTTAGGTCACCACAGAGCATTGAGCAGAGTTCCCTGTGCTATACAGTAGGTTCTCATTAGTTACCTATTTTATACATAGTATCAATAGTGTATATGTCTCCTTTAGTTGTTTTGCCTTACTGGTGGTGGGTTGTGTTCATCTACCTGTGCATCTCACTTGGCCCTGCGGGACAGATAATGCACATTTTCTAAAAGATTGTTTTAGGCTTAAGTGTCTGTGCTCTTGAAAGTGATGTAGAGTTAACAGAACCATGTGGGGATTGAGCCTATAACCTTGGCCTCATTAATCCCTACCAATGAGTGAATTGTTTAGATAAAGAAAAGAAGAAAAAGAGAAAACAACAATAACAACAAACACTGTTGGGAATTATAATGTTTAATAACAAATTAAATGGATGTTCTGGTAATTACTGAACTTTCAGACTGTTTTGCCAAAAGTGAGATTTGAGCCCAAATTTATCTAGTTTATTGAAGATAAAATGCCTGCTACCTTCTTGTCAGTAATTAGGTTCTGTTGAGGAAGTATTGTATTCTCTTAAAATACAACAGATATTTTACCTCCACTGTATTCATTTGTTTCGACACTTTTTCCTACTCCCCAAGGCCCTTGTTGCATTAGGATATGGGACAGAAATGTGGAGTGAGTAATCTAGCCCATTTTGATAAACTGAAATTTGTTTGCAAGAGTATTATCTTTCAAATTGCTTTCCAAATGCTTTTGGAATCACTTTCCTTCATCACAGGTTCATGGGAAAAGCTTTAGAACTGAATAGTTATTTGACTCTGGATCTCTTTATAATGATTAAAAAAATTTTTTTTCTTTCAAAGATAGCATATCACTTGAGTATGAAGCAGTTAAGCCTGCTTTGAGCCTAGTTCCAGTGAACTGAGGGCATGATTTGTATTTCAGAGAAGGTCAGTCAGTTTTGGTGTGTGACATCACAATACAGACAGTGTTCCCAGTTCCAACAAAACAGCTGGCAAGTGCATGCTGTTGTTAGAGACTAGGCCAGAAAATGTTGATGGATGCAAATTCAAGCCAAAGTGAGCGCACAGTAGTGCTGTCTTTGTGAGTGACAGAGTTGTTATGAATGTCAGCACAATAAAACGTGTCTGCTTAGCTTTGCATTTGGAACTCCTGAGCTTGGTTCATTGTCATGTTACACATCTCTCACTGTTTGAGCAAGTGGCACTTGAAGAACGTGAACATGCTTTTTAGGAAATACTACATTTTGGTTTGAAGATAAATGACATGAAATTGTATCTTTACATGTACCATTTGCTTCTTTAGAAATAACAGACTACACAGAAAATATTGGTAATGCAGCAAGAAGTAAAGCTTGTGATGTTTGAAAATGAGTCAAAGAAATCAATTTTAACTGAGTAGTGTGTTCTTTTTTTTTTTTTTTTGCGGTACGAGGGCCTCTCCCGCCGCGGAGCACAGGCTCCTGGGCTTCCCTGGTGGCACGGTGGTTGAGAGTCCGCCTGCCGATGCAGGGGACACGGGTTCGTGCTCCGGTCCGGGGGGATCCCACGTGCCGCGGAGCGGCTGGGCCCGTGGGCCCTGGCCACTGGGCCTGCACGTCCGGAGCCTGTGCTCCGCGGCGGGAGAGGCCACAGCAGTGAGAGGCCCGCGTACCGCAAAAAAACAAACAATTTCCTTCCATAGCAAACCTAGCATTGTGGTAATCCTAAATGCAGTGGTATGCTGGAGGGTGGGCTCTCTGTTCATATACATCCTGTTGTCCCTGTTCACTATTTTGTTTTTCACGGGTGCCATCAACAACATGGTTTGCCAACTGCTCTAGAAGAATTTTCTTGTCTCCATTTGGTCCAATCATGTGGTTCCTGCCCTTCCACTAGCCTCTCTGCTTGGGGCTCAGGGTTGGGATACGGAAGGAGTAAGAAAGATTAAGAAATAAATATGCATGATAAACAAAGTGGTAGAAAGTCTCTGGGTTTTGTGCTATGTCAAAAAGTTACATTGTTCATAAGTAACAATTGAGCATCTCAAGCATCGACTGAGAATCTACTATGTGCTGGACACTGACTCAAGCAGTTCCCATGGATTATCTCATTTAATTCCCATAGCAACCTAATGAAATTGTTATCCCCATTCTATAGCTGTGAAAACTGAGGTCTAGCCAAGTGAAGTAACATGCCCATAAAGGTGGAAAGAACCTGAGATTTGAATTCAAGTACATCTTCCTAATCACTTCTCTATGCTACTATCCTATAGTATAGACACGTTAACCTCTGAATTTCCTGGGTCACAGACCTCCCATGAAAAGAGTTCAGTTAAAAGTACATGATCTTCTGGGCCAGTGTAGCTGTTTTCATTGGCTGAATGGGTAGTCACTTACTTGGCATGATTTCATGTGTGGCAGAGAGACCCACTTGCTGGTTATTGCCTGAAATTTCACAATTAGGGGTTTTCTCCAGGAGTGAGAACACATTGATGCCTAATGAGCTACTAACTGGCAGATTTTGTTTTTCCTAAAGTGTGCTTTTTCTAAGTGCCGTAGTTTAGATCATTTGGACTTTAATGTGTTAGCTCTCCATTAAAAATCTTAATTTTTTTTCAGTGTATTCTCTCCTTTCAAAGGCTTATAGTAAGTGTAGCCCCTAGGAAAACCAGGATAGCCTGCATTATGCTGTGATAAAAATATCCTAACTATAAGTGGTTTGCAGAGACAAAGGTTTTGTTCAGCTCATGCTGTGTGTCCATGTCCATTGTAGGATTTTAGGGACCCATTGTATGAGGGAATGAGAGATTCTGGAGCGTCTCACATCAGCAGTAAATTGCTTTTCCTGTAAGTAATACATGCACTTCTCCTTACAGCTTATTGAAGAAAAATAGTCACATAGCCCCAAATAGCTATAAAAGGGCCATATTAGTTTCCTACAGCTGCCATAACAATTACTACAAACTAGGTGGTTTAAAGAAAGAGCAGTTTACTCTCACAGATTTCGGCTAGAAGTCTGAAATCCAGGTGTTGGTAGGATTGGTTTCTTCTGAAGGTCTGAGTAAGAATCTGCTCCATGCCTCTCTCCTAGCTTTTGGTGGTCACCAACAATCTTCTTCGCTTGTAGAAACATCACTCTAATCTCTGCCTCTGTCTTCACATGGGATTCTTCCCTGTGTGGGTCCAGAATCTGTGTCTAAATTTCCCTTTTCTTATAAGAACAGTAGTCAGTGGATTAGTGCCCACCTTAATCCAGTATTACTTCTGCAAAGATGCTTTTTCCAAATAGTCACATTCACAGGTACTAGGGATTGGATTTGGACATATCTTTTGGGAGGATAAATTCAACCCTCAACAAGGGCCATGAAGTACAATTAGACCATGAGGTTAGAAAGGAAGAGACATGGAAATATATGGCAAAGGGCACTAGCGATGGCTGCACTGCTCTTTGAAATTTGAAGAGGAGACACTTCTTTTCAGAAATAGCTAGGAGTTTAAGAAAGGTTAGCAGCTCAAAGAACTAAGACTTGACTATGGATGTTAACCATACTGACCTGCTAAGAATGTATGAATAGCAGAGGGATACTATTTGGGAAAAGAACACAAAGATATTATTTATAGTCTCAGTAGTTTGATGCCTCTGCATTTCTACCTATGTCTGCCACCTCATGGAAGGAAGTGAATCAGGGCTTTTGTGAGCATAGGGGCAGAAATAAAAACGACGTCTTTTACCTAACTGGAGCGTTTTGTGTAGGATATGTGTGTTCTCTTGGTGGTGATTATAACAGAAGATAAATTAGAAATAAGTAAGATAAGACATTTTGGTGCCAGGGATGTCTCAAGATTGAGGATTTACTACAAAGAACACAGTTTAATTACAAACAATGACTGTATAAACTAATGATAAAAAAAATTCAGGATTAATTGAAAAGTTGACAAGCTGTATCTTTTGGTTAATTAATACTCAGGTATCTTTTAAAATAAAATTGCTTTGTGATTAAATTCTGCAGTTTAAAAATGAATTATATTTGGATAAATAAGCTGTGGGAAATGCATAGAAATAAATGCCTTTGGGGTTAAGAAGGACGCCCCATCAGAAGCTTGTTTAAAGTATCCATGAGTCAGTTCCATGGGGTTTGGATCATGAGTTTAGTGTAAAGGATGACACTGAATCCATAAATCAAAGTGGTAGCAACATCACAAGAATACTGCGTACCTAACCAGTATGTGGGTGGTTGGGATGCAGGGAGTACGCTTAGGATCTGCCAAGTGGCATGATACAGTCATTGAGATGGGGGCATCTGAAAACAACCTTTATCTAGGGCCATCTCTTATTATAGGATGAATCTTCCTGAACCCTCCTCTGTGGCCTTCTACAGCTTGACTGTGTATTTCCCGATTGCCAATCTCCCAGTTTTGGGGGCTAGGAATTGGTGGCGATGAGAACTTTCATGCATGAAAATCTCAAATGTCAGCAAAAAATGACACAGTATTTCAGAAGTAGAGAGGGTGAAGCATGTGGAAATAACAGAAGGGCTATAGCTATGGCCTATGGTGAGTGGCCTAGATCTTAAAGAAGTCAGCAGTTAATCAAAATGAGAGGCCAGGAGATGGAGTGGAAAGACTGGGAGAGAGAAGAGCTGGGTTCTAGGCCAAGCTTTGTCACCAATCATTTATGGCTTAGGCAAATCACTCATTTTCTTTAAAATTGAAACAGGTATTTCCTAAATTCCTTTCTAGCTGTGAAGTACTATGATTAAGGGCATTTTCATCTTTCTGTTCATCAATATACGTGGTCAGTGATTCACGGCAAAGAGGCAGTCCTCAACATTGGGGGAAAGCTTTCTTTCCTAAAACTGCCAAATGTTTGTAAAGGAGGGGTATCTCAGGTTTGGTATCAGAACTGCCATACAGCAAACATAGGAAAAAATAATATATTTACTGAGTGTAAAAATAAATACTTATTAACAGACACTGTTCTGTTTTCTCTGCAATTAATCTGCATACAGTCCTAGAAAAGGAAATGGAACTACAGAAGTTGCCCGAAATGACACAGCTAGTGATAAGGTGGCCTGACTGTTGAGGCTTCGTACCTTGCTCCTTTATCATAATTCCTGCCATGGATAAATACATAAACATTAGGTCAGGGGAAAAAGCCAGGGTTTCATAATGCCCTTGGACTTCACTTAAATATATGCATTCGCTTATTTACTAAACATTCATCTACTGTGCACTTGCTGAGTGCCAGTCACTGTTCTAGACACTAAAGATATAATTGTGACCAAGAGGAGCCCAGTTCCTGCCGTCACAGTATTTTCAGTGTAGTAGAGGAACACACAGAGTTAGACAGCACTTAGAATACAGTGCAAGAAGTGCTGATATGGGACCAGGTACAGTTAAGAACGTGTGTGTGTGTGTGTGTGTGTGTGTGTGTGTGTGTGTGTGTGTGTGTGTGTGTGTGTGTGTGTGTGTGTGTGTGTGTGTGTGTGTGTGTGTGTGTGTGTGTGTGTGTGTGTGTAGGGAGATCATCCCAGAAGTAACATTCAAGTTGTACATTGAAGGATGCACACCAGTGAAGGGAGAAGAAAGAAGGTAAAGAGAGAAAAGTGTTTGTAGCAGAGAGAACAAGTGAGAAGAATCTAGAGCTAGCCCTTAAACTTTGGACAGGTGCTGACGTAGCAGCTTAAGTTTCACTTGAGATTCTGATTTGGCAGGTGTGGGCCTGGGCATTCATAGTGTGAACAGAGTGGTTTGAATGTCAGGCTGGTTTGTGAACCCTTTTAGGTTTTGGGCTTCAGGAACCCCACATATTCTAAGGTCCTTCCTGGAGGTTCTGAATCATTTTGGAAAAGCGCAGGTAAAGAACCTGGTTGGATGCCAGAGATTACAACCTCCAAGGTAGCTTCCTGCTCTGGGTGGATTTGGGTCGTGTTTGAGACAGACAAAGGCTGGACCTTCTGAGGGCATTCTGGGAGTGGCTTGGACCAGCCAGAGGGCATAAGTTCAAGGAGTTGCTGAAGCAACATGAGAGGACCTTTTTTCTTCTTGTTTGAAAAACTGTATTTGGGGAAGTATTTCATTCTCAAAGACTTGTGGCAGAGTTAAGTCACATGATGAGTGGTGTTCTTTTAGGTGCCCTCTCTCACATGCGAACCATGTGGCAAGTGTCTGTTAGTTTTGTTACAACATTTGTAGATATTTTGCTTTAATGTCATAGGCCAAATGCTGTGATAGCTTATCCCATTCTTATCAACAAAAAACCATAAAGGAATATAAATGGGACCATCAGTTTTGGTTGTCTCAGTGACATCTTTATGCTATTCTTTCTAGGAAAAAGGTTCATTATGTAATCTAGTGAAAAAAATCTCTGAAGTTATACTGTATTTGAGTCACTTTCAAAGTATTCACGGGAGAAGTTCTTAAGTCACTTTTCTTTAAAAAACTGATTTTTTTCTTTCATATTATGGAACTTTTCTAATATATAAAAGGGTAAAAATAATATAATGAACACCTATATGTATCCTATTCACTTTAAAAATCTTCCTGATTTCACTTCCTTCTCCCTTCTTTTTATCACCCAACCCCTCCCATAACACTTCTTACTGAACTTGGTGTTCAGTTTCAGTTGGTGTTCAATTTAAATAACGTTTTAAAATGTCCAAATTACTACATATTTTATAGTTATACCCTTACATAGTAAATGATAACATCTAGGGCATTTAAAAATATTTTTCTATGTAAGTGTATGACCCTAAAAATATATAGTAATTTGGACATTTTAAAACATTTTTAAAATCATAGCTTCCTGTACGTATCTTTCCACAACTTTTTTTTTAGCCCAACATTACACTTTGAAGATCTATCACTATTGGTGTGTATCACTACTTCATTCATTTTCGTTGCTTTATAGTATTTCACAATCTAAAAAGACAATGATTTATTTATTCTCCTATTGATAGGCATTTAAATTAGAAACAACCTATCAAGTTCATGACTAATTATACCTATAACTTAAATTATTCAATCTTTGCCATTTATAGCTGCCTCCTTCCTCCATGTTTTCAATGATCATCTAATGTATACAGCCATTTTTCAGGAAGATTAAAGAAAAACAGACAACATTGCAATAACTAAATTTGTGTGAATCTAATTACAACTTGAACCTTGTGTGCCTAAGCTTACAATTGGAACTAATGATGACTTTCTAAATGGAGAGGAGCCAGTGAGCCATAATAAAGCTGAAGCTCTGGTCATACTCCCTAACTTAATATTTTCTAGGTCCAGTGAATTTGTTAGAGGCCAGTAAATTGGTAGGTATCTACAGGAAAATATTTTCATATCAGCTTCTTCAGGATTGCCCAGCAGATTCACCTTCATAGAATTATTTATTGTAAGAAATGGTCACCCAATCAGATCCTGTCACACTCTGGGTCTTTTCAGTCTTGAATTCTAAATTTTAAAAAGCCTGTTTTTAGCCATTCCTAATTCAGAAAATTTTAGAAATATTTGTTTCATGAGCATGGAGATAGCTCCATATGGTGATTAGGCCATATTGATATCTATCATCCTCTCCCCAAAATATCTTCAATATCAGTTATCACTGATGTTTCAAATGGTCTCACCAGAAGACACATCCTTTCTGCTGTATGACTAAAGATAGCACGTGTTAAATTTGAGTGATATAAATGTTTGTTAAATTTGGGTGACATAAATTTTGGCAAATGATTTGTAGGTTAGATGACAGAGGTGGTAACTTCATGCACTTGAAGGAGAAACCCAAGTCAACAAAATAAAATCCCATTTTAAAAATTGCCTTGTTTCTTTTTCTCCCAGTCTGTCGGCAGCCTTTTTCATTCTCTTAATATGGTATTTTTTGCCATGTAAATCATTTTATTTGTATATAGTAGTCAAGGTTATCAATCTATAATTTTATTGAATATAGATTTTTGAGTTATAGTTTGAGAACTTTTCTTACACTTAGGTTACAGAGGAATTCACTCATTTTTCCCCTTCTAATATTGGCAGTTTTATTTTTAAAGTTTAGATCACTTATGTTTGGAGTTTATTCTAGTATGTGGTATGAGGAATTGATTCGGTAGACCCAATGTTACCTTTTTCTACATGGCTATACAATAATCCCAATACTATTTACTTGAGTATGTTTTGCCCCAGTGGTTTGAGATGCAACCTTTATAATATGCTAAATTTCCATAAGTTGTTAGGTCTATTTCAAGGCTTTCTGTTCTGTTTTATTGGTTTGTCTGTTCATGCACCAGTACACACACTGCTTTAATTTTGGAGGCTTTGTAGTATGCCTAAATATCAGGTAGAGCTAGATTTTCCTCAGAGCTCTTTTTTTTCACTGTTTTCCCAGTTTTTATTGCATATCTATTTTTTCCACTTAAACTGTAGTGTCAACTTGTCTAGCTCCAGGAAAAAAAGATTTTTATTGTGATCAAATTAAGTTTATGAGTTGACTTTGAGAAAACTTACATCCTGATGCTATTAAGACTTTAAAACCAATAAAAGGGATGTTTTCCATTTACACAAGTCTCTGTTTATATGTTTTTTGGGTGTTTTTATAATTTACTTCATAAAGGTTTTGAAGTTAACTGGCTAAGTTCATTTCCGAGTATTTATCTTTATTGTTGCTACTGTGAATTGTTTTCTCTTCCATTTTATCTTCTTAGTTATTATTGGTTGTATAAAGGATATTGATTTTTGCTTGCTAATTTTGTATCTGCTACCTTGTCTAATTCTTTTATAATTTGAGCTAGTCTTAACATTGATTCTCTAGGTGTTTCTTGGTGTAGTGGTATGTTACTTACAAATAAAGATAGTTTTATCTCTTCTTTTCTCTTGTCTAATTGCATTAGTTAATACATCTAGTACAATGTTAAATAGTTTTGGAGATAGTGGGTATTAGAATCCTTGCTCTGTTATTGATCTTAATGGGAATGTTTATGCTGTTTCCTCATCAAGTAAAATGTTGACTCCAAGACTGAGGTAGGGATGGGTGTGTGTGTGTGTGTGTGTGTGTGTGTGTGTGTGTGTGTGTGTGTAAGAAAGTATCCATCCATTCTTCATCAAGGGTTTTATTAGAAATAACTGTTGAATATTTTCAAAGACTTTTTGGCTACCAATTAAATATTTTATTTCAGACAGTGCTTTTTTTTTTCAGTTCTAGGATTTCCATTGGTTTCTTTTATAGTTTTCATCTCTCTCCTGAAATCCCCATCTCTTTACTCATAAATTCATCTTTTCTTGGAGTTTAACATTGATCAAATGTTCTTTTTTGTTTTCTAATTCTTGTATGTTAATTCCAAAGTCTGCCTTGTCAGTGGATCTGTTTATATTGACCTTCTTTCTTTTGACCAGGAGTCATATTTTTTTCTCTGATAATATACAGGGCATTACATATGACACACTGAAGAGATTTGGGTTCTGTCATATCCCTCTGAAGAGTGTTGAGGGTTGTTCTCGCAAGCCCTTACATTACTGGCAGATCACCTTTATTTTCTGGAGGCTTGGTTTTAGGTTTTGTTGGAGTGGCCCTATATCAATTTTTCCCTTAATCTAAGGAACGTCTTAGTCATGGAATATGATTTATACTCCTCAGGTAAACTGAGACCTTCAGTGGAATGGCTGAGGTGTTTACTAAGCCCCTCTGACTTAGTATAGTAGTTCTCTCAGTATTCTGTGTTTTTTTTTTTTTCCCTTGGGCTGTTTGGGGTCTTGCCTTTAATCATGTACAGTGCAGTTAGAAGTCACCCAAACATCTTGAGAGAAAATTTCTTTTTTTTTGAGAAAATTTTATGCAGATTTTGGGACTCTCTACATTTTAGCTCCCTCCTCTCAGGGAGTTTCCTCCTTGATTTATAGTTTTTCTGGCAACCCCAAACTCTGACATTGGACTCTTCACTTCATTAAGATTACCGTTTTCTGCTTGAGTTCTGCCCTTGCTCTGGAAAGAATGGACTGTGTTTGCAGAGGAAAAGCTGTATTCATGTGGATCTCATTCAGTGTCATTTCTTTTTTCAAGGGATGGATTCTGTCCAGTTCCTATCTATTTTTCAGCCACTTTCCAGTACCTCCAAACACGTTAAAAATATTTTACTTAGTTTTTTTATCGTTATCGGCAGGATACAATATAGTCTGATACAATGACTCTGCCATTACTTGAATCCAGAAGTACAGAACCAAGATTAATCCCAGTGGAATTAACTCCACAGTGTGTGCTTGTTCCATTTTACCACACTTCACTACCTATTTTATTGGTACTTCCTAGGTGTGAGAAATGACTTTTATTATTTTCTGGTCATTTTTCAAAGCTAGATTGCCAGAAGTAGTCTTCTTGGAGTGTGGTAATAAGCCAACAGTTTGGCTGTTTTTTTGTTTTGTTTTTTTTTAATTATTTACTTATCTACATTTTGGCTGTGCCGGGTCTTAGTTGAGGCCTGTGGTCCCTGGTCGGGGAACTAGATCCCGCATGCATGCCACAACTAAGAGTTTGCATGCTGCAACTAAGAAGCCCACATGTTGCAACTAAGAAGTCCGCATGCTGCAACTAAATTTGGCTGTTTTTAATGAATTGATTGGTAGTTGTTTTTTTTTTTTTTGCAGTACGCGGGCCTCTCACTGTTGTGGCCTCTCCCGTTGCGGAGCACAGGCTCCGGAGGCACAGGCTCAGCGGCCATGGCTCACGGGCCTAGCCGCTCTGCGGCATGTGGGATCTTCCCAGCCCGGGGCACGAACCCGTGTCCCCTGCATCGGCAGGTGGACTCTCAACCACTGTGCCACCAGGGAAGCCCTGATTGGTGGTTTTGAGGAGTAACTACCTTGACTGTTTTCTCCTGTACTGATCAGTCTCACTGAACCCATGGTAATTTGCCTGACTTTGGTAAACCCCTCTCTTGATTTTATGTTGTTTATATGCAGAATCTGAAGTCAAAGAGTACCATATCTTGCCACTTCTAAAAGGGTTAAAGATATTTTGTACTGCAACCCCAAACTAGTTTACGAATGTTGTATTTGTTAGCATCTACTTGATAATAGACCTTTCCAAGATGTTCCTCATGTTTATAAATTTAATGTGAAGACTTGGAAAGTATATGGTATGTCTGTAAGAGAGAAACTCATTTAAAAAATGGTTATTTGCTTGTTCTTTCAAGTAACCCAGTTTATTGGTCCTAGAGCATAATACTGACTAACTTATGATTTCCTTCTCATTATTTCAAATGGAAAAGTGGTGAATTTAATTTTGGCAGTTGTCTTCAGAATTGTTTCATGTCAATGGTGAGGAGATACTTTCATATGCAGCTTCATCAAGTTATAAAGTGTTGGTATGAGTCCTATAATGGGAAGATTATAAAAGGTGTGTTCTGGGCTTCCCTGGTGGCGCAGTGGTTGAGAGTCCGCCTGCCGATGCAGGGGACACGGTTTCGTGCCCCGGTCCGGGAAGATCCCACATGCCACAGAGTGGCTGGGCCCGTGAGCCATCGCCACTGAGCCTGCGCGTTCGGAGCCTGTGCTCCGCAATGGGAGAGGCCACAGCAGTGAGAGGCCCGCGTACAGCGCCCCCGCAAAAAAAGAAAAAGAAATTGATTTGCCAAACTTCTACCCAGGGTTTTAGGGGAGAGTTTAGGTTCAATGAAATCTGTGATAATCTATGCTAAATAGCAAACCTTGCCAAAAAGCAGAGCTAACTACAAGTCCCCAGTGAGCCATGACTGTGACTCATGTCTGCAAACTTATTAATATGCTTTCATGTCACTAAAATTGATTATAGTTGCTGTTATCCATAATTTTTGGTTATCCATAATCTCCTTCCTAATATCTTATAGTTCATTTCATCCTGTTATGGTGGTTAAAAATTCAGTTGTGATTGCATTTTGTAATATGGGGCAAAATTCAATTATATTGTCATCAACAATTGATATTCAGTGACATTTTAAAGAGTTCGATATTGGTATGTATGTATAGTATAAATTAATAAAAGGGTGAACAGTTGGAAAGAAAAAGATGAATAGAAGAAAATGACATAGTAATTAGGGTGTTAGTTGGTGAGGGTTTGAACCCGCTGTCATTCTTGTAGAAATATAAAGGCAGTAATGTTTAAGATAATTAGATTAAAGAAATAAAATGAAGAATAATTTGACTTGGTAAGTGGATGAAAATGGCTATGGTGGAGTAGTGCAATGGGGAGGCAATTTGAGGAGAAAAATGAGTGTTGAATAAGAAATAGAATAGCTAAGAGAAAATACAATTCGAGATAAAGGATTGTAGTTTAAGGATCTGGCCAGGGATGAAATGCATATTTGAGATTCATGCTCATCGAAGTGATAGATGAAATGTTGAAAGTGAGTAAAATGGGATTAACCATCATCCATATGAAAGCAGATGATGCTATGGTAATTCTGTGGCACAAATTTATAGAAACATTCTGTCTTAAAATATTTTAGTATGACTTATATCCCTGAGTACATTTTTATATTAGAAATTGGCCTCTTTTTCCTAGCAGTTAGGAACTCATGTATATTAACCATAGTATAGGTTTTTAAATTTAAAAAGGAAAAAATAATCCCTTGGGTTTACTTTGCTGCTTGCTTATTACCATTCGGTAGAAACACATGAGCCAAATTTTAAGCAGCTTTAATATTAGAGCTTTGACTGATTTAAGGTCTTATCAATGCGTGTTCACTTTTGGTCATCATCTCTGGCATTTCCCTTGTTAGTGTATCAGAAACTGGAAATTTGTAATCCCCTCTAGCATTCAGATGTGGCTACATATTTATCTATTAAATGAATTGGTTTTCAAGTTTTAAAAGTTAGGAGATTTCACACACATGAATCTGAATTTCCAGCTACTTTGGAAAAATTGGAAAATCTGGTGACACTCTGCATTAGCTGTTTAACGCAACAATGTTTGTTATGTCAGTTTCTGTGGGTCAGGAATCCAGGTGCAGCTTGACTGGCCCCTCTGGCTCAGTGCCTCTCACGAAGCTGTACTCAAGGTGTGTACTCGGATTGCAGCCATTGTTAAGATTCCACTGGGAGGATCATCCAGGCTCACTGCCAAGGTGGTTGGAAGCATTGAGCTCCTCAGGGGATGTAGGTTTAAGGCCTCCGTCGGTTCCTTTTCATGTGGGCATCTCCATAGGGCAGCTCATCACACGGCAGTTTGCTTCGTCAGAACAAAAATGAGAAGAGACAGAGAGAGTACCAGCAGGACTAAAGTCACCATCTTTTGTAACCTAATCTTGGAAATGCCATCCAGACACTTTTTTTTTTTTTTTTTTTTTTGCGGTACGCGGGCCTCTCACTGTTGTGGCCTCTCCCGTTGCGGAGCACAGGCTCCAGACGTGCAGGCTCAGCGGCCATGGCTCACGCGCCCAGGCGCCCCGCGGCATGTGGGATCTTCCCGGGCCGGGGCACGAACCCGTGTCCCCTGCATCGGCAGGCGGACTCTCAACCACTGCGCCACCAGGGAAGCCCCATCCAGACACTTTTGCTCTTTTTTTTTCCCCACTGGACACAAGTCACTATGTCCAGCCCACGCTCAAAGGGAGGGCATTACCCAAGGGAATGAATGCTGTCATGAGCTGTTTTAAAAGTCATCCATTGCTTCCTGTTCATGAGTTTTCACAATACAAGCATGTGTTAGAGCTGAGTCGCGACGGACTCCTTATGAGTGGGTCATGAACTCTCTGGTCCAGAGCTGACCTCGTCCAGTCCCCTTAACCTTTTTATGTTCCCTACTGGGATTCTACGTGCAGTTGAGTTAGTGACAATGACATTAAACAGGAATCACAATCTTTTTTGTAGAGATGTTTTCCACAGTTCCAAATTCTTCCCTTCTCTGCTCTGTGGAGACAAAATAACCACATGAAGTCAGAATAGTAGATTTGAAAAGGACCAGATTTAATATAGACTAGCTGTTTAAAATATACCACTTAGTTTTTCAGAAGTTCTTTAGGTATTCTCCAAATTTTGAATTAAACTTTATTAATACAGATACTTCAATAATTTAAAAACTGTTTAAGTAAACTTACTAGAGGTATTTAGTAAAAGTTGTCACACTTAGAAACCAGTAAAGCTTCATTTGCACATACATTTTAAAGTATTCTAAATGTGTTATTAATTAGAAGCTTGTGACACTGCACTGATTTTTTTTTAAAAAGTTCTGTGAAATTCTGCATGAATGCTCAGTGGTATGAAGCATTTAGGTAGAATGGTATGAAGCAAGCTCTTCATGAAATTGTGCAACTAAAATATATTAATAAATTGATGATGAAGTTGATATAACACTAACTTTAATACTCTGATTTCACATTTTGGGTTTATCAGATCAATGTATCAATGTATTCTCATTGACTTTATAAGTAAATTTTTAAAAACATGAACTTATGTTAATAAAATGCCACTTTTAGCTCAATTACAGTACTGTGTAAGAATTCACTTGAGCAAAGAGTTTCACTCCTAAAAAGCATAAACAAATAACATTCAAAGCTACTGATGTGGAATAATTTTCTTTTAGGTTAAAGAAACTTTAGCAAGAGATATTTCCAGTAAAAGCTGTATTATTCCTAAACAAAATCATAAAATAGCCATTTAGAATAAAAGATATAGTGGAGCTGCATATTTAAAATACAAACTCGGAGGTGCAGCAAGCTTCTGAAGTGTCTTTTTTAATCTCCAAGATTTAATATTCATAGTATAGTTTATACCTTGAAGAGATTATCAGTTACCCAGATGTATTATTATGTTACCTGACTACCATATTCAATTAACCAGAATTTGCTATTACCTGACCTGTAGAGTTTATTTTATAAACACTTTGTCTACACAGTAACTTATCTAAATACTTATTTTATTTACCATGTTTATTTATTACTATTTTTAGGATATTACTTTAATGATAAACATAAAAAATATGCTTAGATCTCCTGAGATTCCTCTTAGGTATTTATCCCCCCTCCGGGTAGAATTTAGTAGAGAATTGTGGCAGCTATATGTAGTAACAATGTTAGCAAATCAAATGTTAGTTAATCATATTTATTATAAGTCTGTATTCTTCAAGGATATTTATTACTTATGCATCAAAATAAATATGTGGCTAGTTTATCCGAACATTAATGAAAAGTTTATTGTGCTTTTAAACATAGATATTTTAAGAGTTCACAGTATAACTTTTTTTGATACATTTCTGTTGCATAGTATTTGTTTTTATTTCACTCGATTTACCACTCCAATATGGAAATGGCTTTATTGTATTATCTATAGATGTGCCATGTGGTTAAGGAACCTGGTACCCAAAAGAATTTGCCTCATCCCGTCTTTCATGCTAACCCCCCTGACACTCATAAAAAGCCCCTCAGGAGGAGGCCACCACTAGAACTGGGTGTATTAGCAGCCTCCTGGTTGAAACTCTCGAGTTCTATCTGAAATGGCAGATAATTAGTGACAGGCATTTGTACATGGATATGGGAATCCAACTGCCATTTATAATCCTTTGCTACAGTAAAGTATGTTCTAAATGCTAGCTCAGAGTTGAAATTTTAGAAGCCCACCTATTAAAAGTTGAAGACTTGCTGGTACTCTGGTGTTCAAATAGGTGTGTTATTATCTCGTCAATCAATACTTCTAATACAGGCGGAATCCTATTCTCAGATTTCCCTTTTCCAATTTGAATATATTTGTTTTTATAAGAAGTTTTATAAATTCGCCTATTTGGATGGACAGTTGGGATGGTTTTCTTTCTTCTCACACTTCCCCTCCACATCCTTGTATCCACTGCAGCCTTTAGCACATGCCTCAGTGTTAGCTTTCGAGATACCCATCACCTTTGTTCCTGCTTCTATGAGATGGAGAAATCAGAAATGTATTCTGGGCTCTTTCTGTTACACCATATTGAGAATTTCCCAGTATTACAAAAATATTGGCAAGAATAAATTCTAAGATTTCAGGGATGTTGTGATCATTAGTAATATAATACTTGTAAGTGACTGGTATTCAGTAAATAATGCTCATTATCCTTCTATTAGTGCAACTAATTAGTATAAGATTCTGAATTTTGGGAATGCCATTTATGTATGAATTAATACAATGACTATAAAAAACACTTTTCTCTCATTAAAGCAGGTCCCACACTGAACTAAAAACCTTTTGTTAGACTAATTGAGTTACTGTGTGTCCTTAAGTAATTAAACTACATAACATAAAAAAATTCTGCAATTTAGTTTTTCAGAAATCCAGACTACAATTATTGCTCTGATTAGGCAACATTAGTGAGATGTTCCTGTTTGTGGTCTGACAGATGTGAGTTGCCTGCATGAAGGATGCACTAGGACTGTGCATAAAGAATGTATTTTTGGGTGCTATGTTGGGAACTGTGCTACAGCTGCTACCAGGCTATGATTTGTGAGGGGTTAGCTTTCTTCTATTGTCTTTCTAAATATGGGTCTTTTTTTCTCACTATTTTTTCCTGGTGTGCCAGCTTACCTCCAACAACTCCTTCAAATTAAAACTCGGAATATGATGCTTCCAAAAAGTTTTCTATATGTGTATAAAGGTTTATGAATACTTGTGTTTGAGGTATTGGATGATCAGCACATAGTAGGTGCTCAGGAATGCTCGTTTAAAAAATTCAGGACTATAAAACACATTTTTACCTTTTTATATAGGGAGACAGTATCCCCCAAATTCTGGGGTCGTGCATATATCTCTTTTTTTTTTTTTTCCTTGTGGTACGCGGGCATCTCACCGCCGTAGCCTCTCCCGCCGCAGAGCACAGGCTCCGGACGCGCAGGCCCAGCGGCCATGGCCCACGGGCCCAGCCACTCCACGGCATGCGGGATCCTCCCGGACCGGGGCACGAACCCGCGCCCCCTGCATCGGCAGGCGGACTCTCAGTCACTGCGCCACCAGGGAAGCCCCGTGCATATATCTCTTTTCCTCAGAATGCAGGAAGAGTATAGATGAAGATCACTCTAGTATTTAGAGATAAGTGGTTTGATGCAAGATATCTAAGGTATGTATTGATTTGTCTTTAAGGTGGCATATCATTTTGATTACCCATGGCAATGGTTTTCAACTCCTCTTTAATTCTTCCCCTTTTACCCAATTTCAATTTCATTCAGATCTCCACATTATAAAGCATATAAAATAAAGCTTCTGGAGTTGAATCTCCTTGGCCACTTTGAGCCCTTTGCTGTATCCCCAAGGTTCAGCTCAGCTATATGGCTTTGGGAGACTATGTACCCAACTCTTCTTGACCAATTGACGTATTGAAGAATCATCAGATAATTAAAACTTTTTTATTCTGACTACTGTATGTTTTAACTCATATTAGATGCTGTACAAAATATAGAAAATAAGACCCAGTCATGTTTCTCCAGATGCTAACTTAAGAGATGAGATAAACATACATGAAATAAGGGTGAAAAATCAAGGCAGTAGAAATTAAGAATAACTTTATCACAGTTCTGGGGGTTCTTGCTGTTGATACTCTTCATGGATGCTGCAAAACCCAAGATAACAAATAGTGGCTAACTTCTATTCAGTAGTGTCAGGTACTTTTCTTACCTTAACCTGTTTTATCCTCATAACAGCTCTGTTGTCACCTCTCTTTTACATATGAGGAAACTGAGGATCAGAGAGGTTAATGCCTTGCCCATATGCACCAGAGCTGAGTTTTAAAACCTGCTGTGTTCAAACTATTGATAGTTACACTTTGCTGGCATTTAGAGTTGTCCATATGTGAGTATGGAAGGTCTTGGCCTCTGGGGCATGGCGATAGGGATGCATTTCTTAGTCTGACAGCGTTCAAGGTAGCGTTAAAATATAAATGAGATCTGTGCTATAATGCAATGCATGAGACATAATAAAAATAACAAATCAGCTGAATAATCTTTTGAATTTTGAAAGCAGCTTTATATACATTATCATAGATATGAATTTTTCATGATAAGCTAATGTTGTAACAGGTATTGCTATGCACATTGGAAAGATGAGGAAGTATACCAAAAGATCTTAAATGACTTGTCCTAGGTTACAGGGCTAGGAATAGATCTAGCAATAGAAATCAGTATCCTGGACTCCTATCCACCAAGGTTTTCTTCAGAATTGGGAGACAGAGTAAAAAATGGGTATTTTTGTGGACTGCCTGAATATTTTTACTAATAGCAATTTTCAGTCTGTAACAATGATTCATGTTTGTCAAAGAAGTACTGGGTGGGAATTTAACATTAATTGCTTGGACATGGATATTTGATTCATACCTATTTATCATTTTTTTTTAGTAATCTTTCAAATTCTCCTGGAATTAAACTTGAACCTCTTAATATTTGATCATATTCTTCCCCAATAGCAATTGTAGAGGAATTCAAAACCTGCTTGCATGAAACCTAATTGCAGTCACCCAGCCAGTAGTAGTTACTGGCAATCTTTAGACTCTTGTGGTCAATCAGTTCTTGAATATTAGTAAATTAGTTAAAAAGATTTTTCCCCTTGGCTCAGAATTTCAGAGACGCTCCATCTCAGTCACATGTTGAGCTCTTGATCATTTGATACCCCATGGCCTGATAGAGGTGAGGAGAAGATCAGGGTGAAATATGAGGTGTCCTAGTTAGACACCCTACTCACAAACCTGACAAGTTGGGCTTCCAGAGAGATAACAAAGATGAAAGAGAAGCCAGAATATAGATAGGGGATTGAGGACCCTTTGGCCTCTTCATTCTGGTCACTTAGGTAGTTTTTACTCAGCAAAGCATATCTTTTCCTTGGCTAATGCATCTGTAGTCATTCCCCACTCTTTTTGATATTCAGAGACTCATCATCACTCCCAAATAAATCCACCTCAGTAGTGCTGTAGAGCAGCCAGCACAGCTTCAGACAGGAGGACTGCTCCTTGAAGGGCTGCATTCCCATTGTGCTACTTAATGTTAAATACCACACGTAGCTGACACTCATGAACTGATTCCCCTTACATCCTTTTTGGAAGCAGGGAAGAGATAATGATTAATACATTACAGCATTTTTAAAACATTGGTAGAACCTCTTAGGAAGATGTTAGTAGGTGCAGATTGTTTCCAAAGCAAAGCTAACTTCTGATGGGAATTTAGAGGTTGTTGGAGAGATAAAAGAAGAGTTGAGGGAACCTAGGAAGAGTGTGTGTTTTCTTTAAGATACACAGAATTAAAAACCAGGCTACATTATTTAAACCTTTTGAAACACTGATTTATAGCTTTTGGTTTGGAAACCAGTGGGTGACTTGTTCTGCACTCTTCCATTTGGTTATAGTGTTAATATCATATTTCATATTTATCTGGTGAATTTTGTCTCAGAAGCTGTAAGTGTGACTCTTATTGCGGATACAAATCCTTCTGTATCCCTGGAAAGCCAATACATCTCTGCTGGAGGCAACATTAGCTGGGGAGGCAGAGTGTATGGTGTGGCTGATCAGTTAGCTTGTTCTAGCATGCTAGGTGCTTAGACATCCCCAGAAGTACCACCATTGGATGGTTGTCCATTGCTCTCCACACTCACCTTTTTTTCAATGATCTTTTGACCCCTGTAACATTTAAACAAAATCCCAACTTTGATATCAAATCTTCGGCATTCCCTTAGTAAAAGCTGAGACCTCCAGCCTCAGTACCACAAGAAAGCAAATGTTGTGGTCCAAGGAAGATGAAGTAGTAACATAACTACAAACAGCAGGTCCTAGTCTCAGTGTAAAATCTTGGATCTGTAACTGAGGAGAGTTTTCCATAGTAGTAGATGCTCTGCCAATAGCACACACAATTGGTCTGGCCATGCAGCCTTATCTAGAGAGGCAGTCCTGATGTCATTATGCCAGGTGAATTCATCATCAGTGTGTTGGGCACCTGGAGTGAGAGAGTTGTAGATAGCTTGTTTTCCTACTGTGTGCCCTCAGGAGGACCAGGACTTGGGAGCCACACCAGGGACACTAGCCCTGTTTCTTGTCTGCTGGGTCAGAGGAGGTCATGAGAGGGGACCCTCATCCATTACCAGGGCTCAGAGTTACTAAGGATGTGAAGATATTTCTGGGTTTGGGAAAGCTCCAGTTGTCTATTTCTCCTGTTGATCTTCCCTGTCACAAAAGAGTGTTCTTGGGCTGCTTTGCCAGCCAATCAGGAACACACCATGACAGCATCAACCATGGTAAAAAATTGCATTAAAACAACAATCATCTCCTTATTTGCCTTTGCTATAACTCATGCTTGAGGAGTTTGAGTTGCATTTTACAGATTCTTGACTCATTCAAACAATACTTAATAGCACACTCTTGCTGAGTCAAGTAAGTTGTTGGGTGCTTTGGATACAAAATGAGTGAAATGCATAGTCCCAAGCTCATAGCCAGCTAAAGAAATAATTGCAATGTAAAGAGCACCCGGTAAGCATTACCAACCTGCCAGTCACCTGGGAAAGCTTTAGTTTCCTCATCTAAAATGGAAACGTTGTATAAAATGGTTTCTTGGTTCTTCTCTAGTTGGATGTTCCCTGATTCCTTCTGACCTGTTATCAATAAGTGTCATTTTTAGGAATGCAGAATATTTTGTTTGATAGCCTCAATTTGTTGGTTCAATTACTACATGTGCTCTTGCCCACAGTTACCAAATACTTGAACAACAATATTATGGTAATAAAATACAATGACTATATTTTAACACTTTAAAACCTGAGAAGTAAAGATATTTTCTCACATGGGCAAGTACTATTGAATTGAAGGAAATATATAAGTACCATGCAATATTTATCATATGGCTGGAATCTGATCTTTAGAATGGACTTCTGCTATAGTAGAAATATCTTCTGAAATGATAGTCTTAGATTCTGCCCAAGCTGGCCACAAATGTTTAAAATCCCTAAGTGAATTTGGTTATGGTTAGCAATTAAAAATATAAGCAGAGTGAGAGAGATAAAATCCCCAAGGAAAATCATCAAGTTACCATGCCCATTTTTAATGAAGTATGTGGCAGCATCTGGATCACTGTGTGCATGTGTGTGTGCATGCGTGTGTGTGTGTGAGAGAGAGAGAATATGAGAATATGGCTGGCGTCTTTGAGAACAAAGAAGGGAGAAGTTGCAGCTTTGTTGACTTGGTTATTGCCATGACCTTTCTGCCTAAGCGATTCTTTCATTCATTAACAAACTTAATTACCTGTTATGTGAAAGGCAGTTCTTCAAAAATGTGTCTTGTCCTCTCTCACATACGGGCAAAGATGTATTTGAAGTTATGTGATGTTTCTTCAATTCTTAGTTTTATAACTTAAAATTTCTGTGATTCTAGACTTGACATTTGCTCTCTCTGAGCCTTAATTTCCTCACCTATGAAATGGGGGGACACTTTCCTCCCAAGATTTTTGTGAGGACTTAACAAGCATATATGTGGGAAAAAAAGGTCACACATATGCCAGTAGCCTTCAAAGATGACATGTGATAATAAACTGGTGCTCGAAGACACGTCAACACCTTTTCTTACCATATCAGCTCTGTCGATGAAAAATTAATCCGTCGATCTAAGAAAAAAATAGAAAATTTTATTTGAGCCAAATTGAGGATTATAACCCGGTAACAGCCTCTCAGAAAGCTCCAAGAACTATTCTACCCGTTAGAAGTCAAAGCACAGTTATATAAGTTTTTCGAGATGGAGGACTGTGCGTTAAATGACGTGTTATTGACAGTTCACACAATCCAGATCTGCAAGTACAAAGTGGTAGGTCATGTGACCACTTACAAGATCAAGAAGGAACATTATCTTTAAAGGAGTTGTCTTGTTGGTGCTAGGAGAATGTTGCTCTTTATGGTTGAGCAGGTATTTCTGCCGATGGGTAAGTTTGTTTGATGCATACCACAGATATGCGACGCACAGTGAAGGGGAGAGAGGAGCCCAAAGGGCAGAGAAAATTTTTTGTTTAAATTTTTCTTGTCTTAGCATAAACTATGAATTTTTATTTCACAGCTCTAAATGTAGACATTGGCTTCTGTTGATATTAGTCCTGTTTCACAGTCATGTGGAAGCCTGTTTTAAAATTTTGTGCTAGGGAAGGTCTGCATTTATGGTTTGGGTTGCAGAAAATTGCATGAGTTTGGATCACATATTCAAGAGACCTGTGTTTTCCAAGACTCTTTTCATTTACATATTTTCCCTAATTATTTTCCGATTATTATTTTCCTAATTATTTATATATATAATAATTCTATTATATTAATAAATAAAACAACAATAAATCTATATATCTCTATATAGAAATTGAATAGAAAGTTATACCAGTGAGCACATTCTGACACTATTTAAGGCTATCAAAGAAATAGATTCCATAAGGAAGAGCAGATTCACAATTTTGTGCATGACAAAGAGCTGTGGGAATAAAATCCAGAGCATGATGGTTCCAGTTAGGTCTCTGTTTTTTAGTCAAGGCAGTTTGGATTGTGACAGAGCCCACTCTAGCTAGCTTAAGCAAAGGCATTCATTGTCTCTAGTAGTCAATTTCATTGTCATCCAAGATCAGGAAGTAAAGTACAGCCAGACCTCATGGGAATCAGAATTGGAAAGCCAGGTACAAGATTCTTTATCTCTTCTAGGTTGCATGGTTCCTTTCATGTTTTCTCTCTGATATCAGTGTGTCAACTTCATTTTATTTTCTTAACCATTTTCTTTGGCTTGCTCATATTTGATATGGCTTAACAAAGTCATTTTTTCATCCTTGAGACTACAGTGTGGACTTTGATTTTTGATGCCTCATCCAACTGACAACAGTCTCTTTGTATCTTGGTTCAGATTCTCAAGACAATCTCATGGGTTGTTTGGGGTCAAATATCCATGCCTGATCAGTTTAGTAGTTTTTGTTGGGAAGGGTACAGACAGCAAACCATATCCAGTAAAACCCTTACTAGTTTAGTAAACTTGGATAAGATTCAGATAAATTTTGTCATCTGAAAAAATGTGGATAACACTACTTCCTTCAAAGTATAATGTGAGAATCAAAATCAAATATTGATAGGTAAAGTGTAAAGACTTCTGTTTAGGGGTTAATGGATATTGGGTAAGTTGAAGTGTTTGGCAGCTAGTATTCGTGAATCTACAGCTGTTCCCCTTTACATCCACTCCAACTCATTTCAAGGACTTAGGTCCCAATCGTGCTATAAGACATGAAGGCTGATGAAATGGTATCTCTGAAGAATGAATAGAGACCACAGTGTGTTTAAATTACTGGGGTGTGAAAACAGGACAAATTAGCTTGAACTGCAGAGGAGAAAAAATAACTGTGTTCCCAAATGTTGAAGTATATTTAATATACATCCAATCTTGACATTTAGAATGTATCACCTTTTTTTATTATAAAAGGCAAAAAAGAGTTAGAAATATTGCAAAAAATGTGAATGGAGTGGCAGATCTTTCTGTCAGCAAACACACTTTTTTAGATGAACTATTACCTTTAACTTGAACTACTTCTTTTTATCAAGTCAATGTACTTAATTTGTGGTTTGCCTTAAGAAAATTTTTTTTGTTGTTTTTTGGCTTTTTTTGTTTTTTTTTTGTTTACTTTGGAAATGATGGAATCTAGGAAGAATTGCTTAACTGTGCAACTCATCATTTAGAAAATATATCAGAACTTAGAGGTCAGCCAAAAAAAAAAATAATTAACTGGTTGATATGGTGCTTTTACATGAAATCCTGGGCTAAATGTCTATCTAGTGTAGTTTATTTTTTAATCGTCTCCATTGACCTCATAAAATATAAATTGGAAAAAACTAACTGCTTTTTTTATGGCTTCTTCCTAAAATGTTCATGAGAGAGGACTTGACATTTTCATTGTAACCACCTCACTCACATAGAACATGCTGGCATAGTCTAACTCTGCTGTAACCTGAGGTAATATGACTGGCTGAGATGTCATTTGTAGTGTAATGTATCAGGTTGACTAGCTAGTTATATATGAAGATGCTTAACAAATTTACTGCCATCTTACAAGAAATATTTTGAATAATAATATTTCATCCCAACAACTATGACATGATCATCTGATTGTGTGAATCATTTGAATGATTTCTCCAGATGTGAAATATCTGGACAAATTCACAGGCCAACATTCATTTAACATATCAGTGGGTCGCAACCTTAGTGGTTGCATCGTTTGCAAATATTTTCTCCCATTCTGTGGGTTGTCTTTTCGTTTTGTTTATGGTTTCCTTTGCTGTGCAAAAGCTTTTGAGTTTGTATCAGTTTTCTGTTGCTGCCATAACAAACTCCCACTACCTTAGTGGCTTAAAACAATAAAAACTTACTACCTTAGGGTTCTGTAGGTCAGAAGTCTGATGCAGGTTTTGCTGGGCTAAAACCAAGGTGTTAGCAATGCTATGTTTCCTTCTAGAGGCTCTAGGGGAGTATCCATTTCCTTGCCCTTTTCAGCTTCTAGAGAGCTGCCCTGTATTCCTTGGCTCATGTCCTCCTCCCTCCATCTTCAAAAATAGCAAGATAGATTCTCTCTGTAACCTCTGACTCTTATCTCAGCCAGAAGTGTTCTTTTAAGGAGTCATGTGATTAGGCTTGAGCCCACCTGCATAATTTAGGATAATCTCCCTTTCTCAAGGTCCTCAACCTTAGTTGCATCTGCAGAGTCACCTTTGCAACTAAAAGTAGCATAGTCACAGGTTTCAAGGATCAGGGCATAGACATCTTTGGGAGGCCATTATTCTGCCTCCCATAGGGTGAAATTCTAGAACAGTTAAGGACTAAAACAAGGGCAGGGAGAGATTGAATTAATGGATATGTTTTTGGAGAGTATCTATTGGTGTGGTCTTCAACAGAAGAGTCAACAAACGAAAAAAATTATCAACAGATAGAAAATCAGGCATCAGGATAGCAGTTTGAGTTAGGAGTTGCCACACTTTGCACGTAAAAAGCAATCCTCTTTGTTCAGTCAATATTTAAATAAGCTAATTACACGAATGGGCCTGTTCTGTCATCTGTTTTTTAATCTGGTAGCAGATACAACTCCATCACTTAGGTACTTGAAGTTCTGTAGCAAACATTTATGAGAATGAGTTGACAATTACTAGTGTAAAAGCAAAGCTAGGTTAATACCATTTTTAAACCTAGAGTTTCTTGCTTAGGATGTATTAAAGATAAAGAAGATTAAACATTTAGAAGATGTTTTTTACTTAAATAGATAAAACTGATATGTGAACATCAATAGGAGTGCAAGATTAGTTCTAGCTTTTAAATTAGCAAAACAAAAAAATTCCAGTTTTCACAAAACTCAGTTGATGAGGAAAGGCAGATTATACTTCAGGAATCTTTTAAAAACACTGCTGGATAATCTTTTAAAAACACTTCTTTTTGGGTTAGTTGATTAAATACCTTTAATTCCTTACAGAATCCTTTCAAACTGTATTTTTCTTTTTTAAAATTGATTTTAATAAATGGGCTGGCTAAAATTAGTATTCAATTGAATCTAATAGATAGCTGTAAATATAGCTAGATTTGATGGTCTTAAAATTAATTGTAGTTTGAAATTTAGAGCTCAGGCTATAAAATCAGTGACAGGTGAGTAAAGCAGAGATCCAGACAGAGTGGAAAGATAATTTTGTGTGTCATGGGAAATTCCTCAGCTTTAAATATGTAGAACGTTTAAAAAATGCTCTCTGATCTTTATAAGGAAAAACTGGTTTTACATATAACAAATAGCTGAACTGTGCAGTAGAACTATTTGGTCTGTTTTTTAAAGTTAACTCTATGTAGTTGTAAATCAACACCATATTTACTTGTATAACTCTCTTATTCCACCTCCTGGAGTGGGCTAGACACCTAGAAAGAATCCAGACTTTGCTTGATTTCACTCTTCCTTGAGCCTTGGAGGAGAAATGGGAAAGATTGAGTGAAGTCGAGGCCACTGGAGGCAGGGAAGGGAATGAATGCTTCTTACCACCAACTGTGTACTAGGTACACTGCTTCATGCTTTACATGTATTGCCACAACTTTAGTTATTATCCAAGAAAGAGAAATGAAACTTACAGTGGCCAAGAATTTTGTCAAACATACCCTAGGCAATAAAGCCTGACTTGAACTCACGTACACTTGACTCCAAAGGTTTGTTCTTCTCATTGTCTCTATGCTTCCTTCCTGAACCTTGAGACCCATTTTTCTGATTCCTCTCCTTAAATAGAAGGCACTGTGTACCGAAAAGAAAGGCAGCTCCCTCAAAACCGGTGACACTGACAGGTTTACAGGATTCCCCAAAGTATCCCAGGGCCCCAAATCAGAAAAGCCTTCAAGTCAAGGAGCCATTCTTGTTATAGTTGTGTGAGCCATCTACTCCTTTAACCGAAGGCCTCACTTCCAAGTTATGAATCTTCTCCAGGAACAGATGGACTTTGAAGTCAGCCATGCTCTCTGCATGGTGACAGGGCATGGTTATACTTCACCTCGGATCTTCCTGTCTTATTGACTCCCATGCAATTTCTCGGAGGACTCCTGCTTCCCTATCTGTTGCTCCCTTCCTTATAATCATCAGGGGTTAACAGGATAGAATGTGGGGCCCAAATCATTTTTCCTTATTTTAAAAGAACTTCAATAATGTGGACTGAAGTTGAAACTAGAGAATAAAAGGAATTATCACACAGGCTACTGAAAGGGGATAAAAACCTCTTACGTGTTGTGGAGTAAGGAAGGCAGGAATATGTGGAAAATATGTTTGATGAAAAGGATGCAGATCTATGTGATCTTTGTATGTGATAAAAAATAATATAATTGTGTTCGTGGTGTATTTATCACAGATATATTTTATCTTTAAGGCCAGTATGGTATCATTTAGAAAATCACCTATGGGGGAACTTAAAATATAGGCAGGCTTTACTGTGAAAAGGTATTGATTACATCATAATGCCTAGCAACAAGAAAATGATTGTACCTCAATGTGATATCCTTAGTCTTTAACACTGATGTTTATAAAGAGTTAATAGTGATACAACAAAAAACCTTTAATATTTTAAAAACAAGATGGAAAGTTGGGGATATGATTTTTCTTAATTATGAAATTGCATAAAATTCTAAACATAACTGCTTAAATGTTAACAGTGTTTGCCTGGGGAATTCTGGTTTATTGCTGTTTTTTTTTTTCTTCTTCATTGTATTTTTTCCAACACTTACAAGCAGAAAAACAAATAAGTTTCCATGATGAGAAAAAAAAAAAGCAGAAGATTTTATGAGTATTCTCAAGTGACCAGTGAGGAAACAAAAGATCTTCCTGGCCAGATGAGACTTAATATTACTACAAGTTAATTGATTCAGTGATCCTTCTGTTTAGATTAAAGCTAGTAGAAATCAGATGGTGACTGTACACCTAATTATCATGTTATTTTAACAATAGGAAAAAATAATAAGCGAAGTTGTGCAACAGTTGTTCAACTATAATGAATCAAGAAAAGGCATGTCAAGAATCATATAAGGCACATGTTTTAGACATTAAAATGTTTGTAGAAACAATCATAAGTCAATTATGTAATTTTGAAGTAAAATATGAATAGTATGTAAATGCATTTGCTATGTTCTACTTTTTGTAATTTCCTTTGATATAATATTAGCTCTGTCTAAAGAACCACACAGGTCATGTAGAAATTTGGAAACCAGCTATCAGGTGTCAGTTCATCCTTTTTAAAGCTATTAAAGTACTATATTTAGGGATTAACATCAGTAAGCAATGAGTTAGATTATGTAAATTCATAAATATATTACTTTTTAAATTCTTAGTGTTTTATTTCTTTTAAATAGACTTTGTCAGAGCAGTTTTAGGCTCACAACAAAATTGAACAGGAAGTATGGAGAGTTCCCATATTTCTTTACACCCCTTTCCCCCACATAAATACAACCTCCCTCTCCCCACCATCATCATCCCACACCAGAGTGGTACATTTGTTACAATCGATAAAGCTACATTGACACAACATTATTACCCAGAGTCCATAGTTTACATTAGGGTTCTATCTGGGTGTTATACATATATATAATGATATGTATCTACCATTATTGTATGCAGAGAAGAGTTTCACTGCCCTAAACATCCTCTGTGCTCTGCCTATTCATTGCTCCCTTTCTTTAACCCCTGGCAAACACTGACCTTTTTACTGTCTCCATAGCTTTGCCTTTTACAGAATGTTATATAATTGAAATCATACAGCATGTAGCCTTTTCACATTAATTCTTCCACTTAGTGATGTGCACTTAAGTTTGTTCCATGTCTTTTCATCTCTGATAGCTTGTTTCTTCTTGGCGCTGAATAATATTCCATTGTCTGAATGGAGCACAGTTTTTTTGTTTGTTCACCTACTGAAAGTCATCTTGGTTGCTTCTGAGGTTTGGTAATTTAAAAAAAAGCTGCTATAAATGTGTGCAGGTTTTTGTGTAGATGTAAGTTTTCAAATCTTCTAGGTAAATTCCATGGAGCATGATCACTGGATCATATAGTAAGACTATATTTGGTTTTATAAGAAACCGACAAACTGTCTTCCTAAGTGACTGTATCATCTTGCATTCTCACCGACAGTGAATGAGGGTTCTTGTTGCTCCACATCCTCATCAGCATTTGGTGTTGTCCATGTGTTGGATTTTGGCCATTCTGTTAAGTGCGTTTTAACTTGAAGTTCTTTATTGACATATGACTTGGTGCATCTTTTCAATAAGCTTTTTGTCATCGCTATATCTTCTTTGATGAGGTGTCCAGACCTTTGGCCCATTTTTAATTGGATTGTTTGTTTTCTTATTGTTGACTTTTAAGAGTTTTTTGTGTATTTTGGATAATGGCCTTTGATCAGATATGTCTTTTGCAAATATTTTCTCCCAGTTTGTAGCTTGTCTTCTCATTCTCTTAGCAGTGTCTTTCACATAACAGAAGTTTTTATGAAGCCCAGCTTATCAATTATTTCTTTCATGGGTCGTGCCTTTGATGTTGTATCTAAAAGATCATCGCTGTACTTAAGGTCATCTAGATTCTCTCCTATGTTATTTTCTAGGTGCCTTATGGTTTTGCATTTTACATTTAGTCTATGATTCACATTGAATTAATTTTTGTGTAAGGTATAAGGTCTGTGTCTAGATACATTTTATTGCATGTGGATGTCCAATTGTTCCAGCACCATTTTCTGAAGAGACTATCTTTTCTCCACTGTATTGCCTTTCCTCTTGTCAAAGACCAGTTGACTATATTTATGCAAATTTGACTATATTTATGCAAATTTGACTATATTTATGCATATTTATGGGCTCTCTGTTCTCTTCCACGGGTCAATCTGTCTATTCTTTCACTAATACCACAGTGTCTTGAAGAGATACTACTTTGAAACTAAAAGAAGGTATTAGAGTTTTTTTTTACTTGACTGTGATACATATTTTCTAAAACATAATTGTTCTTAAGAACATGTTTCTCTAATGCTGAAATTAGTTCTCATATCCTAAAGAGCTTAAATTGTGTTGAAAAAATGAATTTACAGAAAAATACACTTTCCTAGTGACAATTTGGTTTCACTGTACATATTTGTATACAAGTTTTAAACTACTCATTTGTGCAAGGATAGACATGAAATAATTATCAGAATGACATTATATTTTCTTTTGTGTGTGTGTGTGTTTTCTTTAAAGTCACTCTCCAAAAAGTATGTAAGGAAAAATAGATGAAGAAAGAAAAAGTATAACATTGTGGTTTCTGTTCACCACAGTTCCAGAGTAATTGTTCTAATAATTTTTAGTAGAAATTTATATTGAAGAATAAAACTCAATTGAGGAACAGATTGAGAAGTTAAATCAATATCAGATTAGAAACTGTTTCAATGATTTATTATAATTTCTTAAAATTTTGAAAATTGTATCTCTTATTTCACCTCTTATTTGACTGGCTCTGTGATAAAGATAAACACATCAAGCTGTTTCAGGTTTTGCCTTCCTTGGTGCCAACATTTTGGTAAAGAAAGTTATTCAAAATATTGTTCTATGCTTGAAATCTCAGAGCATGTCTGTTCAGCTAGAGGTGATACAGCCTGAAAGATTGATTTGTATTAGCCAAAGTCACAAGAGACTGATTTATAAGTCTTAATGCCCACTCATTAATTTACAGTGGGAGCTACATTTAGAACAATAACTGGATCAGTTATACAAGACACTCCCATTGGGTGAGTAGATGTACTCTAGTGGCCAAACTATAGATAGGAAACTTTCTTGGAGGCTATGAAATTAGACCAATGGGAATTGAATATTAATAGATATTTCTTTCCAGTTAGAGGAGGCTGATAATTTGCCCTTTGCCCCTCTAGGAATTTTTCTATTATAATAAGAGATGTTGCTCAGATCTTTCCTTAAATTTTTTTTTGACCTACCTCTCCTTTCTCTAGATTGTGTAAGGTTACTGAAACATACTGTCATGAAATCATCCTTCATGAAATGTTGGTTTGTATTTCCAAGATTATAGTATGTTTCTCATTTGTTTAATTTTACTATGAGTTAGTTCTGCTGACTCCTGGAGACAGATCTTCCTCTAAAAATAAACTATCTGAAAATAATCGTATAGTTTGCAATGAATTCCAGCTATTGTATGTTGATTCTTACCTCCATTAATTTCAGAGATTGCTATACTTTGATTTAGGGTTCTGCCTTATTCTTTTGGCTTTTTCTTGTTTCCCTGTAGCATATTGAATGATAGATTATACCTATGATCTGAATTTTAATTTTATATTTTATTTTTATAGTTAAAAATATCAGTAGTATAGCATTTTTGCTATCTACCTTAATAATATGTTATACTCTTTCTTTTATGAAAGAAATTCTTTTTAAAGTTTTGTTCTCCATTATAAAGTTCTTTCATAATTTGGTTTATGGGCAGAATGATAGAAATCCTTCATTCAATTTTAAATTCCGTAAATCACCTTCAGAAAGTAAAAAAGTATGCTGAGGGAATTTTTTGCTGTAATATTTGTCAACTCTGCCATGATATTTTCATGATATTTTGATGAAAATGAATGTATATTTTAGTTGCAAATTAACATGTCAGTATAAAGGTTGTAGGAAGAATGTCATTCTAAGAAAATCGAAACAATGAATTAAATATTCAAGTTGTGTTTTCCCCTGAAGTATTATTAAATACAGTGTGTTTGTTATTCCTTTGTACATTATTTCAGAATTACAGAGTTGTAAAATCAAGAAAATAATGACAGATCCAGCATTTGAAAAATGAAGTTTGGTGGATCTTGCCAAGCATACTTTATTTTTGAGTGATACGTGTTTACAGTGATGGCTGGAATACTTTGTGTCTACTAAGTAATTAAAATGAATTTGTCTTTAACCATTTGTGCTGGGAAATGTCTATTTTGCATTCATTGAAAATGAAAGTATTACATTGGTATCTTTATGGAAAAAATATGAAAAATGTTTATTATTACTTTGAGCCTGTTTGTATTAAGACTGTTCATGAAACAAATAGAAATTTTGCCACGAATATAACACAAAAGTGGAATATTTATTAAACTCACCTCAGAAAGTTTAGATGTCCTAAAATTATAGCTGTAAGGAAATGGGCAATAGCCTAGAGTGTTTGTTGTGAGTCCTTTTGAAAAGGATACATAATCTGAGGAAGCTATGTTATTCAATGCCCATTAAAAAATTAAAAGTGAGTTTCAAATGTTGATGTTTCTATCTCTCACACTAAGTTCTGTTTCATAAGGTGACTCCTGTGATGCTTTGGAACATGTAGCAGGATCTTCAAATATTGACTAGACAAGAGTGCCAGTCAATCTTATAGTACGATGTCGCTTGATGCTAGAACAAAATAGTCTCTGGTAAACTTGAAAGAGAAATATTTAGGGAAGTATATAATTTAATACCAGTACAAGATCTCAGTTCATTAGAATGGGCTTCATAATCTTATGTTCCTAAAGACTGGGAAAATCGGTCTGAAGCCCATTGGTCTGTATACCTTTTCATTGAAAGTTTACCTTGGTTTTCTGCTTCTGTGGTTTCATGGTCTGTCTTTGAGCTTCAGTTACAGAGCGCAGAAGTACTGTTTATGTCAAAGCCCCCCATTACTTTGCTGAAGTGTAAAATAATTTTTATTCTGAGCCAGAACAAGTCCTACCTAATCTCCAACTGGCCTCAGAAAATAAAATGACTAGGTTCTTTAATTTAAGGGTGTTAAGTACTACCTTTAGGAGAGGAATTTTAATGAAATAACTGATCATTAAATAGTTTTGACAACTATACATTCTGACTGAATGTGCTAATAAGACCAGATAAATGTAGTAATCACAAATCGGTGTTTAAATTATATGTCTAAACAACCTTATTAATCTTCCCCTCGGTTCTACTGGATTCATGCTGAGAAAATCTCAAATAATTCTCTATGCTCAGATGGTGACAATGTGTAAAAACAAGTAATCTTTTTTTTTTCTGAGATAAATATTTCTCAGTTATCGTACTTTCATATAGACTAAGTATAAATTATTTTTATTGATTTTGAGAGGCAAGGATGTTAAAGTATATTGAGGCTTACATAAACCTTAAGCATTTAATTATTAAAATATGAGTAAAAGTTTTAGATAAAAACAGTTTTAAATAAATGGTGGTCAGTTTGGGTGACAAATTTAGTTAGATGCACATTTTGTACAATTTACTACAATAATTTCCAAAGAATTAAATTAAAATAAATACATAAATAAGAAAAAATAATAAAATTGAGTGTTAGCTCTTAGTTGAAAAAATAATCTGAATTTAAAAGTTCCAGAAGAAGTTTAAAAGGAAAAAAATTAACAAATTTAATTAAATAACTTTTTAAAAAAGGTAGGCACCCTAAGGAACCAAAATAATTAGGTAACTAAGTACAATACATGAGAAATGTTAAGAGCAAATAGAATTTTTCAAAAGACAATATATTTATATTAGTAATATATAAATATATAATGTATTTATAAAATAAATGTATTATGTAAATATCTAATTTGGTAAGAAAAGTATTTAATCAAGTAGATAAAGGACCAAGTCTAACATAAGATTCATAAAAGAGGGGCTATATTGAAAAATAAACATGAAAACAGAAAGATCAAAGCATTATTATATTAGGAAAAATTAAAAGAACAAAGCTAAAAGAAATTTTTAAAAAAATAAGAAAATGGTTTCTCCTGATGAGGTTGCCATGAAACCACTAGTCCCATGTACTGCTGCAACCAGTCCACATAAAACTAACTTCAACAATTATCAATATTCACTGAAGTGTGCATAGCCTTTGGCCCAGTAATCCCACTCTGGCATCCCAGATTAATCTAAATGATGATAAAGCCAAAATCATTAGACTTAAAGATGCATGAAATGTTTAGCACAGCAACATTTATTCTAGTAAGAATATTGGTAGCAAACTAGTGAACAATAAATGAATTGTTAAATTATGTTTCATTGTAATGTCAAGGGAGTCTTTTATGGACAGTGACAGTGATACAATATAGAGAATATCAAAATATCCTTGAATAGATACTTGAAGTTTTTTTAACTATCTCTATATTTGAAAAAAAATATAGAGAAAACTTAATAGATAGTAGAATAGTGCTTATATATATATCCCACTCTGTTTGCCAAATTGGATTTTGTAATATAAAAAGAATAAACTTTAAATTGAGAGAAAAAGGGAAACTTTCCAAATTGACTATGTCTGTTTATTACTTATAAAAATATGAAACTAAGCAAAAAATGAAAAAGTGTTCATATGGATGTTCCTCATTCAATTCAGGTAGGGTTTTCACTGCTGAGTGGTGCCAGTTACAAATGTAGGCCCTGGAGGCCAACAGAAGTCATGGCTGTTGAGTCTAGCAAGAACTTGTAAGAAAGGAGAGATAGATGGTCCAGTCATGTAACTGGAAAGTTAACAGATCTGCATGGATTTCCTGTTCAGTCCAGAATTTAGACTGCAGGATTATGATAAGATCTCAGTAACCAGAATGTTTCTTTCCACCTTCTAAACTATAACGGACCAAATATGTTTATGGTAATAACAAGTAGCAAAGCAAGGCTCCTGTGCATTTTTGCTTAAGAGACTATGCACTTAAAACAATTATGTATATGCATGACAATCAAACATCCTTTTTATTAATGGCAACCATAAAGCCCTACAAGAGGATTAAACTATCAATTTGAAATGCAGAATGGGAATATCTAGTATACATGAGGCACTTTTCTTGGATGTTCTCCTTACAGTTAGAGAAAATTGCAAAGAGACATTCTGATCAGGAATAAGCCATGATTGCATAAAGAAATTTCCAAAAGAAATAATACTGGCATACATAAATAAGGTAAATCCTCGTAATAAGATGATACAGCTGTGAAGAATAGTCACCATGATCTGAAGAAAGAGAGAAAGCAGGACCACACTAGCTCTTTGGAATTTCTAAAACCTAGTCTGAGAGCTCATATTCTATGTCCTCACGTATTCTGTAGAATGAGTCTCAAGCCTGACTGCACATGAGCGTCACCTTAGAGTGCTTAAGAATTCCTGACACCCAGGCCATGACAGAGCAATTAAAATGGAATCTCTGGAGGTGGACCCAGGCATCATTATTTTTAAATATCCACAAGGGATATAAATATGCAGCCAAGGCTGCGAACCAGTGCCTTAATGAAGTGTCAGTGGTTTAAGACAGTTATGTTTATTTGCAACCCCTATTTTATGAAATATCTATGGGGTCCTGATAGGTAGTGCAAATGAGTAAAGCTGACCAGGTTTTTTTTTCATAATTGTGTCTTCAGTAGTATTTTTTCAAAGCCAACAATTTGCTTACATATTAAATGTATAGGAATGCTTTGTTCTTCTACCCAGCCCCCTGCCAAAAAAAAAAATGTTTTCCTGTGTTTTTATTAAAATACATTTGGGTCTGTTTTTGGCTTGGGCCTATCTTTGGTTTGGCCAATTTTGATAGAGCTCAGCACAAGAAATATTTCACTTTTTACTTTATTGTATGAAAACCTAGCACTAGGGTGATAATAAAAGACAATCAACATTTGTAGACTATACCATGGCAGCTGCTCTTCAACCTTGGCCTTTGGTTACCATGCAGGAATGTAGATCCAATCATTGCCATATTTTTCGGATATTTCAGAAGACAGAGATTCAGATTTGCGTATGAAGTCACTCAGTATTTATATATTGGCAATTCAGTTTAAAAAAAAGACTCAGTGTACATCAACATTGCAAGCCAAAGAACACATCTGTGAGCTTTTTCTGCTCACAGACTAAATCTGGCCAGCAGGGTGGCAGTTCATATGTTTTGGTCTAAGGCAAATCTATTGAGGCTGCATAAGCAGTTGACCGTATTGCATCATTTCAGAAAGAATCTGTTATTGGCTAAGCAATAAGCAGGGTCCGGATTCAGTTACAAAAGATGCCTTGTCTCAAAAATAAGGTCAAGGCGCTAGACTTAAGGCACGTGGTCAGATTTAGACTACTGGCCAAAGAGATTTGATAATGAGTGACTCTATAGTAACATTAAATCAGCTCTTACCAGGGGCAGGCATATTCTATAGACTCTGGCAGGGTTTAGTGGGGAAGATGAGAACTGTAGGAACTAACATCAGTCAGGTCTGAGGCGTTGGAACAGATCTTTGCACTGTTGACTCATCCTGTGGCTTGTTGATACGGAAATCTTGTCTTCCTCTTGTTACCACCATGATCTAAACAGCTCACATAATCTGCCATATGGCCTTTTCACCAAGTTGGTTCTTGGAGAGAATTTGGGGAGAAAAATGTTCTCCTTTGGCTGGCTAGACAAAGATTGATGTTATATCTGGAGAGCAGTGGTTCTCAAACTTCAGTGCACATCAGAATCATCTGGGATGATTTGTTAAAACACAGATTGCCAGGCCCACCCCCAGAGCTTTTGATCAGTAGGTGTGGAATGGGACCTGAGAATTAGCATTTCAAACAAGTTCCCTGCTGGTGTTGATTGCTGCTGGTCTGGGAACTACATTTTGGATCCTTAGGTCTAGGATCTTTAATTCTCATTTTCCCACTAACCTGTTTTTGTACCTTTGTCTCTGATAGTGGGAAATGATGTTCTTTTGGTGTGTGTGTTAGAGTTCTCCTTTGAATAAAATAAAATACAAATGTTGAATAAATATTATAAAGTATTTTTTCATAGGGCCAGCACTGATCTTCAGGTTCTATTAATTGACAGTTGTAGGAGCCACTTGAGATCCTTATCCTTTAAGTTTTCTGTGGCAATCAATGGAAGCCGTTTCTGCACTTCCAAACTTCCTGGCATGTTGACGGGGATGGTGACTGGGGAACCCCAGAGCCTGTACCTCATATAGTCCAAATACGGGTTCTTGGATTGTCTGGTTGAAAGTGTGGTGTCTGTCTTTTCCTTGTCTTTGTGTATCTGGTGTTATCTTCTAAGACAGTTGAATCATGAGGCCCATCCTGGAAGCTGCTTATGATTTCCTTGTTATTATGATGTTACTTACTGGAGCTGCCATTTGTCAGGCATGGACCTAGTAATTGAACTCTCTGGAGGTCAGAATTACTGAGAGAGGGAAAGCATAAGTGTATTCAGTTCAGCCAGATATTTTTTCTGTATTATTTTCTGGGAAGGCTACCATTTGGAACAAATCTTAAAAGAAACAGGCCAGTGATTCTTAGCTGTGGCTGAGACATCAAAAAATCCTAGGCAACTTCGAGGTGAGAGGCTGAATGCTTGGACCCCCAACTCCCACCCCAGACTAATTAAATCTGATGCTCCACGGGTGGAACCTGGTCTTGTTATATTTTCAAATCTCCCTAGGTTAGTGGTTCTCAAATTTTGGCCTGCATCAACATCACCTGCAAAGCCTGTTGGAGATTGCTGGGTCCCACTGTTAGAATTTATGATTGAGTAAACCTGGGTTGGGGGCCTAAGAATTTACATTTCCAACAGGTTCCCAGGGGATGCTGATGCTACTGGTTTTGGAACCATACTTTGAAGACCACTGCTTTGATGATTACAGTGTACGACTCTAGATAGCATGGCTGCTCTGGGCAGAGGTTGCCTTTTCTCTGAGCTCAGCTGTTAGCTACTTCATTAACCGCGGCTTCCCTAGCAGGCTAAATAATAACTCTCAAATCCACTGTGAACCTTCTTTTTTTTACAGACTGAAGTATTTTTTGGGGGTTGTGCTCTTAGTTACATTGGAGCCCATTAAATTATATGGCAATTTAATTTTGTTAAACAAAAACTATATTTGTATCAAATATGTCACTTTAGTTGCTCTTAGCTGTATCAGTGAGCTTCAAAGAGCTCCATCTTTGCTGATATTTTTCATTATATTTTCCTGTAATTTTATTTACCAGACCCTTAAATTGAAGAAAAATAGCAACCACAGCATAAGCAGGCCTAAAATAAATTAGATCTTTATGGGCAGTTCTCTGCATTATACTCCCCTGGTATGATAAATTCAGTCATCATTTTATGAGGCTCACCATTCCTGGAAAGGTTATTTTTTACCAAAAATGTCTAAAGAGCATCTTCAAACCCAGTGAACCTTAGGAGTTCCCAAATCTTGGTTCTTGACCTGATCCTGCAGAATTCTGAATGTATTTTAATCATAATTATACCTTTTAAAACAGGTATGTACATTGGCTTTCTCACTGTACCAAATGTTCATGCCTCTCTTGCTAGTGTGATAAGAAGAGCAAGGCCTTCACAGACATACCTGTATTACTATTACTAGCAGAGTAGGTTGGGCAAATTGCTTGGTCACTCCCAGCCTTAGTTTTCTTATCTGTAAAATGGTTAGGAATAATCCCTGTCTCACAAGGATATTGCAAGATCAGATATGAGGAGGCCCAAGTCCCCAGCATAGTGCCTGCTAAAAAGTGCTCTATAAGTGGGAGCTGTTTTTTGTGGTGTTGATGGGGTCTAAGAAGCTCTTGGAATCCTCTGTGTGGGGAGAGGATGCCATGATCAAAACTGGATATTCACCCAAGCCACAGAACCAAATCAAACAAATCATATGTAACTCCATTGTGTCTACACATGAATTCACCACATGTCTACATTACTTTTGTACTTTATTCTAAAGTATTAAAGTGTGTCAGTGGAGAACATTGCAGGTCAGAGTCCTGCTCTAAAAAAAATAACTTGTGCAAATATGATTGTTGACCTAGTTTTTAGTACTGTCTTTCATTTTTACATGGTGGCGTGATATGTCTGTTAGGCACTATTTTTAATGTGGATTCTTGGCAATAATTCATTTAGGCTTAATTAAAAATGGAACTTGATTTAATTAAAGGATTACCTTCACAATAAAAGCTAGGGCGGATTTCTTTGAAGTTTGTAAATCTTCATTCTAATGATCATATGGCTGATGCCTTGTGAGACTGTGCTTATTTACAGCTTAAACCAGTCCTTGCAATACAGACTTCTCATTTCCGTGAACAAAAAGGGTTTTGGAACTTTACCCTCCATTGAATGAAGTGGGTGCACCAAGCAGGCTACTGTAGTTTTTCAAAGTCAGTGCTAGTTTGGAAGAAATAAAGTCCATGTGAAAAAACAAAACCAAAATCAAAACCACACCTGGAGAACTCTAATTATTCTTATCTTGATATGTTAATTTAACAAGGTTATGATATGATTATATAACTATATAATATCATTATGTAAATGTATAGTTTAGTTTAAGTCCATTAGGCTCAACTTGTTGCATCAATTATGTGTTCAGTTTCTTCAAGTTAGGAATTTTCTATAGTGGTTCCCAAAATGTGTGTGTCTCAGTCTTTACAGGTGTTTTGATGTGTGTGTTTTTGTATAGATCTGTGAGCATTTTGTTTGGTTGTTTTTATAATGCACAAAAACAACCCTTGAATAATCATTGTAGTATAATGACCATAAAGCATAATTTTGCTTTCCTTAAGTATTTCTGTTAAAAACCCATTTAAAATAATATAAAAATCGTTATATTCTACCTTTTCTCTTGGTCTTGATAATAAAAATTTCTGTCTCTTTTTATTTTAATAAGCTAGTGAAACAAGTTAGGCTCTTAGATTTAATTTTGCCCAACTCTAGGTAAGGGTTGAGCTTTCTTCTATAGGGTGACCATTCCTCTCCTCTCTTCCTCAAGGAGCTCATCTCTTCTTCTCACTGCTGAGCTAAAAACTTAATAGTGATATGCCAAAAAACACATGGGATTAAGACCCCTGGATGAGGATAGTCCCCACATCTTTTATATGTATCCACTGGGCCTCTTGCCAACCTTCTACTTCTCTAGAGATTCTTATTGAACATTTCTGCTACTCTCCTCCGCCAGTGTTCAAAAGTTAACCCCTAGGAAAGCACTGTCATCTATTGGGATTTACACTGTAGGATGTACATGTACAGAAACTTGACTTTGTTTTCTGTAATTGAACTCGATTTGATCATGAGCTCCCATATCTGCTGATGGTGGGGGAAAATAAACTTTTACTTTTTCAAAATAATTTGTTTTCTTCCTTTATACAATTTTGTCTTTAGATAAGGCAGTGGGTCCTGGATTGTTTCCTACCATCCCCTTTCTCTTTCCTTGTTTTGAGAAAGAGGGGAAAGCTTATCGAACCTTATAGTAGTGAGATGGAATGGGTGGAGTGTTTAGGATGTCTTGAGTCTCCTTCTGGCCACTGTGGGTGAGGTAACCAGATTTATTCACCTCTGAGTAGTGGTCAGCACCACTGCTAGTGTCCCTGGAGTCTGTGATAGAATCAGGCCTCAAAGTTCAGCAACTCTGTAAGCGTCTACTTTAACTTCACTGTGGCCACCAGGTATTCTCCTCTCAGGGCCCCAGATAGGAGCCAGGGCACAATCCCTCTCTAACTTCCCCTTCAATCTATCTGTAGTTTATACAATTTCCCCTTGGACCGTCATCTTCACCCCAGCCAGGGTTTCTCAGGGACATAGGTGGTATCTTAATGCTAGACTTCTCATTTTACACTCTCTTCATTCTGCAATACAGCTTGTAAACAGCTTTAAAAATACCTTTTTTTGGTTAAAAAAAATTTTTTTTTTTTTCCCCGTATTCTGCAGTTGACCTTATTTATCTCTGTGTTGAATATTCCAGCTTTGACTCATTGGTCCTCTGAATGCATCCTTGCAACAGTGCCTGGCTCTTACAAAATAAAAGCTTTTGCTCTCAAAAGTGTCATCTTTAAAATGGACATTAAGAGCCTTTTTTGGAATTCAAAAGTAGAGTATAATTTTATTTTCTCTGCTGGATTCTGCCTTTCTCCTGAACCAACCGATACCTCAGCTTTAGGGAGCACAGACTGAGGGTTAGCAATAATTAAATAAATGAAATTATATCAAATAACATTTCAGAATTATTTGATATTACTACTTCAAATAAGCTTATGTGCTGCAGATCTTACATAATGATTTTGTCCAGTATTGTTTCAGAGACTATTTTGGTGGGTTTTGGACTTTCATATCAATTAGATAGCCCTATTTACTCAAATAGTCTGTTGGCTTTTCAATTTGATCATAAAATAGTATGTAATGAGGATGCATAAAATATTTACTAATATTTATTGGCAAATTTCTATGATCCCAGACATATTAAGGAGTATCTGCAATGACCCTTATTCTCACTGTGTGATTTAAACAACTATGGTTTATTTTTTAACTGTGTAGGTTTTTAAAACTACAATTACATAGAAAGCAATTAAAAAACCTACTATGTAGGAGTTCATTGTGACACTAAATTATATATATAAAACAAAAATAAATGTGTATTTGGAATTTGCTCTATTATTCCAAAGCTATGGCAATTATCTCTAATGGTTCATAGTAAAGAAGGGCAGAAACACACAAGCCCCTAGGGGTAAGGCAGGAATAAAGACGCAGACCTCCTAGAGAATGGACTTGAGGTTATGGGGAGGGGGAAGGGTGAGCTGTGACGGGGCGAGAGAGAGTCATGGACATATACACACTAACAAACGTAGTAAGGTAGATAGCTAGTGGGAAGCAGCCGCATGGCACAGGGATATTGGCTCGGTGCTTTGTGACAGCCTGGAGGGGTGGGATAGGGAGGGTGGGAGGGAGGGAGACGCAAGAGGGAAGAGATATGGGAACATATGTATATGCATAACTGATTCACTTTGTTATAAAGCAGAAACTAACACACCATTGTAAAGCAATTATACCCCAATAAAGATGTTAAAAAAAAAAAAAGAAAAACACACAAGCCATTTCTTTTTTATAAATTTATTTATTTTATTTATTTATTCTCTGGCTGCGTTGGGTCTTCGTTGCTGTGCACGGGCTTTCTCCAGTTGTGGCGAGCAGGGGCTGCTCTTCCTTGTGGTGCGTGGGCTTCTCACGACAGTGGCTTCTCTTGTTGCGGAGCACGGGTTCCAGACACGCGGGCCTCAGTAGTTGTGGCACACAGGCCTAGCTGCTCCGCGGCATGTGGGATCTTCCTGTACCAGGGCTCGAACCCATGTCCCCTGCACTGGCAGGTGGATTCTTAACCACTGCATCACCAGGGAAGCCCAAAAATGCATGTTTCACAAGGATACAGTGAAATAACCTCAGCCCACATCCTCTTTCCTTTCCCTCTACCACTTATCCTTATTTACACTCTGATAGTGAATTTTTATGAATGATTTTTAAAAAAATTTTCTCTAATATAATAATCCCATTAAAGAGGCTGTTTCAGAGATTTTCTGTGGTTTAATATCACCCAGAATTTACTCCTGGAATACTGAAGCCATATCTGAACTATCCCTTTGTCTCCAGTTTTGGCATCTCCATCCTTTCTCCAGCCAGCTGCCAGGGTGATCTTTTTAGAGAGTACATCGGAATCATGTCATTCTCCTGCTTCACATCTTTCCATGGTTCCTCATTGACTATAGCCGTGGTTCCCAAACTGTGTGCTAAGGCACCCCAGGCATGGCAGTTAACTCACATCAGTACCATGGGATATTTTAAATATTTGTGGGAAACAAAGCAATCTATCCCTTAAACACCCTCTGTAATAGCTCGAGGTAGTTCAGTTTCAACATTAGATTGGCTCCATTCCTTTTGATGATGTCATATTTTACAAAGCTGAGTTTTCAGTGGTTGCTGTGATGTAAAACAAGCATTGTGTAAAAAAACAATGTAAAACAAAAAAGGTGGCAGTGTTCAATCTGATTCCAAAATCTGTGAAGATGTGCAGTGCCCAAGCAAGAATGTCCCATTGGTAAGTAATGTGGCTACTTAAGGATGAAATAAAAATGTTAATTTTCTTTTAAATTTATGTGTATTATGTTTTCAAATGGCTACTAAGTTTTAGGACATAACTATTTATTGGGTTTTTTTAGACATAACTACTTAAAGAGAACTGTTATTTATCTCTTTTGGCCTAGAGTCTCAATGAAAAAAAGTACTGACACTAAGAGTGCTGCAAACCAAAAAACTTTTCACATATCTGGTCAAAAATTAAAATTCAAACTCCATGGCAAGGTATGGCAGGCACAGTCCTTCAAAATCATTTTTCTGACCTTAAAATGAAGAAGTAGTACCATTCATGCTTATTACATTTCTAGGTTTCAAATTCCTTATCTATAAGGTTGGGATAATATTAGTACCTAATATATATTAAGAGAGTTGTTGAAATTAAATTAACATGTACTGGCACTTAGCACAGTGCCTGGCACATGGTAAGTATGCAGTGAAGTTTTGGTGATTAAATTAAGCACAATGATATTTGTTCTTAAAATTAACATCATCTCAGTCAAAACAGATACAGACTTAGAATCTGAGAGCCCTAATAGTCTTAAGAGTCCTAGTGTTGGTTAACTTGCTTAAGGTAGTTCAGCTAGTTAGTGGCAATGTGAAAACTTGAAGTCAGATATTTTGAGTCTGTCTCATCAGCCTTTCCTCTACTCTGCAAGCAAAATCAGTGGTTTTCATCCTTCAGAAGGTGTGCATTATGAAGTACCAGTCATGAGTAGAAATAAGTTTTCTAAGTTCAAGGAGGACATTAAGAAATCAAATCCAATAGTATCTTTTTATTTTTTACTTATCTTTGGACAAAGATTTATCTGGTATTACATTTGTGAAAATGGGAAGAATAAAATACTGAGTTGTTTGCCTTACCTAGAAAAGTAGGACAATGTGGGCTATAATTTGAATTGATTCTTATTCCCATATTGCTTTTTGCTTCTGTGTCTTTTTTTCCTTAAAAGGGAGGGTTCTATAAAAATACTCATATTTATTCTGCAGGTGGAAACACCTTGCTTTAGTGACGCAAATACCCTGAAGGTGGCCTGTTTTGAGCTAGAGGGAAGTGTAGAAAGATCGTAGAGGTGACATTGGAAGGTCTTTCCTGTGTTGCTACCTGCAGTTTGGTCTTGGGCCCTGGCCAAGCAGAGATAGGGCATCTGTTTAGGCTTTGAATTCCTAATATTGAGAGAAACAAAACTAAAACAAAAAGGAGTAGATGGTGGTGTCAGGATTAGTGAAGTACCATACTAAGCATTACTGCTGCTGAACAAACTTAAAACTGTGAACCCTGATTTCCTCATCTAAGTAAGAAAAAAATATATGATCAGATTATTTCTAAAGTCCTTTCTTGTTCCATGATAATTTGGAGGATCAAATTTATTGTCCACAGGGCCATAAACTCATATTCTACCCCTGGGGCTTAGAAAGGTCACTTAGCTCAGTGCATGAGTTTCCTGATCTGTTGGATTGATCCAGCTGGGTCTGCGGATTATATTTCCTGATATCATGCAAAACAAACAAGCAACAAAACCAAACAAATCCCTTATTCTAGATCAAATAAGTTCAGCATATAATACATCCTATATTCCTCTTAGAGATTCATAATACACATTATTATATTAAAGACTCAAAGTATCCTTCAGTAAAGATAGGTTTATTTTACTTACTGTCTTAAAAGAACTTTTTTGGTGACACAGTTCATTGACATACCATGGACTGACCACTCTGGACTAGAGTATTTCTAAATCCCAACTGTAAACATTTCGATGCTATGTTTCCAAAAAATAATTCGAGATCAGATGAGTTGGTAGCCAGCTCTGTAAGTCTGCTGAGCTATGCCTTTCACCTTTTATTATATGTGAGGGTCAATTACATTCTAGGTGTGCTAAGTAAACCATGAAATTATTGCAGTCAAGTGGTCCAGAATAAAGATAATGGAACCAGACTGCTTGGATTCAAAATTCAAGCCCTGCCTCTGCCACTTACTCGCCTTGAGAACTGGGACAAGTTAAGAAGCTCAGTGCTTCATTTTCTGTCATCAGTTAAACGGACATGATGATAGTACCTACATTGTAGGGCTCAGACCAGGAGCAGGGGCTGGTACATAATAAGTTTTCAACAAACGTTACTACTACTATGATGATAGTGATGATTGCTAAGGGAACCTGCAGACTTCTCTCCTGGAGATATTGAGAAGGAATGGAAAGAGTTTCATCTCAGGTTCACGCATTGTTAAATTTTTATCTCCTTAAAATTTCTCCTCTCCATAGTGTTTGCCATCTCAATAAATGGCATTAGCCTTCAGTCAGTAGTGCAGGCCCCAAACTTAGGAGGCCAATTAGTAAGTTCTTTGTCCTCCAGCTTCAAAATATCCTTCAAATTATATCTCAAAACCTGTTCTTTTGAGATATTTATTAATATTATCACAGTGCAAGCCACCACCATCTCTTCCCTGGAATCCTGCAATAACCATCTAATGATTTGTGATCCCCCATAGTCCCTTTATCAGTAGCAACTAGAGTGCTTATTTAAAACTTACATCAAATAATTTGCCTAGGGCCCCATTGCATTAGAATAAAATCCAGACATCTAACCATGATCTTCAGAGTCCCTAGCTGCCTCCCTAATCTCATCCCCTTCATTCCCAGTGCTTTGGACATCCTGGCGAAACACAGAAAGTTTGTTCTTACCTTGGTCTTTTGTATTTGATGTTCTTTTTGCCTACGGTATTCATTCCACAGATTTTTATACGCCTGGTTCCTTCTCTCTATTCTGGTCTGAGTCCAGTGTTACCTTCTCAGAAAGACAATCTGCCATCACTGTAGTAGCCCCCAACACACTATCTGAATTTTTAAATTTGTTTATGTGTTTATTTTTCCATCCTTCAACCAGAAAGTAAAGCTGCACGGGGGTAGAGATCTTGCAAGTCTTGTTCATGGGCATTTAGAATAAATTTTATTATTTCCATTTAAGTATATATTTAATGACTGAATGAAGTTTTGTTTGAGGGTCTAATGGTACCCATCTCACAAGCTTGTTTTGAAGGTTAAAAGAGAAACTACACATAAAGCAGCTGAATTCAGTACTTAGCAGATGGAAGCTGCTTAGTATCTGCCCTTAGTATTCCTTAGTATTTTTATGCCACTTCCTCATTTTCCTGTTCTGTCCCCTCAGAGGTACTGAGAAAGAGGCTCAAGAGACTCCCCTTCCCCCTAATATCTGGAGGGTGCAAAGAAGCAGAGTCAGGTCCAGGATGTCTCTCACTATGTCACCAACTTCTATGGTAAAATTTATTCAGCATTTAAGTTTTAAGAGACATTATATATATTTCATACTCCATACAAATAATTCTTTTTAAAGAGGAAGGAAACCACAAGAACAGATTTGAACCTATGATGGAATTAATTCATTATCCTGTAATCATTTAAAATGTTTAAGATATAGCTAATCATCTATATTTTTTCACCTCTTCTACGATCCAACATTTGGATTGATTTCTCATTCTATAGTGTTATACTCAGTCTACTTTAAATCCTAATGTAATTAAAATTTTTTATTTCCAAGCTGAAAGTGCTGACCATAATTATGTATCATTTTCCCTACCTAATCCGTATTCTACCCTTCTGAGCTTCATGTTATTTGCATACTGAATTAGCAAGATTCATATTCAGGTACCTATGTTACTGATTAAATTGTACACAATGAAAAGTGTTGAGATATATCATATGTACAAACGTGTGTAACATGAGCATTTATATACATATATATACACATATGTATATATATGTATATATATATAGTTTAAACAATAACAAATAAGCATCTTTATTCACCATGCAGGTTATAAAAATAGAACATGATCAGTACCATTGACATTCCCTGTGTGCCCCCCTCTATTTACAGAATTTGGTAATAATCATTTCTTTGCTTTCCTTTATATCCCTAAACAATATAAGTTTAGTTCTGCCTATTTTTGTTCACTTCATACAAATGGAATCATACTGTATATATTGTTTGGTGACTTGCTTTTTCACTTTATATTATGTGTTTGAAATTCATCCATGTTGATGAATACAACTGTGATTCAGTCAGGCTCACTTTAGTACAGAATTCCATTGTGTGAATAAATTAGAATTTATTTCTCCCCCCATCTTGTTGATTTGAACTGTTTACAGTTATTTGCCATTATGAACAGGGTTGCTGTGGACAATTTCTTATGCTTGTTAGTACATGTGTGCAAGGGTTTTTCTAAGGTTTATACCTAGAATTGGATGACTCTGTCATAGGATATTCTCATATTCAGCTCTCCTGTTTTAATACCAACTTGCTTTCCAAAGTGATTATATCAAGTTACATTTCCCTCCAGTGGTACACAAAAATTCACGGGGCTTTCTGTCTTCCTGAACATTGTCAGGAAGACTGTCAGGCTTTCAAGTTTTGCCAGTTTGGCAGGTGTGAAATGGTATCTCCTTGAGACTTTAATTTGCATTTCTTTGCTTACTAAAGTCACTGATCATCTTTACATATATTTATTTGACATTCCCATTTTCTCTTCTAAGAAATGTTTATTTGTGGGTTTTTTTTTTGTATTTGTCTTATTGATTTCTGAGTTCTTTTTACATATTCTAGGTACTACTTTGTCATATGTACAACAAACACCTTTTCCCAATTATTTGGATTGTCATTTCATGATTCCTTTTGATAAACAGAATTTTAAATTTTAATATCGTTGAATTTACCAGTATTTTCCTTTTCTAAAAATTGGCACATACAACATTCTCCATATTGATGTAATAAAGATATTCTCCTACCTTTTCCAAAAACCCTTAATGTTTAACTCTTCACATTAAAGTCCTTGAATAGATTTTGGTATGAATTCCAAGGAAGGAATCTTGTATTTTCATGTGAATTTGTAATTATTCAGGCATAATTTATTGAATACTGTGTACATTTCCCACAGATGTGCATTACCACTTCTATCATATATCAAGTCTCCAATTATGCATGAGTTTGTTTCTGAGCTCTCATTCTCATTTTGTTGGCCTATTTGTCTATCCCTGGGATAATGCTATAGTTTTAAAATTGCTCTGGCTTTATAATAAGTCTTAATAACTGGTAGGGCTAACCTTTTTTATCATTTTCTTGACTCCTACATGAAGATATTTAGAATCATTCTGTCAAGTCCTATAAAATGTCCCATTGGGATTTTTATTTAAATTGCATTGAAAGTGTAGATCAATTTGGGGAAGGGGGTTGATACCTTTACAACATTGGGTATTTCTATCCATAAAAATAGCATCTCTCTCCATTTATTTAACTCTCCCTTAGGGTTTTTCAATAAAGGTTTGTACTTCCTACATAAAGAATTTGCACATCTTTATATGAAAATTTTTTCTAGGTACCTCATCTCTTGGATTTGTAAATGATGTATTTTCAAATTGTATTTTCTAATTTCTTCTATTAAAAAGCAATGTACTTTTATTAATTTTGATAATTAGGAAATGCTTAAGTTTTCTATACATACTATGATGTTATCCTGAAATAATAGAAGTTTTATTTCTTAATTTACAAACCATTTGTATTTTTTTTTTTTTTTTTTTTTACTTATTCCACTGATTCAAAAATCAAAGGTACTGTTGAATAGAAGTGATAGGGGGCATTTTTTTAATGTAAATTCAAAAGGAATGATTTTGATATTTAACCACTGAATAAGATGTTTGCTCGAATTTTTTTGTAGGTATACTTTTCAAGATAAGAAAGTTCTTTGATTTCTAGTTTTTAAATAATTTATTATGAAGGGATGCTGAATTTTATAGAGTGCTTTTACTCGTTAATCAAGATGAATATGTAGATTTTTTCCCTTTGAACTGTTAATATGAAGTATGTTTCTGATTTCTAATGTTCAACCAACTTTACGTTCTTGAGATAAACACAATCTGGTCATAAAAATTTAGGGTTTTTCTGTGCATTGCTGTGTTTGTCATACTATTTTAAATACTTTTATTATTTATTTAGTTACTGAAGTATAGTTGATTTACAATGATTAAGGTTTACAACAAAGTGATTCAGTTTTATATATATATATATGTTTGTGTGTATATATTCTTTTCCATTGTAGATTATTACAAGATATTGAATATGATTCCCTGTGCTATACAGTAGGTCCTTGTTTATCTATTTTATGTAGTAGTGTGTATCTGTTAATCTCAAATTCCCAATTTATCCCTCTTTGCCCTTTCCGCTTTGGTAACCATGTTTTCTATGTCTGTGAGTCTACTTTTGTCTTGTAAATAAGTTCATTTGTATCATCTTTTTTTAGATTCCATATATAAGTGATATCACATGATATTTATCTTTTTCTGTCTGACTTCACTTAGTATGATAATCTCTAGAATACTTTTATTTCTACAATTAGCATTGGTCTGATATTTTTCTTTCCTATCTGCTTGTCTGGTTTCAGTGTCAAAAGTTACTCATAAAATTATTTGGAGATTGTTTCTTTGCTTTCTATTACCTAAAATTAATAAATACGAGATTATTGATTCCTTGAGGATTTGTAGAACTTGCTTTTAAAATGCTCTGGGTATAATGTTTTCTTGAAAAGAAGATTTTTTTTTATAGCTGTCTTTTTTTTTTTAAAGTGTTATTAGCATTCAAATTTTCTCTCTTCTTGACTCAGGACTAATAATTTGTACAGTTCTAAGACTTTATCCTTTCTACTTTCTTTTCATATTTAATTGTATTTTGTTGTTTATAATGTCCTCTTATCTTTTAAATTGTTTCTTTTAGTCCTAAAATTGTTTATTTGTGCCTTTCTTTCTTAAAAAAATCTGTCTTTTTCTGGAGATTACTCAGTTTTATTAGCCATTAAAAACTAAAAAATTTGACTTCTCTAATCCTTTCTACTGTATCTTTTTTTTCTATTTTCCATTCTTTATTTTCTATTTCTGCTTTTAATTATGTTGTTTTTTTACTGCCAGCTTTAAAAAAATGAGTTCCCTTTTTTACAACTTCTTAAATTCCTTAGCCTATTTTAACCATGTATATGTGTACATATATGCATTCTATACTTTTCCTTCTAAGTGTACTTTATAAGTTTTGATACATTGTATTTTTATCATCTTTGAGTTTTAAGGATTTTATTTTCATTATGCTTTATTTTATACATGTGCTATTTAGAAGTGTGTTTCTTTAATTTCTATTTTTCTTTCTCCTCCTTATTCTATTTGCTCTTTTTGTCTTCCACCTCTTTTTATCCCTTCTATTATTTGTTTCTACCTTGTTTATAGTAAGAGAACATGATCTATATGACACTGATCCTCTGAAATATGGTGAGATTTTCTTTGTCCTACATTGTGATCAGTTTTCCTTAAATGCCTCATGTGAACTCGAGAATACATACCCTTCAATTAATGATTGTCCATCAGATCAGGGTTCTAATTATGTTATTCAAGGCTTTACTGTTTTCACCAGTTTTGTTAATATTCCTTTATAGTATCAGTTATACTTCATAAGTGAAGTATATCAGAACTTCCCACTATCATGGCAGATTTGTCATTTTCATGTTTCTATATTTTTCCTTTTGTGTTTTTGAGGTTCATAGAAATTTGAAATTGTTACATATTCTTGGTAAGTTAAACAACTTACCAATAGATAGTGACAAACTTTTACCTCTGCTAAGATTTTACCTTAGTCTATTATGATTAGTAATAATAAATTGCATTAGCTTGGTTCAAGTAGTATTTTACTAATATAACTTTTGTTGCCTTTTTTCTTTTAACTTTTTATGTCTTTGTAAACACATATGTAAATTTTATCTTTTTTGAATCATCTGATATTTTTTATTAATTGGAGATTTAGTTCATTTATGTTGAATATTTCAGGTGTATTTGTCTTCATTTCTAACATATTACTTGTGTTTGTATATATTTTTTCACTTGTCTTTTTTTTCCAGAATTATTTTCTCATTCCATTATTCTCTTCCTTGAGTTTAGAATTTATGTATGCTTTGTCTATTCTTTTAGGTCAGTACACTTTAAATGCATATTTATCAGAGTCTAATGTTAATCCATATTTTATTATCCACCCAAATAATAAAAGGATTTTAGAATGATTTAGTTAGTATTTTCTTTCTGACTTGTATAATTGTCCTAGCTTATCTATATTTTGATTCTTTTAACACCAGAAATAAGGCATGCATTTTTTTTCACTAGCTTAAGTAATTTATTTTTTAAAGGGATCAGTATTTTGATTCTTCCTTTTTTTTTAAGGCGTGTATTATTATTATTATTATTATATACAGTGTCACACATATGTTTGCAAATTTCCTTTCTTCATCATTTCTTGAATCTTATATATTCCTTTTGAGATCATTTTCTTTTTTCTAACATATAAGCTTTAGAAGGGCCTATAGAGAGAGTTTCTTGATTCTAAACACTGTTTCTATCGATTAGTCTGTAAATCTTTATTCCACCCTCATTACACTGGACGTTCTTGGTTGACTTTTTCTCTCTCAGTATTTTGAAAGTATTATTCCAACTACTGGTTTCCACTATTGCATGTAAAAATCATCATTCAATGTAGATTTTTATTTTAAATCTATTTTCTTTGTTTATGGTATTCTGAAATTTCACTATGACATATTTAAGTATGTATCTCTTGTTTTTTCATGGGATATCTTGAACTTCTTAAATATATAAATCACTATCTTAGAAATACTAAGTTATTATCTCTTCAAATATTTCCTCTGTCCCATTTCGTCTTTCTTCTTTTTTGTGAACTTTGAATAGATCTGTGTTGCTGTTTCTCATTCTATTCTCTAGCCTTTTAGCCTCTTTTATATTTTGCCCCTCAGTGCTACCTTAGAGTAATTTCTTTAGATTTATCTTTTAGTTTCACAAATTTTTTGTCAGCTTTGCTCAACCTCCTGTTAAACTCATTTATTAAGGTTTTGATTTCTATTATAGGTTTTTATCTCTAGGAGTTTTATTGCTTTCTTTTGCAAAACTCTGTGGTTAATTGTTTTTTTAAAAAAATAAATTTATTTATTTATTTGGCTGTGTTGGGTCTTTGTTGCTGTGCGTGGGCTTTCTCCAGTTGCAACGAGTGGGGGCTATTCTTCATTGTGGTGCGCGGGCTTCTCATTGCAGTGGCTTCTCCTGTTGTGGAGCACGGGCTCTAGGTGCGTGGGCTTCAGTAGTTGTGGCACACGGGCTCTAGAGTGCAGACTCAGTAGTTGTGGCACACAGGCTTAGTTGCTCTGCGGCATGTGGGATCTTCCCTGACCATGGCTTGAACCCGTGTCCCTTGCATTGGCAGGCGGATTCTTAACCACTGCGCTGCAAGGGAAGCCCTCTGTGGTTCATTTTTGAAGGTCTCTTTTTCCTTTGAGATATTCTCAGTGTCATCTTCTATTTGTTGCACTGAAAGCATTTATAGATGCTAAATATTTCTGGGTTTTACAGGACTGCCCCTGCAGTTTGTGTTTTCTGCTGACTATTTGAGTCTACTGCTGCCTTACATGTTTGGTTAACTTTTTTCTTATGAGCTTCCTGTTCCTTGGAACTTCACCTGTGGAAATTCTCTCAGGCCTGGTTTTACAGTGTGTTCCTCTAGAGAGGATTTGAGTTTGCTTTGTGTGTGGTGTTAGAGACACTACTCATCCGTCCCTCTTTAAAGTAAATGTATACATTAGGGATTCTTGAGCGAATCAGGTTGTACAACAGGATGTGGGATTAGAAAGTCTCAGGGAAAAGTTTTTCTCTCATTCCCACCTATAGTTAAGAGCATGAAGGGATGATACCCACTGTTGCCCTCTGCAGGAGGTTTTATTTTTCTCTCAAACACTTAAGAGATTCCAGCTATGTGTACACTGGTCTTCTGTCTGACCTCCCATCTACTTAGGCCTTAAGCTTTTCCCCTGTATTTTCTGGTCATGCAGTCTTCAAAAAACCAGGCTCTGGGGAGCTATGGTTTGGCTGATACTCCCAGAGTAAACACTGGCTTCAGTGCTATCTTACCTCTCTGAATTCATCCTTTCTTGTCATTTCTCTCCTTCAATGAATTCTCTTCATTTCTCCATCAACTCAGCCCTGCACTGAAATTAATTTTTAAAAATCTATCATTTTTAGTTCTGTATTATAAAGATGTCTGTGTGTGTGTTTAAAACTAGCCTGCCATACTACTGGAAGGTAAATGTGCATAGTTTTCACTAGAGAACTTCTTTTTATATTCAGATGAACTTTATTTTTATTGTCTGTGTGTTTGTGTCTCTCTGCATATACATGTGTTTAACATATACAAATATATGTTAAACAATTTAAAGCTATGGATAAATAGCATCATAAATTTTTATTTTGCTAATAATCAAACAATTTTAGCTCTACATACAGAAAATAACATATACTATGGATGGCATTGTAGATTTAGAAGTTGTTCCTGTGCTAACATGTCTTCTCCTATCCCCAAGGTATCTCTCTTTTTGATTTCATAATTTAGATAAAATTTCAGGCATTTAGAATGAGGAATGATGGGGGGAAAAACCCTTCATTTTCAGGAAATAGCAAATCTTATAAAGTTTCCATCCAGCCAACAAAGGATAAGCCAATTTAACAAATACTTAGGATTGGACTTGGTCACAGAAAACAGACAGTTAACATAGGCCTTCTATCTGTTAGAAAGTTTAAGTTCAGGGCCATAGGTACCCATCCTTGGCAGTACCTGTAAATAAGCAAATTGGCAGAGGACTTCTCAGCAATGTGACCTTGCCTGCAGAGCTGGCTTCTAGAGTTAAAATGCCAGTTCTTATTATACAGGTGACATTGGATGCCTTTCTTAACCTCTCTAACCACCATTTCCTCATTTATTAAATGAATTTAATGAAAATAATAAATGTGTCTGTCTCATATAGCTGCTGTGAGAAATCAAATAGTTTATTCAGTTGGATATACATTTGTGATTAATGTAAAGTATTAATAGGCCAGTCTAATTTTTCTGAGTCAGTGACAACATGTTCTATGATTCTGAAATTTTAGCCTTTTTATGCACTGAAATCCAGCAACTGAATTTTGAAGGCCTTCCTGCCTATCCCCCAAATTGAGAACCTACACTTGTCATGTTCCCACTTTTCTGAGGTTGATCAGCATTCAAAAACATCTTGTCTATTACCAGGAGCACATGTAGATTTTTGTACCCAGGTTAGTGTTTTTTCTATACTCCACATAAGGTGGAGTTTGTGTGCCAACCCTATAGTGACTTCCAGTTTTAAAATCTGTTTGATATGCAGCCACGAAAGCACAATGGTGCATATTCCAAGATTTCTGAGACTCAGGAAGGAAAAGCAAGTCATCGTCTCTTCCCTGAATGCCTATAATTCTTCCTCTTGACATTTGTACAATGCATCCAGGTATTGTTTTTCTCAGTACTGTATTTCTCAAATTAGGTGGTAAATCTCTAGAGGGTGGGTATCCTGAAATGGTTTTCTTATGTTAATTATTCAATATATATTAAGTTTTTGAGAATAATCATATCCCTAATTCATTCATTTAACAAGTATTCATTAAGCACCTAAAAAAAAAAAAAAGCACCTAAAAGAAAAGTTCTAGGTCCTAGGGTATGCATGTCAGTGAACAAGAGATACAAGGCCCTGTTCTCATGGAATTTACATCTGCTTAAGAGAGACTGGAAAATAAACAAGTAAATTACAATGGATTATAAATAGTGGTAAGTGCTATGCAGTCATTAATGGATGTGGGATGGGAAGGATCACTTTGGCTAAGGTGGAGGGAAGGCCTTGGTAAGAGGTGATATTCGAGCTTTGAGTTAAACAATGAGGAGAAGCCAAGCATGTGAGGATATGAGAGAAGAACAATCAGGCAGGGGAAAGAGGTTGGCATTTTGAAAAACAAGAAGAAGGCCATTGTAGCTGGAACATAACAAACAAGGCACATAGACTGGTACTATATGAAATCTGAGAAGCTGACCAGGGCTGGATCATTTAATACGTGATTTTTACTAACAGTATTCCAGGTGCAATTGAATAGGATTTACCATATTGACTTCTGTTTCATTTTGTTTCTTCTCCCTGTAAACTTGCTGCTATTCCCTTTGCTTAAGCTATCTATGCCAGTGAAAGTCTCTTTTCCTGTCTCAGCCTTCCACACATAACTCAAATGGCCACAAAAGCTAGTTTGATTAGTAAGGGATTAAGGATTAAATGTATTAAGGTCTGGATTCTCTGGGAAGAGATTTTCCCTCTGAAAAGTGAGCTTTGCACATGAAGGGCAGATCACAGCAAGATTCTGGCTTCTTGCAATAAACAGATCACAAATCTGAATAAATTACATGTCCTCCCTTGGCTTAGCTTAATTTGAATTACTATTGTCTAATATGAGTTTCCTGAACTGTTAATCATGATTTATCAACAAGTTGATTGTGAAGCTATTAAACTATCTCTAATCTGATGACACAGCATTTCAGTGGTTACCACACCTTCCTACCCATAGGAAGAGCTTATGAAAGGGGATTCTTAGGAGCTTAGGGGACATCGTTAAACCTTCTCATAACCTTCTCATAGATGCAGGGCCCTTGGTCTTGTGGCTTATAGGTCTCTAGAAGTGTTGACATAGGGCCATTCTTTTCTGACAGTCGCATGGCTTTTTGCATTGGAAGAAATAAGTATTTGAAGGAAAATTGCAAGCAAATATGAATAATTTTGTCTGTGGCATTATCAATCTTCTGCTTTTGTAAAATGGATATGATTACTATTTTGAAATTATGGGCATAATGGTAATTTGCACCTGCAGGGTGACTGTCAAAGGGCGTCTAGTTGGCTTTGCTCCGTGAGACTTGATTTTGAAATTTGGTACAAACCCCAGCTGGGAAGTTAGGCTACAGAAAGCAGCAGGAGCAAGCTAAATGTGCATAGAAACTGGTGGTGTTGGCGCTTGTTCTCAGAAGAGAGAGCCTCGTATGATGTCTGAGCACTTGAGAGATTTGGACCAAACAGCACTGGCATTATTTGATTTTGACTAAGTAGCCCTGGGATGAAATGGCCTTTCATTCAACTTTGTTAAACTTAAGGGCATGCTGGGCCTTGCTTCACTCTGAGTTTGCCAAGGACAGGGTTGGCAGCTGCAGAACAGAGCAAGACATTTCTGCCACATCAATCTCTTGATGGCAGCTGTATGCAGTACGGTCTAATAGGCACCTTTTCAACTCTGAGAGTTAGACTGCTCAGTGTTTCCTTGCTTGTCTGGGTACACAAAAAAAGAATAGAAAGACAAGAGGCACGGAGCCTCTTTTTACATAATGTAGCTGGCGCCCTCTAGTGGGTGATGGTAAGTATGCAGGTAATTTGAACTGCAAGTCTGGAAAAATAGGATTATTTCTAGCCTTCAGATAAAATGATGCATACCCAGGCAGGATTGGGTTTGGGTTAGTGGGGCCTAAAGCTTATACAACTTAGGGGCCCCTTTTAGAAGAAAATGCAAAATATCTTGTTTAAGTTTTACAAAAACCGGCAAACATGTAAACACAACTAGGATTCCTCCCTTATCACCTAAACCTCATGAAGTTCATGGTAGATCCACCTCTGTATTTACTGGATTCTGTTTTTGCTGATTTTAAATAAAATATAAATTATGGAGAATATATTTTTTTAAATGTTTGGGAATTACAGCTTTTTAGTCTATAAAAGTTTGGACAATATTATAATATAGTTTTTAAGTACAATACAAAATTCAGACTTAATCCTTTCTTTCTTAGAATTAGTTAATCCAGGCTTTATAGCATTTCTCAGAATGACTATTCTTCTATTCCCTAGCTGAGTTCAGAACTATATGTGCTAAGTAATATATAACACATTAGTCTTTAACCTATAAAATCTTACTTGAGTATGGTAAAGTACAAAGTTAGTAAAGGTTAGTAAATAACTTTGCCTTCATTAACCTGAGGGGAGAGTATTTTAGTGAACAGCATATTCAACTTTGCTTATCCATTGGTAACTCTAGAAATAGATGAATCTCATAAGCAGAAATGTTGGAATTTGCAAATTGGCTTGAAGATCCGAAAAGTGGGAGCCAGAACCTGCCAAGTACAATGGAATAAGATTGATTCAGTCTTGAAGTGCAAAAACATTAACGAAAGACATTTCCCACTCAAACTAGGGCCTTAAAAAGTCCATTTTCTGAAACAAAATAAGCAATCCAGTTTTGACTGTTTCCTTGAATTAAAGGGGATATAGATTTGTGGTTTTGTGCTCAATTGCAAGCTCTTTCTTAAAAATTAAAGTGCCAAGTAAAGTTACTAAGTCACAGAGTTTTCTATACTAAAAAGTTCCTAGATAATGATTTATAGATAAATTTCCTTTTTCAAATAGTTGAATTTGTGAATGGGTTTTAAGCATATAATGTGCTTCTTTATCGCCCGAAATATGCAGTCTCACCACTCAAAAGGACCGTAGACTAATAAAACAGTAAAGAGTTTTTTGGAATCAGATTCAGAGAGACAAGAGCCGAAAAAGAACTTGTAAGGCCGTCTCGTCCAGTCTCCTTTTCCATTAGACAGGTCAGGAGTTGTGTTCTTCATGTTTTCTTCACATGTAAGGATGGCTGATTTTAAAGAAAAACTTAAATTGAACTTCTCTGTCTTCATAAACATTGAGGCAAGCTACCTGAAGTATTAAAAACCCTGGACTTTTAACCAGAATCACTAGCTATTTTTATATAGAAATATAAGTTGATTTTATTTTCTCAAAGATAATGTATTCCAATTTAAAATCTAAGGTAATAATGGCTAGCCTTTTTGTTTGGTTTTTAATATATCAGGCACTGGTCTGTGTATTACTATAGTGCTTATGCTTCTCGTGTATTATTTCCCTTTTATCCTTACGACAACCCATTGAGGCTGGTGTACTGCAGATGAGAAAACTAAGGGCCGTAAAGGTTAAAGAAATTGCTTAGGGTAATTTAGCTAGCAAGTGGCAGACCAGGGCTCATACCCAAGCAATCTGGCTTCCTGATATATTATCTCCCTGTCAGAAGACTTTGAGGAACCCACTGGAGCATGTGACAGATTAATGCATTAAAAAAGAAGGAATACAGATTGGATTATAAAACACAAACTTCGGAAGACAATAACTGTACTCACATAGATGTTGGTGTATTAGAAAGTGCACTCAGCTTGGAATCTTAAACTTCTGAATAGTGGTGGTAGTTAAAAATGGAGTAGACAGCCATAAAAAAAAGATGAAACCTTGCCATCTGTGACAACATGGATGGACCTTGAGGGTATTACGCCAGGGTGAAGTAAGTCAGACGGAGAAAGACAAATAATGTATGATTTCACTCGTATGTGGAATGTAAAAAAACAAACATAACTTCCAAATAATGAACAAACCAAACAAAAACAAACACATAGATACAGAGAACAGAGTAGTGGTTACCAGAAGGAAAGGGGTGGGGTGGGAGAGGGCAAAATGGGTAAAGGGGTTCAGCTGTATGGTGACAAATGAAAACTAAATTTTTGGTGATGAGCACTCTGTAATGTATACAGAAGTAGAGACATAATGTTATGCACATGAAACTTAGATAATGTCATAAACCAGTGATACTTCAATAAAAATTAAATTTTAAAAATATAGGAGTATGAGAAAACCATAATTCAAAAAGAGTCATGTACCAAAATGTTCATTGCAACTCTATTTACAATAGCCAGGACATGGAAGCAACCTAAGTGTCCATCAACAGATGAATGGATAAAGAAGATGTGGCACATATATACAATGGAATATTACTCAGCCATAAAAAGAAACGAAATTGAGCTATTTGTAATGAGGTGGATAGATCTAGAGTCTGTCATACAGAGTGAAGTAAGTCAGAAAGAGAAAAACAAATACCATATGCTAAAACATATATATGGAATCTAAGGAAAAAAAAAAAAAAGGTTATGAAGTACCTAGGGGTAAGACGGGAATAAAGACACAGACATACTAGATCATGGACTTGAGGACACAGAGAGGGGGAAGGGTAAGCTGGGACGAAGTGAGAGAGTGGCATGGACATATATACACTACCAAACGTAAAATAGATAGCTAGTGGGAAGCAGCCGCATAGCACAGGGAGATCAGCTCGGTGCTTTGTGACCAACTAGAGGGGTGGGATAGGGAGGGTGGGAGGGAGGGAGACGCAAGAGGGAGGAGATATGGAGATGTATGTATATGTATAGCTGATTTGCTTTGTTATAAAGCAGAAACTAACACACCATTGTAAAGCAATTATACTCCAATAAAGATGTTAAAAGTCTATATATAGGAGTAGATACAATTTCTAAGACAGGAATTCTTGCTAAAAGTGGAAGGGTCAGAATGTGGAAGCTTAGGGAACACCAGAGAAGAGGAAAGGTGGCCTGAAAGTGACACTACAAAGGAATGGTCAGTGGGTTGGGAGGGCTGCTGTCTGGCAGTGCCCCGGGGGAGGGAACAGACACTCTCAGCAGCTGAGGGCAGATGGTAGTGCTGGCCGTCCAACACACCACACACTGCCTCCTTGAATAAGAACACCTGATGCCTCCTTGAATAAGAACACCTGAAAGTGACCTAAAGGTGTCTGGTCACATCAGCCACATTTAGAGTCTGATTATACCCTATAATCAGACGGAGTCTTAGGCTCAGTCTGAAGTACCTGAGTTACTTCACAGGGGGTGGGGGCAGGGTGTTAGTATTCCTTAGATAAGAACACTGATACAACAGGTTATAAGTTATCCTGTTGGTGAGCCTCAAACAAGAAAGAGCGGGCTGCTACTTTTGATGTTGAATTCCTATACAGATGGTGCTAACAGATGTTTCCAAGCAACAGACTTCTAAAAATCACAACTCTACTTGAGGCTTCAAACACAAATACACACAGACTTTGTAGTACTTTGGCATACCTCGTTTTAAAAATAGTACCACACTCTCAACCCCTTGGGGTGAGCGGAACTCTGTATAATTACCCTTTTCACATTTAGATGTACCTTACTATGGTTGAGAATGTTCATGTACACTTAAACGTGGTTTTCCTGTCTTTTTAATGGCTTTAACGGGATATGAACAATATGATGGCTCATAGATCCAGCAAATTCTAGAATAATATGAAAAGCACACTTCCCCAGCTTAGAAAACTACAATCAAAGAGATGTAGATAACAAAAGTGACAATTAAAAAAGACTTTTTTTAAAACCTCCAGCAGGAGAATTCATGCAATCATTAAATATTTGAGTACATACCAGTTATCTATGTGGGGAGACAGCAATGAAGAAATGCATTCCCCTGGAGCTTTATTCTAGAAAATAAAATAGGTAAATAATGAATAGTATGCTAGGTGGAGGTGAGTGTTTTGGAGATAAGGGGACCCAAGTTTGTTCCTGATCCTTTAAGAGTCTCAGGGTGCTTTTTATTTTTTTAATTTATTTTTATTTTATCTGTGGTTGCATCAGCTTTTTTATTTTATTTATTTATTTATTTATTTATTATTTTTGGCTGTGTTGGGTCTTCGTTTCTGTGCGAGGGCTTTCTTCATTTGCGGTGAGTGGGGCCACTCTTCATTGTGGTGTGCGGGCCTCTCACTGTCGCGGCCTCTCATTGTGGAGTACAGGCTCCAGACGCGCAGGCTCAGTAGTTGTGGCTCACGGGCCCAGTTGCTCCGCGGCATGTGGGATCCTCCCAGACCAGGGCTCGAACCCGTGTCCCCTGCATTGGCAGGCAGACTCTTAACCACTGCGCCACCAGGGAAGCCCCTCAGGGTGCTTTTGTACTCTTTTTAAAGGTCATTCTGGTTCTATCACTGTCCCTGCTGAAGTTTGCCTCTCCTCTGTCCCCTGTGTCCTGAGTTGCTGCTGCCTTCTTGGCTTCGTCTATGGTGTAGGTTAACCTGGTAAGGTTACAACAAGCCAGGATAGGTCTTTATCATATTGATATACCTCTCAATTTCTCTTTTGGGGTCCTGATTTTGTCTGTAGTGGTTCTTCTTCCCCCAGTGTATTCACTGATCATTTCAGCAGATCTATATTGAGAACACATTATATGTCAGGCACTGTGCCAGGTGCTTGGGGGCACAGTGGTAAGACATACATGGTCCTTGCCTGCATGGAGCTTATTGTCTGGATAGGGGGAAGAGAAACAAACAACATAAACATGTAACCACTCAAGTGAATCGGATAAGTTCTATGAAGGAAGCAAAGAGACTTCTGAAATAGAGAATAATAAGACATGGTGGTCAGGGGACTCCTCCTAGAAAGTGTACCATTTATCCTGAGATTGGAAGAAGGAAAGGAATCAGCCTTTTAATTTATGTGTTTGTGTATTTGTGTGAGGGGAAGATGGAGGGTTGCTTTTCAGGCCGTGAGAACACCACGTACAAAGTCCCTTAGCCAAGGGGAGTAAAATCCGGCGCCTTCACGGATCTGCACGAAAGCTTTGGCAGGACTGAGTTGGAATTGGAATACTGAGTGCCCTGAATCTGTCTCTTAAAGCAAACCTGATGGTAAAGCCTTATTTGACTCCATTATTTACTTTTTCCTACACACCCCTCTTTCAGGAACTTGGGGGTTATTTCCATCCATGCTGGGTATTGGTGCATTTGACAAAGTATGAATCAGCACTGCTCCCAGAACCACCTCTCCCTGTCTAGCTTGAGTCCCACCACCTAGACTCTGTTCTCAGAGATTTGTTTTCTGAGCATCGGGGCGACCAATACTTCCAAATGTTCCCACCGCTGTTCTTCCTAGGAAGTCACTGAGTCCCCATCAGTCTCCCGTGTCATACCAGACCTCCTCAGAGGCTTGACGCCCTTCTGAGACACTGGTCACCAACACACATGTTTGGTAAAAAGAGACAATTTTAATTTTTTTCAGTTAGATAAAGTTTTCCTTTTAAGTCTAGATTTTGGTTTTCCTTTAAAAATACTGCATTTTTCTAAAGTTCCAGGTAGACAAATATTTAACTACACTCTGAATTGCCTTGGTAAATCTCAATTAGCCAACATACCTTGGAGCTCTGTTGTGTAACTGTCCATATTTGGGGTTTTCTTTTTTTTTTCCATAGTATATTTTTTACCCAGTGGGTAACACTCCAGCTGTTGATACTTTCACAGGAAGGAGTTACCCTCTTCTGCCTGTGTGAACATTTTGAGCTTAGTAGCTGGGGCAAAGGAAATACTTGTGGTAAAGGACAATCTGTTAAAGAAACTAAGTTACTTCCTTTCATTTCCACTATGGGGTATTCAGCAATTTGGAGAAACTGGAAGAAAATAATACACAGAAATGGTCATCGGGTGTTTTTTGTGCTGAAGCGGGATAAGTTTAGTGAGAAGAAAAATCGAGAAATAAGTGTAATCTTTGCCAATCTGATGTCCAAAAAGTAGCATCTTACTGTTTTAACTTGCATTTCTTTGGTTACTATTGAGATGAATTATCTCTAGGTTTACTTGTTGTGCATAGCTTCTTCTTGTCTCTTAGCCGTTTTTCTTTTGAGGCTTTACTTTTCTTATTGATAAGTAAGATTTCTATATATGTCACATATGGATATGTTAGTATGTAATCATTAACGCTCTTGTCATATATGTTTCCATGTTCTTATTTCTGGTCAGATCTATTTCTTTATATCAAGTTGAACCATATGCTGTTGCTGTTTCTGTACTTCAATCATGGTTAAAAAATAATGTAGAAATTACAAATGGTTCAACCTAAATAGTTTATGACTTAGAGTTTGTACTCACCCCAGATTATATTGTTTCATATGTACTTTTTTTCTCATGCCTAATAACCTATATAATCCTTTAAAAATTGTGTTTTTTTGAAAATAAGTACTTTATTACTCCTTAGTGTATTAAAAACTCTCTCTTCTAACATGGACTGCTTTTATCTGATTTGGTGCCTTTTGCTTTTGTTCTAATACAGTGGTGTTCATACCCTTCCTTAACTCTGTTTAGCTTCAGCTTAGGAGTTGCCCCCTCTGGGAAGCCTCCTCTGACCCCCTTAGCTTGGTTTGGTGCTAATGTTCTGTGCTTTGGTGGGACTATGTATATCCTTCTCCCCTGAAATTTACGACATTTACTGGGATTGTTGATTTCTCCACCTCCAATCTGTGACCACATTTTGTTTACTTCTAAGTCCTAGGATCCAAGATACTGGCTGCCTCATAATAAATTTCCAATTAATGTTCCTTTTACCTGAATTAAACTACTTGAGCATGAGTTTCCCACGGATCAAGGAATAGAGTCGTTATTTTTATAGCTGACGTGATATAAACGCAAGTAGCCTTTTCAGCGCAGCACTGATACACATAATAGGACCATGAGAACAAAATGTGCTGAATTGCATTGTGATCCTACACTCTTTCTAATTAGATCTCTCTTCCTTTTTCTTTCCTTCTAATTTATTTTCCTTTTTATATTTTCAAAATAACCTCCTTCCTTACATTGCTAGTCTCTGATCTTGTCTCTACATCCTTTTCCTGAAACCCATCTGTTGAGTGCAATGTTTAACTATTTCATGTGCATGTGTATTACACCATGATGAAGTGTTTTCCTATTTGAATATTTTACTCTTCATTTTACTTAAATATAGGCTAGATGTTTGTTGAAAAAAATGTAATTAGAAGAGTCATATCATTATATTCAGGCTGGACTGTAGGCATTTTCTATTTGGGGAGATGCTCTGCATTTTACCTGATCATAAACATATTGTAGGCCATTAACCTCATTCATAGACTTCAGAATTTCCCACTTTGTACTGTTCTTTGCTGACCACATCTTTCTTTTTCAAGCCTGTGTGAAAAAAAAATCACCAAATCCAGTCATGCTACTTTGATTTATCACACTAACTTTTCCAAAACTTTCCTCTCATAAATGTTGTCTTTTACATCAAGTATAAATAGTTAATCATAAACTCTTTTTATTTATTTTAATTTTATTTTAATTAATTAATTTTTTCACATCTTTATTGCAGTATAATTGCTTTACAAATAAACTTTTTAGAAGGCAAAAATTTTAAAAGTTTGTTATTGAGGAATAATGACTACATATGAAAAGGCACAGGAAAATATGAAGTTTAAATCAATAAAGAAATGCATATCTCTATATACTTTACTCAAAGCAAGAAATTTATTTACCATTTCCATCTTACTCTCATCTTTTATCTGTGCAGGCCTTTGTGGGGAGGGTCATTATCCTGAATACTATTGTGTTAATTATTCCCTTATTTTTCTTGATAACTTTTAGAAAACAACCTTTCTAGGAATTCTGACATATTATATTGTTTAGTTATCTGTTTTTGTAATTTAGGTAATTACAATAAAATCATACCACATGAAGTTTTAGGTGATTTGATTCTATCATTCAACGTTATATTTTTGAAATGTATCTATTTGATGAATGCAACTTACATTCTTTCTTTTTCATGGCAACATAGTATTTCATAGTATGGATATATCACAACTATTTTTCCATTTTCTTTTGAGGAACACATAGGGGTTTTCCAGTTTTATTGCTATTTCAAGCAGCATAATTGTAAATATACGTATTTCCTGGTGCACATGTGTGAGAATTTTTTCCAGGGTAAATACCTAATAATGAATTTTCTGAAGCATAGGCTAGGCAACAAGTTCAACTTTCCTACATGATTTTCCAAAGTAGTTTTACCCATTATCATACCTAGTTTCAATGGATGAGAATCCTCTGTGTATATTCATGACGACACTTAGTATTACCCTGCATTTACATTTTTGCCAACCTTGTGGGCATGAATTGTATCTCATTGTGCTTTTAATTTACACTCCCTTGATTACTGAAAAGGTTAATATCTTTCAATACGCTTTGGGGCCATTTGTTTCTTCTATTTTGAATTCATGTTCATTCCTCTTTCCCATTTTTCAATAGTGTTGTTTGACTTTGTCTTATTAATTCATAGAGTTCTTTATATACACTGCATAGTAACCCTTTGATTATGTGTTTTAAGTGTCTTATCCAAATTTATAGCTTGTATATTTATTTACATTATTCTTATATTTATATATTTATATATATTTTATATTAATTAAATTTTGTATTTCTTTTAAAAATATAATTGTATTTACCAATTTTTTCCCTTCATAATTTGCCCATTCTGTGCCTTGTTTAAGGAATAATTTTCTATCTCCTAAGGTAAAGAAAAAATAAATCTTTCCTAAATTGCTTCTAAAATCTTGTCTTTTACATTTAAGTGCTTAATTCATCAGGAATTGATTTATCTGTATGGCCTAGAAGGGGATATTTTTTCTTCCCACATATGTAGTCAGTTGTCCCAGTACAATTTATTTTAAAAAGTTCATTCTTTCTCCACTGATCTGTATTATAATCTCAGTCATATATTTTGACTGTGCAGTCATCATTGTATTTCCAGGCTCTCTATTTTGGTTGGTTGCTCTATTTGTTAATCCCTGTTCCAATACTTGACTACCTTTATTAATATGGCTTTATAATAAAGTTTAGTATCTGGTAGTCAAGTCCCATGATATTATTCCTCTTCTTCATTAGTGTATTAGCAATTATTGGAACCTTGAAATTCCTTATATATTTTAGAATCAGTTTTTCAAGTGTCACATATAAAACACACACACACACACACACACACACACACACAGAGTTGAGATTTTGATTGGAATTGAATTTATAGATAAATTTTTGATCAAATAATATTTTTGCAATACTGAGTATTCCAGTCTGTTAATATAATATTTCTACTTTTTAAATTATTCTTTCATGTCTTTCAATAAAATACTATAATTTCACCATAGAGATTTTGCATGTGATTTTTTATGCTACTCTAAGTGGTGACTTATTTTTAAGTTGTCATTTTCTAAATTTTGTTGTCAGTGAATAGAAATTCAAGTTTGTTTGTGTGCACTGATTTTTATATCCAGTAATTTTGCTAAGTGTGTTAAAAGTCAGTAATTTGTTGTTTGAATCTTTTTTTTATTGTCTACAACCATTATCATATCATGGTGAATAAAGATAATTTTGTTTTTCCTTTTCTAATTCTTATGCCTTTATTTTTTCCTTGCCTTACTGCTAAGAACTTAAGAACAAGGGCAAACAAAAATAATTTTGTTTTTCCTTTTCTAATTCTTATGCCTTTATTTTTTCCTTGCCTTACTGCTAAGAACTTAAGAACAAGGGCAAACAGAAGGGGTGATAACATGCATCTTTGCCTTTCTTTGCAAACTCAAGAGATACTTTCAGTATTTCAACATTGAGAATCAGATGGGCTCTCTCTGTCTGCACTAGATCTTAATATTGTGTAGGCCCCTAAGTTGAGATAAATCACTGGAGGCAAAGGAGAGAATGCCAGCTTAAATTTATATTTCTGCCACAAAGCATATTAGGACCTTAAAGTAAAAATTAATTTCTACCAGAGAAAAATAAAATGATGTTATTTCTTGTACATCTAAGTTTGTAGACTAAGGTACATTCCCACTACATAGTGAATAGATTCAAGAAAATGATACTTTTTCCAGTGAGGAAAATACCGTCAGAGCATTTTCCAGCTCTCTCAGTGGACAATTTCTTAAGGAATTCCTTTGCAAAAATTCTCCCTATTAGAGAGCAACACAGTGGGTGACAGATTAACTAGTCATTGCAGCATTTCCTGGAGGAAGGAAGGTGACAGGGTGCTTGCAGTTCCATTTAACTGTCCCAATAAGTATATGAGGGACCTGGTTGCTCTTTAACCAGTACTTTACTAGGTAAGTGTAAGTGATAGAAAAAAAAAACAGGACAATTGTACTACACAAATGTCTCATTCTAAAAAAAAGAAAAAAAACCCAGAGCCTCTGAAGTCTCACTCAGTAAAACCACTCAGTTCCATCCCAAATAAAAACAGAATACGTGATGCTGGTCCTGACATAAAGAAGGCTTTCTGTGTAGTAGACATTCATCCTCCTGAAATCCACTTGGAGGCTTTAGAAGTCAACCCCAGGCATAGCAAATCTAGGAGCACCTCTGGTTGACACACCCCTGTCTCAGTGAAAGTGCCCTGAGTCACAGGAGCAGCCTGTTGCTTGGGTGAATATGGACAAGGGAGATAGTTTATTCACAGCTCCAGGGAAGGAGAGGATGAACATTATACAGAAACCATTGGTTACAGATGAAGAAATATGTTGGTTGTAGCCATGGGCATATGTTATTCTTACACAATTGCTCAGAGATAAGAGATGGCATATCCAATATTGTCAGGAACTAGAGTTGAGACACACAGGTTAACTCGGGAGAGCATCTCGGGGAACAATGTGTAGGCTATAACTGGGATGTTGGTTGGCCTAGAAAACATGTTTCATCATGGCTAGTGGACGTGCCTCTTGGGCAGAGTAAGCCAGGCTTTGCTCCGGGCACAAACATGAAAAAGATGCAGAAACTTGAAATGTTTTTTTAGAGATTCATCATCTCTCCCAAGAGTTCCAAACCCATTATGGGCACAACATGCTTAATTGGCACTTTAGAGAGTAGATTAATAGTAAACATTGTAAAGTTCCCAGAATTACATAAAGTCTTCCTTTTGATATTGTAAACTTTTAATGTATAACTTTACTGACATCCTAATGACAATGCTAACAGGGAAAAATGCAAGGCATAGTGATACTTTATCAAGTTATCATTTATTGATATCAACTTGGCTTGCCAATGCTATCTCCCTGTTCTTGTGATAAGAGATGAAAGGGAATAGAAGACAGGAAAACAGGATTGGTGGTGAGAAGTCAGATGGCAGGGCCATCCTTCCTTTCTTCTGATAACGTGTTGTCATGTTTGTTGTCAATACCACAATGCAGTGATTGTGGCTTTGCTCTAGTAACCACTGTTGAAGGACTGTATAGATGGAACTGAACATGTCTCTGATGGTGAAGGGGGACATAGAACAAGTCAGATTTGATTTTTCCCTTTTAACTTTAAGATTGTGGTCATGTAAAATTATTGTTAGGGAATTAAACATGCTTCAATATCATTTCTATCTTATAAATTCATGTAAATTTTTTAGATCCTGGCTCTTTGCTTTCCTAGAAATGTACATCTGAGCTCTCTCTACATAGAGCATAATTATGAATAAATACTATGACTCTATAATAGATGATCACATAAAATGATAAAATATATAATATGAAATTTTAAATTTGTGTGATTCCTATTACAAATGGGCTAATTGCACAGCGTTAGACTTGAGGAATAAAGTCTAACCAAGTAGACCAAGCATGTGAGCTTGGTCTGCTGGATACAGGTGCATTTAATCTTTTCATTAGATTATACACTTCTGAGTCTGTTTCATCGTTGTACTTCCCAAGCTCCTTAAGTACTTATTGAATGAATAAATACATGGATGAGTTAGTAAATTAATAAATGAGCTAATACATAAGTACATAAATACTTGGTATTTCTCTAGGAAAAGTGGTTAGTACATATTGGCTTATTTGGGCTTTGTGCACTATATTGCCAAATAGACTTTCATTATTTTTATACCCCTTACATCAGTGTACAAGGTTTTGTATTTTTAACTTAAAAATTTTTTGTTATTGTTTAGAATCTAGCTATGTGAAGTTGTAATCACCTTTTAGAAATGTCAGTTTCTTTCTATGCCACTTCTACTTTCTTGATGTCTTCATCACTGAAAATTTAAAAAGAGAGAGAGAGAAAAATCAAACACTTCTCTTCCATACCCAGGCACTGTTTGAATAGGATGCTCTCTCATTCAGTTTACTACCTGCAGGGTTCATTTGCCAAGATTCCTTTGAAGCACAGCTCTTAGCTTTCTAAGTTGTGAATTAAAAGGTATTCCCTCCGTTACCCAAAATTATGTCTCAGATGATCCAGCTGGCAAAACAAGGCTGGGATAAGTGGTACAGGTCTGCTCTTCATAAGACAATGGATGAGAGCCACTAGTTTGGCCCCCCAGGGATAGAGAATGAATAGATCTTTATCCTTTTCCTCCTCCCATCACACTTCTGTTCACCCCTTTCTGTCATGTCTTTTGATAGAAGGAGACAACTTCTGTTACTGTTCATCAAGTGGAAAAATGGCTCAGTGTGTTTGGGACTTCGTTTCTAGGGCTCCGGGAGACAATAGTGACACCTCCCATTGAGAGGTGTGTTTGCCTGTTTAGTCATTTTCCGAATCAAACCAGGTCCCTCTGTGAGCCCCTTCTGATTCTTTTATTTTATTTTTGACTTTTGCTTTTGTTTTTTCCACAACCAGACACTCTTCTTCTGCCTCTTAAGTGGAACTTGTATTCCTCACTTATCATGGTCTCTCAGAAGCCCACTCTCCTTTTCCTTGTTGTAAGAATGACCTACATTTCCTTTACCCATGACCATGATAAGCTGGTGCTAAGTTGCATCCATGGTGGAGAAATCCAGAAAATATATTAAGTCAAAAGATAAGAGACCCTTTCCAACTGTGATTCTCTTAATTCAGTAGTTAAGTTTTGGAACTAAAATAGGCTTAATAATTTTGAATATAGGGAAATTCTTTGTCAACTTTGTTCTTAGGTAGGAAAAAGGGAAAAATACTCATACTTTTTTATACTTGTCAACTGGGACTCATTTTATTACTAGCACTTATTGTAAATTATAGGGTTAATATGTTTATTCAGAACTCCAATAGCTCCACTCCCTGCAAAATTTCTCTCTTAACTACATGGAAAATACTCTGCACATCAAATTTATGAGAACTGTATTTTATTTCGTCTTAAATTTTGATTGGAATTAGACACACTGGATGGTTTGTGTCTTTGTAGGTACACGAATGCCATTATACTTCCCACTGCAGCACGATTGGGAAGTCACACACACAGGAATGCATTGCAAGTATGTGAGGGTGTGAGGGGGTATAATGTTGCTTCATTTTTGAGAGCTCTGATTAAACAGACACGTTCTGTGGCTGTGACTTTGTACAGATGGCAGGACTAAACCAGAGAGGCTGAAAGCGCTTTCTAAAATGAAGCCAAGAAACAGATCTAGTTTTCTCCACTGAAAGTTTGGGGAAAACCACATGAAAGTACATGCTATTTGCATGTGCATGCATGCTGGATGTGTGTAGATCTTTTACCCCTATTTTTGGTCATGGAATTGTATATGCCACACCTACTACCTACTGGTGAAGTTTTAAACCATATACATATTATGTAGAAGTTTAAAAAAGGATGTTTTATTTAACAGAGAAAGTGGCTGGATATAGAGCAGTTTTCCCTGCCTTGGCTCTTTGAAACTGCTTTGGACAACTTGGGTACAAATCTTTTAGAAGGTCTAAAGACAGCCAAAAGATTACCTCTATTACATTTGTTTGAATTGTTTTCCACCTCATCATATTTTTCTTTTTCCTTTTTTCTTTTTTTTTCTGATGATCATCTCTTCTACCTTAGCTCTGGTCCTCTAATATTTTCCCCAGTTGGTTCTTGCTTAAAAAAAACCTTCTTGTCTACATCATGTACATTTCTACTAGATCTCCATATTCTCTGCCCTAAAATCTTCGCTAAATAGTGGCTATCACACAAAATAAAACAAAACAAAAAATTTTACCCTTTCTGCAGTTCAGAATGTGCAGTTTTGCTCGAGGGATAACCGAGCCCCTGGTTCCTCTTCTTGGCTGGGTTCAAATACTTCTCACTCTTGGATGGAATCTGAGCCACCACATAGGTTGGGAGAAGGATTCAACTCACCAACCTCTTATATGCCTTTGGAGAAAAAAGTGAAATCAAATTTTCACAGAGGGCTAAGTTATTCTCTCCACAGGTATCTATGGAGCATCTACTCTAGTTGACCCAATTCTTGGCATAAACATTGGTAAATCGGGCAGATAAAGTTTCTGTCTTCAAGAAGCTTACATTCCAGGACTTCCCTGGTGGTCCAGTGGTTAAGACTCCCGCTTCCAGTGCAGGGGGCGTGGGTTCGATCCCTAGTCGGGGAACTAAGATCCCTCATGCTGCGTGGCGTGCCCCCACCCACCCAAAAAAAAAACCCTAAAAAAAACCCTTACATTCTAGTGATGGGGAGACAAGCACTAAACAAAATAAAAATGAACAAGACAATAAGCTATGGATATGTGGAAGAAAGAAAATAAAATGGAGTAATTTCATGAAATGTGACAGGGTCTTATAATGTGTAGAGTCTTGGATTATATGTCAGGGGAGACCTATATGAGAAGACATAATAGTTATTATTGCTGTGTAACATATCACCCCACATCTAACAGCTTAAAAACATTTATTGTATCACATGATTTTTGTTAGACAGGAATTCAGTGATGACTAAAATGGGTAGTTCTATCTCAGGGTCTCTTAGGAGATTGCAACCATCTGAAAACTTGACTGGGGCTAGAGAATCTGCTTCCAAGATAGCTCACTCCCACTACTGTTGGCAGGAGGCCTCAGTTCCTTCCCCTGTGGATCCTTCCATAAGAGCACATGAGTGTTCTTGTGACATGTTGACTGATTTTCCCCAAACAAATGATCCAAGAGGGCAAAGCAGAGTAGCGATATATTTCTTAGCCTTGGAAGTCGCATGATACCACTTTCTGTGCTGTTGGTCACACAGTTTAATGCTGGAGGACACTACTATAAAGGTGTGAATACCAGGATGTGAGGATCATTTGTGGGGTGGGGGGACATTTTGGATGCTGGTTACCACAGGAAGGGATAGCTGAACTCAGGCCAGAATAATTAGAAAAAATCTGTTAGACGAATGCTCAGGGGGAGGGCATCCCAGCTGGCAGGAGCAACAGTTCGTATGACACTGAGGCAGAGAATACTTGGTATTTTCAAGGAATAGATACAAGGCTAGATTGAGTAAATGGGAGAGTTGCGTAAGATGAGTCCAAAGAACAAGGGCCAGATTACATAGGACCTTACAGGGGTTTGGAATATATTCTGAATGTGGGGAGAAATTGTTGGCAGGTTTTAAGCAGAGGACTAACCAAATCACATGAGTATGTGTTGAACAAAAGTACACTTTGAAGAACTGAATTGGCCCTGAAAAATTGTAATACTGAAGAGAATGAGTTTGACTAAGACTTTCGACTTTGACTCTTGATGGTCATACTGTGCAAATGCATCAAAGATGTGACGTGTATTTATTCAACTCTGTTGAGTAATAGAACAAAATTGATCCAGAGATTTAAGCATAAAGTGTGAGCGTCTCTGAATTAGCCCAAACTCTCTATTCTGTCATCAAAAGGAGGCTGTACTTTTGACCCCAACCATTTATAGGAACCAAAACCCACAGGGAATTTCAGGCAGGAATATACCTATTGAGGTATTTTATAAATGTTTCAAAGGCCAGGTTGAATTCCTGCTGAAGCAGTTGGGTGTTTTCCCCTTTGTTTGCCAGATAGAATGTCATTCACTCCGATTTCTCCAGTTCTTTTTCGTGCTGTTAAAAAGCAGGAAACTTTTCTAAAAATGTTCTCATTTTTAGAAAATTCACTTCAGACATAAAAGAATAGCTCTTTCTTCTCTTGACACCATGCCCCACCCTCTCAGCTCACTGGCCAGTGATGTCTTGCCCTTTAGAAGGTGATTCTAACCTACAGAGAAAACACAGCATTTTATTTTAAATGAGATTATTCTGCTCCGTTGCTCTGTGCGGGTGCTGAGATTCTGGCCATGGTTCACTGACTTGGAGGAGGGATGTATACAGTTTTTCTTAACTACCTGCCATGCCCCTCAAAACATTTCAACAGTAATAGAATGTATTTTATGCACATGAAAATGTTCATAGTCGGGGCGTCCCTGGCGGTGCAGTGGTTGAGAGTCCGCCTGCCGATGCAGGGGACACGGTTTCGTGCCCTGGTCTGGGAAGATCCCACATGCCGCGGAGCGGCTGGGCCCGTGAGCCATGGCCGCTGAGCCTGCGCGTCCGGAGCCTGTGCTCCACAACGGGAGAGGCCACAGCAGGGAGAGGCCATAGCAGTGAGTGGCCCGCGTACTGCAAAAAAAAAAAAGTTCATAGTCTCTGATTCTGATTATGTACACAAAATTAACCTTTGCTCCAGGTCTAATGGTTTGATGTGACATTCTTATCTCTTCACTGCTTACATTTCCTTCTTTTTACTTAAGAACAGGAACTTTTGACTTGCATATAATGTACCAGCTCCTCAAATACAAATCTACTAAATTTTGCGTGTCTTTATTAAATATTTCTAACAGTTGGAATGTACCTGCATTGTGGAACTGAAAACCCATATCTTGGTTCACTCTCCACCTGTGCCCACACCCTACACCCTATGCTGTTAGTCACCGATAAGTATGCCATGTACCTGGCTGTCTTCACTCCTTGTTCCTGTGGTTTGCTCTGCCTGAAATGTCCTCTAACCTTACTTCTGTCATGAATTTATATTTCTCTTTCAAAGTTCAATACAAATATCACTTCCCCTGAGAAGCCTTCTCTGATCCCTATAAGCAGATCTATCTCCAATTCCCACCATAAACCCACGCTAGGACATTCAGGTCTCTGCAAAGAGCATTTAGTTCTAAGTACCATAATTGCTTAATGACGTAATTCAATTCATAGTCTCTGATGTATCATAGGCTCATAAATATTTATCTTAACCAGTCAGCCCAAAATCATTTTAAGTAATCAATATAAAGTATTTCAGTGTTATCAAGCAAATATGCTTCTGTGTCCTTTGCTCATCAGAATCTTGTAACAGCTTCAAGAAAAGGAACAACTTCAGGGTGACTGATCTCAAGGGATTTTAAATCCACTGAGATGGAAAGTAATTCCTGACTTTTCTTATATACCCTACAAGCTTTGGTAGCAACAGTCAGGAAGATCAGAGGCTCATATTATTTGTGTGATGATTGTTCTCATATCATCATTTATCACCCCCTGGGAACATTATCAAACATGATACTCGCAAGTTCATCTTCTGTCATGTCCATTTATTTAGATTATGTGGCAGGAAACAAATGCCGACTCACATCTCTGGGCATTCTAAAAAGTAAGTATAATTAATCACACAGAAAGAGTGAGCCTTGGCATTTAAAGTGGGATACGGGCTGTGGAGTTTTAGGTCCTCTGAGGGGAAGAATGGCAGAGATGATGAATAGAGTCTGAGGCGTCTGCCTGGGACTTTTGAATTTCTCTGTGCCTGGGGGAGTGACAGGAAGCAGCTGCAGTACAGAGTCCTTAGGGAAATTATCATGTGTTTACTTATCTGTGTATGTGTTTATTCATGAATTCAGCAATCATCTATGGAGCTCTCTCTATGTGAAGTCACTGTGCTGGGTACAGTGATAAATGAGACAGAAGCATATTACCCTCATGTTGCTTCCAGTCTAGAAGGGAAGACAAACATGATTACATGAATAATTTGTCTACTATCCTTTTGATAAATACCATAAAGTAATATTCTGGGTTGTTAGAACATGTAGTAGCGGTTAGGGTCTTAACTTCTTGCGGTACGCGGGCCTCTCACTGCTGTGGCCTCTCCTGTTGCAGAGCACAGGCTCCGGACCCAGCTGCTCTGCGGCATGTGGGATCTTCCCGGACCGGGGTATGAACCTGTGTCGCCTGCATCGGCAGGCAGACTCTCTACCACTGCGCCACCAGGGAAGCCCAGGGTGTTAACCTAGTGGGGGCCCTTAGGAGGCCTTCCTAAGGAGGTGACAGTTAAGTTGAATTTTAAAGGATAAGGTAGTCAGGCAAAGAGAATGGGACATGGGGAGAAGGACAAGTAGGCCAGGATGGGGGAGAGAGATCAAGCTCCAGGTGGGTAGAACCGCCTCTCGGGCACTCTCCGTGGATTAATTTGCCATAAAAGATGGACAGAGTTAGGTTTCTTGCTTTTTTCTAAAGTTTGAGTTATGTGGAAGTAAAATTTACTTTTGACATGACTTTGCTTGGGGAGGGAGAAAGATATGATATTCAAAGGATTCAAATTTTGTTCGTTAATAAAAATACAGAACACACTAAAACAATTTTTGTTTATGCTTCTGTGCTCATTCTGCGATTTATGGAGAGAGTTAGGAAGGGAGAGAAAGAGAGAAAAAAGGAAGGAGAGGACTCCTAGAAGGAATTACTGGAGAGACAAAGGCAGAGAAAGAGAAAATAGCAGGATAAAATACGAATAGAGTGATGCATTGTTTGTATCAGCGATTAAAAAATGATTTTGTCCTTTCTTGCTGGAACATCAAGGTTTAGATCACTATTTTTTCTCATTCCTTCATGATATAAAAGTTACAAGGTTAGTCTGTGTTTACAGCCCTCAACTTTATTTTCACATCTTCAGATAAATTATTCTCCAGGTTTCAGTGCCCAGATCGCATAATTTTGAGAGCAGGACAAAATGGAGGCAGGGCTCTAGATGGGCTTCAGGTCACTAGTCCTGTCAGTGGAATTCAAAGGGGTGAGCTAGGATATGAAAATGTCCAGGAAATAGCAAATATCTTAGGATTCTGTCTTTGGCTGCAGTAGAGTCCCTAGGTTTGAGAGGCCTGATAGGCCTCAAGCACTCACAGTGTTGGCACTATTGAGAGACAACCATTCCCTTTTCTCTAGCCTGAGAGGGGACAAGCACAGCACGTTGGTTGACACTGAATGGTATGATAAGTTACTTATATTCAAAGAGAAATCACGGTGCAACATAAGTTGATAATAACCGCAACAGTTTTGAATTTTAATTGAGTGGGTCACTTGAATTTAGCATATGGGGAAAAAATGGTGAGAGAGGAAGAGAATAGTCACTGGTTAGGAGAGGTGACCGTGTAAAGGAAGAACTACAGCAGTAAATAGCCAATTAACTCAGCCAACTGTTGGGCATTAGAAAGAAAAATGTGAATACACAAAAGATGTTGTTTTTTAATACCAAGAGGATTTGTCCTTGATGCTTGAGCACTTGTAATAAACTTATGAATACCCCTAGGCTACATATCATGGAGGAGTGAAATCAGTTAAAGAGCTTTGAGCATCTTTTAAAAACATATGAGGTAGGTGAGGAGGGATTAGAAAATTAGTGAAACTGAAATCAAAGGTGTCTTGAACTCAGTTAACTTGATGTATGTACTCAGACAGGACAATAAAGCAATAGCTATTTAGCACACACATTCACTTACACCTCCCCAAATGTCACTCATTTCAAAGAAGGCTTTTAAAAATCAGTCTTACTAATTTTTAGTTCCATCTCTTATCCAAATGATTCTCTCTTCTAAAGGATGTGAGAGAAAACAAGTTTAATAAGCTGCATGAGGAAGTTAATGTCAGAAAGATAACCCAGGATGATAGTCTGTGTGACTACCATAGGACATCTCGGTATCATTATGCTCAAAGAAAATTTAAAATTACAAAATAATTTTTTATATTTTAAAAAGACATTTTATAAGTAGCATATGAGAATGGCTTTATTAACCTTTTTCTTTGTGTCAGAGAAGTTCTAATTCATGTTTTCCCTTAATTCATATTGAAATAATAAAGATCCCACACTTGGACTTAAGAGAGCTGAGTGGGTGTGAGTGTTGCATATTATAAAAATATCTTTCTTTGCTATCATCCAAATTAAATGTATTTCTTTGTTAAAACACCTTGTGGTAAGGTTTAAACATTCTTTTCTCTAGTATTAATGGAAATGATATGCCCACACACAACCAACATACTTCTAAGAATTTTTTTTTTAATTTGGAATTAAGTGGATTTTCAAAATATACCTTACCATAGAAATCTCTGCTTTGGGACACAAAGGCTAGAAGATGGAACACTTCTATAATGTGGGAAGAAAGGAAGACAGAAATGAAGCTTAAGGAAAGGCAGAGAGGCACGATGGATATGTGTGCAGGTCTGAAGTACACTTGTCTGGATTCTTACTGAGGCTCCATTCAAGGGCAACCTTGAACAAGTCACCCAAACTTTCCTAGCCTCAGTTTCCACATCTGCAAAATGGGCGATAGTGGTTCTCCCCTCATAGGGGTTTTGTAAGGATCAAATAAGTGAATGCAAAGCTCACATAGAGACTGCACATGGTACAGCCTCATTACTGTAAGCCTCATCTATTATTTTCTTCTAAGAGGAGGGCTGTTCCTATGCTGATTTGGGGACTTTCCTTTGGATCACTTAATGTGACTGTGGAAACAGCATTCACTTTGTTGTTTCCTGGGGATAGCAGGCAGTAGAGAAGGTAAGGGAGGTCAAGCCCACTTGTAGCAATATGAGTTCTCCTCTCTACCCTCTAGACCGACATACCATCCCACACTGTTTTTCCTTATTCAGCTCTTTACCCTTTTCTTTCTCACTTTTGTTTCCTTTACCTTCTCCTGTTACTTCAGAATCTTAACAGTTGGGTCAAAGGTAACAGCATTAATTGTGTGAGCCAGAACAAGGAGTTAGGGATTAGTTCAAATCTGAACAGGGGGAGAGGGTTGCATGTTTGAGATCTGGGGTGGTTATTCCCTTGGCTGGTTCTGTCACCCTTGTACATATTCATGGGCACAGTATTTCCGGACTCACTGTGATTATGCCAGAATTAACACACAGCTTTACTTATCTCTTCTATGCAGAATAATCTAAGTGCTAAGAGTATTAGAGAAGATAAATAAGACAAGATCACGTAGCCTAAGGAATGTGTCATCACAGGCATACATGTTAACTGACAGTGCCATGGAGATCTGTGATAAGGGCCATGAGAATTATGGCTCAAAGAATTGAAAGATGAAATAGATAGTTGTAGGCCCAGAAGTCATCTTATCTTTTGGGACTTTTTTTTCTCATGCTCTTGGAAGTAAATTTCAAGCAAAATATGCAGTCTTTTGACTGCATCATCTCCTGCTCATTTTTAAAGTTTAATTTTATAGAATTAACCCCAAAGAAGAAAAAAATATGCATAGATTTAGTTACTGTAACTTTTATTTTTTATTAAAAAAATTTTTTAAACATCTTTATTGGAGTATAATTGCTTTACATTGTTGTGTTAGTTTCTGCTGTATAACAAAGTGAATCAGCTATATGTATACATATATCCCCATATCCCCTCGCTCTTGCATCTCCCTCCCACCCCCTAAGCGACACCTCTAGGTGGTCACAAAGCACCGACTCATCTCCCTGTGCTATGCAGCTGCTTCCTACTAGCTATCTATTTTACATTTGATAGTGTGTATATGTCCATGCCACTCTCTCACTTTGTCCCAGCTTACCCTTCCCCCTCCCCATATGTTCAAGTCCATTCTCTAGGTCTGCGTCTTTATTCCTGTCCTGCCCCTAGGTTCATCAGAACCTTTTTTTTTTTTTTTTTTAGATTCCATATATATGTGTTACCATATGGTATTTGTTTTTCTCTTTCTGACTTACTTCACTCTGTATGACAGACTCTAGGTCCATCCACCTCACTACAAATAACAATTTTGTTTCTTTTTATAGCTGAGTAATATTCCATTGTATATATGTGCCACATCTTCTTTATCCATTCATCTGTCGATGGACACTTAGGTTGCTTCCATATCCTGGCTACTGTAAATAGTGCTGCAATGAACATTTTGGTACATGACTCTTTTTGAATTATGGTTTTCTCAGGGTATATGCCCAGCAGTGGGATTGCTGGGTCATATGGTAGTTCCATTTTTAGTTTTTAAGGAATCTCCATACTGTTCTCCATAGTGGCTGTACCAATTTACATTCCCACCAACAGTGCAAGAGGGTTCCCTTTTCTCCACACCCTCTCCAGCATTTATTGTTTCTAGATTTTTTGATGATGGCCATTCTGACTGGTGTGAGATGATACCTCATTGTAGTTTTGATTTGCATTTCTCTAATGGTTAGTGATGTTGAGCATCCTTTCATGTGTTTATTGGCAATCTGTATATCTTCTTTGGAGAAATGTCTATTTAGGTCTTCTGCCCATTTTTGGAATGGGTTGTTTTTTTGATATTGAGCTGTATGAGCTGCTTGTATATTTTGGAGATTAATCCTTTGTTAGTTGCTTCATTTGCAAATACTTTCTCCCATTCTGAGGGTTGTCTTTTCATCTTGTTTATGGTTTCCTTTGCTGTGCTCTTAAGTTTCATTAGGTTCCATTTGTTTATTTTTGTTTTTATTTCCCTTTCTTTAGGAGGTGGGTCAAAAAGGACCTTACTGTGATTTATGTCATACAGTGTTCTACCGATGTTTTCGTCTAAGAGTTTTATAGTGTCTGGCCTTACATTTAGGTCTTTAATCCATTTTGAGTTTATTTTTGTGTATGGTGTTAGGGAGTGTTCCAGTTTCATTCTTTTACATGTAGCTGTCCAGTTTTCCCAGCACCACTTATTGAAGAGGCTGTCTTTTCTCCATTGTATACTCTGGTCTCCTTTATCAAAGATAACGTGACCATGTGTGTGTGGCTTTATCTCTGGGCTTTCTATCCTGTTCCATTGATCTATATTTCTGTTTTTGTGCCAGTACCTTGTTGTCTTGATTACTGTAGCTTTGTAGTATAGTCTGAAGTCCGGGAGCCTGATTCCGCCAGCTCCGTTTTTCTTTTTCAAGATTGCTTTGGCTATTCAGGGTCTTTTGTGTTTCCATACAAATGGTACAATTTTTTGTTGTAGTTCTGTGGAAAATGCCATTGGTAGTTTGATAGGGATTGCATTGAATCTGTAGATTGCTTTGGGTAGTATAGTCATTTTCACAATGTTGATTCTTCCAATCCAAGACCATGGTATATCTCTCCATCTATTTGTATCATCTTTAATTTCTTTCATCAGTTTCTTATAGTTTTCTGCCTATAGGTCTTTTGTCTCCTTAGGTAGGTTTATTCCTAGGTATTTTATTCTTTTTGTTGCAGTGGTAAATGGAAATGTTTCCTTAATTTCTCTTCCAGATTTTTCACCATTAGTGTATAGGAATGCAAGAGATTTCTGTGCATTAATTTTGTATCCTGCTACTTAACAAAATTCATTGATTAGCTCTAGTAGTTTTCTGGTAGCATCTTTAGGATTCTGTATGTATAGTGTCATGTCATCTGCAAACAGTGACAGTTTTATTTCTTCTTTTCTGATTTGGATTCCTTTTATTTCTTTTTCATCTCTGATTGCTATGGCTAAAACTTCCAAAACTATGTTGAATAATAGTGGTGAGAGTGGACAACCTTGTCTTGTTCCTGATCTTAGTGGAAATGGTTTCAGTGTTGCTCCATTGATAACGATGTTGGCTGTGAGTTTGTCATATATGACCTTTATTATGTTGAGGTAGCTTCCCTCTACGCCTACTTTCTGGAGCGTTTTTATCATAAATGTGTGTTGAATTTTGTCAAAAGCTTTTTCTGCGTCTATTGAGATGATCATATGGTTTTTCTCCTTCAATTTGTTAATATGGTGTATCACATTGATTGATTTGCATATATTGAAGAATCCTTGCATTCCTGGGATAGACTCCACTTAATCATGGTTTATGATCCTTTTAATGTGCTGCTGAATTCTATTTGCTGGTATTTTGTTGTGGATTTTCACATCTCTGTTCATCAGTGATATTGGCCTGTAGTTTTCTTTTTTTGTGACATCTGTGTCTGATTTTGGTATCAGGGTGATGGTGGCCTCATAGAATGATACTGGGAGTGTTCCTCCCTCTGCTATATTTTGGAAGAGTTTGAGAAGGATACGTGTTAGCTCTTCTCTAAATGTTTGATAGAATTAGCCTGTGAAGTCATCTGGTCCTGGGGTTTTGTTTGTTGGAAGATTTTTAATCACAGTTTCAATTTCAGTGCTTGTGATTGGTCTGCTTATATTTTCTGTCTCTTCCTTGTTCAGTCTCAGAAGGCTGTGCTTTTCTAAGAATTTGTCCTTTTCTTCCAGGTTGTCCACTTCATTGGCATAGAGTTGCTTGTAGTAATCTCTCATGATCCTTTGTATTTCTGCAGTGTCAGTTGTTACTTCTCCTTTTTCATTTCTAATTCTGTTGATTTGAACCTTCTCCTTTTATTCTTGATGAGTCTGGCTAATGGGTTATCAATTTTGTTTATCTTCTCAAAGAACCAGCTTTTAGTTTTATTGATTTTTGCTACTGTTTCCTTTCTTTTTCATTTATTTCTGGTCTGATCTTTATGATTTCTTTCCTTCTGCTAACTTTGGTGTTTTTTTGTTCTTTCTGTAATTGCTTTATATGTAAGGTTAGGTTGTTTATTTGAGATTTTTCTTGTTTCTTGAGGTAGGATTGTATTGGTATAAACTTCCCTCTTAGAACTGCTTTTGCTGCCTCCCATAGGTTTTGGGTCATCGTGTATTCATTGTCATTTGTTTCTAGGTATTTTTTGATTTCCTCTTTGATTTCTTCAGTGATCTCTTGGTTATTTATTAGCATATTGTTCAGCCATGTGTTTGTATTTTTTACAGTTTTTTTCCTGTAATTGATACCTAGTCTCATAGCATTGTGGTCAGAAAAGATACTTGATACAACATTAATTTTCTTAAATTTACCAAGCCTTGATTTGTGACCCAAGATACGATATATCCTGGCGAATGTTCCTTGTGCACTTGAGAAGAAAGTGTATTATGCTGTTTTTGGTTGTAATGTCCTATAAATATCAATTAAGTCAATCTTGTTTAATGTGTCATTTAAAGCTTGTGTTTCCTTATTTATTTTCATTTTGGATGATCTGTCCATTGGTGAAAGTGGGGTGTTTAAGTCCCCACTTAAACTATTATTTAACACAATACTATTATTGTGTTACTGTTGATTTCCCCTTTTATGGCTGTTAGCATTTGCCTGTGTATTGAGGTGCTCCTATGTTGGGTGCATAAATTTTTGCAATTGTTATATCTTCTTCTTGGATTGATCCCTTGATCATTATGTAGTGTCCTCCTTTGTCTCTTGTAATAGTCTTTATTTTAAAGTCTATTTTATCTGATATGAGAATTGCTACTCCAGCTTTCTTCTGATTTCCTTTTGCATGGAATATCTTTTTACACCCCCTCACTTTCAGTCTGTATGTGTCCCTAGGTCTGTGGGTCCCTGTGGGTCTCTTGTAGACAGAATATATAGGGGTCTTCTTTTTGTATCCATTCAGCCAGTCTGTGTCTTTTGGTTGGAGCATTCAATCGATTTACATTTAAGGTAATTATCGATATGTATGTTCCTAGTACCATTTTCTGAATTGTTTTGGGTTTGTTTTTGAAGGTCTTTTTCTTTCTCTTGTGTTTCTTGCCTAGGGAAGTTCCTTTAGCATTTGTTGTAGAGCTGGTTTGGTGGTGCTGAATTCTCTTAACTTTTGCTTGTCTGAAAAGTTTTTAATTTCTCCATCAAGTCTGAATGAGACCCTTGCTGGATAATCTTGGTTGTAGGCTTTTCCCTTTCATCACTTTAAATATGTCCTGCTACTCCCTTATGGCTTGCAGAGTGTCTGCTGAAAGAGCAGCTGTTGACCTTATGGGGATTCCCTTGTATGTTATTTGTTGTTTTTCCCTTGCTGCTGTTAATATTTTTTCTTTGTATTTAATTTTTGATAGTTTGATTAATATGTGGCTTGGTGTGTTTCTCCTTGTATTTATCCTTATGGGACTCTGTGCTTCCTGGACTTGATTGACTATTTCCTTTCCCATATTAGGGAAGTTTTCAACTATAATCTCTTCAAATATTTTCTCAGTCCGTTTCTTTTTCTCTTCTTCTTCTGGGACCCCTGTAATTCATATGTTGGTGCCTTTAATGCTATCGAGAGGTCTCTGAGACTGTCCTCAATTCTTTTCATTCTTTTTTCTTTATTGTGCTCTGCAGTAGTTATTTCCACTATTTTATCTTCCCGGTCACTTATCCGTTCTTCTACCTCAGATATTCTGCTATTGATTTCTTCTAGAGAATTTTTAATTTCATTTATTGTGTTGTTCATCACTGTTTGTTTCCTCTTTAATTCTTCTAGGTCCTTGTTAAATGTTTCTTGTATTTTCTCCATTCTATTATCAAGATTTTGGATCATCTTTTCTATCATTACTCTGAATTGTTTTTTAGGTAGACTGCCTATTTCCTCTTCATTTGTTTGGTCTGGTGGGTTTTTACCTTGCTCCTTCATCTGCTGTGTATTTCTCTGTCTTCTCATTTTGCTTAACTTACTGTGTTTGGGGTCTCCTTTTCACAGGTTGCAGGTTTGTAGTTCCTATTGGTTTTGGTGTCTGCCCCCAGTGGGTAAGGTTGGTTAAGTGGGTTGTGTAAACTTCCTGGTAGAGGGGACTGGTGCCTGTGTTCTGGTGGATGAGGCTGGATATTGTCTTTCTGGTGGGCAGGACCGAGTCGGGTGGTGTGTTTTGAGGTGTCTGTGGCCTTATTATGATTTTAGGCAGCCTCTCTGCTAATGTGTGGTGTTGTGTTCCTGTCATGCTAGTTGTTTGGCATAAGGTGTCCAGCACTGGAGCTTGCTGGTCGTTGAGTGGAGCTGGGTCTTAGCATTGAGACAGAGATCTCTGGGAGAGGTCTCGCTGATTGATATTACGTGGGTTCAGGAGGTCTCTGGTGGTCCTATGTCCTGAACTTGGCTCTCCCACCTGTGAGGCTCAGGCCTGATACCCAGATGGAACACCAGGACCCTGTCAGCCACACGGCTGAGAACAAAATGGACAAAAAAGAAGAAGGAAAAATAAAGTAAAATAAAATAATTAAAATAAAAAATTAAAAAAAATTATTAAAATAAAAAAGTAATTAAAAAAAGAGAAACCAAACCAATAAACAAATCCACCAATGATAACAGGTGCTAAAAACTAAACTAAGATAAACATATAAGTCAGAAACTAGTCAGTTGCATACAGCAAACCCCAAGTCTACAGTTGCTCCCAAAATCCACCACCTCAGTTTTGGGGTGATTCGTTGTCTATTCAGGTATTCCACAGATGCAGGGTATATCAAGTTGATTGTGGACCTTTAATATACTGCTCCTGAGGCTGCTGGGAGAGATTTCCCTTTCTCTTCTTTGTTCGCACAGCTCCCGTGGTTCAGCTTTGGATTTGGCTCCGCCTCTGCGTGTAGGTCGCCGGAGGGCGTCTGTTCTTCGCTCAGACAGGACGGGGTTAAAGGAGCAGCTGATTGGGGAGCCCTGGTTCACTCAGGCTGGGGGGGGAGGGTGGGGTATGGAATGTGGGGCGAGCTTGCAGCGGCAGAGGCCAGCATGACGTTGCACCAGCCTGAGGCGCACCGTGTATTCTCCCGGGGAAGTTGTTCCTGGATCACGGGACCCTGGCAGTGGCGGGCTGCACAGGAGGGTGTGTGTGGATAGTGACCTGTGCTCGCACACAGGATTCTTGGTGGCTGCTTAGCAGGCTTAGCATTTCATGCCCGTCTTTGGGGTCCACGCTGATAGCCGCGGCTTGCGCCTGTCTCTGAAGCTCGTTTAGGCGGTGCTCTGAATCTCCTTGCGCACCCCGAAACCATGGCCTCCTGCCTCTTCAGCAGCTCCACACTTTCTCCCAGACTCCCTCCCGGCTAGCTGTGGCGCAGTAGCCCCCTTCAGGCTGTGTTCACGCCGCCAACCCCAGTCCTCTCCCTGGAGTCCGACCAAAGCGCAAGCCTCAGCTTCCAGCCCCGCCCGCCCCGGCGGGTGAGCAGACAAGCCTCTTGGACTGGTGACTGCTAGTCGGCACCCGTCCTCTGTGCGGGAATCTCTCTGCTTTGCCCTCTGAACCCCTGTTGCTGCGCTCTCCTCCATGGCTCTGAAGCTTCCCCCCTGCCACCCCCATCTCCGCCAGTGAAGGTGCTTCCTAGTGTGTGGAAACCTTTCCTTCTTCACGGCTCCCTCCCAGAGGTGCAGGTCCTGTCCCTATTCTTTTGTCTCTGTTTGTTCTTTTTTCTTTTGCCCTACCCAGGTACCTGGGGATTTTCTTGCCTTTTGGGAAGTCTGAGGTCTTCTGCCAGCATTCAGTAGGTGTTCTGTAGGAGTTGTTCCACATGTAGGTGTATTTTTGACGTATCTGTGGGGAGGAAGGTGATCTCCATGTCTTACTCCTCTGCCACTTTGAAGGTCCTCCAGCTACTGTAACTTTTTTAAAGTGTTTTTTAATTGTGAACAAACTAAGCCCAGATGTTTGGAAGAAAGTTAACTAAGTTATAATGTCGACTAAGTGAAATAAGATGACCCATTAAAAATGATAATTATAAAAACACATGACATAATGTTAAGTGAAATCAATATTATAGTTTTAGAAAGAAGAGGAAAAAAGACAATGCTAGTCAGTGTGAAATGTAGGATTATAGTGATTTTTAGTTTTTTCCTGTTTTCCTTAAGTCCACTAAAGTTCTTACAAATGTAGTTTTAAAATAAAATTGAGCTCAGGTACCCAACTACAAGTATCACCAGGAAATAAGTTTACAAAGACACCTTGATCCCTAAAATAGTAAGAAGTCTGTAATTTTTAAAAATTGCAGTATATTTTGTTTACAATATTGTGTACAGCATAGTGATTCAGGTGTACACGTGTACAGCATAGTGATTCATTTTTCTTTGCAGATTATATTCCATTATAGGTTATTACAAGATGTTAGATATAATTCTCTGTGCTACACGGTAAATCCTTGTTGCTTATTGTCTATTTTATATATAGTAGTTTGTATCTGTAAATCCCATACTCCTAATTTGTCTCTTCCTCCCCTCACTGTCCCCTTTGGTAACCATAAGTTTGTTTTCTATGACTGTGAATTTCTGTTTTGTATATAGATTAATTTGTATTATTTTTAGATTCCACATACAAGTGATATCATGTAGTATTTGTCTTTCTATATGACTTATTTCACTAAGCCTAATATTCTCTAGGTCCATCCACCTTGCTGCAAATGGCATATTTCTTTTTTATGGCTGAGTAATACTCCGTTTTATATACATACACACACACATACACCACATCTTCTTAAGCCAATCGTCTGTTTATGGGCACTTGGGTTGCTTCCATGTTTTGACTATTGTAAATAGTGCTGCTGTAATTTTTTAAGAGGACAACTTTCTGGATGCTGAGACCAGGGAAAATTTCTTTACCCCTTTGATTCTCAGATTTCTCATCTGTAAAATAATCTGTGGATGTTGGGAAGATTAAATATGATGATGCATGTAATGCAATTACCATGGTACCTGGAAGTCAGCAATCACACAAAGATCTTAATGAGTTGGTATATTTAGGAGTATTGATGTAATTAATTAAAATATAAAAACATTACTTCAAGGGATAGAAATTCAAAGTGAAAGTTCTGCAAGGTAAATACCAATTTATCGTTATCATGAAAGTCATTTATTTTTGAATAAGAAAATAAGAAATAAGAGGAAACTTTTTCTCAGTATAAAAAATCCAGATCATGGATAGATACAAAATCTAGATGGATAGATTTCCTACAATAAAAAGAATTCATGGGAACAGTGGGGACACCTGCTTGAAAGGTTAATGCTAGACAAGTACAAATAAGTGATGGCCAGGGGGTCAAGAGCTCAAACTCTTAGCCAGTTTGCCTGGGTTCAAGTCCCAACTTTGCTGCATGAACTTGGACACCCTACCTAACTTCAGTTTCACCATCTATAGAGCAGAATTAATAACATCACCTACTTGATACTGTTATGGTAGGAATTAAATGAGTCAATACGTGCAAAGATCCGACAGCAGCACTTGGTACATTAATGAGTGCCATGTAATTTACTTAGAAAATGTGATTATGAAGTTTTAAGCCTTATTATAAGTTTGTTTCCATAATTTTAGCCATTCATCCAGTTTTGATTGGATAAGAAACCACTTACGGTATTAATAAAATAAAATATCATTCTTGGAAAATGTAAGCCTTAATGCTTTTAGATGGTGAAAATCTTCAGATGTGTGTTCTCGAGGTGTAAATACTTATTGAATGAGTATAAGCAAGTCATTCCATAGAGCAGTTTAACACATAGTGACCATATTACACTACCCCCAATTTTATGTCTCTTATAAAGAAATACCACTTCATTCTCAGAAGTGAAGCCATAAGACCTCTGGATGAAAATTAAAACAGTTCACTCAGTTGCTAGGATATTAACTGGAATGGAGGAGTATTGACTGTCAAATGATATTATCAGAAGACTCACCAGCACTCTGCTTATCTCAGATTTAAAAATCAGCAAGCATTCAGGTGCAGACTTAGTACAAATGCATTCATTTGTGATTACAGGTTTTATGAAAGTATTTCCCTGAGGATTTCTATAAATAATTTCTCTTGGTGTAAGTCAACTCCATTTAGATAAGTTTGTATATATAAATATGTAAAGAAAATATGTCTCAAATAGCTCAGTCAGACCCATACCTTTGCTATTATGACGAAACATATTTCATATGTAATAATTTAGTCATCACTGTCACATGGTATTATTGACCAGCCATTGAGCCCATGGCATGAAGGTTTTCACCACATCAGCACAAGATCATTATTTGCTCCCAACTTGCTCTTATTTCCCTCTTTTATCAGATGACCCCACCATGTATTAAGTTACCCTGTTTGATAACACAGGGTCCATCTTCTCCTCATCTTCCTTACACAGTACCCACCTCCCATCCAGTCAGTTACCACACTCTCAGAAGTCTCTCCCCTAAATCTTTTGCTATCCTATTAAAGAACTTGTCATCTTCATCTGTACCATTATAGCACTTTCCTACCTGTTTCTTCCTCTAGTGTCTAATAAATTACTTTAGAAGATGACCTTAAAGCAACTCTTCTAAAATGCAAATTTAATTACAGTGCCAGACACTTCCCATATTGCTCTGCCCATATTCATTCTGAAGGATGTTAAAGATGTTACATTTGGGAAATTCTGGGTTAAATCATGTTGAAACATGATTTTTCATCGTAAGACTTATCAGGGCTTTGGGGATTTATACATTATGATATCCAAAGGGTGTTTTAAAAAATTTTTTTATTTTAATTTAATTCAAAAAACATTTTTGGCCTTGCGGCATGTGGGATCTTAATTCCCTGACCAGGTATCAAACCCACGCCTCCTGCAGTGGAAGTGCAGAGTCTTAACCACTGGACCACCAGGGAAGTCCCCAAAATGGTGTTTTAATGTGTAATTTTTCCTAAACTGTACTGACCAAAAACTTTTTGGAGGGGGGCTGGGGTATAGTACAGAGAGGACTGATGTCCTTCGGAATGGACTTTGTGAAATACCATTTTATTTGCCTCTCTAAATCCGCATTAACCTGTAAGATAAAGCACAAATTCCTTAACATAACTTATAAGAACTTCTACGGTCAGCCTCCTGGTATCACCTTAGCTCCATTTACTGCTCTTGCACACACACTTTTTGTTCTGATCCTGTCAAACTATATTTAGACCCAGTGTCCTGTGTATTGTTATGCCTTACATGCACTGCTCTCTCTCTACCTGAAATATTTTCTCTTACCTTGCCTGCTGGATGCACTCCTCTTTATCCTTCAAGATGAGGGATGGGGTACAAATGACACCTACTCTGTAAATGTTCCTGGACAGACCCAAGCAGTCAGTCTCTTTCTCCTCTATACTTGCTGGTACTTATCTCTCTTGTAATTCTAATCAAATTTTATTAAAAATAAAATATTTGTATATAGTCCCCCTTCTGTACCAGACTAGGGGTTCCTTAATGGTCAGTATTCTTTGATCCTGTGTCCTGGCATCTGGTCCATGATTGATGCTGAGTAAGAAAAGGAATGGTGCTTCTGTAGAGGTAAATGGACACCCTGTTGTCAGAGGAGAGACATACAGTGTAATCAAGTTAAGACTCTAATGAAATCACAGAGGCAAGACTGTGTTTGCTGATTAATACATGGCAACTTCAGACATGAAAACATTTTCAGCAGAAACAGCATCTGAATACCAGTGCCTTTGTCTACTAACAACGATGTCCTCAAATCAAATGGTAAGCATTTGTAACATTGAAGGTTACTTCCTACTTTTTTTCTGCTTTCCTGATCACCATATCTCTGAATAAAAGAGAAAAGAACAGAATGGCCTTCAGAGAGGCTGGAATCGTTATTGAATATGTCACATCTCAGATCTTGGAAGGAGATCAAAGGAGAAACAATAAATAGGGTTTCCCCCCTTTTGATTTAACCACTCACTCTTGCTTAGCTATATAGATCATTCATTTTTGAAATCAAGATAATTGTGGCAACAGCTCTCTGTAAGAAGCAAATAGCAGAGTTGGCTTTATCTCAGGACAAAGTATATTCAGAGAGTAAATTTACTCAGAATAATAGCATTAGAGTTTTTACAATTAAAAGGGGCAAATAGAACCCATATTATTACACGGAAGAAAATGATGCTGGAACAGGGTAAAAGACTTGCCCAGGGTCACAAGAACCAAAAATTTACTTTTTCTAAGTTGCAAAGGTATGTTTTTAGTCATGTTTAAAAATACAACTCACATAAGACTAGAGAAATAAAGCAAAGTAGACTTTAAGATCAGCAGGCAAAATCATATTGTCAAGCTTTTGTCTCTTTACCTTTCATTTGTGTAGAGCATACGTCTTTTAAGTAATTTTTACACTAACTGATGTTTTACAGAGATGCATGGAGAGGGTATCAAGGAAGGATTTAGGAAGAGACGGGTGGTGTTTGTAAATTGGGGCAGGGTGGGCAAATGCTTGGCCAGCCATTGGGGGTGATGGTGGATCACCATCTTGTAAAAGTTTTGCAAGATGAATCTAAAGCATTCTTCTTAAATTTTCATTCGTTTTCGTTTCCTAGTACAGAAGACCACATATTATTGACTCACCACTTAGCATTTTCTTTAAAGTGAGCATTTAAAATTTTGTTAAAAAACAACAGAAAACTTTACCATTTATGGAAGCAGGTTAACTGAGAGATGAGGCAATGGGAAGACAGACGTGAACAGAGATGGTCACAGTAGTAGCTTCTGGTCGTGTTTGCTTAGAGCAGGCCCAGAGATGGATTGGTGGTAGCTGTAAGGACTTTGACGTAATCCTTTTGTGGACTCAGTTGGCTGGCTAAAGGAAGGGCACAACTCCAGGGCTACCGAAATCAGCCACCAGGGTGTGCCTTTGCTGGGATGAGGGCTATCTATGAAGGAGGGAGGGGCTTTCTTTTGATACTTGGGAAGCTTCAGCCAACCTTATCTGAAGGAGAGGTAGGAGGGATAGTTTATCTTTTCTCCTTGCCCTTACCTCCTCTGCACTTTAGAGGCTGCATGAGATTTGATCTTACCATTGTTAGATCAAATCCAGCAACAGTAAAAATTAAAACCAGATCAACAAAATAGTATTTGTTAATAATTTATTGTGCACATAAGAAGAGTTCATGAACTGGGAGCTTTCAAACCCCAACCTGATGTGAAGCTTACAGAATGGCTTGTAAAGTGAAAATGAGAAGTTGGTTAACCTTTATAAAGATTGGTTATTACAGTGGGAATTTCTAGAAGGAAGGAGATTGGTTAAAAGTGTTTATCTTATACTTTAAGGAAGATGACTTTAATTTCTTTTATGATTGCCAGAAACATTTACCAGTGTTTACCTAAATTAAATTTTGCTTATGATTTAGTTTTGCTTACATGGCTTAAATGGTTTGTCTGCTCAGGGGATTTTCAAGTTGAGTCTCCACTTTATATTTTACTTTATTTATTTATTTATTTATTTTACATCTTTATTGGAGTATAATTGCTTTACAATGGTGTTAGCTTCCGCTCCACAACAAAGTGAATCAGTCACATATATACATATGTTCCCATATCTCCTCCCTCTTGCGTCTCCCTCCCTCCCACCCTCCCTATCCCACCCTGTATTTTACTTAAGCACCATCCACACATAAAGCTTTACAAACTATCTAAGGGTATACAAGGCCAGAATGCTAAAGTGCTTTTGCGTTCAACCTCTTAAAAATACTGTTTTGATAGATCATAAGACTTTGGGTAAAACCAAAGCAGCTTCTAGGAGGATAAATTTGGTGGCTGCTGTTTCATTTTAATATGTGTGAAAAGTAATTGAAACTTTAACCTAAAGGAGGATGTCTCAATCTTGGCACTAGTGACATTTTGGACCATACAATGCATTGTTGTAGGCGGCTGTTCTGTGCATTGCGTAATGTTTAGCAACATTTCTGTCCTCTACCAACTAGATGACAGTAACACAACCCCTGGCCCGCCCAGTTGTGACAACTAAAAATATCTCCAGATATTGGCAGATGCCCCCTGGAGGCCAAAATTGCCCCAGGTTGAAAATTACTGACCTAAAGCAGAATGTATTGTTTCCTGCTTACTATGAAGTGAAAACTTGCCTTTGAGTCAGGAAACGTTCAATTAGTGCTGAAATCTCTTTTTCTTTATCCATCACACATGTGTTGAACATCTTACAATTAATCAGATCCTGGGGATACAAAAATAAATAAGAAATTGCCCTTCTGGACTTACATTGTGGTAAGGAAGACAGGTATATGAAATAAATCATTACTGTATAGAGTTCGAGTGTAATTTTGTAGAGGTAAGTTGTGGTGCCACGCAAGCTCCAAGAATGCAGAACCAAGTTCGGAGTGAAGAACTCAGGGAACTTCTGTGATGAAAGGCATCTCTGGATAATTTCAGAGCTGTTTCTCCTGTGTTAGATACATTCCCTGGGAGGTGAGGCCCCTCTTAGCCCCATAGATGCAGGAAAGTCATTGATTTTAGTTATAAGAACCTGCTCCCAATAAAATTGCACAATTTTATGCTGGAAGAAGTTGGTCCTGGTGTGCGACTTTCACAGCACTGTTCTGTGTTGATGTGGCGAGTCATTGTGACAGAGGTGGTCGATATCACAGACTTTCATCATTTTGAGAAATGTGAAATAAGCAAAGTCAACATCAGGCAGTGTCATCACTTTAAAGACAATGAACTGAACTCATGTTACATAAATTCCCAAGAAAAACTATTGTTACCCTAAAATACTGTGTTTCCCTTGTTTAAAGAGCTGAGCGGTCGAGTTAATGAAAAATCATGTGTTTTACCTCCATTGACTATAATTAGAATATCTGAAAGAATAATGTTTTTCTTTTAAGTTAGAAAAGCTGACAGAATAAAGAAACTCAAAATAAAGTTAGCTTGTATCTGAGTTTTCCTTTGCGGAGGCGAACGTTCTAATTTTAAAAATTAAATTTCTGTGTTACAGTGAATTAGTATTATATGTAAAATTTTATTTAGTTAAGTATTTATTGTATAGCTACCAAGTATAAAGGACAGTATTGTGGGACTGTAAACAATGAAGAAGACAGTGTTTACTCTCAAGCACTTATCATCTTGTAGGGAAGATGAGCACTAAATAACCAAGCTAAGTCATCAGAAGGTAAGATTAGTGCTGTAATAGGGGAGTTCAGATGAGAAAGTGAAGAATTATAACTGGTGAATGAAGAAAAACGAGCATCAACCCTTTATCTTTCTGATTTCCTGAGCACAATAATATATATCAGGAATATTTGCAGGTCAAAAGTGTCATCCTTGGGCTTCCCTGGTGGCGCAGTGGTTGAGAGTCCGCCTGCTGATGCAGGGGACACGGGTTCGTGCCCTGGTCCGGGAGGATCCCACGTGCCCCGGAGTGGCTGGGCCCGTGAGCCATGGCCAATGAGCCTGCGCGTCTGGAGGCTGTGCTCTGCAACAGGAGAGGCCACAACAGTGAGAGGCCTGCGTACCGCCAAAAAAAAAAAAAAAAAAAAGTGTCATCCTCTAGTATTAGTAAAGCTGGTAGAAAGCTATGATATGGTTTTAGTAGATTGTTCTCAAATTCAGTTTTCTCTTCAAACAAAACAGTAACAGGAAACTTCCTCTAAAAATGCAAGAATACCCTCTCTTGCCTTCCATTTTTCCTTCCAATTATTCTGCCTTTTTCCCTATCTTAGGACCATTTCATATGCACCTTCAGTTCTGTCCCTCTGCTCTTGGCTCCCGCACGGCACTCTGCTGGCTCCTTCTCATGTTTTACATCACAGCTTAAATGTCACTGCCTAGAAAAGGTCCTTATTTACATTTATTCACTTCCTCCATTACACTTCAAAGCATTACGTGAAAGTAGGATCCTTGTCTATTTTGTTCACTAATATATCCTTGAACAAGGCACAAGAAATAGTGTATACTTTGAATGCGTAGACAAATACATCTCTTCAAGTGTTTATCCCTACACTAGATTACATATAAGCTTCTTAAGGGCAGGATAAATGTCTGTTTTGGTCACCGTCGTATAACCATTACCTAGATCAGTGCCCAGTTCAACGAAGATTTTAAAGAAATATTTTTTTAAAGATGGAAATGAATTAATCAAGGTCTAGTTCAGGTAAAAAGCAAAAAAGGAAAACAAGGGCAATAATAATAATAAAAACATATGATCCTACCAATAGCTTGCCAATAGGTATGGGAAGGAAAAGTAAACATTTGATTACGCAATTTTAAAAAAGTATAGCTTCAAGGTTAAATACATGTAATCATCTCAATTTGAATTTATTATGGTAAAATTCCTTAAACATCATTTATTAAAGCAGATGTAATAATTTTAAACATACTCCCTCTCCACCATAGAATTGCGGCTGATAATCCATTATTAATATTCCTTATGAATCTCTCATTACTCTAAGTTAAATAATCAGTGTTGTTAATGGGGTTTACTCTGTTAATGGCAGTGGGGAGTTACCAAGCCTTAAACTATGGACCACGTGAAAGACCGATATTCACATTGTATAGTTTTATCAGTCTAAAATGATTCTCAATATTGGCCACCAGATGGCAGTGTATGGGAAAACTTTCCCACTTCAAAAAGAATTCTTTCTTCAGCCACTTGATGGCATCTCTTCATTGTTTTCAAGAACTCTTGACCCACTCATCTTGATTCCTTTTGTGTTCCCTGTCTGCACCGCTTTCCTCCTGCAGTTCTTCCCTATCACATGGACTCCCACGTGCAATGCTAGTCATGCATATATCCCTAAAGAGAAGGTCTTTAGGACATTCCTTTGAATGATATTCATTGTGAAAAATTTCCACTCTAATTGTTTAAAATGTACTTTAAAGAAGAATTTTTTTCTTGTATTTTAAAGGCAACAGAAAGCTGCATAGGATTCTTTAAACATTATGAGAAAATTATATATATATATATATATACACACATATATACATATATACACACACACATGCATATTTATAATGGAAAAAATGTGTGTGAGCAAATGATGTTTTTGTTGAAAGGCTTTAGGATTAGCTTGTACAATAGCATCACGTTTTTGAACTATAATATTATGATTCCATATAGGGGCTTTAAGCTCTGCCCTTCATAGGAAAATATAGACTGTTTACACCTCTTTGGCCTATTAAAAATTCCTGATTAAAAAAAAAATTAGGGTGAAATGTAGAACTACATCAGCATTCCAGTGTAATTTAGACTTTGATTTTATAGTGTTTGCAGGCAAATTAACCTTTTAAAGTATGTATATATGTGTGTGTGTGTGTGTGTGTGTGTGTAGGTATTTTTGAGCCTAAGCCCCACCCTCCACAGCCCCCAGGGCCTTTTCCAGCCCTGTGGGTCCTGAGCATTGGCCCCACCCACTGTCCAAACCTCGGCCTTGCTTAGGCCCCGCTCTCCACAGCCAAGGCCTTTTTATCGCCCCCCATTTTTTTTCTTCTCCCTCCTCCTCTTTTTTACTATGGTGGTACTGTTGTACCTTCCAGTTGTTGATTCATCTATATTTTTATTTTTAAATTCTTTCTAACATATCTGTTAGTTTCCTAGTCTAATTTTATTTTTTCTTTGTTATTGTCTCTCTCTCTTTTTTTTTTTTGCAGTACGCAGGCCTCTCACCATTGTGGCCTCTCCTGCTGTGGAGCACAGGCTCCAGACGTACAGGCTCAGTGGCCATGGCTCACAGGCCCAGCCGCTCCGCGGCATGTGGGATCCTCCCAGACCGGGGCACGAACCCGCGTCCCCTGCATCGGCAGGCGGACTCTCAACCACTGCACCACCAGGGAAGCCCTCTCTTTTTTTTTTTTGCTACCCCACACGGCTTGTGGGATCTTGGTTCTTGAGCCAGGGCTCAGGCCGAAGCTCCTGCAGTGGGAGCTCTGAGTCCAAACCACTGGACTAACAGAGAACCTCATACCCCAGGGAATATCCATCGGAGTGAGGTCTCATGGAGTTCCTCATCTCAGCACGAAGACCCAGCTCTACCCAACAGCCTACAAACTCCGGTGTTGAAAGCCTCAGGCCAAACAGCCAGTAAGACAGGAACACAATCCCACTCATTAAAAAAAAAAAAAATGAGATGGCAAAAAAAGATGTCACAGATGAAGGAGCATCTGAATGCCTACCTTGTAGGCAAGGTAAAAGCCTACAAGACCAAATAAATGAAGAAAAAATAGGCAATCTACCTGAAAAAGAATTCAGAGTAATGATAGTAAAGATGATCCAGAATCACAGAAATAGAATGGAGGCATGGATTGAGAAAATACAAGAAATGTTTAACAAAGATCTAGAAGAGAACTAAAGAACAAACAAACAGAGATGAATAACACGATAACTGAAGTGAAAAATGCACTGGAAAGAATCAATAACAGAATAACTGAGACAGAAGAATGAATAAGTGATCTGGAAGACAAGATGGTGGAAATAACTGTCAAGGAGCAGAATAAAGAAAAAGAATGAAAAGAATTGAAGACAATCTCAGACACCTCTGGGACAACACTAAACACACCAACATTTGAATTATAGGGGTCCCAGAAGAAGAAGAGAAAAAGAAAGGGACTGAGAAAATATTTGAAGGGATTATAGTGGAAAACTTCCCTAACATGGGAAAGGAAATAGTCACCAAGTCCAGGAAGCACAGAGAGTCCCATACAGGATAAACCCTAGGAAAAACACACCAAGACACATATTAATCAAACTAATAAAAATTAAATTCAAAGAAAAAATAGTAAAAGCAGCAAGGGAAAAGCAAAAGATAACATGCAAAGGAATTCCCATAAGGTTATCAGCTGATTTTTCAGCAGAAACTTTGCAGGCCAAAAGGGAGTGGCAGGAGATACATAAAGTGATGAAAGAGAAAAATCTACAACCAAGATTACTCTACCCAGCAAGGATCTCATTCAGATTTGATGGAGAAGTCAAAACCTTTTCAGACAAGCAAAAGCTAAGAGAATTCAGCACCACCAACCAGCTTTACAACAAATGCTAAAGAAACTTCTCTAGGCAGGAAACACAAGAGAAGAAAAAGACCCACAAAAACAAACACAAAACAATTAAGAAAATGGTAATAGGAATATACATATTGATAATAACCTTGAATGTAAGTGGATTAAATGCCCCAACCAAAAGACACAGACTGGCTGAATGGATACAAAAACAAGACCCCTATATATGCTGTCTACAAGAGACCCACTTTAGACCTAGGGACACATACAGACTGAAAGTGAGGGGATGGAAAAAGATATTCCATGAAAATGGAAATCAAAAGAAAGCTGGAGTAGCAATACTCGTAACAGATAAAATAGAATTTAAAATAAAGACTGTTAACAAGAGATAAGGAGGGACACTACATAATGATCAAAGAATCAATCCAAGAAGAAGATACAACAATTATAAATGTTTATGCACCCAACATAGGAGCACCTCAACACATAAGGCAAATGCTAACAACCATGAAAGGAGAAATCGACAGTAACACAATAATAGTAGGGGACTTTAACACCCCACTTACACCAATGGACAGATCATCCAAGCAGGAAATAAATAAGGAAACACAAGCTTTAAATGACACAATAGACCAGATAGATTTAATTGATATTGATAGAATATTCCAACCAAAAGTGGCAGAATACACTTCTTCTCAAGTGCACAAGCAACATTCTCCAGGATAGATCACATCTTGGATCACAAATCAAGCCTTGGTTAATTTGAGAAAACTGAAATCATGTCAAGTATCTTTTCCGACCACAGTGCTATGGGACTAGATATCAATTACAGGAAAAAAACTGTAAAGAATATAAACAGGTGGAGACTAAACAATATGCTACTAAAAAACCAAGAGATCACTGAAGAAATCAAAGAAAAAATTAAAAAATACATAGAAACAAATGACAATAAAAGCACAATGACACAAAACCTATGGGATGCAGCAAAAGCAGTTCTAAGAGGGAAGTTTATAGCAATTCAATCTCACCTCAAGAAACAAGAAAAATCTCAAATAAACAATCTAACCCTACACTTAAAAGAACTAGAGAAAGAAGAACAAAGAAAACCCAAAGTCAGTAGAAGGAAAGAAATCATAAAGATCAGAGCAGAAATAAATGAAATAGAAATGAAGAAAGCAATAGCAAAGATCAATAAAATTAAAAGCTGGATCTTTGAGAAGATAAACAAAATTGATAAACCCTTAGCCAGACTCATCAAGAAAACAAGGGAGAGGACACAAATCAATAAAATTAGAAATGAAAAAGGAGAAATCACAACTGACACCACAAAAATACAAAGGATTATAAGAGTCTACTACAAGCAACTATATGCCGATAAAATGGACAACCTCGCTGAAATGGACATATTCTTGTAAAGGTGCAATTTTATAAGACTGAACCAGGAAGAATTAGAAAATATAAACAGACCTATCACAAGCAATGAAATAGAAACTGTGATTAAAAATCTTCCAACAGGGCTTCCCTGGTGGTGCAGTGGTTGAGAGTCCGCCTGCTGATGCAGGGGACACGGGTTCGTGCCCCGGGCTGGGAAGATCCTACATGCCGCGGAGCGGCTGGGCCCGTGAGCCATGGCCGTTGAGCCTGCGCGTCTGGAGCCTGTGCTCCGCAGCGGGAGAGGCCACAACAGTGAGAAGCCTGCGTACCAAAGGAAAAAAAAAATCTTCCAACAAACAAAAGTCCAGGACCAGATGGCTTCACAGGCGAATTCTATCAAATATTTAGAGAACTAACACCCATCCTTGTCAAACTCTTCCAAAAAAATTGCAGAGGGAGAAACATTCCCAGATTCATTCTACGAAGCCACCATCACCCTGATACCAAAACCAGGAAAAGATATCACATAAGAAGAAAATTATAAACCAATGTCACTGATGAACATAGATGCAAAAATCCTGAACAAAATACTAGCAAACAGAATCCAACAACACATTAAAAGGATTATATACCATGAGCAAGTGGGATTTATACCAGGGATGCGAGGATTCTTCAGTATACGCAAATCAATCAGTGTGATACACCACATTAACAAATTAAGGACTAAAAACCATATGATCATCTCAATAGATGCACAAAAACTTCAGACAAAATTCAACACCCGTTTATGATAAAAACTCTCCAGAAAATTGGCATAGAGGGAACCTATCTCAACATAATAAAGGCCATATATGACAAATGCAAAGCACACATCATACTCAATGGTGAAAAACTGAAAGCATTTCCACTAAGATCAGGAACAAGACAAGGATGTCCACTCTTGCCACTCTTACTCAACATAGTTTTGGAAGTCCTAGCCACAGCAGTCAGAGAAGAAAAAGAAATAAAAGGAATAGAAATTGGAAAAGAAGAAATAAAACTTTCACTGTTCGCTGATGACATACTATAAATAGAAAATCCTAAAGATGCCACCAGAAAGCTACTAGAACTAATCAATGAATTTTGTAAGATTGCAGGATACAAAGTTAATGCACAGAAATCTCTGGCATTCCTATACACCAACAATGAAAAATCAGAAAGAGAAATTAAGGAAACACTCCCATATACCACTGCAACAAAAAGAATAAAATACCTAGGAATACACCTGCCTAAGGAGGCGAAAGACTTGTACTCAGAAAACTATAGAACACTGATGAAAGAAATCAAAGATGACATAAACAAATGGAGAAATATACCATGTTCTTGGATTGGAAGAATCAATATTGTGAAGATGACTATACTACCCAAAGCAATCTACAGATTCAATGCAATCCCTATCAAACTACCAATGTCATTCTTCACAGAATTAGAACAAAAATTTTTACAACTTGTATGGAAACACGAAAGACCATGAAAAGCCAATGCAATCTTGAGAAAGAAAAACAGAGTTGGAGGAATCAGGCTTCCTGACTTCAAACTATACTACAAAGCTACAGTAATCGAGACAGGATGGTACTGGCACAAAAACAGAAATATAGATCAATGGTACAGGATAGAATGCCCAGAGATAAACTCACACACATATGGTCACCTAATTTACGATAAAGGAGGCCAGAGTATACAATGGAGGAAAGACAGCCTCTTCATAAGTGGTGCTGGGAAAACTGGACAGCTACGTATAAAAGAATGTTATTAGGACACTACCTAACACCTTTCGCAAAAGTAAACTCCAAATGGATTAAAGACCTAAATGTAAGACCAGACACTATAAAACTCTTAGAGGAAAACATAGGAAAAACACTCTTTGACATAAACCACAGCAAGATCTTTTTAGACCCACCTCCTAGAGTAACGAAAATAAAAACAAAAATAAACAAATGGGACTTAATCAAACTTAAAAGCTTTTGCACAGCAAAGGAAACCATAAAAAAGACAAAAAGACAACCCTCAGAATGGGAGAAAATATTTGCAAGTGAAACAACAGACAAAGGATTAATCTCCAAAATATACAAACAGCTCATGGAGCTCAGTATTAAAAAACAAACAATCCAATTAAAAAATGGGCAGAAGACCTAAATAGACATTTCACCAAGGAGACATACAGATGGCCAAGAGGCACATGAAAAGATGGTCAGCATCAGTGATTATTAGAGAAATGCATATCAAAACTACAATGAGGTATCACCTCACGTCAGTCAGAACGGCCATTATCAAAAAATCTGGAAGTAGTAAATGCTGGAAAGGGTGTGGAGAAAACGGAACCCTCCTGCACTGTTGGGAATGTAAACTGATACAACTGCTATGGAAAACAATATGGAGGTTCCTTAAAAAACTAAAAATAGAACTGCCATATGACCCAGCAATCCCACTACTGGACATATACCCAGAGAAAACCATAGTTCAGAAAGAGACATGTGCCACAATGTTCACTGCAGCACTATTTACAATAGCCAGGACATGGAACCAACCTAGATGTCCATTGACAGATAAATGAATAAAGAAGATGTGGCACATATATACAATGGAATATTGCTCAGCCATTAAAAGAAACGAGGGGCTTCCCTGGTGGTGCAGTGGTTGAAAGTCTGCCTGCCGATGCAGGGGACACGGGTTCATGCCCCGGTCCAGGAAGATTCCACATGCCGTGGAGCGGCTGGGCCCGTGAGCCATGGCTGCTGAGCCTGCGCGTCTGGAGCCTGTGCTCCACAACGGGAGAGGCCACAACAGTGAGAGGCCCACGTACCGCCAAAAAAAAAGAAACGAAATTGAGTTATTTGTAGTGAGGTGGATGGACCTAGAGTCTCATACAAAGTGAAGTAAGTCAGAAAGAGAAAAACAAATACCGTATGTTAACACATATGTATGGAATCTAAAAAAGAAAATGGTACTGATGAACCTAGTTGCTGGTCAGGAGTAAAGATGTAGACATAGAGAATGGACTTGGGGACACGGAGTGGGAGGGAGAAGCTGGGGCGAAGTGAGAGTAGCATCGACATGTATACACTATACCGAATGTAAAATAGCTAGTGGGAAGCAGCAGCATGGCACAGGGAGATGAGCTTGGTTCTTTGTGATGACCTAGAGGGGTGGGATAGGGAGGATGGGAGGGAGGCTCAAGAGGGAGGGGATATGGGGACATGTGTATGCATGTGGCTGATTCACTTCAGCGTACAACAAAAACTAACACCGTATTGTGAAGCAATTTTACTCCAATAAAGATTTATGTTAAAAAAAAAAGATGCTCCAGATAAGTTTAGCTATTAACCAGCAGTTTGCAAATAAATGACCAAGTTTTGCAAATGCTGTTTTTAAGTCAGAGAGTGTATTCCACATGAAACATTATTTGCATTGCCTACTGTTTAAAAGCAAATCATAAACATCTTAAAGCTCATTAGAGTTGATCTGCTTTGAAATAAATCTGTTTTCATATTCTTCCCTCATGAAGATTTTATCTGTGTATCCTCAAATGGCTTTTCTTTGTACTTTGTGCTATAAGGCTCTTTTTTTCCACAATTCACAGAACTTGTATTTATGATCTTGAGGGCTCTTTCAAAATGTTGGTGTTTAGGGAAGTTGACAACCCTAGGGAGCTATGTAAGTGCATAACAATAATTGGATGTGCATTATAACACAGACCAGGGCTCTGTTAAAAGTGCCTTGGAGACTTCCCTGGTGGTGCAGTGGTTAGGAATCCGCCTGCCACTGCAGGGGACACAGGTTCGATCACTGGTCCAGGAAGATCCGACATGCCGCAGAGCAACTAAGCTCGTGCACCACAACTACTGAAGCCTATGCACCTAGAGCCAGTGCTCCAGAACAAGAGAAACCACTGCAACCAGAAGCCCGCGCACCACAACTAGAGAAAGCCCGCGCGGAGCAGCGAAGACCCAATGCAGCCAAAAATAAATTTAAAAATAATAATAATAGTAAGTTTTAAAAGTACCTTTGCTGAATGGGAGAATCAATCAGAAAATGAGAGACATTGGTAATTAGCTGAGAATAGGAGCTTTCTCCTATGCCCCGCCCCTTTAAATCAGTTAAGATGGGATTTGCTTCAACTAACAACAAACAAAAACTTAAAGTAACGTGTAAGAAAAATGTGTTATCTCATATAGAAGAGAGGGCTGAGGTGTGATGTTTCCAGGGTTGGTTAACATAGAACCTGACAGATATCCTTTCTGTCTTCCCCTTCTAGCATTCCCAACCTGTCAGCATTGTCTTCTGGCTTGTCCCCTCACGGTTAATAGATGATTGTATCTTTCCAGAAGCCACATTCAAACACCAGAATGTCCAGAGAAAAAAAGATAATGTTTAACCATACCCAGAGGTCCTGCAGGCAACTCCCTCAGGTCTCATTGGCCAGAACTTGTTGTATGTATACTCCTTTCTAAACCAATCCATTCCTGCTATTTCCTCTGCAAAGCAATTTGATTTCCATGATGGCTCAGACTATTTAGTTTACCACTGAGTCACATAGTGGAGGGGAGAATTTTCCAGTGAGAAACAGACAAGAAGGGTGGATGGGCTTAGGGTAGACAACCAATAATTTCTGGTGCCCTACCTTTTTCTCACTTGGTGGAGGTGTGGGAGAGCTTGGAAAAATTCGGTAATCAGATAAGAGGGAGAGTTTGCTTAAAATCTCAGTAGTTGTAATGTTCTTGGCTCGTGGACCCTTTGGGAATGATGATCCATTAGCCTTTGAGATTGTGCTGTCAGCTCAGGAAAAACTGGTCTCCTATTTATTCCCTCAAATATTTCGCTATTATATCAGCTTTAAAATCTTCACTCTAGCTAGTAAAATAGAGTATTTATAAAATGAAGACTTGGGATTCTGGGCCTCCTTGTTTTAAACCCTAGTTCATAAATGTTGGATTTCATATTTCTGCCAGGAATGGTGATTCTAGACCATCAGTAATTATCAGGCAGGAGAAGGGAATCTATCCTGTATTCCACTAGCCAGTTTCCCACAGCAGCTGTTCCCTCACACTGGGCTGATTACCTTGTATCCCTGAGAAAATAAAGGTCAGCTCATAGGTTGATCCTCCCTTTGTCATTTCTGAGTCTCTCCTCCTTCCCTCTCATTTTCAAGTATGGAATACCTCTCCTCCCTTCCTATTTCCTCCGCTAGTGTTTTTGATTCTTTTCTTTCCTGACTCCTTGAGCTCTGTCATTCCAGTCCTTCTCCAGGTCACCTGGGCTGGACACTTTGGACTTTGACCCCCACATGCAATGAGGTGCCAATTTCTATTCTTCTCCTCAGGTATCACTCATTCCTTCCTGCTGCCACTGTTGTCTCGTACTGAAATAATTTTAGGTTCTTGGAGCTCAGATTATGTTCCTTTAATCGAGTTGTGCAGTAGTCTGGCATTTGAAATAGAGTTTCTATTTTGCTATTTTTTATCTTTATTAAGTATTCTGAGAGGTAACCTTTTGGTGAGCTATATTTGCTTTGCAGTACACTAGAATTGCAGGATGCACATAAAACCTGAAGAGGCTGAAATGGTAGCAACTAACTACCAAGTGCAGAGAGAGCACTGATTAAAGTGTCTTACAATTAAATCTTCCTTATATTAGGGTAGATAAATTAGAACTGTGTGAATTTACAGGGGCCAATTTTGAGATGACAAAATAAATCCCATTATTATTTACTCCCTAAAATTAGATTGATAGTATTGTAGGCAAATGTCAGTTAATTTTGTGAAACCAGCTATTTGTCTAAATGGCTATTAAATAGGGCCAATTCAATTCTGGGTGCTTTTCATTAAAGCCATTGTTTACTCTTCTTTTTTTCCTTTTAGTTGAAAATCTCAATCCATTTTATATTATTGCCAAGACTGAAGGGCTTGGGGAAACATCTCATTTTCCAGAACCATATGCTAAAACGTGTAAAGGGGAAGAACCTTAAGTAATTTTATTTAGTTTGTACACAACTCTCTGTTCACTGTTCTACTCGTTTTCATTGATTTCATCCATTCACAAATCCAAAATATGATCAGTCTTATTTGCAGACATGACAAACATGCCTTTTTTCTAATTGTTTCTAAAATATAAATACTTTGAAAATTAAAAAAAAATCATTTAAGTATCTACAAACTCTAGAGAAGAACATAAAACATTCCGGCAAAACCATTTTAGTGTTAGAACTTTTATTGAATTTACTTTTCCACCTATCAGTGGATCAAGTAAAGGGTACATTAGGCAACCAAATAAGGGTCCAAATTATTCAGCAATCCATTTCCCAAACCCTCATTCAAGTCCCATAATTTTAAAAGTTTTAAAACTATTTAAAACCCCAGCCCTACTCTAATCCCTTCCTTCTCAACTGATGATCTTGGATTCTGCTTCACTGAGAAAATACGAGCCATTCTTTATTAACTTCATGAGATGTCCTTACCACTTCTTTTCTGTAAATCTCTTTTCCATTCTTTCCCTCTCTGGGGAAGTTGAGCCCTCCTCTTTTCCAACATAAACTCCAAACCCATGTATTTGATAACATTTATTCCTGTCTCCCGAGCCTTTGGCCACTATCCTTCTAGTTGTCCAGGCTACACACTTCCAAATCATTGTCAGCCCCGATTGGGAGCCCCTTATCAAGTGATTACTCATCCCAGTTTATTCAACTTCTCCATAATTCTATCAAATTCTTTGCATTTCCACCACTACTGCCCTGTGTAAAACCCAGCTCATCTGCACATCCTTGGCACTACTAATTTATTCTTCTTACGAATTCCTTCAGCTATGTTCTCAAAACAATTAAAATTACGTTATTCCTTGCCTCAACAAAATTCATCAGTGCCTCCCTGTGGTCTAAAGATAAAATTCAGATGTCTTCACATTTCATTCATACTCTTGCTTAGTCTGACATAAAACTACTTTTCCAACATCTTCTCCCAGAGTATTCTTCATTCTACCCACCTTGGACTTGCCCACGATGTACCAGTCACTCTGACTGTCCTGCCTCTGCTCATGTTGTTCTAGCAACCCAGGAAGTCCTCCCCACCAACCTGAACTACTGAAGTCCTACTTACCTTTCAAGATCCACTTCAAATGCCATCTGGAGTTTCATAAACTCCTTCTCTTGATCCTTCGTTGAGAATTAACCCAACATTCCCTGTACTCCTAAACTAAATTTCTTATAGTGCTATCAAATCACTTCACTTATCCTGCTTTTTATTGTATCCAATAGTACATTTGTATTTTCCTCCATGAATGACACATCTTTTGAAGATGGTGACTATATCTGATTTATCTTTGTAGCTATTCTCACTTCCCTGCCCCAAGCACTTAGCAGAGTGTTTTGTACAAAGCAAGAACTCAGTAACATTTGCTGGAATGAAATTACCTGTTATTCAAATAGTCTGGCTTACATTTTGATGTGATCTTTATAATTTCATGGCATTTACAATGAAAAGTAAAGCACAGTGTTCAACCTTCTAGTGTTCAATGCACTGGTTTGCCTCAAATGATCTTTGATATGTCTGAATACTGATCGTCTTAGCATTCAAGGCAGCATGACAGGGCTTAGGGTACCTTGAATGATTTACCCCAATATGCATTACAAACATTGTCATTTGCTATGTTAACTGTGATTTGAAATGGTTGTCAGAGTGCTTAAAAGCATGGGTATTGCAATCAGAATGGCTGGATTTGAAATCAAACTGCCACTCACTCTTTTAAGGCTCCAACTTTTGAGTCTTAGTTTTAGTTTTAGACTCGGGTGAGAGGGGTCCCTGCTTTAGAAAGCTCTGCTTTTCCTCTGGCCACACCTTTCTTCACAAGATGAAGAGTTCATGCGACCAAAAGGATGTTCTTACCTGGAGCCTGTATCTCCACTTTTAGAACATGCTTCTGGATTCCTGAGGCCTTTTATGCACATGACCTTGTACCCACTTCCAGGTCCTGCAAAGGCCTCTCTCCTCACCTGTCTTCCCATGGATAGACCACAGGAACAAAGTGTCCGCCAGGGAGAGCTATTTGATGGGGCAGGGACTGAGCTTGGACATGGGAGCTGCGCTGTCCACAGACCCTTGCAGTATGGGACATGGCCTAGGGTGGGAGATAAGGGAGGTAGGCTGGGGAGTGGGGGTCCAGAATGATCTTTTCCCATATCTCTGCATTCTTGTGTGGAATCCGAGGAATTAAAAAATTCAAGCCTGATCTTACGTGTTTTTGATGTTATATTGCCAAGATAAGAGTAGAGAACGTATTTTATTTAACAGTTTATTAGCTTGGTTTATAACTTTTGAGTATTTGGACTCAAAGTGTCTGGGTCCCCATTTGTCTTCCTCCCTAAGCCTTGCATATGTTATAGGCTATAAAACTGAGATAATTAACACTTCTTCCCTTACAGTCTGACACTGCAGATTAATTATGATAATGTAATCACAGCACATTGGTTCTTAGTAAGTGATCAGTAAATACAAGCTCCCATTAATAATAATTTATTCCTCCATTTGTTTGTTCAAAATATTTTTATTGAGTACTTACAATGGATTAATCACAATTTTATGTGAAAACAGACAAGATTCCTGCCCTCATGAAGTTTATATCTTAGAGAGACAGTGAAAACTTGAACAGAAAAATTGCAAGTTATGCCAAAAGCAATAAAAAGATGAGATGATAATCTAGAGAGTGATAGCACAGCACTGGGCATCCAGGAAAGTACTCCATCAGGAGGTGACATTTGAACAATGGAAATGACAGTAGCTGTCAGGAAGCTCCACCCAAAGGCTGGGACGTGAGAATTCCAGGTGGTGGGAACAGCAGATGCAAAGGCTCTGGGACCCAAATTAGTTCAGTAAGATTGGGGGCATTGAGGGCCAGTGTACAATGAGCTGTGCCTTCCCCTGTACCCCAGCTACACTAGTGTGGTATGATATTGGTAAACAGGGACAAGATTATTCATATTTAACAGGATCAGCAGCTTGCATTTTACTTTGAGCAGATGGACAATTACTGGAGGACTTTCAGCAGAGGTGTGATAAGGTCTCATTCATACTTTTTAATTTTGTTTGAATTTAATTTATTTTTTTATACAGCAGGTTCTTATTAGTTATCCATTTTGTACATATTAGTGTATATATGTCAATCCCAATCTCCCAGTTCATCACCACCACCCCTACCCCCACCACTTTCCCCCCTTGGTGTCCATACATTTGTTGTCTACATCTGTGTCTCCATTTCTGCCCTGCAAACCGGTTCATCTGTACCATTTTTCTAGATTCTACATATATGTGTTAATATATGATATTTGTTTTTCTCTTTCTGACTTACTTCATCTGTATGACAGTCTCTAGATCCATCCACATCTCTACAAATGACCCAATTTCGTTCCTTTTTATGGCTGAGTAATATTCCATTGTATATATGTACCACATCTTCTTTATCCATTCGTCTGTCGATGGGCATTTATGTTGCTTCCATGACCTGGCTATTGTAAACAGTGCTGCAATGAACATTGGGGTGCTTGTGTCTTTTTGAATTAGGTCTCATTCATACTTTTGAAAGCTCAGTCTGGTTGCAGTATGGAGAATGGATGATAAAAGTGATGAGGGCAATGATGGATAATGAAAGTATTAGAGTAGAGCTAGTAAAATTAGTGGGGAGGCTATTACAGAAGGCCCAGGCAAAGAGTAGTTGTGGTAATGATAACAATGGTCATAGTAATAGAAGTAGAACTAATAATAATTATAAAAAGTAACATCAGCATTAATATCAGTAATAAGAGCAATAAATAACAGCAATGATGATAATATAGAATTATCTTTCTTTGTCAGGTTCTGAATTGAATACTGTAGAATTAAATTTTTAGGTAGCCAACTTAAATTGATTTCTGTTTTTATTGAAGTATAGTTGATTTACAATATTAATTTCAGGTGTACAGCATAGTGATTCAGTGCTTTTACAGTTTACATTCCTTTGAAAGTTATTACAAAAAACATAAAAGTTATTACAAGATAATAACTGTGATTCCCTGTGCTGTACAATATATCCTTGTTGCTTATCTGTTTTATATACAGTAGTTTGTATCTCTTAATTTCATCCCCCTGTCTTGCCCCTGCCCCCCTTCCCTCTCCCCACTGGTAACCACTAGTTTGTTTTCTATATCTGTGAGTCTATTTCTGTTTTCCTATATAAATTCATTTGCAATACTCTTTAGATTCCACATATAAGTGATATCATACAGCATTTGTCTTTCTCTGTTTGACTTACTTCACTAACCATAATATTCTCTAGGTCCATCCATGTTGCTGCAAATGGCAGAATTTCATTCTTTTTTATGGCTGTGTAATATTCCTGTGTGTGTGTGTGTGTGTGTGTGTGTGTGTGTACACATCACATCTTCTTTATCCGTTCATCTGTCTGATGGACATTTAGGTTGCTTCCACATCTTGGCTATTGTGAATAGTGCTGCTGTGCACATTGGGGTGCATATATCTTTTCGAATTAGCGTTTTCATTTCTTTTGGATATATACCCAGGAATGGAATTGCGTCAAGATCTAAGTTCCTTCATTGAAATGTTGTTCTGTTAACAAAAGTCAATCTTAAATGAATAGGTCATTTTCTCTATTTAACCCATTAAGGATCTAGACTTTTCAGAGCAGGGCTATACAGTTATAGAGGGTGTTTGGCTACGGGGAATCATACACTTCCTCAGCTAACTGATCATTTCACAGGGTCAGCCTTTTAGAGCTGAAACTCATCCTGTGGGTCCTGTGGATCATTTGCCAGTGAACAAACTGCCTCTGAGGATTTAGTGACCTAAGCTGGAGATGCCCCGATTTCTTTGTGGCTTCTAGTCTGTATCACAGCCACCCTCTGTACATAGCCCAGTACCTTGTGCTGCTGAAGGACAATGGAAACTTATGCCTGAAATATTGCTTTCCACATCTGTCTGCCACAAAAAAACTATTTAAAGCTGTTGAGAGGCAGTGATTTCCCAAGTTGACACATATGCAAATGTGAGAGATGCTTTTGTCTTAAAGTCTCCTTCCAAAAGCAATGTATATCTGAGTCATCCTGATTCTGTGTGCTCAGTGTTGAAATGAGCATTGCTGCTGGATGTCTGATGAAATGAATGTCCTGAATAAAGTCACATGAGATGGATTTTCGCTTAAGAATATTTTAAATCAACACTAATTTGCACAAAGTCCGTTTCTTAAACCTTTACTTTTAAAATGAGTCTGCATACATAATGTTTATTTCTATAACTTGTTTTTTTCCAGTTGAGTTTAGATTTCATAGCATATCAAATTAGTAAGCTTATGAGGCATTCATACATTGCATAATAGAATTCCAGTATATTCTGTAATGCATTTTTACATGAACCCAGGCTTCAAACCAGAATTATTTTCAAAGTGTTGAACCAATTGAATTTTCTGGCTAGATACGGTTAAGAAAAGGCCACCAGAACTATAGTGAAAAGAGCTATGAGGGTATAAGCAGAAAGAACTCTAGCAGCTTTGCCATCATTACCACTGAAGAGGATTTTAAATTTAAAGGTGTGAAACAAGAGAACTGGTGAGTGTGTGATTGCCTGAGGTTCAAGGTCTGTTTGAAGAACTGTGCATGTAGGTGAAGGAATGTATTCTGCTATTAACTTTAAATCTTACAAAGCAATCATTTTGAGGTATTTTCCTCCATTTGCATTTCTCTTGGAATCTAAGAAACTTAGAGCATTTTAAAAGCTTTTTATATCTTTGGAAATAAAAGAAATAGTTTAACAAAGACACAATGTTCAGAAAAGTTCTAATGATCAACTAATAATATAAAGCAGACTCTACATTGTAGGAAATTTTCAACCCAGAAAATTTGGTATCCTTCTAGGAACCAAAAACGTTCAATTAAAATGTTATTCCTGGCATGACCTAGATACTACTATGAATTCCTTGTAGCAGACCTAATCCTACAATGGGTAGACTACAGACTTCTGTTTTGTTTTATTTTGCTTTTTCTCAAAAATGTTGGTATTCCTCCCTCCCTTTCTCACTCTTGTGTCCTTTCTCTCTCTTTTTTCTTTACTCTATTCCTTCTCCAACTCTACCTTAAATACTAAAAATGTTTTTGTAAAAGCATTAAGCACAAGAAATTGTTTTTTTTCAAATTTGTTTTTGGTTCCAAAAATGAAAAAAATACACTTGTTGTTATTGTTGTTGTTTAATTCTGGGTGTTTAATGCAAACATTTAAACTTATATTGACACTTTCAGAAACTATCTATATTAGAGTAAATGTAGACTTAGATAAAAGATGTTAAACTAATGGGTAAAGTCGTATGGTAAAAATAATGCATCCCATTGGCTAAAAGTCATGGCTAGATTTACAATGCATTTATTCGTTCACTCATTCAAGATAACACTTGTTATTGCTTACTCGGTAAATGGGATGCCAGGGATAAAAAGATGACTATGACCTAACAGGAATTTGTAATCTGGCCAATCTCTTTTCCCCTGATGGTTATTTTGAAGAGTATGACAATAACTTAACATTTCCCTAAATGAATCCAAATAATTATTCAGTGTCTATGTAGAAAATTATTTTTAAATTTACAAAATAAATTTCCAAAAAAGAATCTGAAACAGGTGCAAAAGTTGGTATATGTAAGGCTCATCCAGTTCCAATGGGAAAAAAACTTTACATTTATGTAATGAATTTCAAGATGCGCTAAATTATTCCTCTGAGCTATATTTAGATGCTATAAAGTTCTCTTCAGCTAATCCTTGACAAAAGAATGAAACCTTTTAAGCGAATAAATTCTTACATAGCAAATGTGAATAAATTCCACAGGCTGCCCTAATTAATTCCATTTTCTAAATACAATGAAATCCCTCTTCTAACAAAGATCTAAATAGGCAAAGTAATCTTTGAAAACCCCAATCCATGAGGCTGAATCTTGGTGATATTATATAGTTTCAGTGCATAACTTTTATATTTGGCATATTTAAGGACTTGGAGTTGATAAATTGCATGAAAACATATTTTCCTCTTTCCTATTTAACTAAAAAGAAAAAAACAGGCCATCAATAACTTATTCTAAGAAATGCATAGTATATTATCATTCTAAGGAATGAATAAGTATATTATATTTCCTGTTGAATTATATTCTGAGTTTATGTCAAAGGAAACATGCAAATACTTCCTGTAACTAATTCAGTCCCTCTTTTGATTCATGACTTTTGATGTAGAAAGGTGATTTTGTTTTAAATTTATGCTACTTTTTAGTGAAGTTTATTTTCTTCAAAATATTTATTTGATGATTTTTGAATGACAAATTCATGGATCAGTGTAGTTGTATGTTTTCCTATAGAACATTGAACTATAGTGATTGTAATTTAATATTTCAGTGATTTAGAAGTGCCCTGAAGATGTTTGAATTGCAAGAGCTGTGCACTTTGAAATGTTCATCTGTGAGAAACTTTTCAAAATATACTAATAGTAGTGGTAGTAAACCTATTCTGCCATTCTGGTATGAGAAATGCTATAAATAAAAACGTATTAATATGGTTAAATTTTACTGCATGAAATGTTAAAAATTCCACATTGGATTTGTAGCACGAGATTTGTAAAATTCTGTCATTTTTTCCCTTCTTCAAGGGAAGGAGGTAGGGAAGGCCATCTCAAGAAGAGAAGTGCATTTGACACAATACAACCATATATATTTTAGAATATTCTAATCTGAGATATTTTGTACCACATTGTACAGTTGGTAGGGGGCCATGTCAAAGAGAATATTAATATCTCTTAGAACAAGGGTTGGAAGTTTTTCAAAAGTGTTCTTCAAAAGTAACGTTAATATTTTTGAGGTGTGCTAGGGAAAAAGAGAGCCCAATACCCTTCTACAAGGAAGAGTAGATGACTGTGAGTTGTGATTTAAGTAGCACCAAGAAGATCCGCCTTTCCCTAAGTTTTCTTGACAATCTCACATACTCTCATTGCTTAAAGTTCTACTGATTAGATGTACATTGAGTTTATGAGTAAACGGCCCTTGAAGAATAAAGATGTGTAATGCCAAATTTTATATTCATGGTACCTTCATTTAATCATAACTCCAGAAAGAGGGCTTCCTTAAACAGTCAGTAGATATTGGAGCATAGGAACTTAAGAACTGAAACCCGAGAAATAAAGGCGCAAAATGGTCAGAATTAACTGAGGACAAAATCAAGGAGGACATCAGAGCCTGGTTTCACTTTGAATGTTTTTCCTGTGGTTGAGCTGATAATTTAATTTACATCATTGTGTAACACTTGGATGGGGAGAGATAGTTGTCATTTTACCTGACTTTAGGGAATGATACATGGAGAAGGAAGCCAGACTGACTTCCTGAAATACTGGGCATCATCTTTGGCAGACATTGTTCATGATCCATGTGAGATGGAATAAAAGTAGGTTTACTGAGGAGAAAATGGTTATATTAATAATTTAATGCTGCTACTGCTTTTATTTTTCATAGAAATGTACTTTGGAAATGCAGAAAATGTGTTACTTTGAAAAACATGTTGAATTTCTGCTAACCCTTTATTGTAATGAGCCATTAGAAATTTGATAGGTATAACCTACATGTCCCAATGGGGAATATGAAGGTGAAAGATCTGCCAATCACTTTTTGGTAGTCTTCTAATCTTTTGCTTGGGAGATTCATCTTTATATTGAAAATGGCATCAAAACCTAAAGAATTAAATCCTATCAGAAGTGCCTAAAGACTTTACAATGGAGTTCATCTTCCAGACCACCTAATAAATAAAAGTATAAAATTTGGGCTTTCTATTGCTACCCATACCTCCTCCCCCAGCCACTTTGTAAGAAATTGAAGCAGGTTTCTGAAACAGTGTACCTGGATGAAGAAATACTACCTAAAATCCCAAGAGGGAAGTATTTTGAAAGGATATGATTTAGACAAATGTCAAAGTCATATTGGACATGCTCTAGAACTATGTTCACACTATCATCACCTCATTCAGAGAAAAGCAAAGAATATTTGATTCATGAATATACTAAGAAGGCTTTAGATAGGTCAAGTTTGTGAATCAGGAAGTGTGAAAACCACACAGCCTAATTGTATCCATTTCTGGTATAGCTCAGAATTAAACTATTTGAACATTTAGCAACTTTTATATACAGAATTTTTTTTTTTTTGCTCGGAATGTACGAAAAGTTTTGCACAAAAGTTGCTGTAGGGAGAAACACATTGTCATATTGTGAACAATTATTCAGCATTCTAGTTAGGTAATTGCTATAAGACATAAGATATATGATCCTGCCTCTATCCTGAGGGGACTTAATTAATGTTTGTGACTAGGGTGTCATATATGTGGAGAGTTGAAATTATGAAAGTCATCATAGCTAATTGAATGCCACCTGCCTTTGTTTTAACAGAATTAAGAGTGCTGCTTATTTTCCTCCAATTGAACCATCAATTGAATTGTGTATTGTATGACTACTCTTATGACATGAAGTGAGATAACTTAAACCTCCAGAAAATCTTCTAGGGATGAATTGGGAAACAGCAGTTGAAGAATGAATAGTACCTTTCTTTTGATTCTTATTAAGTGAAATAAGATTATTTGCTTATATACCACTGCTCTTCCTAAACTTTTCCAGTTACTTCTTTTTATTTATATCTGCAAATCTGAAGGTAATTTATTACATAATGATAGGTAATTAGTATAATAATTAAAGGAGAAAGGACTCACCAAGATAGCCATATTCCTTCTTGCGAATTTCAAAGTTGATCAGTGGGGTTTCATTCAGTCTGAATTAAAGGAAAAGACTTTTGAGCTTCACTGCAAAAGAAATCCGAAGCCTAGAATGACATTTAAAAGGGCTAACTGAATATTTGGCTAGGGTCTTGAAAGTTGAGGTTCTTAAAAACTCTGAAAGACCTTCTAATGCTAATAATAACACCTACAGTGTATTACCTGTAATTTAAAACACATGTTCACATGAGTTTAGTTTAATTTGGAAGGTGGCAATTATTTCTGCAATTTCCTAGAATTTGCATAGTGGTTTTCCAAAATTATCAAAGCTGCTTTCCCATGGGATGATGTATAAGATGATGTTTTTGTTTTTATGGCATAAATGATGCCTTTGCAAAGTAAAATAAGACTCTCTCCCATTTTAACATACCTTTTACTTTTGCATATACTACTTATACCAAGAAAGGAGCAAATGAAGATATCTGCATATAATTAAAGCAGATATGTTGATTGAAATATGAGTATTTGGTATTGAAACTCAACCTGAATTATCAAAGTGTAATTTGGAGACAAATGAGATGTCTGTTGGCTGTAAGTGATTGCAGCTTTTATAAAATGAAAGCATGGAGTCTGATAAAGTTAATATGGATTGATAATGCTCCTTTTGAATTTTTTTAACATCTTTATTGGAGTATAATTGCTTTACAGTGTTGTGTTAGTTTCTGCTGTATAACAAAGTGAATCAGCTATATGCATACGTATATCCCTATATCCCCTCCCTCTTGTGTCTCCCTCCCACCCTCCTTATCCCATCCCTATAGGTCATTGCAAAGCACTGAGCTGATCTCCCTGTGCCATGCAGCTGCTTCCCACTAGTGATCTATTTTACATTTGGTACTGTATATATGTCAGTGTTACTCTCTCACTTCGTCCCAGCTTACACTTCCCCCTCCCCATGTCTTCAAGTCCATTCTCTACGTCTGTGTTTATTTCTGTCCTGCCCCTAGGTTCATCAGAACCTTTTTTTTTTTTTTTTTAGATTCCATATATATGTGTTAGCATACGGTATTTGTTTTTCTCTTTCTGACTTTCTTCACTCTGTATGACAGACTCTAGGTCCATCCGCCTCACTACAAATAACTCAATTTCGTTTCTTTTTATGGCTGAGTAATATTCCATTGTATATATGTACCACATCTTCTTTATCCATTCATCTGTCGATGGACATTTAGGTTGCTTCCATGCCCTGGCTATTGTCAATAGTGCTGCAGTGAACATTGTGGTACATGTATCTTTTTGAATTATGGTTTTCTCAGGGTATATGCCCAGCAGTGGGATTGCTGGGTCATATGGTAGTTCTATTTTTAGTTTTTTAAGGACCCTCCATACTGTTCTCCATAGTGGCTGTATCAATTTACATTCTCACCAACAGTGCAATAGGGTTCCCTTTTCTCCACACCCTCTCCAGCATTTATTGTTTGTAGATATTTTGATGATGTCCATTCTGACTGGTGTGAGATGTTACCTCATTCTAGTTTTGATTTGCATTTCTCTAATGATTAGTGATGTTGAGCATCCTTTCATGTGTTTGTTGGCAATCTGTATATCTTCTTTGGAGACAAGTCTATTTTGGTCTTCTGCCCAGTTTTTGATTGAGTTGTTTGTTTTTTTTCATATTGAGCTACATGAGTTGCTTGTAAATTTTGGTGATTAATCATTTGGCAGTTGTTTCATTTGCAAATACTTTCTCCCATTCTGAGGGTTGTCTTTTCATCTTGTTTATGGTTTCCTTTGCTGTGCTCTTAAGTTTCATTAGGCCCCATTTGTTTACTTTTGTTTTTATTTCCCTTTCTCTAGGAGGTGGGTCAAAAAGGACCTTACTGTGATTTATGTCATAGAGTGTTCTGCCGATGTTTTCCTCTAAGAGTTTTATAGTGTCTGGCCTTACATTTAGGTCTTTAATCCATTTTGAGTTTATTTTTGTGTATGGTGTTAGGGAGTGTTCCAGTTTCATTCTTTTACATGTAGCTGTCCAGTTTTCCCAGCACCACTTATTGAAGAGGCTGTCTTTTCTCCATTGTATACTCCGGTCTCCTTTATCAAAGATAACGTGACCATGTGTGTGTGGCTTTATCTCTGGGCTTTCTATCCTGTTCCATTGATCTATATTTCTGTTTTTGTGCCAGTACCACACTGTCCTGGTTATTGTAGCTTTATAGTATAGTCTGAAGTCAGGGAGCATGATTCCTCCAGCTCTGTTTTTCTTTCTCAAGATTGCTTTGGCTATTCGGGGTCTTTTGTGTTTCCATACAAATGGTACAATTTTTTGTTCTAGTTCTGTGAAAAATGCCAGTGGTAGTTTGATAGGGATTGCATTGAACCTGTAGTATAGTCATTGGGTAGTATAGTCATTTTCACAATGTTGATTCTTCCAATCCAAGAACATGGTATATCTCTCGATCTGTTTGTATTATCTTTAATTTCTTTCATCAGTGTCTTATCGTTTTCTGCATACAGGTCTTTTGCCTCCTTAGGTAGGTTTATTCCTAGGTATTTTATTCTTTTTGTTGCAATGGTAAATGGGAGTGTTTCTTTAATTTCTTTCAGATATTTCATAATTAGTGTATAGGAATGCAAGAGATTTCTGTGAATTAAGTTTGTATCCTGCTACTCTACCAAATTCATTGATTAGCTCTAGTAGTTTTCTGGTAGCATCTTTAGGATTCTCTATGTACACTGTCATGTCATCTGCAAGCAGTGACAGCTTTACTTCTTCTTTTCCAATTTGGATTCCTTTTATTTCTTTTTCTTCTCTGATTGCTGTGGCTAAAACTTCCAAAACTATGTTGAATAATAGTGGTGAGAGTGAGCAACCTTGTCTTGTTCCTGATCTTTGAAGAACTGGTTTCAGTTTTTCCCCATTGAGAACGATGTTGGCTGTGGGTTTGACATGCTCCTTTTGAATTTTAAAAGAAGGAAATAAAATTGATTTGATTTGAAAGGATATCCCCTCTTATCTAGGTTTTATAGGTTTACTAGGTTTGTTAATTCAGTTGTCCTATGCTCTTTTAGGTAAGGATTATGTATCCTGTTGGAAAGTAAAGCAGGATGGTAAAATGAAGACTCTGGCTTGCCTTTTCTGGGCTACATATGGCACTTACACATGTAACCCCAGACAGAGCCTGGGGCTGGAGGCAGGCCACTCCTTGATAGAGGCTGAAGACAGACAGCTGATAGAGTCTGCTTATGGAAGCAAGGTGAACCCCATGTTCCCCCAACACAGTGGTGTGATAATGGGGGCTAGAGAGTTAGCACACCAAAGCAGAGGGGCAAAGACACTACAGTGCAGGGAGAAGAGACAAACTTAAGTTGTAGGCCAGGAAGAGAGATGGCACAAGTTAAAGAATAGGTACCTTGACACTGAATCCAATTTATAAATGCATTAGAATATGCATCAGGAAATGGACAGGGTAAGGAAAATGAACAGGCAACCTTCTCATGGTGAGTACATGGGAAGCAGGATGGTAGAGCATTGATAACATGCACATTGGAGTCATATCAGCTTCAGTTTAACCTCTGGTTCCACACTTTACTAATCAATAGTGTGATCTTGGCAGGTTGTTATACTAGTGCAACAAGATACCTAGCACAGGCCAGACTAACATGCAAGAAGTACAAACAATGTTGGTTCTAGTCTTATTCTAGATTGGAAGCTCAGATTGTTTATATTTGCTATATTCTTTTCCTTCTTAGCATCCACTCCACTTGGTATCAACATTTGCTTGAAATCCTGTTCTCTAAGGCTATTTATTTTTAATTTGTAAAATATGGTAGCTTATAACTAACAGACATCTTTTAAGTCTCCAGTGGAACACAGTGCCTTTGGAGTACTTTGAGTTGAGCTCCTTGAAAGGACTACTATAAATGTAACATTTAAATAATACCTGATTTTTAAATCTATTATTCAAATGTAATTGTGTTTATATAATATGTATGTATTAGTTTCCTATCCCTGCTGTTTGACCACCAACTTAATGGCTTAACAAAGCACACATTATTCTCTTGCAGTTCTGGAGGCCAGAGATCCTAAAATAAGTTGGCAGGGTCATGTTCCTTCTGGAGGCTCTAGAGGAGAATCTGTTTCCTTGCCTTTTCTATCTTCTAGCAACTGCCTCAATTTCTTGGCTCACAGATCGACCCTCCATCTTCAAACAGAGATGACAGCACCTTCTAATCTCACTCTCTACCTCTTTCTCTCTCACACTCTCTACCTCTCCGCTTCTATCATCCCATCTCCTTCTCTGACTCTAACCCTCCTGCTTTCCTGTAATAAGAACCCTTGTGATTACATTAGGTCTACTTGAAAAATCCAGGCTCATCCACTCATCTCAAGATCCTTAACTTCATCACACCTGCGAAACTTGTTTTGTCATGTAGAGTAACATATTTACAGGTTCTGGGGATGAGGACATGGGTCCCTTTGGTGGGCCACTATTCAGCCTACTGCAGCCCACTGACTGAAAGCAGTCAGGTGGAAGGAACTCTCGTTCTGTTCCATTCAGGCCTACAGATTTAAATGTTGATCTTTTCCAGAAACACACTGACAGATACAACCAGAATCACGTTTGACCAAATGTCTAGGTGGCCCAGTAGCCCAGTCAAGTTGACACCTAACCATCATAGTTATGAGTATAGTTCCTATTCTATCTTAATATATTTTAATTACCCATTACAATGTATGGATATAGTCTTTACTGTCCTAATCAAAACGCCTCCACACTGGAGAGGTTAAGTAGCTGCCATATTCCGTAGAAGAACACTGCTTTTTACCCTGTGTCACTCTTGGGGAAATTTAGCTAATACTGGTTAAACTGTGGCTCTGAAATCTAGTAAAACTGGAAAGCAATAAATAAATATTTTCTCCTGTTCTGCAACAAATACTTTCCTGTGATATGAGCAGTTTGAAGTTTGCCTTTCAAATGTGGAAGACAACACAGAAGCCAAAACAGAAATATGTGCTTTAGAGACACTAGGCTTGAGAAGTGACAGAACTGCATTTGCAATCCCCCAAATCTTGGAAGCTTGACTGTACCCTTAGGTTGTCTTCAGTTCATGTCCAATTTTGAATCTCACTGCCTGAAAGCTATGCTGATCAGGCCCCTAATTTACTCAGAGTAAGAGCATGAGCAATCTCGACCAAGTCAACTTTTTGAGTGCAAAATTTGGGACAGAAATTGGCTGAGTTGGTCTAGAAGCACCTTTGTATTAAGTTACTTTGCTATAATTGCCTGTCTTAATTATTGGAAATAATACATATGGGTGACTTATGGTCAGGACTCCCCACTGCCCCTCCCAAAACAATCAACCAAAAGAGTAAAGGGTGACTTCAGTTAACAGAATGTTTGCTTTTAGTCAATGGAACTTGATTTCTTTAGCTTTTGGACTCTGATACTTATTAAACTCTAAGCATCCTGGGGAGATCGAAACTATTGTCAGTCACTGAAAACTGGTTCATTATCATATTTTAAGTCATTCATGCAGACAATTTTTTATTCACTATCCATTTATCGACAGTATACTGCTTCAACTAATATATTTCAAGCACAAACTAAGGGCCAAGCACTGTGGTGGGTACCATAATCACATAAGAAGATGAATGTAACATAGCTTTTTCCTTTCAGAAGCTAATGATCCTTTAAGGATATAACAGATGTAAGAATTATTTCAAACCTAAGTGGTAGGGAAGTGGACATTTTATTAAACTGCAAGCAACTGTGCATACACACTTACTTGTTGCAGCTCTGGGCAGCTTCGTCTTCTGGGGCTATTATGTCCCTTCATCCTTTTCCCTCAGGCATATTCTAACTTTCTTGCTTTTAATCTTGCTGGGTTTTTGTTCCTTGATTTATCTCACAGTGTCTCCCGAGTTATCCATTGCCTGACGGGGTTCGCTGAGGTAATCTGCCTATGTTGAGATCAGTGACGTGGCCAAAGTCTGATCACACAGCCACTTTTATCCTCATGATGCCACTGGCACATGTGGACCTTTAGAATGGAACTGTGCAATATGGCAGCCACACGTGACTACTGAGTACTGGCAATGTGGCTGGTTCAAAAGAAAGTAAAATCTCTCACTAATAATGATTAATGCTTTTAAATATGTTGGATTAAATAAAACATTAAAGTCTGTTTTACTTTTTTAATATGGCTAGTAAAATTATGTATGTTTATATAATACCTATATTATATAACATTTAAAATTGAAAATTACACTGTGTTTCTGTTGCCCTGCTCTAGGACAGAGGTCAACCAACTTTTTCAGTAAATGGCCAGATAGCAGTGCTGTGGGAGCACAGAAGGATGTGGTGTGGGCACAGGGCGGTGCCGATAAGTTTGTTAGCTTTCCCTTGAGAGCACTTTTTGATTTTGATGGGTAATCACAGATTTTTGTGTGCAAGCACATATTATCTTATTTACTCTTCAAAACCTGTGAAGTATGTTATTAAGACCATTTTATAAGGAGAGAGTGGCTGAGAAAGGCTAACGCATTGTTCAAAGGAACATAGTTTGTGAGAGGCAGAGCTGGGGTAGGAACTGGGGCTGTCTGAGACCAAAACTCATATTCTTTTGTTGCTAAGTTGTACTGCTTCCTGTGACGGTCCTAAATGTCTGAAGTTGTGTTGAAATCTCAGAACAGGGCATAAACTAAGAAAATTTCAGTTGGCCCTTGAGTTAGCTAATAAATTAAAGGCTATTGGGAGCAGGTGGTGTGGGATCAGTTTTTCTTCCTTAACTTACCTATTTAGGTCAGTTGGTAAACTGAGTACCAAAAAAAAAAAAAATCAGACTTTCTCAAAATTAAAAAGCACTGCATGATAATATTCAGGACAGTGGACAAAGAAGGAAGTAATTATATCTACTATCAATTCTCTTAATATCCCCAGGGCAGGATTTTCTAATCTCGCATAGTGTAGACATGGCCTTGATAATACGGTGGCTGGTGTCAAATGTGAGATTAGTGATTCTTCTTAAACGATGGTTGACCTTTTGTGTTCAGTTTTGGGGTTTTTTTTCCTGTTTTTTTAAAGCAATACTGGAGAAGCTTTCAAACAGGGAACTTCATGTGTATATTTTATTGTACAGTGAACCAGGCAAAAATATATACAATAAGCAATGAATTCTGAAACAATGGAGACCTGATATCACCTTCTTTCTCACTAGTGATAACTGTTAGCCTGATGGTTTTTAACCTTTTGGGGGAGGTGGAGAAAGGAAATACAAAGATTTTAATACAAATCAGTCCTGGACAAATGTAGCTTTGACCACTTACACACAGTTTTGTACACAATATCAGGCAGTTTATAGATCCTTGAAGGCCACCCATAGATGGAAATTTAAGACACTCTGATGTGTGTTCATTGTCCCACATCCTCTGTTGGGCAAACTGAGTTGCTTAAATTTACCCAAGATTCCCTGGTTCCCAACTCCCACACTAATGTTGTTCACATATTTCAGAATCTAAGACACAGTTGTTGAGACTGGAAAAACGTATGTGATATCTTTTAGCATATGCTTAAATACTTGTGTCAAGAAGCATGATGGAAAAATAAGTGTGCAAGAGTACGTGATTTTTAGTTATCCTCAGTTAGTAGTAGATGACAACAGTTTCTTTTCTCAATTCAGGACAATTTTATTGGTTTCTTGGATGGCAGCTACTTTTCCCTGTCAGTGATATAAATATTTTAAGAATGACTAGGCTGGCTTAACGTATCCCTTGAAAACTTAAGCTATAGATTTAAATAGCACAGAGTATCATCAAACCCCGCTATAGCTAACTATAAAGAACATCAGAAATATGTACGCAATTTTAGAGATTAGAGAATACACTGATGTGTGCTATTTTGTGTCAAGTTGATGGCACTGTATGCATGCTCTAAATATTTTGGAAGGTGCTTAAATAACGATAATTCAGACCCATGAATTAATTTACTCTCTTACCAACATTTTTTTGACTTGGTTCATTTAAATAAATCCACTGCAAAGAAATAGAAATACAGCCTGTTCTCCCTGGAAAGTTTTGAGTGAAGTCATAACATAGCCAGGAAACCACCAGTCAATGTTTCTCATCCTTTTAGACTCGGTTAAATTATCACTCACTGTGTAAAAGTTTCCTTGCCTTGGCAAACAGTCACCGTTTTCTGTGCTCCTATAGCACTTTGAACAGATTATGCAGCATGTATTGGAATTATGAGCCTGCCTTTCCCAGTAGATTGCAAACAGTGTTGTCCATCCTTGTATCCCCAACTCTAAGCACAACGCTTGTGTATAGTATGTGCTCAACAAATGTGTGTTTAATGAATGAGAGAATGGGTAAACCTCTATAAGAAGGACCAAAAGCATATCAGGTAGCCAAATGAAACACTGAAATATCTATGCTGGGAATTAAAATTCACTGTTGGTGATATTCCTTGGCAAATTTTATAGATGACGAAGAGCTTTAGCAGTATAACTTAGTGGTTATAAACAGGGACTCAGGAGCTAGATTGGGTGCAAAGCCTGACACTACTGCTTACTAGCTGGGTGACCTTAGGTGAGTTATTTAACTACACTACATTTCAATCTATTTATCTGGAAATGGTTATAAAAGTATATCTACCTTATACATGGTGTTGGTTATGTTACTGTTTGATTAAATGAGTCAATATTTGTAGAGTGCTGACATGTAAGAAGTACTATATGTGTGTTCTTTTTGTCGTTAGTATTAAGTCTATGTATATTTGCAGTGACGAGGAATGAACAGACAATTCACATGCCCTGTTCCACTTCTCAAAATTCCCTGGATAAGTGGGATTATGTGGATGGGGAAAGTTAGAAATGTAAATGAAATGTAAATAACCAAGTATCTCTTCTCTTATTTTGTCTTATATAAAATTTGTTAATAGATGATGAAAATCAGTTAAGCAAAGCCATCCTGTTCTTATTGGAAAAATTTATTTATAAATAATTCCAACAGTCTGTGATCCAAGTGGACTAATTTGTAGTTTGGAAAGGAAATGTTTAGATGGAAACAGTGGTTCCTCCTTTTCCAGGTTCTAGTGGCTCCAGGGTTATAAGTTAGGTGGTAGAGGGGCTGCTGTCAAGTACAGTCCAGCAGAAGAGCCCTGGAGAGGACACTGTGGTCGGGACACACTGCTGCTTAAAGCATTGTTCCTCTGACGCCAAGTGTGCTGGCTTCGTTCCCAAGTGAGCTGTCTGGCTTGGGAAGCAGAATGATCTGGCCCAAAGAACATTGGATTTAGTTAGGAGAGCTAGATTTTAATCTAAACCTCAAAACCATTGCTTTAAACCTTTAGATGTCACAAGTTTTCCATTCATCCTTAGCCTGATATGTTATTAAATGGCATTAATTAATCAATAAATGTGTATTATGCATATTATAAGAATAATAATGTACAAAATACCATGGACATAAATTCTGACTTCAGAGAGGAGTGATGAAGGTGTCTGGGCAGAAGACTGCTCTGCTTAACTCTTTACTTGATCATAGAGGACACATATGAAACATTCGTCAGTTTTCTCTCCCTACCCTTGACACACACATTCTTTAGTGCCTGTAAAAGTATAACAGGATGACTGTTGCGTGGCATGTCTTTGTTAAAAGTATGACCATGAACTCCGTTACACTGTCTAGAGTCCATAGGAGAGACAGTGTTCTAAGAGAGGCCCAAAGAATATGCATGCACAAAGCGGATCTCACAAAGTACGGCTAGGGTGTGCTTATTGAATATTTTCATGAAGTAAATTTTCTTGGGTGTCAGTGAGGAAGTATTTGCTCTTCCCCAAGGGGTAAGGCTAGAAAGCTCATATTCAGTTCAATGCTACAGACAAGTATTGAGCTCCTAGTAAGATAGAGATTCATCATTTCTTTAAAAGAATTTACAGGGAAGAGGATCTAACTAAATTTAAATATTCCATGTATACTGGGTTCAATGCAAACATGTTCTTTGCTTAGCTCTTCACTTTCCATTCAGCCCTATAGAATAATTAACACATTAGTTACCTTTCCCTGTACACGTGTCTAAAAGGCATTATGGGCCTGTGTACTGGAATGTGAACACAAAGGTCCAAAGCATAATTTCAAGCCTTGTGCCAAAGAAAAGAGCTATATTTATTATTTTATGTAGATTAAAGTATAATAATTGGATTAGCCCTTTTAGGCAATTGCAATATGAAAGTGATTTATAATCTTTGATTCGTTTACCGTAACTCACCAAGAACTAGACAAATATGAGACAAATAAGCATAAATACCTCGGAATCCATTTTAATCTGTTTGACAGGTATCTGTGAGATCAACTCATTCTAAGATGTGCACAAATGAGTAGAAGAATGATTAGTATTGTAAGTTAATTGTTTGTAGTAATTACCTTTTAATAAAATCACATCTGTTATTAAACAACCAAGAATTTTTACAGGTCCCCTTAGCTGAGAGCAAAATTCTGTCAGTAATTTTATGCTTCAGTTACAGTCAAGGTATAAGTTCTCACTTAAAGCAATCAAATTATTAGCTTTCACGATAGATGCCCACTGGACCCTTTTTTGCAGACCTCTGCTGGCTTCAACCTATTAACTTCTGATCCATCCTCAGTATAACATGTGCCTCTACTCTCCCATCCTGTGAGCCCACCAGGGGTAGACATTCCCATATGTTACAAATAACTTTGAGGTGTCCCTGCTACTTAGCGATATTAACTTCCTTTGTTTTGCACTGAAATGCCTATTCATCCTGACATTAAAAATAAAAAAAAGAAAAGCCATGGAAAACTCTATTAAACAGTACATTAGCAAGTGCCTTATGCAATTAAAACCACCAAACAAAAGTCTTCAGTTCTTTCCCAAAGTGGAACTGAGTACTTTAGAGATTCCATTCAATTTTATTTCACACTTAAGTAAACCTGACTCTTAAATTTGCCAATTTATTTTTCTTTTCTTTTTTTTTTTTTTTTGCCGATTTCTTAATAGTAGTCTTACTTTGGACTACTATTTGAATGTCGAGAAAAGTTAGTGCATCCATTGGTAGTGGTCCAATAATACATTTAGTTAAGACAAGATCAAAGCAAAAAAAAAAAAATTAACTGATTGCTTCTTGAAGGAATCTCTTAAGCTGAAAAATAAGAGGCGTTAAAAAGTTCTGTAATTCCATGAATCCTAGCATTAAACTCGTGATCCTGGGCAAAAATGAATTGCAAAGCGGAGCCCCCAGTCTAACTTAACTTTGGAGGCTTTCACAGAGGAGGTGACAGAGAATGCCTATTGTAATAATACAAACAGATGCCAGGAAACAATGGTATTTGTCTTCACTGTTGGTTTATTGGCATGCTTGTTTGAAATGACTACTTTTCAATTGTCTCCTCCAATGCAAGCCAAATTCACTGTCTTAAGATACATTAAGAAGTAAGGTTTTTAAAAAAATGTTGCTTTCTAATGAAAATATGAGCTATGTTCAGGGATATTAGTCATTCAGCTGATACTTTATGAACCACAACTTTTTGTCAGGCATCTGTATTAAGCATGAATAAGGCATATTTCCTATCCTCATGGAGCTTACAGTTTTGAAGGTTTCGTGTGTGTGTGTGTGTGTGTGTGTGTTGTTGGCAACAGTGGACAGATAAATAACAATAAAATCTGTCATAAACAATGACAGACTTATGACAGTCATGAAGAGGCCAAGCTGTAGAAAAGGAAAGGTTTTTAAAGGTGGAAAGAGGTTGAAAAATAGGAAGTTACTAGCAAGGAATGCATTCTTTCAGAGAAGGTCACCCTCCAAAGGGGAACAGATTATCCTTACTAGTGCTGACTAGGTAATTCCAGGTTGATGGGTTAAATGTTACGTAACGGGAGGGACTGCAGTTAGGTTAGATATTAAGTCTTTGTTTGCTAACGTGGGATTTAGCACAAGTGACTCCATTTGGGGCCTGCTGTCTCCTTTTTCACAAGACTTAAGTTTTCAAAGTAAATACAAATTTGTACCAGGCTCTACTGTGGCAAACAGGTTCCATTGTGTGTTTGTGGTGTCAGAAAAAATGAGGCGTTCTTGACTTCTGGTCAGAATTTAAAAGTTGGAGATCTTTGTAATATCTCTTGAACGCACTCCCACTTCCTAGTAGCCTCAAGAACTGATGTTTCCCATCTGTGTCATATTCCTTTATGTTTATAAGAGTTTATAATTCATGTTTATGTAGTTATTTATTCTGAGCTTAAATGTAATAAAACAAAGAAAGAAATAAAGTGAATATCCAGTTTAGTGGTCGGCAAACTTTTACCTGTAAAGTCTCAGCTAGGAAATATTTTAGGATTTGTGCACCACACAATCTTGGTCATAACTGTTAAACTTTGCCATTGTAGTGCAAAAGCGGCCAGAGACAAAATGTTAACAGATTTACATGGCTGTGCTCCTATAAAACTTTATTGATGGACACTGACATTTAAATTTCATGCAATGTTTGTGTTGTGAAGTATTCTTTGTTTGATGCTTTTCAACCATTTTAGAATGTAAAACTCATTCTTATCTCATGTGCATACAAAACCAGATAGTGAGTGGGATCTGGCCTGTAGGCAGCAGTTTGCCTCCCCACCATGGACAGTTCCCCTCCTCCTCCATCAGCAGGTGTACTTAGCCTCTCCCACAGCTTTTGCCAAGCTCACTATTGTTCTTTGTGCGCCAACAGTACATATTTGGTAGATGTAGGGGAGCAAATAAGATGGGCTCCACTACCAGGTATTGTTTTGCTTGAGATTATTTTGAAAAAGTTTTTTTTCTTTTTGTCCAGTCGATTTATATTCATGTTAGAGGAGACAATGTGTTCTTGAGATTGACAGAAAGACAATGTGTTCTTGATTCTCTTGTTCAAGAGTGTCAAATTCTCTTCCTCTCCTCTCTCCCTCTTTCTCCTCTATCTCTGTCCCTAACTCTATCTCTGTTTCTCCAGTTTAAATTCCCTTGATTTGGTTAGATGTTTTAACTCAAAAAAATTACTTTTGGAACTGGCTCCCTTAGACAAGAGTTAAAACTTAAGAAATGAATAAACTTTGCTTATGAAAATATGAATGTTCACTTCCTAATATTGAGAAATTATAAGCTTACTCCTTAAAAACACAAGCAGTTAGTTTTAGCAACCATTATGCAAAATAGAAATGGGATATCAATTTGCTAATTATTCTTTCCCACTCTAACATCAGCTAGAATTCACTTTCTAGCTATGGCATATGAATAATTAAAAGGATTGAAGTTTCATGATTTACGTTATGTCTGGATGGGCTAAGATATATGCACTTAAATTCTTCACAAGAAAATAGTTTCAGGGACCACTACTAAAAGTCTTGATATTTTCACAACTGGACAGATTTTAGGTTTACTAGGGTTTCCAAGATATGTAATAAAACTTCATAGGAACTTTTAAATCACTGAGGGTTACATTTATGTTTATATTTTCCTGGCCATTTCAGTTTTTACCTTGGAAAATAGGACAATAAAGGGAGAACTGTAGTGCCTAGTTTAGCAGATATCATAAAAATATTTAGAGATGTTATTTTGACCATGAGATGTACTTCTATGATGGTAAGTATTTCTGATGAGATAATTAAAATTTTTTTCATGTTAATTATAGGATTAATAAATTTGATTGACTTCAAAGACCCAAGTAAATTCTTGGTTCTTTCTTGGAAACTGACCTCACAGTCAGTGTTAATGAATGCAAACCAAATTAGGCCTTTATAAAGCAATTTGAACTATTTATTCTTAACACACGCACCACCACCACCAAATGTTTCTATATCTTCTACTTGCAGTAATGTTTTCTATTGACTTTTTTTTTTTTTTTTGCTGTATGCGGGCCTCTCACTGCTGTGGCCTCTCCCGTCGTGGCGCACAGGCTCCGGACGCGCAGGCTCAGCGGCCATGGCCCACGGGCCCAGCCGCCCCGCGGCACGTGGGATCCTCCCAGACCGGGGCACGAACCCGCGTCCCCTGCATCAGCAGGCGGACCCTCAACCACTGCACCACCAGGGAAGCCCTCTATTGACTTTTATTCCAGGTTTTAGGTAAAGGATGAAAGTCAAGGTCTAGCATTTCACTCAGTGTTTCCAAAACTTTTTAATACCTAAATTATTGCTATATTTTGTGAATGTTTTATTTAAAATGAAAATTTTAAACTGCAACAGTAAGTTGTGTTCTCACCTTTCCCCTTACCCCAGCAATATCATTTTGTGCGATTATTCAGTGGTCAGTTCCAGCAAAGGTCAATATCAATTACTGGTTGGATAGGCATGCTAGATCAAATTAATTAGCTTAAAATACAAATGTGTCTACGCTGTTTTTCTGGAAAAACACCAAAATTCTTTTTTCAGGAGCTCATTCCTTGTCCTTTACAGGGCTAGAAGTGGAAGAACAAAATTGAAATAATTTTGGCCTTTTCTTGTTTTGTTAACTGCCCTCCCTCCTCCTTATCCCTTCTGATATAAGATGCCTTACTCTATTGGTCAAGTGTGGACCTAAGAAAGGGAGGCTTTGGTAATAAGGAAACAATTCCTATCAAAGAATGGATCAGCATAATTTTGGAGCAGTTAAGGAAAAATAAAAATTTAAGCTATATTGGAGAACTGATGAAAATTTAAAGCACTTGACATGCATCAACTCTTTTTGTTCTTTCATAGTGATTTTTTTCAAAAGGGCAATGAAGATCTGTTGAAAGGCATTAAAATAGACCAACGGGTTTTCTGTGACATATTTAAAGATACTTTAAAGTTCATTCTCATTTTGAACAATAACTGATTCAGGGAGTTTCTGTGATTACACTATCTATTACCGTATGGAAATTTTATAGTACCACACTATAAAGTGCCAAATTTCCCACTGAAGAATTAACCAAATGGTATGTAATATTTATTACAAAATATATGTTGAATATTTCACATTTATCTTTTATGCCAAAAATCAATTTAGGGAATAATGACCGATTTGACTTAATTGGGCACACTATTGAAGCATCTCAGTATATTTTTTTCATTTAAAAGAGGTAAGATACATAAGAGATGTATTATTTATTCCAGAAAGTAGGTCTGTAATTGTTAATAGCATGTTAGATGTCTTTATAGTGTCTTAATCCTTTTACTTAAGAAAAAGAAATTTTAGCAGAAATCAGCTGTTTATTCCATAAAATTTCAAGGAAGGAAACTATCATTCCTAATCAGTTTCCAAGTATATAGCATGGATTTAAAGATCAACACTTTATTTTATACTGGTAGCTACTTCTTCAGTCTTCTTGTTTAACTTCTGTACCCATTTCGACTGCTGAAAAGAAGAACATCCCAGTAAGACCATCTTTGAGATAGCTTCGGGGTCATGAATTATTCTTTGAGGTAAGTTAGAGAAACCTTTTGGTACCTACATAAACCATTTTTGCCCTACAAGGCTTTTGGCAAACTTGTGTACATTAGTTCCCCCTTATCTGCAGGGGATATGGTCCAGGACCCCCAGCAGATGCCTGAAACTGCACATAGTACCCAACTGTATACAGGTGACTCCTGAACACTGAACTAATAATAAAATAGAACCATTATAACACTATACTGTAATAGAAGTTTGTGAATGTGATCTCTCTCTATCTTTCAGAATATCTTATCGTACAAATTTAATGCGTTTTCCATCTTAACTAAGCACTTAATCACACACTGTGGCTGTAACTTGTAGTTTGAGGTGTGACAGCAAAACTAGCACAAATTTCCTTTCCCTTGAGGTGTGACAGCAAAACTAGCACAGTTTCACAGATAGAAGATTCATTCTGACCCTAGATCTTAGCAACCTCACCATACGATTTTTTTCCTTTCCTTATTAAATCAGGAACTTCCACCTTTTCACTTAAAGGAAGCACTTTACTGCTTCTCTTTGGCATATCCGAATTGCCAGCATCACTACTCTTGCGCTTTGGGGCCATTATTAAGTGAAATAAGGGTGACTTGAACACAGGTACTGTGATGCTGTGACAATGGATCTGATAACCGAGGTGGCTGGAATAGGCTGGACAAAGAGATGATTTCACATCCCAGGCATGATGGAGTGTGACTGCGCAGGATTTCAGCACTGCTACTCAGAACAGTGTGCAACTTAAAGCTTATGAATTGTTTATTTCTGGAATTTTCCACTAAATATTTTTGGATCTCAGTTGACCAGGGATAACTGAAAATGCAGAAAGTGAAACAGTGGGTAAGGGGGGGAACTATTGCATTTATTTTACTTGGTAAGCTTTCTCTTTACCCCAGCTGTCCAGTATCCTTCATCTTAAAACTCCATTTTCCTTTCAAGTTCCTGAAAGAGTGTTCTTAGAATGGCAGGCAGGGCTTCATTTGCTGTTTCCTTCCGCTGAGGTAACTCTTTCACATTCTTATTTTTACTGAAACCGTAGTGCGCAAACACAAGGATTCCTGTCATTTCTCATGGAAACTACCAGGAGATGGTTCAGTTTGTTCATTGCAGTCTTAGGTAAGAGATACTTGTTAATTCACGTGAATGAATCACTTTTAATGCTACATGAAATGTGAATTTGAGAAGGATGAGTAATTACTTCTTGAGCTGATATCGTTCAAACTACATAGTATATAGTTCAAAATGTATCAGCATATTTTTTAAGAAAATGCATAATTAGTAATATACCTTTATTTTGTCCTCAGACAATCCCTACTGTGTTTTAACGTTTCACACAGCATTGCATATAATTTTATTTTAAAAGTGTTTGCCCGACAAACGACATGGGTGCCATTCCGTCTTCCTCACCCTCCTGTCCAGCCCTATTCCTCCTCAACCACTGTCTACCCCACTAAGAAAAACCTGGGCAGGACACTCATAAATTCAAGCAAAGTAGAACAAGTTAAATTCATTTTGAACTCAATGAGTAGCTTTGTTTTTAAGCTTTGAGAATAAAGACTAATATGTATTTTCATAGAGGTGATCTTTTTCCTCCTTTTATACTCAAATCTTTGAAATGGTATTAGTAACAATTCTACTGCTATCTGTGGCACCAAATTGCATTTAAGATGATGATAGTTGATGTTAGCTGATACTTTCATAATGCTCTTCACACTGTACCAAGCACTATCCAAAGTACCATAGGTGTATTAATTCCTTTAATCGCACAACAACCCTCAGAGGTAGACACAACTATAATTGCTGTTTTACAGATGAGGAAACTGGGACACAGAGAGGTCAAGCAACATGCCCAAGGTCACACAGCTAATATAGTTGATAGCAGAGCTGGGATTTCAAACCAGACAATCTGTCGCCAGGGTTATTCTGCCTTTCTAATATCATTAGCACTCAGTTTTACCCAGCCCCTACTGAGACTTTGAGACGTAATTTTGGCTGAATAAACACATGAGAAGATAAACGCATAGACAGGAATTTGCGTCTGTTGCATTTTGGTACAAAATTAGGAATGGTAGGTTTGGCTGCAGCTTACTGAAACATGTTAAAAGGGAAAGGTGGGGGTAACAATAATACTGAATATGCATTATGAGCCACGATGGTCCAGTAAGGGGGTATTTTTCAGATTTGCAGGTAAGGGAGAAGGAAGCCAAGAAAGGTTAATAAATGTGCCCAGAGTGACACTAAAGTGGTGAAGCCAGCATTCTAAACAGCTCTGTCCTGCTCCAAAGCTTTCTGCTTCTCTGGAACTAGACCTTCCTCAGAGAGTATGTATCAGTGTCAACCAGAGAAGCAGAACCAGCTATATATCTATACTGGCTAAACCAAACACTTCTGGGGGCCAACCTGCAGGCCACCAATTTGTAACTTGGCCTTAAATAATTGATACTGTTTTCATACAGTCACTGCAGTGGGCCTACCATAGTATTACTTGCCTATTTGGGGATTTCTCTTTTACAAAAAGAAATGCGTAATTCAATATTTATAATGTCCTTACTTAGAGAACATTTTTCGAATACCTATTATGTATCAGACACTGTTTGAAGCTATTCACATACATTTTCTAATTTAACCCTCACAACACATTTATGAGGTCAGCTATACCATTAGGTTCATCTCACAAATGAGGGTACAAAGGAGGAAAGGACATTGTCAGTGGCATAGTTGGCATTCAGATCTGAGCAGTCTGGCTGCACAGTCTGAGCTCTTAAAAATGATTCTTTGCTAAAGTGTTACAACCAAGAACTAACACATAATCCTACATTGTCCAACTGAGTACCTGGGCCCATCGGTCTTCCCCATGAGGCTTATATGTACCTGCCACGCTATACCTGGAAAGACACTCAGAGCAAGCACAAAGCAAAAGTCAGAAAGTGTTAAAAATAACAGCCTGGGATCTCTATCTGCCTATGAAGTCTGTGCCGGAAAACTCTATAAAAAGATCGTTTTAAAATGTTAATAATCGAGTTCTCTTGTGAGATATACACAAGGACCTAACTGTGATCCATCCTGCCTCATAACAAAGTGCTGTGCAGTGTCACGTGTATGCATAAACAATGGTTTAATCCCCTGTTCATATCTTAGTTTTCTTTAGAAATATATGAAAGTCTTATAAGTATTACTAAATAAAATTTAAAGAAGAGGAAAGCTCCCTCTTAATGCATCTGATACTTATTTGGTTTACCAGGAATTTAATTGCCAGCTGTCAATGAGGAAACCAAATATTGGGGATGATTTGGGGTGGAGGTGGGGTGAGGTGACAGCAGCAGGATAGGTCAATATATAGGGAAAAAGGAGGCAATCTGGTGAAATACACATGACATTTGTAAACAGAAAATGTAGACTATAAAACTCCACTTATGATACTAGGGTAAAAATGTAAATATCAAATATGCACATGAACAAGGACCAAAGGATGATAAAGATTTTCAACAATGCAATTGAGGATGTGAGTATGAAGTAATTTTTTTTTTTTTTTTTTTTTTTTTGCTTTCTGTTATTTCAATACTATCTGAAATGAAGTATTAAAAAAGAAGGGAAGGGAGGGCTTCCCTGGCGGCGCAGTGGTTGAGAGTCTGCCTGCCGATGCAGGGGACGCGGGTTCGTGGTCCGGTCCGGGAAGATCCCGCATGCCGCGGAGCAGCTGGGCCCGTGAGCCATGGCCACTGAGCCTGTGCGTCCGGAGCCTGTGCTCCGCAACGGGAGAGGCCACAGTAGTGAGAGGCCCGTGTACGGCAAAAAAAAAAAGAAAAAAAAAGGGAAAGAAAACAATTAAAAAATAAAAATAAAAGAAAGGAAAGAAACATATATTAAAGATCAAGAAATTGGGAAGCCAAATAAATACACCACAAGTAGAGCAAATAAGATACAGAACACTATTTTGTGGGAATTTTTTAAATGCATGTATCTTTTATAGTAGTCTTTAAAGTGACAGTCGGTGCCTATTATAAATTGCTTATTTTTAGTTAACTCAATGAAATAACACATAGGGTGTCAGTGTTTCTATGGGTAATATACATGTCATTGCTCCTAGTGAATTATCTACTTAGAAATTGGTTCAGGGTGATTATTCTTGGTGGTTTTTGTTTGTTGTTTTGGGGTTTTTTTTTTTGATATTGTTGTATATAGTTTGGTAACATTTGATCCCCTTTTCAAGTCTAGCTGAGTTCTCAGAACTAATTGAAATCAAAGTGTTTTCTTTTTTTTCTAAGTAACTTCAGCACACTTCCAACTGTATACTTTTAATATGATCCATATACAACTGGTCCTACTCTAAAAATATTTTCTAATGCATGTATATTAGTTAAGGTAAAGCTTGCTGATGTGGCAGATAAATTTAGTGGTTTAGCACAATAGGAGTTTCTCTCTCACACGTGTCAGAGTTCAGTGAGGGTGTCCCTGGTTGGGTACCTCTTCTCCAAACAGTAATTCAGGGCCCAGGCTCTCTCTGTATTGTGATTTCACTGTCATCAGTTTGACACCAAGGCTCACCTTGGGGGCCATATTCACTCCAACCAGCCAATCGCCTGAAGGGGTTTTTCATGGACTGACAGGTTTTGGAAGTAGAATGCATTCTTTTGCCCAATTCTGTTAGCTAGAATTCAGCAACAGGGCCACACCTAACAGGAGGTTGGGAAACATGGTGTAGCTGTGTGTTTGTTAAGGAAGAAGAGAAGGATTTAGTGAGCACATAGTCTCTGTCACCATTGATCCTCTTGGTCACCATATCTTTATTTCACTCTTCCTCCCATACATGGAACATTCTCACCCCCTTCCCATGAGAAATCCTGAACTATTAGAGCCAATAATCACTTACTGAAAATTTCAGTGATCTGTAATTGTAAGTTCAATTTTCTAATTTAGCAGAAACAAAGTGAGGGAGAGGGGAACCTGATTCAAGCTACCGGTTACAAAAATCACAAAATTACAACTACCAAGTTACAAAAATTGCAAAAAATATCACCCCTTCAATAAAATGAGACAATTTCAGCATCAACTATACTTGTAAAATATATCTATCTATTCTTTTTCACAGTCTTTTCTATTATAGCTTATTACAAGATATTGAATATAGTTCCCTGTGCTATACAGTAGGTCCTTGTTGGTTATCTTTTTTATATATAGTAATGTGTATCTGTTAATAATGAATTCCTAATTTATCCTCCACCCCTTTCCCCTAAGTTTGTTTTCTATGCCTGAGTCTATTTCTGTTTTGTAAATAAGTTCATTTGTATCATTATTTTAGATTCTGCATATAAGTGATATCATATGGTATTTGTCTTTCTCTGTCTGACTTAACTTCACTTAATATGGTAATCTCCAGATCCATCCATGTTGCTGCAAATAGCATTATTTCATTCTTTTTAATGACTGAGTATTATTCCATCGTATATATGTACCACATCTTCTTTATCTATTCATCTGTCAGTGGACATTTAGGTTGCTTCCATGTCTTGGCTATTATAAACAGCACTGCGATGAACATTGGGGTGCATGTATCCTTTCGAACCATGTTTTTCTCCAGATATATACCCAGGAGTGGGATTGCTGGATCATATGGTAACTCCATTTCTAGTTCTTTAAGGAACCTCCATACTGTTCTCCATAGTGGCTGTATCAATTTACATTCCCATCAACAGTGGAGGAGGATTCCTTTTTCTTCATACCCTCCCCAGCATTTCTTGTTTGTAGACTTTCTGATGATGGCCATTCTGACTTGTATGAGGTGATACCTCTTTGTAGTTTTGATTTGCATTTCTCTAATAATAAGCAGTATTGAGTGTCTTTTCATGTGCCTATTGGCCATCTGTTATAAATTCTTTTAAAGAAACTTTCATTCATTTACTAGTCTCCTTTAGCCTGGACCTTAAACTGCCAAATTGCTTTCAGAGACAGAAACCTCATGCCTTATTTCAGCCCCATCCCCACCCTGAAGCCTAGATTTGGAAGAAGAGAACATTAAAAATGCTCTAAAAAGGAGAGAATCACCATGATACCCATTGGAATTTCTGTTCAATAATTTGTGCTTTTGCTATATTTACATAAAGATTAAAAAAATAGATTTAAGATAGTGTCTTCCTTTAGCTTAGAAATAAATGTTACCGTATATTAAATACATTTTTCTTAAAAAAATTTTTTTATTCCACTACTGAAAAGTCAGCACAATAAAGTAACAAATCTATCAGAATGTTGCATTCATTTCTATGTGAGGGAATAAAGCAGTCAAAGGCACCTTCTCACCAGCCCTCCAGGTCAGAAAAGGGAAAGGTACTGTGTCTCACAGATACTGTATTACCCTGAGGCCAAGGCTCCCAGCGGCTGAATTCACACTTCAGTTCTCTGATCCTTGATGATGTGGTGGGTTCAGAAATTTGCTATTCAGTTGTTTCTTAAGGAAACAAATACAGATTAAAGTTAAAATAATAGTTTGTCCATAACAAAGGATACAATGTTTACATGTGAAAAAGAAGTGCTCCAAATTGTCAAAACTTACAGTTTTTATCTCATAGTTACAGGCAAGTAGTCCAGCACAGAAAATGCCTGTATCAGTTATCACTGGGGGGCCAGACATTAAGCTAGATGGTGTAAAGAATTCAAAGTTTAAGAATTAATGAGACCATGAGAATAAAAATAAGTGAAACAGAAGGACAACAAATACATAAATGTTACAGGGAATTTGTGTATTAATTATGATTTTCTAGTATAGACCATGAATTAAGGAGAGATTGAGGTGAGCTGCTAAGCATTATGGAAGAATGTGAACTTGAGAAAGGGGTTGAAGGTTGTAGGTAGGTAGATGGGCATTTCCAACATAGTCAAAAAGCAAACAGACAAAACCCACAGGATCTTGTTTTATTTATTCAACAAAAATCTATTGAGTGACTACTATGTACCCTACACCACGCTGTCACTGAGGACAGAGACAAGTGTTGAAGTCAGAAATTACAGGCCTATTCAATACAGCTTTAGGCTTAAGAAGGCTTGGAATAAGTATTCAAACACTGGCAATGTTATTTTTGTTCTGTATGGCCTTAGAAAAGTTACCTTATCATTTTAGGCTTAAGTTTCCTCATCTCTAAATATATATAAAAAAAAGAAAAAGGCTCCCTCGCAGGGCAGTTGTAAGGAATAAATGAGAAGAATAAATGAGAAGATTTATCTCAGCTATTAAACAGTGCAGGGTGTGTATGTAATAAGAGCTCAGTAAATAAGAATTGCTCTTCCCTGGATTGAAGCTTATATTTAGTGGAATAGTAAGCAATGTATCCAGGTGCTTGGTTGAGAGACAATCTGTGAAAGGATTTCAATGCCAGTCTGGGAATTTGGGCATGTTCTATAGGTTGTGGAGAGTCTTGCTCAGGGAATATCATGATCACTGTGGTGTATAACAGGTGGACTAGATCAGAGGGGCAAGGTGACTGGCTGGGTGGCTTTTTTTTCAAGCTTGATGTCCCAGAAAAATGATATTGTGGTCTTCTGTGTTTAGGTAGATGTGGAGACTTCATAAGGAAGTGCATGTTATAAATGTGTGGAATATACGACATTACCTGTAGGAGTTTATAAACTGTTGAACATTCCCTTTACCCAGTCCTTCATTATCCTACCCATCCCCTCTTATAGAGAGGTCTCAGATGCCTGGAAGTCTTGAATGTTTTCAGATATTTCATACATTAAATAAAATAATTGGATGTGCAAAGAGGATTGTTGTCTTTGAGCTAATTCCATTAAATCTCTGTGGCAAGAGTTTCTTCAGTTTGATACTCGGATATGTGTGGGAGTACCTTCATTGGTGAGAATATGAAAAGGATGGGCGTTTACTCAACAGATATTAACTGAGTGCTTAGTACTTAGATTTTGTGCAAGTTCTTTAGAGGTAAGCTGGACTGAGCTGCTTTGTTCAGCATATTAGATATCACTTGTAGATCCCAAGTCAAACGGGATTTCAGTACCACTGCTGCCTTGTTTATATTGAGCAACTGTGCAAAATGACATGATGTGATTACTGCTCCTGCTTTATGTACTGAACTGTCAACACAGCCAAGCCCATGTACCTTTAATACAAAAGTCAAGGCAAAGGGCAAGGTGTTAGATTTACTCTTTCAAATTCTTACGTCCCTTATGGCCATTGGGGAAATCAATTTGTAACTTAAAGTCTATAAAAATGACACCAAAATCAGTCAAGAGGAGAAAAAAATCCTCTGCTGATTTTGCAAATTCTTTCCTAGTTATTGTGGGCCACGGATGGATTTTTATGTGGATAGTGCATGTGAGTGGAAGCGCTATATATGTCTGTTGATATGTAAACTCTTGGAGATAAAAGATTTAAAAATCCTGGACACCCCAGGAATCCCAGAAATCCTGGACACCAGAGAGAGGCTGTTGCTGATTACCTGATTTTTGGAAGCATCCTTACTGGCATGGTGTTGGCACAGATTGATTTGAAACCACTTCTAGGGGACTTCCCTGGCGGTCCAGTGGTTAAGACTCAGTGCTTCCACTGCAGGGGTCACGGGTTTGATCCCTGGTCAGGGTAAGATCCCACATTACACGTGACGCAGCCAAAAAAACAACAAAAAAAACCACTTCTAGGTATTACATGCTCAAAGTTTGGGGAAGAGAACAATCAGTCTCTTCCTTTCTTGAATTTGTAAAATAGGTCCTTTTTTTCTTGGTGGACATGTGTGCAAAAAAAGCACAGTAACATAAAAATATAAATTTTATACATTTACTGTATGCTAAGTGCTGTGCCTATTACTTTGTATACATTATTTATATAATTTAACATAAATTTTAAGAGATAAGTATCATTTATTATGTATAGTTTACAGAAGAAAAAAGCAAAGCGTAGGGATGTTGAGTAGCTTGTTCACTGGCACAAAGTTAGTGAGTAGCTACATAGATTCATGTGCAGGTGAGGTAGCATGGTGGCTCCTGGGTCATGACGGAATATACTGGGGTGTCTGCAGACCGTGCTCAGAGGTGGGCTGAGAGCAGTTCTGTAGGTGTTTGAGAGACAGGCACTTTTCCCCTAGCTCCTGGGCTCTCTAAGATCCTGTCTCCGAGCGCACTTCAAAGTCTACAATTAGGAGTTTCTACTATGCAGCGTTATAATAATAAATATCACATGGTAACATCAAAAGTATCATCTAGCAGATTAAACAAGGAGAGAAAATATGAAATTGCTTGTACAGTCTTGTTACAGGGATAGAAACCTATCGAGGGACATGGTTGGCCTATGCATGTCAACTATAGATGGCCCTGCTGTTGTGTCGATAGGATGTTTTAAATTAAGAACTTCTCTTTTCCTGATCAGATTGGAAAAGATGAAGATGTTGGTGGTAGCTGGTATGGGCAAGGATGTGGGGGAACGTGCACTCTCACACTGTGCTGCCAGGAGTGTAAACTGGTATAGCTTTAGAGGTTTCTCATTAAAATTAAAATGGTGCAAAACTTTTATTCAGTACTTCCTTTTCTAGAAAGTTATTGTATAGGTATACTTGCATTTGTGTCCAAAGGAAGGTGTATACAGATGTTGATTGCAGTGGTTTATAATAGAAAAAATGGAAGCAAACTAAATGTTCGTTGAGAGAGAAATGTTAAATTATTTTAACTATGTAATTGAATACTGGTTAACGTAACCATATCTCTGTCTATATATATGTAAAGGTTTGTGTGTATATGGACGTGAGGAGAGATGGTATGTTCAGAGAAGAGGGTATTGTAGAATAACATGTAAAATATATTCCTTTTTGTGGTGTAAAAAGTATGTGCCCTTGTATGATCTTATATTCTTGGAAAATGCCTGAAATAACAAAATTAGGAGTGGTCCGCTTTGGGTAATGGGGAAGCAGGGAGGGGAGCTTTTAAGTTTTGCATAATATTCTTCTGTATCATTTGAGTATTTTAACTTTATGAAGAGGATGTTGCTTTTTTTTTTTTTTAATAAAAATGAACATTAGGTTTAAAAAAGTCACTTGATTTTGTTATGATTTTCTCCCTAAGACGATCTGTGTTTCCCACTTGAGTGGTACAATGTGTATATATGCCTGGTTAGGATGACCAAGAGAGCACATCTTTCCTCCTTCTCCTTCCTTCCTTCTTCTAGCCTGTAGGCCTAGAACAATAAGAGGTGAAATAAGAGGTGAGCAAGAATTTGTTGCTGTTGTGACTGGGAATTTCCTGGAGGGAAGAGGAAACTTCATACTGTGTGTTGAAAGGTAGTTCAGTTGGAGCAAACTATGTGGAAACAAAGATTGTGATGCCAGCATATAACCTCTAGCATGTAGATTGACTAATTAGAAATGAGGGAATAATTTAACTTAAATTGAACTAAAGTTTAACTTTATGTGATCTATGAGAAGAGATTTGCCGAGCACAATAGTACTGTTATAAAGATAGCCAAAGGCTTGTTTTATCTGCTCTATAGAACTGTTAACAATTAAGTGAGCTAATTATTGGTATGCAAAGGTACTAGTAATTATAAATCAACCTTATCTTTTAATTAAAACTGGCCCAGAACTGTATGCTGGCATGATAAAGTATTATGCACTATTGCAGATGATTTTTAAGAAGAGTTTTTAACTGATAGGGGAAAACATGTTTATGAGATGTGTTAAAAACCCTGTGGCATTCTCAGATTTGCTCGTAGACGCAGCTGAGGTAGAATGAGATGGTTAGACTTTTGCTAGCTCATCTTCTTATACAAAACATTAGTCAAGCAGCAGTGCATGCGAGAAAGGGTTGAAGATTTTATAGACATTCAAATCTATTATTTTTAAAAGGAGCTAAGTATACCAATTAATAGCAAATTCTGCCCTTAATATATTTCCATTTAGGAATATTACAAATTTTTATAGGATTTTAATAGATCTCATTCCTGATCTTAGTCTGGGCTGACCACATAGTTCCATGATTCGTTTATATATTCTCTCAGTCAGACATAGTTCATCATTGGACATTAATCAGTTGCCTTTCTGAGGGATGATTTGCAAACAAAATACCTTGGAGATAGGAAGTTAAGGTAGGCAAAGAACTTGCCCTCAAAAAACATACAGTCTAAAGACAGAGAGGATATGAATTTAAGGAGAAGTAGAGGCTTGGGTGGCCTTTATAATATAATTACTTAGATTTTTCTAAGTTTGCAGTTAGAAAATAGTTTAAATTCATTGGTTAGTTAATCTCTGCAATGTTGTTAATATAGTAAATAACCTAGGAACTAAAGCATTTAATTAGAATGATTTTCCCATGAATGCGAGATTGTGATGCTTTTCACATGCACGTGCTGTTTTCTCTGCAAAGTTTTCCTGATACTCAGAGTGGTTAGTGATCCCAGGGATGAGTTACCTTATCTCTATGAGCCTCAGTGTCCTAATCTGTAAAATATTTAGACTAATACCTAATGGCATATTAGTCCACACATGTAACACGGAGGATGGAGCCTGGAGCCTGGCACATGATGGATGCTTCAGAGGTACATGTGAATTCTCGTGCATTCCCTCTCTGTGAGTTGTGCAGGGCAGAAGGTTACTCCCCAAGAGCCTTTGTCTGAAGTCTGTCCTAATTAGTGTCTGAGTAAGAGAAGCCAGGTCTATGTCAGTGATTGGGTTTATTCCCCATTGGTCCAAACAGCTTAGCAGGAAGCGTAGAGGGTCTATCTATACTTCTAAAACAAGCTTCTTTGGGTTTTGTGTTGTTGTTGTTGTTTCTGTTTTTTGTTGGTGGTGGTGGCGGTGGTCATTCCACATAAAATATATAGATACTTTTGGAATTTCTACAGGTTAATATCTTTGCTTTAGGTCGGATAGGATTATGCTTTCAGTGGTGAGAAGCAGAGAAGTAAAGGGTAGAAATGAAACAGCTGTGGTTGTTCTAAGTTTTGTACCCAGGGTTGCTCTGAATTGATTTCTTTCATAATGTCTCCTCTTTCCTTACATGTACCAGTTGTACAATGAATTTTTATTACTGTAGTTGTAGCTTCCCCACAGCAAGTTTTCCCAAAAGTTCCCTGTGGTTCGTTCGAGAGCACAGTCTTTGAAAAGTCACTTGGTTTCTCTGAACATTTGTTTACCCATCAGTGTATGTACTTTCATATCTACTTGTTATGAAAGACCAACAAATCTTAAGGCAGTCATCCTGTATCTTGATAACTGCTGTTGTAATCTGTGTGTCTGTTTGTGTGTGTGTGTGTGTGTGTGTTGACAGTCTTTTACTTTCTCCACTTTTTTTTGTGTGTGTGTGTGAGAATGAAACAAACTTCTTCATTAGAAATAGAACCTAAGTGTAGATTCTTCGGGAATGTGCAATGCATGGAATTAATTGGATGAGCATACAAAAGCTGGTGTCAGATCCTTACTTGCACTAGTGATTTTTTTTTAATGGATCAGAGACTGAAGTAAGCATAAGGATAAAGATTGGGTCAGCAAGACAGGAGGGGCTTCCCTGGTGGCGCAGTGGTTGAGAGTCCGCCTGCCGATGCAGGGGACACGGGTTCGTGCCCCGGTCTGGGAGGATCCCACATGCCGCAGAGCGGCTGGGCCCGTGAGCCATGCTCGCTGAGCCTGCGCGTCCCCTGCATCGGCAGGCGGACTATCAACCACTGTGCCACCAGGGAAGCCCTTGCTTACTTTTACTATCCTTAAAGAATCTGGGAGAAGATGAACAGGTGGTGCTGAGAATGAGAAAGCACAGTAAATGCATTGGACTTGACTTTGCAGGGCTGGTGGACTGTGCGGATCTAATTCAGGTGCACATCAATAGGTCCTGGATCCTGAATACTTATTTGATTTTGGGTCACCCAAGTGGTGAGTGATGGATAATCTCATAATATATCCTTCTATTTACTAAATTCTCTATTTACTGCCTTGCCAGGTACATTCTGTCTGTAACATCACCAGATAAATAAATGTCTTTTTTTACCCCACTTGAGGAATGCGTAAAATCATTCGATTCCTTGATGGAATGAACTGCTTGTTTTAAAACTTTTCAGTAGTGAGCATTTTTGGTCATATAAGTAAGCCATTATACTATTTTGTGTTTTGTTATGTTTAATTCGATCAAATAAGCTTCAGAGTTGCTAAAAATATCTTTTAGGACAAATTGACTCCTTTATGTTTTTGATAGATATGTATAAATTTAGGACCATTTTCTTCATTGAGGTTTACCTGCCATGTTAAGATAAATTTAAAAAAAGAAATGATCAGATTTACTTGGCCATGTAGAAATATTTAAAGACTCAGAGGAATCCAGATTCCTTTCAAAGCCTTGGAATCCTGGAGAGCTACTCTTCTTCCTGTGACTATCTTTTGAGGAGGGAAATTCAATGAGACCAGAAGTATTTACATCACTATTATGTGTGGCCTGATAGATTAGCAATATTTATCACACAACCCCCCTAATAGTTGTTTTCTTTCCTATTCTCTGCTATGACTTCAACTTAATCATCTCTGAAATCTTAGTACCAAATTATATTTAGGTGTGGAAAGAAAAACAATTGAACGTTTATTTAACACACACTCAAAGTGCCTGTTATATGCTTGTCTGAGTCTGGTAAAATATGGTCCGTATAAAAAAGAAACAAGAAAGCTGAGGATGATAGGCAAAAGAGAGTACAGAGCATGAATCATGTAGATGTTGTGGATTTCATCATTCAGTGTGCTTAAAAATGGCCTGTGGGGCTTGTCAAACATGCAGATCTCCATGCCCCCATTGATTCTGGTTCTGTATGAAGTGGCTCAGGAATTTGTACTTTCACAAACACATTGGGTGATTATGATGCAGGTGGTACAGGAGACACTGAGAGGGTAATCTTAAACTGTGCTTTATGTTGACCACTGTGAGATAATCTTTAAATTGTTACCTGGGGCCAGACATTTGAGCAAAAGTTATATCTAAGGATTACTCAGCAGCTAGTTCAGCTATAGCAATCCCACATGAGTGAGTGTGTATGGCAAGATACAAGAATATAGAAGTGAAAAATGACCTCTTATTGCTAAAGGACAATGGTAAGTTTGACATTTCGTTTGTAAGTTTCAGAAAGAAAAACTGATCTGTAGAAATGCAATATTATAGTATTTATCTCATAGGGAGGATTAAACATGATAGCGATTGTAAAATACTTCATATAGTATTTCACATAATGTCTAATACTAAGTTTAATAAACACGATATATTCTTCTTGTTATCATTTAGTTATTATATAGGCTATGCATTTCCTATTCTCTGTTTTATTTTTAGTAAAGTAAGTTGACCTAAGAGCTTGTTGGTCATCTTGTGGTTTGAAGAGCTAGGTTTTTTCTGCATCAAAAGAAAATAGCAGTTACTGACTCCATTATTCTTTTGAAAAATAACAAAAGTATTTTGATTAAAACAGGAGTTGGAGTAGAAAAAATGCTTACATGCTTTTACTTATAGGGTTCCAAGTTGTAGAGGGATGTGGTAATAGAAGATCAGTTTCCATGCAATTTAAAAGAGAACCTTAGATAGTCTGAATGGTGAATGACTGGGATAATGCCTTTGTTCTCAGGAAGATCACAAGCTCTTTCTTGCTCTATAAAGTAGGAGTATTAAAAAAAAAAGGCATATTACATTAATTTTAATGGAAATGAATCCAATTTCTGAAGCATCTGGGTCCTCAGGTAAGGGCAGTCTTGTCAACCCCCTGTGACTAAATTAGCATGATGGAAGTAAACACTAGAGCCTCTATGAACTGCTTGCTTCTATTCTAGCAGCTTAATTCACAGAGGACTGAAAGGCCAAACCTTTAAAGAGTACTTCTATCCTATAATTAGAAAATCCAATATGCCAGAATTTGGGGGGAGATGAAAGGCCTCTCTAGAAGAACTATTAGTCTTTTATTTACTCTAACTGCCTAATCTTGGGATTTAGACGTTTAGCTGGGGTCAAATCTTATTTTACACAAGAGAGAAATTCCTAGGGATTTATGCTTTCTTCTTTTTGGTAAAAATTTTCAGAATTCGTTAGGCAACAAAGAGAACACGTGGTCTAGGACGTCTGCCACTCACTACTAGTTTTAGTGGGGAGCATATAGCCACTCCGCCCCCTTCCTTTATATCCAATAGGACATGTTTTCAGAAATTAATCTGACCTTAGAATGTCTGTTATGGATTCCCATGTGAGGCATTGCAACTCACATTTCTCACTAAGTGTAGTACTTAACAGAGTGTAAGTTTCTTTCTGTTGATAGAAATGGGGTCAGGTCATGGCCCACACACCTTAGGGAATTATATCCAGGTTAAATTCCTATTCAGATGAACTGAATTTGAAGTACATTGGAAATGATGTCCCTTTCTAAGAAAGATGGATGATAAGGATCTCCCCTTCTGTTGTGTAATGTAAAATCTATTATATTCTACTGAGAGAGAGATGATTTCCAACATGGTAGTTCCAACAAAGCAATCTCCTACAACGACGAACACCAGCATCCCACACACATTAATGCCATATGGTGAGTCCTGCTGCTATGGCCAGGTGAGCCACTAAAATTTACTTCCTATTCTGGGAGGCAGATTTGATTAGGAAGTCTCGTTATGATTTTAGAATTTTGTTTACACAGGATGCTTATGGAAAAAAAATTCCCCAAATGGGAATATATGTTGGTGATGTTTAATTGGTATGACAAGTAAAGCACTTCTGGATCACTACAAATCACAGCTGTCTTCAGCTAAGTCAGCATCCTGCCCCTTCGGAAAAAGTGTAGAGTCTGGTTTCCTTACTGCCTTGCCTCCTTCAGGACAATTTTGTTTTATGGTCTCAGTATTTACTAAGTAGATGCCATTAAAAACTGACTTGTTCAAAATTATCTAAACTGATCAAATTCACCAAAAATTAGCAGATTCTCCATTTTATTTCACATAATATGCATTGGGATTTGGTTCTTAATAAAGCAAAGCAACGTCAAGAACAAAAAACAGGAATATGGGGCACTCTCTTTGCCTGCAACTTTGAATGTGGTGTACATTTTGCTATTTTGCTGGACAAATAAATGTTTGATGTCAAATAACTCCCTTTAGAATCATGAATGGTGATGGCCCCTGCCTTTCCCTTTCCCTCTTGATGATAGGCTCATCCTATCACTTCTTTTAGGCTCAGTCTAACTAGTCCAGTCCAGGCCCTCACTTTGGAACTAACAATGCATGGTTAGCTGGCACACTGCATTTCACATCAAATTGTTCTCTGTTTCAAGTGTGTTCGCTTTTTCTCCTAAACTGGGTTATCAATTCCTTGAAAGCAGGGGAAATGCTGGGATTAAGAACTAAGGAAAATCAAGGTTCAATATTTTCTGGAAGTTCTCCTTTATCTAGTTCATCATTCTAATGTATGAAATTTCTATTAATAAAAGTTTAAACTGTCCTCTTAAAATATTTTTAAACAAAAGTTAATTTTTAGAATCTAGGCTCCACGGCAGCTGCAGTGTCACTGAGGGAATAAAATAGGTTAATTACCTTGACTTCCTAGAAGTAATTCCTTTGAAATAAGAAAGCAGCCTTTGCCTGTCAGGGTTTCAGAGTGAAGGATGAAGGCGTTTTTAACAGCAGCTTGGAATAGCAAGGACCAAGGGATGATGACTCTGATATAGTTATGGATGCTATAATATTTATGTCTTGTATTTATTTGGGAAATATTCTTAGAAACTGAATAAATCTTATAAAATTGCTATTTCCTCTTCATGCATATTTTCATCTTATAATTTGCCTACTCTTAAGTGATTATTTCTTTAAATACTATCTTCTAATACCAGTAACATAATGTCTAAAAAGAAAAGGTGCCTACAGTCTTACAGAGTGAGAGAAATTATATTTTGTTTTTATACTCCTTTTGATTTTATTTATTTCCAGCATTATTGACATATAATTGACACATAACATTATGTAAGCTTAAGGTATACATGTTGATTTGATACATATAAATGTTGCAAAATGATTACCATCATAGGTTAGTTACCACCTCTACCCCCATCACATAGTTACCATCTCTTTTTCCTCATTTCACTATAAATTGCCTGGGTGTGTAACCTACTCTATACAGAAGCTTTTATATTAAACTACTATGAGAAACATATTATTATGTTTATACTACCTAAAATAAAACATATTGAATTTACATACCCGCTTTCTGTAATATTCTCCACTCTGTTTTATTTTAAGCTGTAAATATGTATAACACATGCATAAGAATTCCTCCTTGCAAGTCTTATCAATATAACTGCAATAATACACTGTAAATCATATATTACCCATTGCTACATTTGCCATGTGTAGGTTTATTGCACTCTTTCTACAGTGTGGCTATATGATAAAAATCTTATCTAGAGGAAAATGAATTCCAAAAATTACCAAACTGAATAATTCTTATACTGAGTTTAAGATCATATCTTGGTTTAATATAAAACATTTTCTGTTAGCAAAGGCAGGTTAGTTAGAAGCATTTTTGTTCCAAACTATCCTTTCCATTGTGGTACAAAAATACAATCTCCCGGGGGCTTCCCTGGTGGCGCAGTGGTTGAGAGTCCGCCTGCCGATGCAGAGGACACGGGTTCGTGCCCCGGTCCGCGAAGATCCCGCGTGCTGCGGAGCGGCTGGGACCGTGAGCCATGGCCGCTGAGCCTGCACGTCCGGAGCCTGTGCTCCGCAACGGGAGAGGCCACAACAGTGAGAGGCCCGTGTATAGCAAAAAAAAAAAAAAAAAAAAAAATACAATCTCCCTGTTAGCTTAAGGAACTTAAGGCAACAAAAAATGAAACCTCATAAAAGTCAATTAGGATAACCCTATGTGGTGCTTCCATATGACTAAAAACTAAGCCTTAGTGTGCTAGTCCCAGAGGCAGAGGAGGCAAGAGCTAAATTCTAAAAACCCAGTGACATTTGGGGTCCGGGTTTAGTAACTTTAAGAATATTTATAATATCGTTTGGGTCTTTTTTAAGTTGAGTATTTGTGTGTGGCAATAGCTGGGTCTCCTAATGCATGAATGACACTGAATCCTGTCTATGTGTGTGAAAACTTGGGTGTTCAGTGTGCTGATTGCTTTTCATACCTTCTGGTATTTCTCCTCATGGCTTGGATTTTTAATGCCTCTCTTATCCGTGTCCTTTACCTTTTGATGATTTCAATTTCTATGTTAAAAGCCATTTGATTCCTCCATCACCTGGCTTTATGCCTTCTTTGATAGCACAGCTACTTGGCAGCAGCCCAGACACTAAGTACAATGAGTATTGCTTTGCTTCAGAGATCTCTTCTTGGTCCTCTTTCTTTCCCTGTTATACCATCCTCACAGCCTACCACCACTGAGACCAGCCTGCCTGTCACATCTACATCACTGGCTGCCTGCCAGCTCATCACACTCCTCCCTCTCTTTTACCTCTAGTCTTCATTATATTAGAAATTTATTTTTTCTACCCACATTTCCCTTGGTCTGCCTCATTGTTTCCCAAATGTACTGATAACGCCTGCAACTGTTTCAGCTTATGTTCTCTGCTCTTCTGCTCCTCAACTGCCAGGCTTGATGGGAGAGAAGCATAGAATTGTACAGGCCGAGCCTATTACAGGTTCACACAAATGCAGTTTGACTATCATTGCAGCTCTGCAAGACATTTACTTCTCTTCTATGCAATCCTAACCTTACTCTCCCAGAGGCTACTTGTGACCTTTTTTCTCTTCTTTGAATCCCAATCCTGCCTTCCCTCACTTCCAAATTCATGGCTAAGATCATTACAGTCTGGCAGGAGCTGCTCTGCATCTTCCGTCATGTTTACCTCCATCGGTTGCGTCCTTCCTCCCAGTCCTCTTCTCCCTAAACTCCCTGTCCCCATGGTATTTGGCCCACCTGCCATTCTCTTAATGACTGCTTCAAGGCTCTCGGTCTCTCATCCAATCCCAGTAGCCCCAGCTGCTCCTCTTCTACTTTTAAGCAAGATTAGCCCTCAGTATCTGAAAACAAAACAGCCAAATGTGTTTTTCTTGGCCTCGCTCTCTAATCTTAGTACTCAAACATGGCTTTGTTCCTTCTGTTGAGCTGTTAGAATGGGTGGTCCTCACCTGATGGCTGCATCACCTTCATCAGCAGCATCTCTTAATGTTCTTGGACTCTGACTTCTAAACTTGCTTTATCCAGATTCTGCCCAATAAATAGTCCTGCCCTGTTTTCCTCCTGTTACCTGATAGCTCCTTTTTACCCTTTAGACTTTAAATATAAATATATTTTTAAAAAAGTTTATCCTTGATACTTTTCCCTCCTGGTTCTTTGCTTGGCATTCCCCAGTTCCAACTATCAACTGTATTTTCATGATGCCCCAAGATATGTCTCCACACAAATCTCTCTCTAGAGTTACAACTCTATTTTCAAAGGCCTACTGGACATTCCAACTTAATTTTCCTATGCTTGCTTCCATTTAGCTTGTCTAAAAGTTAATCAGTTATCTTTTTCCAAAGCCTTTCCCCTTTGACATTTTTTTCCAAATGGCTTTTCATTTCCAAATTTATTTTATTTTAATTTTTGAGGGAAGAAATATAATACTGGCAGAATCATACTCTTTTGACTTGGTGCCAAAATAATCATATGCAGACTCAGTTATCACTTCTGTAGATTATGAAATATTTTCCTTCATAGGAAGTACATTGTATTGCAGGTGATTATTGTGATCTGGTTTATCTTGGAGTACAGTGAATGTAGAATGATTTTATTTTTAGCAATTTATAATGTAATGCACTGCCCAGATCATGTCAGTTATTTGCTGATCAAATTCATTGTATTTTTACAAGTAAAAACTCACAAGTAAGAACAGTAATTTCCGGAAATAAATTGGTCTTCCTAGGTAGTACATCTAAAAACAAATTAAAAGGTGACTCATGCTGTCCTCCAGCTGTTTCAATATCATTCTTACCTTGAATGAAGGTAGAAAAAAAACATTTGGACAATTTGTGACATGCTTGTCTCCAAAGCTCATTTACAGGCAAGTAGTAATCTTTCTCTCCCCTCAGCACTCCATGGAATTTTCCATAAAGAACCCAGACACCTCCATCAGTGCACAGCCATGGACCTACCTTCTCCCAAATGTAGGGAGATACTTGCCAACTACGTTTTAAGGAATAGCATTTTTGCAAAGTATAACTTGTTTCTTTCATCACCACCAAATGTAAGATTCTAAGGTAAATATACTGCCTTTCCATATATGTTCCATAGGAGGGGAAAAAGTTTTCCTCTTTTCTCTTAGGGTTCCTGGCTAGATCTGAATATTAAACTGGCAAAGACAGATTAACAGGAGAAAAGCATGCACATTTATTTAATGTAAGTTTTATGTGACATGGGAGCCTTCATAAGGAAATAGAGACCCAAAGAAACAATTAGCCCTGAGTATTTTTATGCTAGGTTTGATGAAGAGTGGTCAGACGTGGAGAGATATGATAGGTCAAAGAGTATGAGGTAAGTATAGTAATCTGGGGAAAAATTAGCAAGACCTGTTTGTTCGGATTCTTCTGGGCATCCTTTGTCTCCAGAGATAAGGATGCTCCTTTCCTGGTATAGAGGAGCATCCTTATCTATACCATCCTCATCTGTACCTCTTACATGTGAGGATCTGTAGTCATAACCTGTTTCAGGGGAGAAGTTGTAGGGAAAGGTCAGAGTGACCTTCCTGCTTCTACTGTTTTCTTAAACTCCCTCAGCTTACAGTATTCAACATACTAAGGTGACATATTTTGGGAAAGTATGTACTGAACCCCATCATTTACAGTTTACCTCCTGCATTCTTTGTTTCTCTAGCTGTCCTTATTTTTCTGTAATTAGGAAAACTTACTTATAAGACTCTACCAAGGGGGCTTCCCTGGTGGCGCAGTGGTTGAGAGTCCGCCTGCCAGTGCAGGGGACACGGGTTCATGCCCCGGTCCGGGAAGATCCCACATGCCATGGAGTGGCTGGGCCCGTGAGCCATGGCCGCTGAGCCTGCGCGTCCGGAGCCTGTGCTCCATGGCGGGAGAGGCCACAGCAGTGAGAGGCCTGGGTACCGCAAAAAAAAAAAAAAAAAAAAAAGACTCTACCAAGGAAAATGGGTGTTTGGAACAGGAAAGTCCTTTTAAACTGTTGCAAAGTGTTTGTATGGAAATTTGAAGAATCTGGGGCAAAGTTAAATTGTGATGCATAAGAAAGTGGTAGCAGTATTAGGGGCAGAGAAGGAAGATCAGGGAAAAATGATAAATATATTGCCCCAGTATATTCCCCCAGTATGGGAAACCCCAGTAGGAGGCTGGGTGAAGGGACTGGAGGAAAAGGAACGTGTGAAATGAGGATTTAGGAAGTGGGCTATAGGGAATAAGACACAATGCCTTTCTCCAGTTATACTATAATATGTTCAGGGAAGTCAACTTTGATCACTAATCCTTTTCAGTATAAGTAGATTCTTTCTGGAAATGCAAAGAGTCCTACACACTGATGGCACTCCTAAAGACTGCATGGTGGTGGTTGCATAGGGTGGTGTTACACAACTCACATAGCAGAAAGCAGTTGTGATGCCATTGTTTTCTATTCATATTCATCATCAACATATATTCAAGGCACGGGTTGATGCTCGAGGCACTATGGAAAATGCAGTTATGAGAGAAGGCACTTACAAGTCTAGTTATGAAGAGAGAACAATTATAAAAGCAATTGGGTATCATTGACAAGTGGGTGGTCCAGTCAAAAGGTGTTCAGAGGAGGAAGACATGGTTTGCAGAAAAACCATGTCTACCAGCTGTTCCTTCCTTCCCACATCTATGTGACTTTCTACTTTGTCACGTATTAATATTTTGTAAATACCTTTGCCCTTTAGATACCTCTGTTTTCCATGTATGATGTCCTTGCAAAACTTTACACCATCTTTAGTTTTTGTGTTTCTTATGCTGCACCCTGATTCAATCCGCTTTAGTTCAATGAGAAGAACCTACTTAGCTATTCTGTTTGGGGAGTTCTTTTACGTACATCACATTCAGTAAATCTGGGCTACAATGAGAAAGCTTTGATTGTTCCTCTCTGAGACTTCACAACTAAAGATATGACTTGTTATTTGGTGGCAAATGTCCTTTAAGCATAACAATGATGAAACTCTTAAGGACTTGTAGTCTGTTTTTTTTTTAACATATTCATCTCACAGGAATGAGGTCATCCCTGTTCCCCTCCATCTCTCTCCCAACAAGTATCTGTGTAGCTAAATTCTTCTGATACTTTTTTTTTTTTTTTTTGCGGTACGCGGGCCTCTCACTGTTGTGGCTTCTCCCCGTTGCGGAGCACAGGCTCTAGATGCACAGGCTGCGGATGCACAGGCTCCAGACTCACAGGCCCAGCGGCCACGGCTCTCGGGCCCAGCCGCTCCACGGCATGTGGGATCCTCCCGGACCGGGGCACGAACCCGTGTCCCCTACATCGGCAGGAGGACTCTCGACCACTGCGCCACCAGGGAAGCCCCTCTTCTGATACTTTTAAGACTTAGTCCAGAAGCAGCTTCCTGAAAAAAGCCTTCTATGATGCCATACTGTTCTCATTTTGATGTTAGAAGCTGCCACGTTATGCAGTTCCAGGGGACGCCATTTACTTCCAGTCTATGTGAGTGCTACCTCCCGGATTTACGCAGCTCACAGCCTGAGCAGCAGTACACAGCAGCCTGGGGTGCTTCTCCCATAGTACCCTATGCCTCAACTATTACATTATTGTTCCTTTCTATTTATGATTCTGTCCCCTAACACACTGTAAGTATTTTAGAGACAGAAACTGTAACTTAATTCTCCACCCATAGTAATTACAGAGTAAAGGTTTATTTTATTAGTGAAAAGGAAAGAAAGAAGTTGAATGGAACCTCTTTGTAAAATTCATACCTTAATGATGTCTCTAAAGACCTATGCTTAACTCACACTGTTGTTACATATCCTGACTCATAGGTGTAGCAGTCCAGACTTTCTCCCCAATTCTGACTCCTGATCCAAAATACCAGGGTTTCCATTTTCTAAGAGCCTTGTACCCTTCTGACCCCATCTATTCCCCGTCCCTTTCTCTATCTGCTGTAATCTTGTTCATTGGCCATTATCACCTTATTCCCCTGACTCATTAACTTTATGGAACAAGTACTGGAGAATCTTTTGAAAACTCTACCAACTCCAGTTTCTCCTCCAGGTCTTTCCCCCTCTTACTTCTGTTGTGCATCTCTCCCCTCCTCCTCCACACTTGCCACCAAAAGTTAGAAATTCAGCAATAAAGGTTGAAATTAGATTTTTATATCACTATATATTTTTCTTCTCTGCCTTCCTCCCCAATTGGGAGGAAGGCAGAAGAAAAATCCATAGGTTTAGTAATATAAATTAGATATCAAATCTGTTTGTCTAACAGAATAACTGATTAGGGTGCATGCCTCTTAAATAGGTTAAAAATATTTTTTTATTTTTAGAAATAGGTTTTAGGTGATTTTCCTAATCCACCCTTGATCAGTATGTGTGGCCTCATTCTGCACATCATTTGTCTATTGCATATAAACAACATTCACCTACATACTCTCCCCTTTCAAGTCTGTGTTTCCAATTTTCTCTTACATAGAAGAGATCTGGGGGCTCCTGTTTCCAGCCACTGGTGAACATGAAGAGCAAGCCTTGCAAACTGGGGTCTTTGACCTGCAGATGTGCTTTATTTAGAAAGCATACTACTTGGAAAAATTGTTTTTTATTTAACAAATGAAATTGGAAGATTTCACATAAGAATTCAACTTTACAAGTTTTCTTTAAAACTTGTTTTGAAATCCAACAGATGATCCGCTTTACGACATGGTAAAAATCAGTGGGGCTTAGTAGCAATTACTTCATTTATACAGATATCCACTCCCCATAGACCACAGTCGTCACCACTCTTCATTGTCTCCCTAATGTGGAGATCCAATGCATCTCTGCTCTTCCAGTGTATTCTCTTATTGTGGAGAAATACTTCCTTGTATCCCTGGTTTTGTCAATTATAGGGAAATGAAAAATGACTGGAGAGGGCAGTTTATTTCATGCAAAAAGTGGAAGTAGCTTATGTCCTTGTGCCAGTGACACATATTTTTATATATCAAATGCAAAAAAAAATGTGTTTGTGGAACTTTAACCAGGCATCTTCACTCATTTAAGTTACTTTCTTGTTCTTGTATACATATTCTGTGACCCTTGAAAAATAAAAAGAACGATATTACTAAAATAATGACAACATTCCAGGAAGTAACTCATTGCCAATGGCATAGGAGAATCCATGTAGAAAGAAGGTCAGGGTTAAAGAAAGGTGTTGGAGATGTTGAAGTGGCAAACAACAGTGAAGCAAGGCTCTGACTTAAACTCTTGCAACTCTAGATCCCTGTGTAATACCCACTGCTGTCTCATCCTCTCCACACAAGTGGAATATGGGGCCTGGATTGGGAGAGGACAGATAGCGTAGGATCTGTCTTAATTTACCCTCTGGATACTTAGAAATCCAAGTGAGTGAAAACTAGACCACAGGGAAGACAGCACATAAGTTTTATTTTCAGAATCATTGTAGTCTGTATGCCATTTGGAAGCAGAAGTGTCTTGGTGGCTTCAAAGCCATATAAACAACACCAGTAAATAGTATACAGTGATGGGTGGTAGCTGATAATTTGGTTTGCTTTGCCCATTAAAATACCATTTTTGGCAATCTATTTTTGTATTCTCTGTTAGATGATAACAATATTTTTTCTTCTAAATGAGGTATGTCATAGTGCACTTATTTTTAGCTTCAACAAAAACAATTCCATAGCAGTCTGTTTGTCATGGTATTGTGCAGCTGTTGGTGCGATAACCATGTACCTAATAAAAAGTATTGTTTTATTTCCTCCATTCTCCCACATCCTGCCCTCCACTTACCCCTTCTAATTTCTCAATTTTTTCTTCTGCAGAGTGAAGCTAGAATGTTGTTAGAGTTTTAAAAAAATTATGCTGTCATGATTCCCTCCATAATTAGCTTATTGGGAAAGTTTGGGTAAATATCTCATAGCTCAGCAGGGAAAACATTAAAAAAACAAAAACAAAAAACTCTTACTCAACTCAACTTGTGCAAGGGGTGAACTTACTAGGGAGTTTTAATTGAAACCTCAACCATGAGCGTATAGTTCTCAGAATTCTGAAAACTGCTAATTAGGTTCAAAATTAACTTCTGCATGGAGTAGAAGACTATATTGAATTTAGGAATGTATTGTCACTATGTGGAAAAGTGATATCTATAAATAATCCAAAATGAAATGTGTCATGAGAGAAAGAAGTGTGTGTATGTTTTTGTTTTTTGTTTGTTTGTTTGATTTTTTTGGCGGGGGGGCAGGAGATAATTGGTGCTTTCATTAGTTTTATGGACAAAGGAGGTATTATTCTGGTAAGTTCACTCTTGTGTTCTAGAATAAAATATGGGCATAGCAGAGAAAAATAACAATGAATTTTAAATAAAAGATAACATCTTTTTACCATACTCAGTGTTCTTGAGGAAAAACACGTGAGGGAGTTAAGATAAATAAATGAGGAAATCATCCAGGTAGGTCAGACTGAAATGAATACATCTTTTTTCAGAATTATCTGGATATTGTTCTACTGCCTTTTAATCAGTGGCTTTATAACAACCACTGACTAGCCCAAATAATGTCTTTCATTTGACTCAAATTTTTGAAATAATAGCTGTAATAAATAAATTTTATTTTTGCTTTTCTTTTTATTTTAGATTTGTTTTATTCCTTGTGGTGCCAGATATTTGAGAGAGCCTAGTACATATGTATTGGTTGAGAAATATAGTTTGGCATAAGAGCGTAAAATGATGATCTCTCTGATATAAGGGGGAAACTTGAAAAAAAAATCATTGAAACAGCATAAAACATTTAAAGAAAAAATGTGAACCAACTATATTTTAGAGACCAACTGTGATACTTACTTGGTATAATATTGGAATATTCAATGGAGTTCTTGAATCCCTTCTGCAATTTACCTCATTTTTCTCAAACAAGATGATGAGAAGAGATTAAAGTGATGTGGACAGTACCTGGGGTATTTCCATGTTATTCACCATAATTCCTTTAATCAATTTAAATTAATCAGTGTATGATTCCAGTCATTTGTATGAACCTTCAGTCTGTGCAACACATTATTTTACATTGTTGCTGTCTTAAATAGTCAATTTCCAAATATTTTATGCTTGATAGCATGGCTAAATTTACTTTTTTATGATGAAAGATATATTTAAGTTTCACTTTTGCGCCTATACGTTGATGGTCCGTGAGTCCTTTTAATTCTTCTCTTCAAAACACTGTTTTAAAGAATATACAGGGCTTCCCTCGTGGCACAGTGGTTAAGAATCCGCCTGCCAATGCAGGGGACACGGGTTCGAGCCCTGGCCGGGGAAGATCCCACATGCCACGGAGCAACTAAGCCTGTGCGCCGCAACTACTGAAGCCTGCACGCTTAGAGCCGGTGCTCTGCAACAAGAGAAGCCAGGACAATGAGAAGCCCGCGCACCACAACGAAGAGTAGTCCCCGCTCGCCGCAACTAGAGAAAACCCGCGCTCAGCAACAAAGACCCAATGCAGCCAAAAATAAATAAATAAATTAAAAAAAAAGAATATACTAACATGGAAACATTATATTTTTATTTCTTTAGCCACAGCTGTCAACCTACTGTGTTTGTTGGATTTCCTGTTTCCTTCCAGTCCATTTTGGCCAGTCACCATCACTTTCTGGTCACTTTGGTTTATTATAATTAGTCTAATCCTGTTTAACTTCCAATATCATATCTGATTTCACTGTTTTCTTCCCTCCCCCCAGCTGCAGATTGTGATCTTGGCTACTTGGACTTTGGAGAGTAGGAGGGTCTGCCTTTTAGATCTTCATTACCTCTTCCTTTTCAAGGTCCAGTCTCTTGAAAGAGGGAGAGAGAGGAATAGTGGAAGCAAAGCTTGTCTGTAACTAAGCTGCTCTGATTCCATCTGTGATCTACTCAGAGAATGGTCTTCGTGTAGATGTTACATTTAGGTGGGGGTGGGGGAGTGAGGGCTTTGTTCATCCTCCTTTTGATGACCTCTATTGCTGACAACTCCTGCAGAGAAAGACAGCTAGTTTCCCTTGAGTGCTTCCAGAAGGCCATGTTCCCAGTTCCTTCTGGTACTTCCTCATCTGTCTCTGCCCTTCCTCTGTCTTCCTTGCTCTTTCATATGGGGCCACAGGAGTCATAGGCTTCTTCTGTCCCCTCTGATGGCCTCTGGGAACTTAGAAGGGGCTGCCCCACCATTTTTCTTCACAAGTGTAATGGACATTAGTCCTTTTAAGACTTGCTGACAATAGACTACTCTGAAGACCTTTCTGCTTTCGGACAACCCTAGCCCAGAAATGGGCACCAGGTTCTATATTTATTATTATCCTACATTTCAGGGGGTGGATATTGACCTCACCTGAGAACTTTCTCACTGTTCTCAACTCCAGCTCAGGAATCAGCCAGCCAGGTTTCCTCACCGACTGCTGTACATGAGTCTCCTCCTCCCCTGACATGCTTGGCTTTAGCAAAAAATTATTCTTGCCTTTCTCTTATGGTTGGGACAGGCATGAGTAACCTCTAACCACAAAGAGTGCATAGCCATTAAGTCTAAGGCTGACCCTCAGGATCGTTCATCTATGCACTTGGGGGAATAGAGGACAGAGAAAAAGTTAGTGAATGGGGGCTCTGGTAGCTGCTTCTGCCTCTCTGAGAAGAGGAACATATCTGGGGGGCTTGTTGTTAGTACAATATTGCGCCCTCCCTGTAATATAAAAGGTCCCTCTCAACATGCTGTTAGGGTGTATGTGTGTGTGTGTGTGTGAGACAGTCTCTCTCTTCCATGAATTTTAAGCTACTTTGAGGCAGAAACCATATATTGCAGCTTTTTCATCCCTTCTAACTACCACTTTAACAATAAAATTGATATCAAAATGGTAATAATAATAGTAAAAAGAGTAAATGGTGCTTACTTTTTAGGTCAGGCACTGTTCTAAAAGATTTATATATATTTATGCATTTAATCCTCACAAACCCTATGAGGCCGGTATTGTTATTGCTGCAATTTAGCTTGTGAAAATAGGTTATGGAGTGGTTAAGTAACTTGCTGAAAGTCACACAGCTGATAAGCGATGAAGCTGGGGTTGGAACCCAGGCAGCCTGGCTCTGAGGTTTATCAATACTGACTGTCCTCGTCACAAGCATATGGCCTTACTGTGAACAGGTGTTGGTAAAGTTAATTAGAAACAGGGATAATTTGCTCAGTCTGATTTAGTATGTGAAGGAACATATTAAATTTTAATTTAAGTGAATTATTTTACTTAAGAGAAAAATCAGATTATTATTTATGCATGCAACTTCATAAATTATTGTTGAACTCAGTGAATATGAAACTTTATAGATTAAATATAAGCAAAAATTAGTCCCGAAAGAATTGAGAACATTAAAACAATTCCTTCTAAAGATGAGTCAGAACAGTTACTTAATGAGTGACTGTCCCTGAATATATTAGATATGTTTGTAAAAGTAAGTTTAAAAAGTTCAAACCATATTGGTTATCTAGTCTCAGATGCTATCTGGTATCTCTTTGTTGGTAAGAAAATAAAAATCAGAGTTCAGAACGATGAAGTCCATTGTTCTCGCCTTGCATCTCCTTAAAATCACTGATGATCTTCTCCCAGATTTAAACAGATGCTTTTCAGACCATATCTCTCATACTCCCCTTCCCTCTCCTCCTCTGTCTCCAGCTCTGCCCCTCGTTCTCCACCCACTCATTTTCCCCTCAGTCTGTCCACTGCACCAGCTCTGAGGTGCACTGAGTCTCTTCTCTGCTCTCTTCCTGCTGTGTGTTCTTTGCCCTCTACCCCTTCTCTGGCCAGCTCCCTGCAGTTCTAACAATGGGTATCTGGGGCAAATTCAACTCTCTTGACAATGCTCTAATGGAGAAAAAGAAAGAAAACTGGTCAGCTAAAACATGGCATAAATTTTTCACAAGCTCTTATCTCTACCCTATCCAATACACATTTCTGTAAACCATTTCAGATTGTTAAAAGAAGCAAGTATTTCCCTTTCTGACTTACTTCACTCTGTATGACAGACTCTAGGTCCATCCACGTCTCTACAAATGACCCAATTTCGTTCCTTTTTTATGGCTGAGTAATATTCCAATGTATATATGTACCATACAAATATCGTATATTCATATATGTGGAATCTAGAAAAATGGTACAGATGAAACTATTTGCAGGGAAAGAATAGAGAATGCAGATGTAGAGAATAGATGTGTGGACGTGGGGAGGGGAGAGGGGAATGAATAGGGAGAATGGGATTGACGTATGTGCACTGCCATGTGTAAAACGGATAGCTGGTGGGAACCTGCTGTATAGCACAGGGAGCTCTGCTTGGTGCTCTGTGGTGACCTAGATGGGTGGGATGGCAGGGTGGGGTGGGAGGGAGGTCCAAGAGGGAGAGGATATATGTATACGTATAGCTGATTCACTTCGTTGTACTGCAGAAACTAACACATTGTAAAGCAACTACACTCCAATTTAAAAGAGGAAAAAGAAACAAGTAGATTCAGTGAACTTGTTATTTGGTGGATTGACTTTCAGCAATCCAGCCTTAAATGAAGTGGCCATTCAGTCAGCTGGTAAAATGGTGAATTGTCTTTTGAGATATTGGCCCTGAGGCTGCCCTGGTTCCTGCCTTTCTGGTTGTTCAGCTTGTCCTTTGATACCATGACCTATCCCAGCATGCTTTGTGCTTAAGCTGGTTGGCTTCTGTGACTTGATGGAAAGGACCCTGACTGCTTTGAACCTTAGTTCAGCTAGTCTCTGAGCAGGTCTGTTGGGAGTAGCAGAAGCAGAAAACTCTGGGGCCATCTGGCTCTCCTGTTTTCAGAGTTCCTATGATCACTTGTGGTCTGTGCACCTGTCTTGCTCACAGTATAAACCTGGACTTTTTAATATGTATATTATATTGTAGATACACACTGATGGGGTTAGGATTAGGGTTAGAGTTACGGTTATGGTTAGCTTAGTGCTGGATTTTGGATTCTCTGGTGAGATTCCTCTGGTCACAGAGACTATTGACCTCCATATGGCCAAATCCAGTAGCTACAATTCTGTCATTATACTTCCTGATAATCCTATTGATTTTTGCAATGTTGAACATTCTCTGCTACTTAAAATCTTTTTCTTTGGTTTCCAGAATCCTTCTTTCCAGGATTTGTGGTTTCTCTTTTAATAATAAATAAAAATTTATTTTTTAAATAAACTGTTATTTCTGTCATCTTTACAAATCTATCTTTAGCCACCCACTCCCTTTAATAATGTGTTTCTTCAGGACTCAGGCTCTGACGCTCTAGTTACCTTACCTTACATTCTATTTTTTTAAATTATTTATTTATTTATTTACTTACCCGGCTGCGCTGGGCCTCAGTTGCGGCACGCAGAATCTTTGTTGCCGCTTGCGAGATCTTTGTTGCGGCATGTGAGATCTTTTTGGTTGTAGCATGTGGCATCTTTTTTTTAGTTGCAGCATGTGGGATCTTTAATTGCGGCCTGCGGGCTCTTAGTTGCGGCATGTGGGATCTAGTTCCTTGACCAGGGATCGAACCTCGGCCCTCTGCATTGGAAGTACAGAGTCTTAACCACTGGACCACCATGGAAGTCCCTACCTTACATTCTTAAACACGCTTATCCATGCCCATGACTTCAACTGATACATCTCTACTTAAAATCCCCAAATTTCTATCTCTTGTTTTGGCCTCTCTACTGGTCTCTAGACACGTAACAACTGTTCACTCATTTCAATTTGGTTATTTCACAAGCACTTCAAACTCATCATCATCCAAATTTTCCTCTTCGACATTGCCCATCTGGTAAATGGCACCACTGTTTACCCACTCCACCCAGCCTTCTCTGTCATCCCATTCAGTCACCAGATCCTACCATTTCCACCTTCTTCACCACATCCTACCATTTCCACCTTCTAAGTCAGCATCAACCACTCTCTCCCTCTTTGCTTCTCCCTCTTCTTTTCCCCCTCTATCTTTCTTTTTCATCACCATTGCTCCTGCCTTAGTGCAGAGCTGCATCTTTTCTCTCCCAAATCATTACAACTGTTTCTGAATAATTATTTTCTTTCCAGTCTTAACCTCCCTTCAATCTGTCCTTCATACTGTGGCCTTGGAGGGAGCTTCTGAGGTGCTGTTCTGATCATATCACTTCCTTGGGTAAACCTTGTCATTGATGTCCATTCCCTTTAGAACAAAAAGTTATCTCATTAGCATGAACATGTAAGCTGGTGACATGTAACATGAAACCTTGTAACCTAGCCTCTGCTTAGCTCTCTAACATTTATTCTTTTGCCTTCTAACATGTATTCATCACTCCAGCAATAGCAAACATGGCATTTCCTAAATGTGCCATGTACCTTAATGTTTCGCACCTGTTTGTAAGACCCATGTGAAGCATCACCTCCCCAAGGAAACCTTCTCTGAACCCTCAGCTTAACATAGATGCTCTTCCTTTGTGTTCCTACAGCCTCGAATACACATATATCTCTGCCTTAATGCTTATCATACCCTTCTGGAATAGTCTATTTACTTTTCTGTCTCTTACACTAAGTCCAAACCTATTTACTTTATCTCCCCCAAACCTAGCTCAGTACATAGGAGGTAATCAATAATTGTTTATTAAATGATTAATATATTAATGAATGGGTGAAATATAATAAGAAAATTAAAACAGAAGAATTTTTCTTATTTAAAAATACAAGTGATTCCTCTGAACAATTTCATTTACGTAATGTTATTTCTATTTTAAAATACTCTTTTGCATGTTTGGAGGGCAGTTGCATTCTTGGTAATTACATATTTCAATTAATATTGTGTAAAGCTAGTTATGCCATGTAAAGTATGCCCATTCTATTGAATAAGAATATAATAAAATACGTGCTGCAAAATGTTGTAGTCCAAATGATTCAGTCTACATTGTTTTTCTGTCCTTTATTCATTGTTATGACTGTCAATTATTATTATACAGTAGATAAGGAACCTGTAGGTCATGAGAAAGTCAGAAGTATTATATTTTATTATGAACTAATCTTGCTCTAATCCCCAATGCAGCTACTTCCTTCTAATAACATTGTTTTAAAAGATCTTCTGACATCTGCATATACTCAGTAACGTGAATATAGCAAACTTTTAGGTATTTCACTCATCTCTGTGCAGCATATTAAATTACTAAGAATGTCCTTTTGGAATCATTTCCTGGAATATAGTATCTTTCTTAAAGTCTAAGCCTTTTTCCTAAAACAGTCTCCCTTTCCCCTAGAGGCTGAGTAATCAGAGGCTCCCCTATTCACCTTCTCCTTAGCATGGTACCAGATACTCAGCAAGTTCTCAGTGACTGTTTCTTGAGCCTACATCCTTGAAACTCTTCTCCCTTTCAATTGTACCACATTTAGAGGATTTTCAACCCACCAAAGCCCCTAATATATTCTCTACAAAGCCAAGGGTTTATTTAAGGGTATAATACAGCAGGGAACAGGAAGTAGAGTGAGTGTTTCTTCATCTCCTTGGAATTGTGGGCCCCTTGAGAATCTGATGTAGTTCTCTCTCAAGGAAAATGCACATACTCATATACTCACAAACGTTAAAAGTTCAGGGGGTCATAGAGCTCTAAAAGGATTTCATTGACTCTCCTGGGTCCATGGAACTCAGATTAGCTCTGAAATCAGGTTTGATTATGGCTGGAGTGAAGGATGTTGTGTTAGGACATGGTAGAAGATGAGGCCAAACCAGAGGTAACCAAGAGATGGAGAAGGACTTGGATTCCATGAAAGCAGTTGTGATTTCTTCCTAAGGAAGCATTAAAACTCATGATAACTAAATCGAAGGATATTTATAAAAGCAAGACTACCAAGCCAGAAAGTAAAATTTCCATTTATTTTATGGGGAAGATAAATATAATTTTGCATAAGCATCACGGGGGAAATAATGAGTTCCTAGTGTTGCCTCTTTGCTCAGTAAAATGCCACTAAGTTGGAAATCTCATATTTCAGCAGACCAAATCTATTTGCACTGAGTTGGCAGTAGTTAAGTACCTTTCTCTACAAAGTATAAGGCTTACTTATATCTAATATTTTGTCTAGTAAAAAAACAAAACCAGAAAGTTATGGCCAGTTCACTCTCATACATATAGTTGAGTGACTATAAAGGGTCAGGCACTATGCTAGGCTCTAAGAGGAATATATAGACAATTTTTAGAAGACTAGAGAGCTTCTTGAACAGCCTGAAAAAGAGATGCACAAATAACTGTGGTGAATGCTGTAACTAAGGTCCAGTTATAATGGGAAAGAAGAAAAGAGGATTTGATCCTCCCTAGTGGAATCTGGGAAGACTTCACAGAGGAGGTGGAACTTGAGCAGGCTTTGAAGACAGTTGGATTCTGACAAGTGGAAGTGAAGTACGGAGACCACTGTAGTTAAAATATGTTCAGAGGGAAAACGTGGAAGTTAGGGAGAGCAAGGAGAATGGTGAATAGGCTCCTTGGGTTGGCGCAGAGGTGTCAGGATGCATGGTAAGGAAATGCCCTATGTGGCAGAACATGCTCTGCATTCCACATTCAGCAAACCTTGAGCACTTACTATGTGCAAGTGGAGAGAGAGAAATGATAAGCCATAATTATAATAGGAAAGTTATAAAGGATTTGATAAGTGATAATGTGATTTTTAAAAAAAGAAAAAATAAAGCAGGGTAAGGGGGATTGTAGTGCCTTATAGGACGCAAGTTAACATTTTAAATTGGGTGGTCCAAGCATAATTCATTGAGAAAGTGACCTTTGAGCAAAGCCTGGAAAGGGATTAGGGAGAGAAACATTCAGATATCTTAGGGGAGAATGCTCCAGGAAGAGAGCGATGAGGCCAAAGTGTGCTTGGTTTGTTCAAGGAATGACTTGGACACCAGTGTAACTGGAGCTGAGTGCAGAGGAGAGAAGTAGAAGACACAGTCAGGTAAAGTGGTGTGTGATGCAGGTGGGGATGTGTCCTATAGGGTCTAATCGAAGGTTTAGGACCTTTCTTGCTTCCTCTGCCAATATTTTCCCCAAACACTCTAACAGTTCCACAGTTTTGGAATGTCAAAGAAAACATGGAGGCAGTGTTCCCTGGAAGGGATGTAGTGATTCATCTATTCATAGCACAGTGTATGGAATCAACATAGTCTATTTTATTTCACATTTTTTGACTCAACCATACAGATCTCTGGAAGGGAGATGATTTTGCTAGACTTCAAATAGGAAGGAAGCAGTACTTCTGATTGTTACACGTCCCCCATGATTGACATGGTTCTAAATACTTTCGCTGCAAGCATCTTTGCTGCAAACATTTTCACCACATAACTAATTGGCTGTAAGGCAGTTTTTCCATAAAAGATACAGTAACAAAAAATAAAAGAGGGACATTTAAAAGGATGTAATGAAATATGAGAAATGAATAACAAAATTTAAAAACTTGTGAAATATAAAATATTTGAATACATTTAAAATGTGTTGATTCATGGCAGTTCTGCATAAATAACTGATTTTATTTTGTGGGTTGTACCTAAGCACTTGTCTTCCAAGTATTTTCTCCTAGTATTTTCTGCATTTTTTTTTTCTTGTTGATTCATGTCCTTATCTGGCATCACACTTTTTCTTTTTTGCCAAAATTTTCATTGAGAGGTATCAGTTTCCAAATACTAGGATGTATATTTGTACCTGAGCTTTGTATTGCATTGTGAAAGCCTTCTACACTGTTGTTTGTTCTTGGCATATTGTCACATGTCCGTTGACAGACATTCTAAAGTCCTGTAGGAATCTGCATTCAACTCTGCACCTTGGAGGCCCTGGCCTCTTTCTCCTCCAATGTAGTGTGTTTCAAAATAAGAAACCAACTCTTGAGGCAAATCATCCTCATCTGTCAGGTGGACAAAGCCATCAGTAACGTCGCTAACTGGAAGAAATGCTAATGTATTTCAACCAATTGAAACCAAACTGTTGAAACAAAAACTGTCAACCAATTGTATCTTTCACGGCAAAATTGCCTTACGGCCAATTAGTTTTGCGGCAAAATGCTTGAGACAAACGTTTACGGCAAAGAAGCTTATGGAAAAAATACCGGGCTCTGAGGCACTCCCATGTTGCCTTCGATATAACAGGTAGGAGTTATTTTTCATTGGAAAATTTTGACTTCAAAAATATTCAAAGGGGGGCTTCCCTGCGTGGCGCAGTGGTTTGAGAGTCCGCCTGCCGATGCAGGGGACACCGGTTCGTGCGCCGGTCCGGGAAGGTCCCACATGCCGCGGAGCGGCTGGGCCTGTGAGCCATGGCCGCTGAGCCTGCGTGGCCGGAGCCTGTGCTCCGCAACGGGAGAGGCCACAACAGTGAGGGGCCCGCGCACCGCAAAAAAAAAAAAAAAAAAAAATATATATATATATATATATATTCAAAGGGAATTTTTAGAAAGAAAGACGGTAGTTATGAAATAAGTTTCTTGGGACTTCCCTGGCGGTCTAGTGGTTAAGACTCCACTTTTCCACTGCAGGGAGCGCAGCTTCCATCCTTGGTTGGGGAACTGAGATCCCGCGTGACAAGCAGCTCAGACAAAAAAAAAGAAAAAAACAAACAATTCTGTTAATAAGTTTCTTAAAAACGAAAGATGGAGAGAAAATATGTTTATAGGTTTTAGGTTCATTAGGATTTTTAAAAAAGCGTATATGTATTTTTTTTGGCCAGATATTGAAGTATGCATGCTTGATATAGGTTTTTTTTTTTTTTTTTTTTTTTTTTTTTTTTTTTTTTTTTTGCGGTACACGAGCCTCTCACTGTTGCGGCCTCTCCCGTTGCGGAGCACAGGCTCCGGACGCTCAGGCTCAGCGGCCATGGCTCACGGGCCCAGCTGCTCCATGGCATGTGGGATCTTCCCGGACCGGGGCACGAACCCGTGTCCCCTGCACTGGCAGGCGGACTCTCAACCACTGCGCCACCAGGGAAGCCCATGCTTGATATGTTTTATTCAACATAATGACATTTGGGTTTCCTCTTTAATTAACAGAGATGATGTAGTCAAGCCTTATTTCTTCACGTGACTCTATCTACGGCAAGGATGTACAAAAACATAGTTTTTGTGTTAATGGCCCTCTCTGGCCCATTGTGTTCACTACTGTTTGCACTATACTTTATTTCCTATCCTTACAATGACTCTATAAGACAGAGATTTTTAGTCAAATTTTCAAGAGTTACCTGAAGCTTACAGAGGTAAAATAATTCTGCCCAAGTTAACAGTCTATTCGTTGTGGTGCTGTAATATTAGTTCATATTGCTCTGACCCCAAATCCTTTGTAATTTCCACATGATTGAATTGTCATCTTCTTTTTAATTCCCTTTGAACCATATGTAGCTAGAGTCCGGAGAAGGAATAAATTGTTAATAGGGTAGTAGCTACTGGGTGTTTATCTCTGCCCGATATGGTATCCTAATTTAGGTAGTAGGCATTTAAAAGTCCTGGATTCAAATGCTACCTTCCCTCTATGAATGGTATGACTTCGGTCAAGTTACTGTACAGTTTTGAGCTTTCATTTCCTGATCTATAAAGTGAGGATTCATGGCTACCTTGCAGAGTTGTTGGCAGAATTGAATAAGTGCATATTTTGGACTAAGTAAGCTTTCCGTTTTTGCTAGTTGAATGTAAGACCTTTTCTTTGTGTGGTTGGCAGAGCGTATTTTTATATCAAGGATTAATAGTCCAAGCTATGTCACAGCTTTAAGATTGCATGTATTGCTCCCTGTGTAATATTATAATTAGGTTTCAATTAGAAAAGTTCACAACCAGTCTTGCATGGCAAGTTGTGTTAACCTCATTTAACCCAGTCAAATGTTCTGTGGTACCAAATGCAAAATTTTTTTGACAATCTGTCCTCATAGTTTTTGAAATAATTTCATTATTTCAGTTTCAACAATCTGTGTGCTCTTCAGCTTAGGTCTTCTCTTACTAAACTACTTGATTCCTCCTATCCATGAAAGAATAACTAAAAATAGCATATCTTTAACCCAATTCCTTTATTACTTGCTATCTACCCTCAAATATTGTCGCTTAAATATTAGGCCATCACAGATCTATAGTTCTTGTGTCCTGGTCATACTTAAAAACAAGAATGATGTAGCAAAGCATTTGTAAGCTAATAGCTTGGCCAACTTTGATTAGAGTTTTAAGTTTCTGAAAAAATGTATTAATGGAATACATATAGACATATATGTATTCCATTAATACATTTGACTTATAGATTTTGACTTATAGATTTTAATTGATATTATCTTTGTAGTGTAATAAGATTCCTTAGAGGGTGCCCTTGGTTTAATTTTATCTTGCTCTGACTATGAAAGAGGCAGGAGTTGGGTAAATGATACTGTAGGGTACTGTAGGTGACTGTAGAATAGAAAGTAGTAGAACTAACATTTTTTGAAATTAGTAGCTATAGCCTTTAAAACTTTTTGAAGTAAAAGGTAATACTTTTAAAGATGTTTAGATAGCATTATAGACACATTTATGGTAATTTGCTTCTGATATTTTTAAGCTATGATACTTTGCTATTTGTTTAGGCAAAATATTCTTTGCCTTCAGAACTGTAACATTTGTTAGCTAAGCAAACCAAAATGTTCCCTCAGCATTGTGTAGGTGTTATGCTTTTTGTTTATAATGTACTATTATTCATCTTCTATTTATATTTGGAAAATAAACCTGGAGTCTAAGAAAGTGTGTGTCCAATGTGGATTATTGCAGTCAGGGAAGCCCTCACTCATCCATGTGTGTGGGAAGCAGGCAGAAGTCAAACATTTAAATATTTGATCAGATATGCTTTATGGAAATTATACTGGACTTTGACATTCTTGGACACAATTTTCATGGAAGCCCCTTTGTAACAAGGGTTATGACTTAGAGCACTTTCAAGTGATTTGGCCTTGGAGAATGATTGTCTTGAAGATGCTTATTATGACATCAAGCTGTGATCATTTTTCTTTCCAAAGCAATTTGGAATGCGTTCACAAGTGACATCTAGCATTCTTGCATAAGGGTTTGCAAATTTTTAACAGGGTGAAATTTTCCTGATCCTATATTAAGAATAAGTCTACAAGTCTCTTAAGAATCCTGAAGAATGCTTATTATAGCAAGTTTTCTTAAGTACGGTGATGAGTAATTTAGAAATTTAAGTACATTTTTGTCTTTCTCATAACTTGAAAAGCATTTAATAACATCATATGGGATTATATGGGCAGCAACCTAAGCACAATCAGTTCTTCTCATTTAAATCTATAAAAGAGAGCAAGAAATTTGACTTGCTTTAAAAAAAAAAGTAGATTAAAAGACTAGGCTAATCATTTAATTATTAATAATCATAGTTGGTATATACTGATCAGTTACTATGTATCTGGTGCAGTGATAAGCTGATGAACAATGTATATACTGGTGGTATACTTATATTCTGTATAAAGAAACAAAGGCTTAAGAATTTAATGACTTGCCCAAGTCTGATGACAGTATTCAAACCAGGAATGATCTGACTGCAGAATTCAGGACCTCAACCAGCAGACGCCATGGCCTTTCTCAAACTCCCAATGTACCTGAACTAACAAACATCAGCCTAGGGTTGACCACTAGGGAGAAGAATGCCAACACACAGTCTGGTTACTAGATATGGCAGTTTCTAGATTAACTTAGAACAATGGCTTTCAACTCTCATTTTGTATTAAAATTATCTGTGCAATTTTAAAACATCCTGAGATTCTGATTCAATTGGTCTTGGGTGGGACCTGGACACTGGTATTTTTTTTAATTGCCCTATAATTGATGTTAATGTGTAGCCGAGATATAGATGCATTTATTTAGGGCAGACTGTGTCTTGTAAGACAGCAGCGTTCAGTGGAAATACTTCAATTTTGTTTCAAGTTTAATTTTTAATATATTTGAACTATTAATTAAAATAAAATATACAATCAGTTGTATTAACTACAAACCTTAAATCTCAGGATGAGCCAAGCTCATTTTAGCCTCAGGGTCTTTGCAGTTGGCCTGCAATACTTTGAAGCTTTGCCTGGATGGTTTCTTCTCTTTATTAAGGTTTCCACTCTGTTGTTCCTTTAGAGAGACTGTGAGTGTCTCCCAAAATACCTCCCCTGATTTTTTATCTCATTGTTTTTAAAGGTTTTCATTAAAACACTTTAATTTCCTGAAATTATGTTATTTTCATTTGTTTTTTGTTGGCTTCCTTGCAAAATGTAAACAGAGATCTTGTCTGTCTTGTTTTAACATGTGTCTATCCCTAGCACAAGGAGTAGAGTTTGGCATAGGGTAAGTACTCAATAAATGTCTGTTGAATGAATGAATGAACGGTGAAAATTTAGCATAGATTTTTGATTAGTCCATCTGTTTATAAGCTAAACTGACTCTCCCAACTTTGAACACAAATTCTGTGTACCTTACTTCCTAGATAACTGGAAAAAGAACACACCTGGTACACAGGTAGAGGTATTCTGAATTCAGTTTAAAATAAAGGTGATTTGATAAAGCCTTCATTCGTAGCTGGGATTGTGACTCTTACTTGATGATAAAACCATGTTTCTGGAAAATATTAATTGTGTTTTACAATAAATTGACATCTCTGATACGTAGCAAGTCTAGTTTTTTAGACTATCCAGCGAAAATAAAAGTCTAAGGTAATGCTTTTTGAGTATGTGATTAGTACACTGGATGTACTTCTGCAAGTCTGTACCATTTTGAAGGGAATCTTGATTTTGAATCCTAGACTGTATCATTCTTTTCTTTGATAACCTTGGCACAATATTCTTTGGATAAAATAAAACTATTGATATTTGGGAAAGTTGAGTTTCTAAAAATGGGAACTTGGATAACAGGGAGTTATTAAAATACCTCATAACTCTTGGCCTTTGTCTGCTTATCCAGGATGGCAGTTCTTAGAAACCGCTGAAGCAAGTTCTTAGAATAATATAAAAGGAAGCTCACTTCTTGATTGACATTGGCTTAGTACTTAATGTGAGAAGGGGAAGTTTTCTTCAGTTAGAATATTTTGAAGGAGGAAGGTCAGTTGGGTTTCATCCCATGCAAGTATCTTTTGACCTGCTGCTGATTATAAAGTTTGTTAGCTTGCAAAGTAGCAATAGACTTAAGAATCTTTAAATGTGAAGAAGACTTACGTACCGTTTAGTTCAATCACTTTATTTTACATCAGGGAAACTGGGGCCGAAATAGGAGAAGTAAATGTGGAACTCTATCTTCCCTCAGTAATTGCAGTGTAGCTACATGCTCTGCCTTTCTAGCAAATGTAGTGAAAGGTTTGCTCTTGTATCTTTTGGTGTTTTATCGAGAAGTGTTTTGCTTTGTACGTATAAAGGCTAAAAATACATGTTTTAAATATATTAATAATTATATATGTATAAATGCAAAATATCACTGGATAAGAGATCTAAGGCATAAGCAATCATTTGAAGTGCCAATTTGAAGCTAAAGTTTTTCTGTGGATCTATCTAAAATAGAATAACATTTACTTGGAGAATTCAAGGAAAATAAGCTCCAAAGTTTTTTTTGTTTTTGTTTTTGCTGTTTAAGACTTGAACTTTGCCATTGTAGCTTCCCTCAGGTTCACTCTCACAGTGCCAAACTAAATTTACTCCTGGTGTTTTTAACATTGGCCTTACAGAAAAATGGCTACATAAACCTCAAATTGTGAAACATTAAAGGAATTTGAAAGAAAATATTTTATTTGACTATGTGCAAGTAAATCAGGTTGCTAAATTACAAGAAAAAATGAAGGTGCTTATTATACTTGTTGGGTCCCATTTTAGCGGTATAGAATTCCAACTCCTATGGGAATGTAGTGAAAAAGCACAGACTTCAGTCAGGTCTAACAGGGTACAAGTCTCACTACTGCTTATGAGCCAGGGCTCTAGGGCAAGTGACAGAATATCCCTGACCCTCCTTTGGCTTAGCTGCAAAATTACCCTGAGATAAAAAGTACAGTGAAGTGAACTAAACAGGGAAGGGTGTGTCCCAAGGCACCAATGTTAAGGGAGTACAAACCTTTTAAAAATTGAAATTTTAATGATGTCATTTAAAATACTGTAACATTTGCATATTGACAGCATATGCACTGAGCTTAGTACCTAATTAGCAAGAAAGAGTAATTAAAACAGGAAGCTACCATGTGACAAGTATTGTTACCGATACCTGCACCTGAGGCACATTACCGAGATGATCTGATGGTTCTACTTTCTGTGGGCTCAGTATTGCCAGTGACCGCCCTGATAATGCCAACTTCACAAGGGCGTTATAAAGATTCCATGAGGTAAAATGCTGCTATGACTGTATAAATGGTAGTCATTGGCCATTGTGACAGGAGCTCTTTCTCAGGTTTCTAAGTTTAGTATTATGTTGACTTTCTTATCAACCTGATATCTCTTTTACTAGACTTTCTGCAGGGTAAGGTCATTGTACTGTTTTATTCTTTGAGTCTACCAAGTAAGTGCCTGATGTGGAATAGGTCCTTTTTGAAGAGTTCAAATGAATGTATACAGTCATCTAAAAGTTACTTAACTGGGGATCTTGTTATCATTTTGAGAGCTCTAATCTCTGTCCTAATAGGACAGATGAGCTAATAAAGGAGAGTTGAGTACCAATTCTACTCCCCAGATGGCCTCACCCTTCTTGGGCAGCAGTAAGGTCAGGAAGAGTCAGTGGTGATCACTCCATTGTGAGGACAGACTATATCTAATTCTGCTGGCTCTCCCCTCTGTATTTCTGTTCATCGGCAATATAATGGGTTGGAATTCATAAAATAAAGTTCTCACTTGTTTATATTACTTTCATTGGACATTAATGATCCAGTTAAATGGAAAATAGAACTTTTGTTTTTTTGGGGTTTTTTTGCGGTACGCGGGCCTCTCACTGTTGTGGCCTCTCCCGTTGCGGAGCACAGGCTCCGGACTCACAGGCTCAGCGGCCATGGCTCACGGGCTCAGCTGCTCCGCGGCATGTGGGATCTTCCCGGACCGGGGCACGAACCCGTGTCCCTTGCATCGGCAGGCGGACTCTCAACCACTGCGCCACCAGGGAAGCCCGGAAAATAGAACTTTTTTGAGCGGGGGTGTGTTAAAGGTGTATTTGCTCTCCCATTTAAGTATTTCCTTGAGATTGAAACCTTTTAATAATGGTTTACTCATATAAGTACAATACTGTTATAAAGAAATTTGTTAGGTCGTTAAGTCCTGAGGAGCAAGGTACAAGGCAGTCAACATCCAGCCCCTTTTTTGAGAATACGTAACATATACCCTCTAAAGTAACTTGGTTTTTAGCCGTGGCCTTGACTTGAGAAATAAATCTCCAAGTTACACTGTGCCACCAGGGAAGCCAACAAGCCATAGTTCTTATACCTCTTTTGAAAGGAAAGGCATATATATCACAGAGTGGTTTTTATAATGTACATTTTTCAGTTGTTGATGGCAGATAGTTGAAGCAAAAACCTCAGAACAGTCACACGAGAGTTTAACACATAATTTTGTAATAACGGAAGCATGGTTGTTTTCAACCTTTTTTTTTCCCACTGGGAGCCCATTCCATATTAGTGTGTATAGAATTACCTTTTACTTTTTAAGGGATAGTAAATTCCTTTTATTTGGATTTATATAATGTAGTCAACCATTCTCCTATGGATGGAAATTTATGCTGTTTCCAAACTTTTGCTGCTATAAACAATGATGCAAAGAATGTCTGTGTCCATGTCATTGAGCGTTTGGGTGAATACTCTGTAGAATAAATACCTAGCAGTAAAATTGCACATTTTATTGCATTTTTTATTTTTGATAAAGACAGCCAAATTGTCTTTCATAGAAGTTGTATTAATTTACACTCTCACCAGGGGTTTGAGAAGATACATAATTCTTCACATCAAGCTTTTAGATCTTTACCAACCTGATGGGTGAAAAATGGTATCTGAACACGTTTAATTTACACAGCTCTTGTTACAAATAAGAGCATTTGAAGTTATTTATATTTCATTTTCTATGAACGCTCTGTGTATTTTCTGTTCTTTTTTTAAATCTTAGATTGTTCTTTTCTGATTTGTTGAAACTCTTTCCATATTGGAAAACCTATGCCTTTGTGATAGGGTTTGCAAATATTATTTTTCCTCATTTGTCTTGAAGCAATCTAGTGATATGTTTTGTCATGAAGAAAATTTAGATTCTTTTTTACCTATTCAATTTATGAATCTTTAATTTGATGACTTCTCATTGCAAACTCTCCCCCCCCAACACACACATAACCTCTCTCTCTCTCTCTCTCTCTCTCTGTGTCTCTCTCTCTCTCTCTCCCCCTCCCTCCCTCCCTCCCCACCTCACTCACTCTCTTTCTCTCTCTCATTTGTTTGTAGGGTTTTATCTGGAATTTATTTTGTTATGAGATAGATATCCAACCTTAGTTTTTCCCATATGATTTCCTAGTTGTCTCAATTTCTAATCTAGTTCTCCTACATTCCACTTACATCATAAACTAAAGTCCCACATTTATTTGGTTTTATGTCTAGACTCTGTTCTGTTCCATCTTTCTGTCTTTCATCACAATATTTTAGAAGCAGTAGATTTATAATAAAACTAGTTTTCATTCCACCCCCTCTTCTTCATTAGAATTCTTTTCTAAAAATTTCCTTTTTGTACACATTTATTTTCCACATGAATTAAATAAACAGCTTGGTATAGGTCTAAAATATATGTTGCAGTTGTATTTAAGATTTGTGCATCTATTTTCTTAAGTGTTATTCATTTGTGATTTTAGTGGGAGGCTATTTCGTTGGATTTTAGCATCCATGTTATACTAAATTCATATAAATTAAAAGATTTTCTTCTTTTTTAATGCTTTGGAACTGTCTCAATAGTTTTGGAGGTATCTGTACTTTCAAATTTGATATGGTATCAGAGCTATTTACTCTTTATAGACTTTTTTCTCCTGGGAAAATCTGAGACTTGTGCTTAAAGGTATAAGAGGGGGTAGAGGAATCACTCTTCTGTGTTTCCTCGATTTTATTTTCACCAATTAAGATATTTATATATTCTGCTTATTTAGATTAGTGGTTTTATAAAGGCTTTATTTTTTTAAGAGCAGTTTTAATTTTACAATAAAATCGAGAGGATGGTATAGAAACCCTCTGCTCTCGTACACACATAGCCGCACCTGTTAACAAGATCATTCACCAGAATGGTACATTTTTTCACCAAGGATGAAGCTACATTGATACATCATCGTAGTTCACCTTAGGGTTCTTGGTGCTGTACATTTCAGTGGGTTTGGACAAATGTATAATGACATGTATTCATCATTATAATATTACACAGAGTATTTTCACTGCCCTAAAATCCTCTGGGCTCTACCTATTCATCTCTTACCACTCTAGCTCCATTTTTGTAAAATTATATTTTCCTAGTTAACCATACATTTTATACAGATTTTCAAATTCATTTTCAAATTGCTGAATATAATAGCAGTCTCTTATTCTAATTTCCTCTGTTGGGATTATTTCCCCTTTCACCGTGTGCATGTATATATGTATGTGTGTGTCTACATCTCCCACTTTTCCTTGCTTGTGTTTATTGTTTATTCAATTGTAGTTTTAAAAAAGACTCATCTTTTGTATTTTAAATTAATTCTAAAACATTTCTGTATTCTAATTATTTGGTTTTCATTTCTCTTTACTGTGTTTTTTTTCTTTTTTGTATTGCTTAGTTTCATTTTCCTCTTCTGTTTGAAAATTCTTATGTATTACCTGGATAATTATTATTCAGTAATTTTCTTTTTCATTATTACATAAACATTTTAAGACTAAATTTTTCTCTTAAACCTGACTTTAGCTATTTCTTGCCATTTTTAAGATAAATTTCATTATCTATGTTTGCTAAGTATTGTGTAATTTTTAATTTATTTCCTCTTTAACTCACATGTATCTGTACTAATTATATTTGGGGGAGATTTATTTAGGTTTTCTAAATGGCCTAATACTTGGTTAATTTTTTTGTGGCTATTCTGTTATTACTTTAAAAGAAGTTATTTTGTTTGTTTAAAGATTATAGAAATTTATATCAATTACCTTGTTAATTTTGTCCCTTAGGTATAAGAAGACCTTGTTTATTTCTGTTCTACTTGCTCTTTTGTGAGTGGGGGAAAGGAATTCAAATTCCCTATCACTGATGTGATTCCATCTATATCTCTTTGTTTCCACTAGTCTTTGCTTTATGAATTTTAATGTTATTTGATTCACAGATATCATAGCTGTAAACCTTCAGTTGGTTGAAATCATTATCACCATCATTGAATGCTTTCTTTGTTTTTATTTAATGTTTATGGCCCTGAATTTAATGTGTTTGGTACTAGTTCATAAACCCTTAAACCTCTTTTGTTTACATTTCTTCGAATACCTTTGCTCACCCTTCCATTTTCAACCATCCCTAATCACCTTGTTTTAAGTATATCTCTTGTGTACCTCATATAGCTGTTTTGCTTTCAAGAATATCTGTCTTTCAATAGACAAGGAAATTCTTTTTACAATTATATATAAGACCAATTTGTGTGGCCTGATTCTGTCACTATATTTAGTGCTATATGTGCTCCTTCTATTTCTTTAGACAATTTATTGGCCCTCCTCTGTATGTGGTCTTTAAATTCGTATACTTTCACTTTGTCTCACTTGCCTTCCCTCCTGTCATTCCCTTCACAATTTTGGGTGATTACATTTTAACTAGTCCTGAAATTTAAATTATATCTTTGAATATCTTCTCTTTCTGTTATTTGATTTATCAGCTGTATATGATGCATTTTGAATCTCCAGCTCTAAAAAGAGAGAATATCAGCATACATCTACTACCGTCTCCTTCTTTCTCATTTAAGTTTTGGTAGTTATATTATTTTTACATTTCATATTTCTATTACCATAATGGCCACAGGGTTGCATTTTTTCTTTATCCTAGAATTAGATGGCTTCAGTAGCCTCTGCATTTGCTGTTCTTACTCCATTTTCCTCTTCTTCAGCTGCAATTTAGCTTCTGACTTTCAAGAAATTTCAAACTCCTTCAAGAAAGCTTTCTTGGAACAATGATCTCTGAGTTCTTATATGTTCAGAAGTGTTTTTCTGTGGCCTTTATACTCAAATGATTGCTTAGTTGGGAGTAAAATTCTTGGTTCATGCTTTTCCTAAGATCTTCCCAGGTATCACTGTACTATGTGCTAGTTATATATTCTGCTCCGGAGAATCGTGTGAACAGTTGACAGAAGGACAAGAGAGGAGATTTTTAAAAATCATAAAAATCTAAAATAAATCCCCTCCATAGCAAAGCATTTCAAAACAACATCCAATACACCTCAGTTGTATCTAAAAACATTATTGTAGCATGTCATGTGATAATGATATACATTACCATGTCCCAGGGTGTTAAGAAAAATGTAAATTACTTTCAATGTTATTTATAAAAATTCAGGCAAATGTAAATTTGTTTATAAATATCCCTCTACTGATTAATTATATTAATTAGTATTAATTATATTAGTCTAATATTTTAAACATCTGGTAATTTTAGCTGATTAAAAAGTTTAGTTCTGTGAAATTAATTATATCGTAAGGACTGAAGAAAAATACGGTGCTTCTGCCTATAACAGTTTTTCTCAAATGGGAGTACAACTGTCATATTTACTTGAGAAGATTTTTAAACATTAGACAGTTCCACCACTCCCTGTCATTTCTGTTTGAGAATTGGTAATTTAGTACCAAATGAAATATGGTAGGGAGAAGGAGAGGGAACATTGTTGGACTAAATTTTTTAAGGCAAGCTTCTTGATGAGGTGACTCTGGACCTGTATAGATTTTTGTCAAGGTAGAAGGGAAAGGGAGCATATTTGTAGATCCCTGGAAAATGAAGTGTTGGTCAGAAAGTGCCACATAATCAATACTGCTTGTAAGGGTCCTGTTTATAGTGTTGCCACTTTTTCCGGCTGGTCTAAGATATGAGTTGTGTACCTACCTTTGTCCAGAGGCAGCATTTTCTGTCTCTGAGAACTTGAATCAGCAGGATTGGCAGCAAACGAAGTTATTTTTTCAGTCAGTTATGTGATTAGAGCACTTGAAACAGGCTAAATTCCAAAATGCTATCTTAACCTGATTTCCATTCAGACTGGAGGTTGGTTGAAAAGAATCACTGAGTGATTCTCAATTCAGATCTCTTGAGGGTTTCTGTCAAGTATGGGCCTAGGACTTCAGAGAAGCTCTGGGAAAAAGTTCCATTATGAGGAAAAACAGTTGAATTTGCTTTCCATTAACCAGCCAGCACAATTTTTATTGTTCTGGGTGTGTGTGGGGAGGTCAGGGGGAGTATTTAATGACAGGTGTGTATTTTGTTTTAAAGAAAAATAGTTATCTGAACTCCTGTTTAGTATTTGAACTACTATTTTAGTAGTTTCTGTATGGAATTTCTGTTCTAAAGGTTCCAAGGTCTATTTTTAACACATGAAGATTTTAAAGCAGGAGCAAATTAACCCATGCCTTGCAATACACTGTGAATCTTTACAGTAATTTCTAGGCTTTTCTGTTTCCTAAGGTACAGCTAAAGGTATGTTACATATTTTAATTCTTTATTTTATTCAACAAACATTTGTTGAGCATTGTGAATTGGAGAAACACAGATATATAAAATACCTCCCATATATTCCAGAATCCATGGAAGCAGTTGTCTACAGAGACCAAATCCATAGGAACTTTGGGAAGTACATGGAACTAAGTGGGGACTCTGTGGCGTGTTTGGTATTTCCTGGACTTAGGGATTCTTAAGCATCCAATATCCATTACCCAAAGTCTTTGGCCTCCCTGTGACCATCATTAATAAGTCAGGCCTGTGGCATGTCCTTCTTGCTGCACCTTTACTTTCTAATCAGTTCTCACTCAATACAAGAAAATTTTAAAATTTTCATTTATTTTAGGTGTAGTTTATGAAATGTTTATAAACTTATGATTTGTAGACAGAGGGATTAGAGACAAATTGCATCTCTGAGCCTTATTAACTGTGTGACATTAGGCTCTTAATCTGATCTGTAAAATGGGAATGATGTGAAGGGTCCTTATGAAGATTAAATGAGGTAACATAGGTAAAGGACTTCGCAAAGTGCCTGACATATAATAATTTGTCAATAATTATGTGTATGTGATATATATTCCTCTCACAATTATTGTTTTCAATAAACTATGAACTCCTTAAAGGCATGAAATAAGTCTACTCAGTTTTTTTATCTGAGAGTTAGGAACAGTGTGTTGCATGAGACAGTAATGAAACAAATGTTTGTTCATTATGAAGGAATATTAATAAATTATGCAAGCCTTCCAGCTGCTGAGATCTTCAAGAGAAAGCATGTGCTTTCAGGGTTCCAAGGACATGGGTGATGCCTCATTTCCTATAATCAGCAGTGTCCTCTAGGGTATATATAAGTCAGGTGCTGAGTTTGAAAGGCCTGGGGTTGATTGTTATTGTATCATTGTGTAGATTGTAAAAGAGAAAAGAAAAAAAATCCATAGGATTATAAAAGAAAAAAAAAATTCATCCATAGATGAATGATGATACATCCACTTCAGTGGAACTATTTAGCATTTAAAAACGGATGGATCAATATATCCTGACACTTAAAGGAGCACTGCAATGTATTGATAAGCAAGTGGAACATGATGCAAACACATACAACCATACATAAAAGGACTCAATTATTTTGAACTATATATAAACTACTTCTGTGTCTATTCATTTACCCACATATCCACTCATCAATCTGTTATTTTTATACCTACATCTATAGAAGAGGCTATATATCTACCTATTCATTAATCCAACTATCCATTTACCCTCTCTCTCTCCATCTTCTCTTTGTAAACATGAAGAAAAAGGAGTTCTGAGGATACAGACTAAACTGATAAAAATGGATATGGTGGATGTTGGAGTGGGCAAGGGAAACTTTTGCTCTATCTGCAACATTGTAATGTCTTATAAGGAGAATCATTTAATGAATTTCTTGTTTTTAAGCTCTATTGAGTATTAAACAAGAAATCATGGGGTTATCTCCTTGTTGAAAATATTGTATCCTGTGTCAGAAGATGTTTTGCCTATGTTCTCTTCTAGGAGTTTTATGATGTCATGTCTTATATTTAAGTCTTAAAGCCATTTTGAGTTTATTATTGTGTATGGTGTAAGGGTATGATCTAACTTAATTGATTTACATACAGCTGTCCAAATTTCCTAACGCCACTTGCTGAAGAGACTGCCTTTTCCCCATTGTGTATTTTTGCCTCCTTTGCCGAAGATTAATTGACCATAGGTGTATGGGTTTATTTATGGGGTCTCTATTCTGTTCCATTGATCCGTATATCTGGTTTTGTGCCAGTATCATGCTGTTTTGATTACTGTAGCTTTGTAGTATTGTCTGAAGTCTGGGAGGGTTATGCGTCTTGATTTGTTCTTTTTCCTCATGATTTCTTTGGCACTTCTGGGTCTTTTATGGCTCCATATAAATTTTAGGATTATTTGTTTTAGTTCTGTGAAAAATGTCATGGGTAATTTTTTTTTAATTAGTTAATTTATTTATTTTTGGCTGCATTGGGTCTTCATTGCTGTACGCGGGCTTTCTCCAGTTGTGGCGAGTGGGGGCCACTCTGTTGCAGTGCGCAGGCCTCTTATTGTGGTGGCTTTCTCTTGTTGCGGAGTATAGGCTCTAGGTGTGTGGGCTTCAGCAGTTGTGGCTTGGGGGCTCCAGAGGGCAGGCTCAGTAGTTGTGGTGCACGGGCTTAGTTGCTCTGCGACATGTGGGATCTTCCTGGACCAGGGCTCGAATCTGTGTCCCCTGCATTGGCAGGCAGATTCCCAACCACTGCACCACCAGGGAATTCCTGTCATGGGTAATTTGATAGAGATCACATTAAATCTAGCTTGCTTTGGATAGTATGGCCATTCTAACAATATTAAGTCTTCCTCTGTTAGAAAATTTTAATCTGAAATTTAAATTCCGTATTTTTTTAATTAATTTAATTTTGGCTGCATTGAGTCTTTGTTGTTGTACGCAGGCTTTCTCTAGTTGTGGCAAGCGGGGGCTATACTTTGTAGTGGTGTGAGGGCTTCTCGTGGCAGTGGCTTCTCTTGTTGCGGAGCATGGGCTCCAGGTGCTTAGGCTTCAGTAGTTGTGTCACGTGGGCTCAGCAGTTGTGGCTCCCAGGCTCTAGAGTGCAGGCTCAGTAGTTGTGGCACACGGCCTTAGTTGCTCCACGCCACGTGGGATCTTCCCGGACCAGGGCTCGAACCCGTGTCCCCTGCATTGGCAGGCGGATTCTCTACCAGTGTGCCACCAGGGAAGCCCTAAGTTCCATATTTTAAGCTATGTTTCTTTCAATGCTTTTTTTGGTATGTTACTCATAATAATATATTAACAGTAGTATACTTTTCCTTTTTGATTACACAAAACTAAAATTAGGATTTTACATGAAAAACTAGACTTTGGAATGCTCGTTCTGTCCATTCTTCATATTATGTCTGTTTTCTTTTCCCAGAAATGCAGTTTTTTCCTGCAGGTCACCTCCAGGCTTCACAGCAGTTTACTAGGGCTCTCAAAGTTGGCTGAGAAAATACAAAATCATGACGTGGTATTTAGTGCTTTCTTAACTTATAGAGTATTCCAGAATCCATTCTCAAAGTCCCGTATCTAAAGGAACCTACATCTCTTACTGGAAAAAGGAAAGAGTAGCAGAAGTCCTTGCCTGAATGCCCACATTCAGTCATTTTTCTATTGTTATTCTCCTCTGGAGTATATCACCTCTAGGGAAGTTGCCCTATCAGATTTCCAAATGGAGTTCCATCTGGTATCTAAGATAGCATTTACATTTTCTCATATTTTCATATCCTTTTTGACTTCACAGTAGTCTGAAGGATATGTGACCCTTGACTCTTTGGTCTTCATTATAATTATGATATTAAACAGCTTTTCTAGTTTCTCATTAAGAATGATAATCAAAACTTTTCATAATTTTGATTTGCTGTAAAGATTTTTTGCTGGACTATTAGCTAATGGATGTTTATGGAAACATAATTTTATCTTATTACAGTGTTTTAAATAATTTACATATTCCTGGTAACATAGCTATTTGAAACTCAAAAACGTAAACGTAGGTTGTCATGGATACATACATGAAGAAACTTACTTCATACATTTATTACAAAACTACCTGTTTATTTTTATATGTAATGTAGTGTAATCCAAAAAACTGCTGCTGTAATTGAGGTTCATTTTCGTTTTCACTAAGGTTATCTTATTAAGCATATTGCTCCTTGTTTTTCTTTTGATTTTTTTATTTCTCTAAAGACATTATATTGCCAAAGGGCACAGTTTAAACTTTGTGTCAAAATGACTGATCAGCAGTCTAGGTTGACTTTTGCTGCCTTTCGTTTCTCTGGCTGATATGTCAAGTCAGGTCTATATATAACCCTCAGAATAATGCTTATTATAATGTGTCAGACCAACTCACTAGGGAGCTCATAGAAATTTAATTGACCCAGAGGGGAAAAAAAATAAAACCCTAGCTCGCCCTAAAAAAAGTCAGCAAATCTCCCTGTGCTTTGCCTTTTAAGGGTACAATAACAATTACTAAAAACAGACCAGAAGCAAAAAACACATTGAAACAATTATATTTTGGGGTTTTTTTGTTTGTTTGTTTTGGCCGTGCCATGCGGCATGTTAGTTCCCTGGGATCTTAGTTCCCTGACCAGTATTCGAACCCATGCCCCCTGCGTTGGGAACACAGAATCTTAACCACTTGACCACCAGGGAAGTCCAAAAAACACATTGATACCTAAGAAAGTAGGGGAAAGAGAATGAATGGATGGGTAGGTGGAAACAGTATAGGTCAGGTTGCCCAGGAGCAAAGAGTTAGATAAAAAGAATTGGGAAAGGTTTTTTTAGTTTGTTTGAGTAGACCAAGATTGCGTAAGACTAAAATTAAAATGATCAGATGAAACTTTGTTGAAGTAACTTGCTTGGATAAAACATACTGCTGCTAGGTACACAGAAGTTTAAAAATCATGAACCTTATGAAATTTAGAACTCTTAACTCATTTTTGTACTTTTTTTTCCCCACAGGGTTGGCCATAAAGTAAGGGATATTTTGGTGAAACATAATGGAGAAAATATACATTTTGTTTGATAACTGACAAATATGAAAAGAAGTTTAGAATACATATTTTTAAAAGCCAGCTCTATTAACTAATATAATAGCTAATGGGACAAGGTTCTACCAGTGGAAAAATACAAAACTGCTTTGAAGATTGTGTACTATTTATATAAAGTAACAGAATCTGACAGTGTGTGAAAAATGCATCTTCACATAGGCAGAAGAGACAACTTTAATATAAATTGCAAGGCAAGCTTCTTTTTTATAAATTATCAGTGAAAAATAAATCTGAGAATGTTACCTTTGTTAAAGTTAGTGTGCTCAAATTGGTGTTTTTTGATAATCTGATTTTAATATTAAAAATTAAACATCTGATTTGATCTCAGGTTAAATTATACATATAAAATATGTAGAAAAATGGAAAAGTCTTAAGCAGCACAGAGCCTTAAACATATTAGGTAGACATTCAATATATGCTTGTTGGAGCTGCTACTGCTGGATGAATTTTACAGCGTGGCTCACCAAGTTTTTGGTGTTATGAATTTGATAACAACATTAAAATGTCAGCATAAACTGTTCCACTGTTTCAATGTCTAAATAATTTGAGTTACAGACAGGGATGGGTATTTGGCATAAGCAACTGTAGTAATTTCTGCGTGCTCTGTTTCCTCACAGAAATTAGGTAAGAGACAGCTTGGTGAATGTTAAATTTTTACAAAAGAACCACAGGCTTACCCAATAGCATTGCTCAAATAGATGTAGGTAGACTACTAAGCTAGAGATAGAAAGAACTTAGAGTTTAGTGGAGATAGGCATGCAGTGCAATCATTCCTATAATGATGTATGTGGTACGACAGAGCTCGGGAGTCAAGGGAAGCTGTGCACAGATGATATAACATTTGAGCTAGTTCAGAGGATGATTACAAGTCTGCCAGGTAGATTGGGAGAGGAGCATGGGAAGGAGTGGTGTAGTAGATTCCACCTATGTCCTTTCAACCCATTTTCAGTGCACTTTGCCTCAGCATAAAATTCCTCACATCTGTATCTCTTTGCTTGATAATGCTGGCTTCTAGAGCCCTGCATGGCAGTATGGAAGTGCTGGTGAATAGAACCCTCCCCCCTCAGTAGCCCCCAACCAGTGACTGACAGGCGTTGGTGTACAAATGCCCTGGCTCCCTCAGCCTTTGGGTAGGATAACTCTGGGAAGCAGGTTCGACATCATACAAAGCATCCCAGTGAAATGAAGCTCCAGGTACTCACTGTGGTAACTTAACATCCTCATTGTCTTTCCCCTAACTGGTTTCAATTCCTTCTTTCCTTCTTTGTTTCCTGGGATAACTACCAAACAAACTGCTTGGGCTCAAATTCTTGTTCCAGGGTTTGTTTTGGAGGGAGTTCAACCTCAAATATTTAAGACATTTCAGAACAAGTGGACACCATGTCCAAAGGCATTTAGAGATGCGCTGTCAAGAAATTTCCCAGCTTAAGCTCTTCTCTTGAGGAATAGGAAACTGGAGGTCTAGAGAGATTGATGCCTGGTCCAGTGTCACAAACATTAAAGAAAGAATTCTACCCTTTGGACTCCAAATTTAGTGTTTTGACACTAGTCAACATATATATATATAACAAAGGTAAAGCTTAATATAGAAATCCTGCAGTGGTAACAAAACACTTTCTGTTCAGTTTTGAAAACATTCAGATATTATATACTGGTGTTTTTGATGATATCCTTCACAGATAAGGACCTTGACTGTATTACAGACCCAGTGAATGGAATTTCAGAAACCATCAAAATACAAGTATAGTAACAGGGTATTAAAGATGTTATTGTGGATGAAGCAGCTTCATTTCATGGGAAATCAAAAGGTCATGCCAACATAATTGGGATTTTGCAGGAGAGCAACTAACAGAATTACAAACATGAGTGAAAATGGTATATAAAAAAATGTAGTCAGCCTATGAAATGTAATAAAAATTTATTGTAAGTGGTAGTAATATTATTAATTCCATTGTTCAAGACCTCACAGATATGCTTCAAACACTGTCATGTTTTATTGCAGATTCAGACAGTCAGATGTTGTCCAAGTAATCTCATTAACGCAGAATATTCCAGGTTTGTGTTTGAAAAGTCCCTTTAACTCAATAAATAATGCATGGAAAAAAAGGATGTCTTGGAACTAAAACATGAGTGAAGAAAGACCTACTTGAAATCATCGGAAAAAGAATAGAATCAGAATCAGAGGTCAAAAGGCAGAGTTATATCCATCCCCAAATTAAAAACTAGGTGTTCACAGTTTGTTACAATCATTTTGAACATGAAAATCCATCTTAAATATGAGTTTTAGTATTTTTTGTGTTTATATTAAGTACTCAAAGTATTTGTAAAATGTGCGACGATATCAGAATCCCAGTCAACTAGATGCTATTTAAAAAGATGTCTGAAGCTAAGTGCATTGGTAAATTTTAGTACTTTTAATACAACTAATTAAATTGTAGAAAGTAGCACATTAAGAACCAGAAGCTTAAGAACATGCTAATAGTCTAGCTTTCTTAGGTTTCTGTGGAAATTTTAATTTTACATGTCAAAGTTAAATGTATCATGTTCAGTGTACTTGATTTTGGATCTTGTAAATATAAAAAGGTAAAAATGGGATATATATAATTTTTACATTTAAACATTACTGAACACGTGACAAATGAGTTCGACATCAAGGGTGTAATCTGCATACTTCTGAGCATAGAAACTAATTACATTTGAATATGATATAGTCCAGCTCAAGCACACCCTCTTGAACCCCTGAGATGACCGCAGACAGAGCCAGTTGCTTTATTCCTCTGCTAAAATCATAGCTTGTTTACATTTATTTTATTATGTTTTTCATTGTAATCTGTTTATACAATATGTTAAAATACAGTATTTTCCTGTATAAGTGCATGTATGATTCAACTGTTAGACACAAGTCCTGTTACTCGTATCTCAGGGCCAGGCACATAGTGGAAGGTCAGTAAATGTTTGGGTGGATTGATGGATGGATGAATGAAAGAATGAAAAATATGCTAATTTAGAGCAGTCATTGAGGAACGTTATGTGCCTGTTGGCTTTAAAGGTACCATAACATTAAAATACTTTCAAACATTATTCTAGGGTGGCACAAAAGACCAAACTTGAGTAGATGTCAGGATGCCATATTGAGGAACAAGAGGAGATTAAAAGAGGTAGAATTGGAAAATATTAGGAGGATGAAGAAGAAAAGGGAAGTAACTCTGTTTTCAAACACCATGCAGTTTCCTTTGGAAATGAAAGGTGTTGTAGAGCAGGGATTTAAGACACTGGAGACAAAGTGCCTGGGTTGAAATCATGTCTCTGCCACTTCCTAGCTGTGTGACTTTGGGGAGGTCAGCTTTTCTGTCCTTCAGTCTCTTCATCCATAGTTTGCTTCATAGGGCTGTTTATTCTAATGCATAAAGCTGCAAGTAACAGAAGACTTACTAGCTGCTTAAATACTGAAGGCACTTAATTATATAGTATAAGTAGAAGTCTCAGAGGTAGTAGATTGTAGGTTGGCTCAACAGCTCAGGATATGAAGGCCCTGGATGCCATGTCTGTCTGTCTTTTGACCTCTCACTCATGGCTTCAAGATGATTGTTATAGCTCCAGGCCTCCCCTTCTCAAATGACAGCATCCCAAAGGTAGGGAACAAGTAGAGGGACAGTAAGTGACTTGGCATAGGGGCTGCAAGAGAACTTGGTGCCTTTCTTGTTTTTCATAAAGGGAAATCTTTCCCCTAACACGCACATCAGTTCTTTCCCTTTTTGACAAGAACTAAAGGTGAGGGAAGCTTAGAAAACAAGTATCTTTTTCTTAGCCTTTCCAGCAGAAGGACAAATAAGAAAGTGGTTAAGAATGGGAACTGACTTGCCAGCCAAGAGTATATGTCACTTTTGTTGTAAGGATTATTACTGCTTAGCACCATGCCTGGCACAGATTTGATGTTGTTATTATTACTATTATTATTGTTATTATTGAATACTTATTTGATACATATTACAGTTATTATTATAACTACTCTGGAATGCATTGAAGAGAATAAATCCAGTATTATTAAAGGTTTTCCAAGGGAATATAGACTCCTTTCTACCACTTACAATTATTTTTATAAATTATTTACAAACTCAGACATTACTATTGTTCTCCTCTTAGTATTATCCCTACCCCTACCCTTTCTTTATCACACCCCTACTCTGATTTGTGTAAATTGCCAACTTAGAGAAGTCATTTTTTCCTGTTTTCAAGACTGAAATGTAAACAGTGGTTTTTCTAACATATCAGTTAAGATGAATGGAAACTTTTGTTTTAATTATTTTTAATATCCTCAGGAATTAAGGTTAAATTTTACCTCAGAGCTTCACAACTAATAAAATTTTCATTGCAGAGAACCTCTTGAGGTAATAACTTGCCACACAGCCATTTCTATGTGGACTGTTTAGCTAATGGGAAAATTCATGTTATATGCTATTCTCATCAATTTAATTTTTGAGGACATCACTTATTTCAGTTACAACATGAATTGTAGTAAGAGAGGACAGCATTTGGGGAAGATTAAATAGCATGTATTCAGGGAATCAAGTAAGAATGCCAAAGAGGTTAACAAAACAAACAAAAATGAAAAATGACCTCTAGAGAAGAGACAGAAAGATGAAAGTAATAAAATCTACATCACAGTTTTTATGCTAGCAAATTAGGAGACCTCTTTCAATGTCCTAATCACTAGTCTTTTATATTAAACAAGTTATATACTAGTATAACTTGCAAAGTCAGAAGCCTTGAACAATAGTATTTTTCATGTTTCTATGTAGAAAAGCAAATAATCACATTTTAAAAATCAATTTTTATATTGGAGCAAGCAGAAACATACATGACTATTTGAAATATATGTCACAGGTATACGGAAGGATCAGAAGCCCAATTAGAGGGAGAGTATCTCCCCAGGGAAACCTGATGTGATTTCCGTTTAATAAATGGTTGAAATATGAGGAAAATGGCACTAAAACCCAGACCTGTTATTATTTGTATGCTGTATTGTTTCTTTTTTAAAAAGTTTTATTAAGATATAATTTTTATACCATAAAATTCACCCATTTGAAGTATACAGTTCAGTGGTTCATTCTATTATTTTTAAGCGAAGCAAACTGAAAAAAAAAAAGATAAAAGATAAAGAGAGAATGCTTGGAAAATGCTGATTTCCAATTAGAAGTTTATGTAAGTACTAAAAAATCAATTGGAAGACAAATTTTTCGTTTAAAACCCCAGAACAAATTAGAAGTAATATTTATGCATTGCATCATTCTCTGTATCCTGAGTTCAGGCAACCTTAATGTTAGCACAGGATCACCTGCCTGAGAACAGAAAACCACTAGTTTTTCTCCTCAGATGACTGGAAACAAATATAAACTAAGAGAAAGCTGGGAGGAGAAGGAAATAGGAGAGACCTTTGATGTGGAACCAGGTGTGAGAGTTTCAGAAAGGAGGTTTTTGTTGCCATGCTTCATTTTTATTTTTTCTTGATTTCTAATACTTCCTCTTTCCAAAGTTTCGTTGTCTATTTCTAACTGCAAAAGTTCCTTGAACATAGATTTTCAACTGTTTAAATGATGTAAAAAGGTTACTTTCCTAAAAATAATACTTGAAATGTGTCATCCAAGCCTGAAGCTTCCTTTTGGACATTTTGCAGAACTTGAATCTTTTGCATATGAGTCCTTCAGTGACATGTCAAAAGTAAGGAACTGATGAGGATTACAGCTCAAAGTCATGTGCTTCTCCGCGTGGAAAATTAAAGAGAAATAAGATAACCATCTTTTTAAAAAAAGGATTAAAATAATTGGAATTGCTTAGCCATTTTACTAAAGTTTATGTTGACACAGTTGCCAAATATGTATATTGTCTGTAATCCCACTAATGAATCTTCAAAACTCAGTTATCATTTCTTCATGTTACTGTGTTATGCTCAGACAGGCTTGTCTTAAGTATTTACTTAAGTGCTTAAGGTCATCTATTCACTTGATATTTGTTAGACTATTAGATTTTTATTTGATACTCGTTTTTTTTTTTTTTAAACAGAGGAGAAGCTATATCAGATGTAATAGAATTTTGCCTTAGTCTGAAGCTGTGAAAATGGGGGCATTTCATCTTTATTTCTTTGAAGTAATATCTTTGTCTATTTTGTGTGAATTTCAGTAGTTTTTTAAATTAAGTTTTAAGGAAAAGCCACAACATAAAAAATAACTTTTTGCATTATGAAGCACATGCTTGGAACATTATGTTTACCTCCATTCTATAAGAAAATTTTACCTTTGGGTCTAGAAGTTAAAGGAAAATTTGGTATCAACCACTAAAAACTGAAGAACTAATAATTTTCTATAATTGACATGGTTTGCTTTCCTTCCTCTTGTTTTGCCCCACTCTGATCTGTTTTCTACGGATAGTAGAGTCATTTTCTAAAACACAATCCTGATCACAAAACCTTAAAACCTCTCCCACCCCATCCAATTTAATGATACAGTTCAAACATCTTAGTTCAAACTGTCCCCATCCACCCCCAGCCTATTGTTGTGCTATACAACACTTCTTATATTCAGAAAGTACCATGGGGCCTCTTACTTCTTTGCCTTTACCAGAGTGCTATCTTACTCTCATATCTGTGGCTAAATTTGCCAAACTCTTTTGCTTCCAGAAATTTCGTTTCTCTCTGTGCTCCAGACTGAGAGGCCACCCCGAGATGCTCCCTTTAGCATTTTGTGTGTAGCCCTATCTACATCTGGATTAAGGAGCAAACCTGGGAGTACCTACCTGGTCCCTGTTCTGTAATGGGCATTTGATTTCCTTAGACATACATAACACTGAAAATGTCCCAAGGAGGAGGATATTACATTTATTAGAGCTCCTTTTAAGGAGACTAAGGTATGTGGTTGGGAAGATTTGATTGAAAAGTAAGTAGGGTTGAAGAATAAAAATCCCCAGGAAGTAGATTACAATCACAAAGTGGTCCTAGTCCCAAACTACCTTCTCAGGTATATGAGTCTAGTTACCTGTGACACTTTTGCGTTACCAGATGGAGCATCCATATTTGGTGTTAGAGCTGAACAAATCAGGGCAAAAGAGGAGAGGCTGGGCCTAGCAATCTTAAATCATTCCCCACATGACACTCACCTTACTCCAAAGTAAGGTTTAAATGATTAGCCCTTCTTGAGCCACTACGTAAAGAATTTATGTCTTGAGTTTGTCTAGGAGGCTGTCTCTGTCCGGTCTTGCCTTTAGTCTGGCACTTACCATGCTATGTGAACTGCTTGTTTTCTCAAGTAATGTGCTTATGTCATCATTGTGTGGACTATATACTAATCGTTTTATATCCTCAGCACCTGGCATAGTTCTGGGCACATAGCAGACATTCAGAGGGTAGTTAGATTAACAAATCTGTCCAGTGAGTTGGTAAATGTTAATTATATCACTTTTAAATGGTGTCTTCATAAATTTGCTAAAATCTTAAATTCAGGGTTAGGCTGCAAGTGTGGCACCAAACAAATTCTAGACCTAGGGATAGATATTTATGTAATTCCTCAGCAAACAATATGTAGTATTTGTATTATGTTAACAGCCCTTAAAATTCTGCTCTATTTTACTGAGAAAAATTAAGACATCTAAAACTTGTGGATGTTTTTCTTTTTTCCTGAAGATAAGCATATGCTGAGGTATATCCGGCCCAGATATTTCATAGCATAAACTCCAGTAGAATAAAACTCTCCAATTATATCTGTGATGCCAGTTGGCTCTGGGTGAGTTTATGAGGCTGTCCTATTACACAGACCCTATAGTAAGTGTTAGGCAGTATTCACTTTTTATTCAAAATGGGTAATGCTGAAAATGATTTATTTGTGGCACAATGAAATAGATGGAAACTATCTAGGAAGGAATTAGTATTAAAATCTAAAATGTTAGCTCTGGAAAAAACTCAGCACAGCATCAACATCACTCTTATTATATTTTAAAATTTATTTTATTGAAGTATGGTTGATTTACAATGTGTTAATTTCTGCTCTATAGCAAAGTGATTCAGTTATACATAAGTATATACATTATTTTCCATATTCTTTTCCATTATGGTTTATCACAGGATATTGAATGTACTCCCCTGTGCTATATAGTAGGACCTTGTTGTTTATACATTCTATATATAATAGTTTGTATCTGCTAATCCCAAACTACCAATCCATCCCTCTACCATCCACCCTCCCCCTTGGCAACCACAAGTCTGTTCTCTATGTCTGTGAGTCTGTTTCTGTTTCACAGATAAGTTCATTTGTGTCATATTTTAGATTCCATATATAAGTGATATTGTATGGTATTTGTCTTTCTCTGTCTGACTTACTTCACTTAGTATGATAATCTCTAGGTCCATCCCTGTAGCTGCAAATGGCATTATTTCATTCTTTTTTATGGCTGAGTAATACTCCATTGTATATATGTACCACATCTTCTTTATCCATTCATGGACATTTAAGTTGCTTCCATGTCTTGGCTGTTGTAAATAGTGCTGCTATGAATATAGTGGTGCGTGTACCTTTTTGAATTACAGTTTTGTCCAGATATGTTCCCAGGAGTGAGATTGCTGAATCATATGGCAACTCTAGTTTCGTTTTTTGGCGGAGCTATCATTCTGTTTTCCATAATGGCTGCACCAATTTACATTCCCACCAACAATGTAGAAGGGTTTGCTTTTCTCCACACCCTCTCCAGCATTTGCTCTTTGTAGATTTTTTTAATGATGGCCATTCTGACTGGTGCTAAGTGGTACCTCATTGTAATTTTTATTTGCATTTCTCTAATGGTTAGCAATGTTGAACATCTTTTCATGACCGTCACTCTTATTTTATACCATTATCCTGGATCCAGAGGAGGGGGGTGCCATCACAAAATTCCCCACTCCTACTTAGTGGTACAGCCTGGAGAAGAATCCAGCTGCCTTGGCTTCCATACTACTCCCATTCTACGTAATCACGTCTCTGTGGCTTCTGCTTCTCGCCCTCCTCTCTAACCCCAATCAGAACTGGAGGTGACAGATGGCAGATTTGTGTTGCAGAGGGAAATAGCTAAAGGGTGACTGAAAATTTGCTGTCCAGTATATGGGAAAGATGCCAACAGAAGATGACCTTACAGATGAATGCTTAAGGAGTCACATAATTCGAAGAGACTAAAAATTGTCATAATTGATAATTCCAGAAATTTTGGATTTAGCTAAGTATGTTTTTATAAGGTTGTGTTACGATGAGTTCCTTTTGTTGACTTTCTTCTTTGTCATTTTGCCTCTTGCCCATCTTTCCTATTGTTAAGGTTTAGTGAGTTTTCAAGTTGGATTTTTCCCCAACTGGTTTGCTACCAGTTGACAGCTCTTAGAAACAGATGTTCTCCATTTTCTGGCTACTAGTCCAGAGAGCTTAGTTTGAGGTATTGACTCTGATCCTCGAAGTCTCTAGTGGCTTAAGTTCTGGCAAACTCAGAAATCCATGTTACATTTATTCAGTAGCCAGGCAATAAGGTACATTCAATTCACTCATTGCTTTTACCAGTCATTTTTGTGGCAGAGATCATAGCCACATTGAATCTGCAGGATTGCATCTATCAGAGACTGGGATGACAGAGATTTCATGGCATTTGGATCCTTTTATTCTATGGAGATAGTGATTGTGGGAGAGAAAAGAAGCCTTAATACTTTGAAAATATGAAGCAATAAACTTCATTTAGAACAGATTGTGGATTATATCATAGAACAGAAGATCCCTTTAGTCACAGTTGCTGTTTAAGGAATTTTATCGCACCATTTGGATGGGCCTCTAATAAAAAGAGTGATATAGGATTGCAGTTTGGTTAAGTATCAGCAAAGAAATGTTACTCCAAATAGTTTAAATATAATGAGAAAGAAAGAACTTGAGACAGGCGTGCATGTGTGTGTGCATGTGCACACACACACAGACTTTTATAAATAGTACGCAAAATAATGAGGTCACAAAGGAAGGTGAATGGACCAGAGATGGTGTTGAGATGCTAACGGACTATGGAACAGCTATAAGAATGTATAAATGAGTATTTATTGGAACCTGGGTCAGGGATGACCTTCCTTTAGCCTCACGTGTATCATGGGAGCTACAAAGGAAATGACTGCTAGATTTGAATGTATAAATGTTAAAAAAATTTTATAAGTTAACAAAAAGAACATAAACAAAATTAAAAGACAAGTGGAGGGACTTCCCTGGCTGTCCAGTGGTTAAGACTACATGCTTCCACTGCAGGGGGGTGCGGGTTCGTACCCTCATCAGGGCACTAAGATCCCACATGCCTCGCAGCACAGCCAAAATATATTTATTAAAAAAAAAAAGTGGAAAACTGTAAAAATAATAACTCATCTGACGACGGGTCAATACCTTTAGTATAAAAAGAGCTGTTATGGCTTAAGAGGAAAAATAAAACTCTGTTACAAAGAAGAAGCAATTTACTAGAAGAATTACAATTGGCAACAGGAAAAATGGAGCTTTATAAGTTACTCAGTGAGTGCACAATACACTTCTTTTTCTGTGATCGACTTGGTATATTAATGATATACCTGGTTTTGTAAATGATTCAGTAATGACATTTTTATCTATTGCTGAAGGGCATGTAAAATGGTACATTTTTCTGAATAACAATTTGGAAATACCTATCAAGAACCTAAAAAAATATTCATCACTTATGAACCAGTTATCCTTCAACCTAATTGTATCTTAAGGAAATGATCAGAGATGTGCACAAAAATGTATGAGCAAGTTTATATATAGATAGAATTATTTATTACAGTGAAAATGGAATCAGGCTGATAACTTGCAGTGAATAAACACAATAGGGCTTCCCTGGTGGCGCAGTGGTTGGGAGTCCGCCTGCCGCCTGCCGATGCAGGGGATACGCGTTCGTGCCCCGGTCCGGGAGGATCCCGCATGCCGCAGAGTGGCTGGGCCCGTGAGCCATGGCCGCTGAGCCTGCGCGTCCGGAGCCATGGCCGCTGAGCCTGCGCGTCCGGAGCGCGCAGGAGAGGCCACAGCAGTGAGAGGCCCGAGTACCGCAAAAAAATAAATAAATTAATTTAAAAAAAAACCACACAATAAAATTCTATATACCAATTTAATATTATAATTTCTAAGAATATTTGATAACATGGAGGTCAATTTATGATATCATCATATTAAGTTATATATCAAGTATAATTCCTAAAATACTTGATAAAATTTTTTAAGTCACATCAATAGTTATTTATGGGTAGTGAAATTATAGGCATTTTTAATTTTTGATACTCCTATGAATTAAAAAAATTTTGTGTTGAAAAGTTCTTTTTTATAATCAGGGAAAAAATATATTTTCCCCAGCTTTATTACATACAAAAAATTCACTAATTGTATGGTTTGATGAATTGCAGTAATTATATGCAGTTGAGTTAACTGGCATTACATTCAAGATATAGAACATTTTCATCACCCTAAAAAATTCCTCATGTCCTTTTGCAGTCAATTCTATCCTCAAACAATTCCTGGCAGTCTCTGTTCTTTCTGTCACTGTTGTTTGTCCTCTCTAGAATTTCATATATCATTTTGAGATCCATGCTGCTTATATATGCCATTTTTTTGTTCTAAGGATTTTATTTTGAAAGAATATTCAGTATGTGGTTCACTCCAAGAATTAACCCAGGGGTGAAGAGGTGATGGGGCATAATGAAAAGAAGAAATACTGAGGCTGGAGAGTCTGGATAAGTCATCTACATCTTCTGATTCTCAGTTTGCTCATCTCTAAGATGAGGTTAAAAATAACATTTTCCTTACCTATACTTCAGCATCATTATGGATAACAAATTAGAATATGCTTGTTAAACCACTTTGTGAAGCATGTGTATCAGTTTCTGTCTTAATTATTATTGTGAGTATGATGATTATTGCTGATGTGTAGGTCAGTGTACCTATCTCCTTCAAAAGGAGATTTGCCTTTATGTGAAATAGAGGACTGCCTTCGTAAAGGTATATTCTGACATTAAGTTAAGCCCTAATAAATTGATATCATGGGAGATGTTTGAGTATGGACTAGACTGTCACAAGTGGTAAATGATTGAATTCTCTAGCATGAGTTATTTTCAGATTCAGGTCCTGATATCTATACTTTCCCCCTTTCCTCTTTCTCTTTTCCAAATCCCTCTACATTTAGAGCTTGGTCTCTACTAGCAGGTTAGAGTATAAGAATGTACTCCCTTTATTAACTTTTTTGATATCTAATAAGTAATTCTTAGACTTTTCAAGGGAATGGAGTTAAGATTTGGGGAAACAAAAAGCCAGTGAAACCCAATACATGTGCAACCCAGTTTGCAGATAAGCACCATGAAATAACTTTAAATAACTTGAAAGAAAGGATACAACAAACATGTCTAGGTCATTCATTCATTATTTATTCATTGTACAGTCACCAAATTTTGATTGAGTTTCCATCATGTTCTAGATGTTCTGTAAGACCTGGGATATAGTTGGTAATCGTCCTAATAGAAATTACAATCAAGTAGGAGACGAAGACAAAAAATAAACAAATCATTAAATAGTTACAGATTCTGATAAGAGTAAAAAGAATTCAAACAAAAACTGCAATGGGTGATGGAGTGTAAGGCTAGAGAAATCAAGAAAGGAATCTCCAGGGAGACTACACTTAAGCAAGACCTGAAGCATGAGAAGGAGCTAATCTTGGGAAGAGCTGGAGAAAAGAGCATTAGGAGGAGAAGAAGCAACACTATGTGTAAATACCCTGTGAGAAGAAATACAGGAACTAAAAAAAAAATCAATATGGCTGACACACGATAAATACGGAAAGGTCCATAGTTGAAGACGGAGAGTTAATAAGCAGGATCAGATCAGACTGAGATGAAGACTTTGGGCTCTATCCTAACTCCCTGGGGAGAACTGGATGGTTTTACTCATGGGGGTGCCTTAATCTGTTTTAATCCTGATTGTTTTCATAGAATCGAACTGATCATTCTCTCATCTGATCTGTAACGAACCGTTTAATTGCAAAGAATTTAATTAAGCAAAGAAAACTTACACATATTAAAGACTTACCTACTTATTTTCTTTTTTTTTTAATGGTCACTTGTTTTTATTTATTTAAAAAAGTTTTTTTAAATTTATTTTTGGCTGTGTTGGAACTTCATTGCTGTGTGCAGGCTTTCTCTAGTTGTGGTGAGTGGGGGCTACTCTTCATTGCGGTGCACAGGCTTCTCATTGCAGTGGCTTCTCTTGTTGCAGAGAATGGGCTCTAGGTGCGTGAGCTTCAGTAGTTGCAGCACGTGGGCTCAGTAGTTGTGGCACGCGGGCCCTGGAGTGCACGGGCTTCAGTAGTTGCGGTGGGTGGGCTCAGTAGTTGTGGTTCACAGGCCCTAGGGTGTGTGGGCTTCAGTAGTTGTGGTGCGCAGGCTCAGTAGTTGTGGCTCGCGAGCTCTAGAGCACAGGCTCAGTAGTTTTAACACACGGGCTTAGTTACTCCATGGCGTGTGGAATCTTCCTGGACCAGGGATCGAACCTGTGTCCACTGCATTGGCAGGCAGATTCTTAACCACTACACCACGAGGGAAGTCCCTATTTACCTATTTTCTAAAATAATAATTTAAGATTTTCGCTTTGAGATAATTTCAGGTACTATAGGACATTATAGTTCTTTCCTCTATTATCATCCCTCCACTTCCTTATTGGGGAAGGCTTCCCAGGAACAGCTGGGGGTCCCATGCAGTCAGCCAGATACCCCACGCCAGCACATGTATTGTTTAGGCTCCTGTGGGTGGCTTTGGCTAGATTTAGAATAACAGCAGTCGGAATCTGATTTATTAGCCAATTTAGAAGCTATTGTTAAGTCAGTTTTTTCTTTGCTACCTAATTTTCTAGTTTAACAGCTTCAGGTCAGTAGTAAAGTTTTGGTATTATTTTGTTTTCTCCCCAGATGCTTTTGTACATTTCATACAAGGGTCAAATAACTTTGAATAATCACCATAATTTTATATGATTACACAGATACCTTTGGTATTTACTTACTATGATAGTTATCAGGCCAAGTGTATTTTTTGTATAATTGAAACTTCTTATTACCCTAGTAAGTATCTAGAATATTGTCTTTCAGTCATGAAGACTGCTGGTTTTATGAGCTATCTAACTAAAGTATATGAAACTAATTCTATTGCCTTAAAAATAGATTTTATTTTTAATTTATATATTATAAAACATTACACAATATCTCAAGAGTTTATATTTGAATTAAAACCGTGGCTCTGTAACTTACTGTGTGAACTTGAATAAGTATTTAACCTTTCTGTGCCTCCATTTTCTCATCTAGAAAATGCATGTGGGGATAAAAGTAGGATAGTAATGAGAATTAAATGAGTTCATATATGTATATGTATATATATTCAGTATATGGAGAACTTACCCCACGTTTGCAAGAATCATGTGAATCCTTCAGAAAAATTCATTTTTCTGCTTAATAACTACTGTGTCCCAGGCCTTGTGTTAAAAATATTGGCATACCAAAGGAATAAGGAGAAATCATTGTCTCACCAGAGAGACCTAAGCTTCTAGCCCAGGACAGGCTGCCCCAGCCAGATGGAACAGGAGAGTAGGGAAGGAATGTGGATGTTAGCTGTAAGAACATAAGAAACTCAGAGCTGGGAAGATCCCACATGCTGCGGAGCAGCTAAGCCCGTGCACCACAACTACTGAGCCCGCGCTCTAGAGCCCATGAGCCACAACTACTGAGCCTGCATGCCACAACTACTGAAGCCTTCGTGCCTAGAGCCCGTGCTCCACAACAAGAGAAGCCACCACCATGAGAAGCCCGCACACCGCAATGAAGAGTAGCCCCTGCCTGCCACAACTAGAGAAACCCCATGTGGAGCAACGAAGACCCAACGCAGCCAAAAATAAATAAATAAAAATAAACTAATTAATTAAAAAAACAAAAAAAAGAAACCCAGGGCTATTGGGAGAACCATTGGTCCTCCTGTGCTCTGCAGGATTCTTACGTTAAGGTTAGATGCACAAGTTACTTCTTCTGTTTTCAGATTGTGTCAGTGATCAAATACCACCTTCCTTTTGGAATGCAACCAAAAACTTGTATAGATCTTTTTGTTTTTAATTGTAGTGGTGTAGTGTGAACAGCACAGATTATAGAACCAGATGCACAGATTTTAGAATCAGACCTGGATTCAAGTCCATTTACTACCCATGTGACTGTTGACAAAAATAGTAAATAGTCAGTAATAAGAATAGGAAAGGGTTTTATTTGAGCCAAACTGAGGACTAGCCTGGAAGCCCGCTTCCCAGATTACTCTGAGAAACCGCTCCATAGAAGCAGGGTTTTCAGTACAATTTTATATCTTGTCAGAACAAAGAACATTAAACATTTCTTCAGGGGTTACATTTCTTCAGGGTTTCAAAAAAAAAGAACAGACCAGCATGTACACAGTGAGTCAGTATGGCCTTGGCACCAGGGAAGGTAGCCTTATCATCAGAGGAGTACCAGCATTGGCATTCTAGGAAGAGGGGCATTTAATCTTTATTTTTAACATGGACATTCTTTATTTCTGGTCAATGTGCCCTTTTCTTTCATTAAAGCAGATGTACAATGTATGTTTGATAGGCCACAAACAGGCTATTTTAGTTAGCATAAAATTCAAATTAACTCACGTATAAGTCAGAGGGAGTTCCCTGTATCTCAATGTGTGAAAATTTCTTGTATTATGACTTACTGCAAGTTTCTTAACTTTTTTGAGCCTTTGGTTTTCTGAGACTACTTCCCCATCTGTAAAATGAAGATAGTAATGCTACAAATCTCATAGGTTTGTTGTGAAGACTAAATGAGCTAGGCACTTAGAAGGATTAACACACTTTAGCATATAATAAGTGCTCAAAGTTGTCAATCATCATCTTAACATTATTATAATTAACTAGTATGTTTATTTTAAAGATGAGGATTCATAAAAGTTGTATAAATTGCCCAGTGACTTAATGTGGATTCAAACCCAGTTCTTCCTGATTTCGAAATCCATGTTTGCATTGATTTTATGGTGCCTCATAAGAAAAGCAAAACAAACAAAACAAAAACTGGACCAGTCCCTTAAACACTAGAATCGTGTAATCCCCACCACTATTGTTAATTAAAATAAAAATGAAAGGCTCATGGTTGTTAAAGATGTGATTTCAGAATAAACATCAACAGTGATACATTTTATGGTAGGCTGACAAAAGTAGATAGCAAGTATGGTTTTCATTAGCTTTCTTTGTTAAAATCCTCTTTTGTGCAGATCTACTGCTTTGAGGATTTTCCAGATCACAGCATGTCTGTTTCCCAGGTGAGCAGACCTTATGGTTCAACACAGTGGTAGCCATTAGTGTCAGAAGCCCAGATGCACAAGGTGGAGTGTGCAGCTCAGGCAGTTTCTCTGCTCTCATGGGTGGGAGTCAGATGGTGTTTGAGAAGGTATATGTGAGGCATGAGCTTGAACTTGTATCATATTTGAGCATCCAGTTAGTCAAAAGATCAGACTTATGCTGCACTGTTAGCAAAGAAATAGTGAGCTTCCCTCCAATTCACATAGTTTATTCAAGCAGTAATTGGAGATTCACTGCTTAAATCCCCCTCCCAAAAGATATTCATTCACAAGTTTTGTACCAAGTTGGCCAGATTTGTGGTTTTCATAATGGAGGATTCTCTAAAATACCTATATTCTCTCTGTATGTGGTGCACTTGAGTGTGTGTGTGTATATGTGTATGTGAGATGTCTAGGCTCAGAATAGAGAATATCTGCAATAATCAGTAGCATTGCAAGTATTAAAAGAATGCAAATATTAAGTGGTTTAGAAATGCACATCTCAAATTCCTATAGTTTTAATAAGCCTCCATGGACTCATTAAAGTTTTTGGAATTGTACAAAAAAGCAATCCCCTTTGTTAATGAAAGTATTAGGGTTTCAAAGCTTGCATGAGGATGTATTTTAGCTCTTGGCCTTTGAATACTTGTTATACGTTTGTGTGTGTGTGTGTGTGATTTCTATTTTTGATGAAACAGAAACTGCTTATATACCTTAATGTTTTCCAACTGAAACATTTTATATATTAAAGCTTTGTACTCTGTTAGTGGAATATACGATCTCCTCCCAGCTGCAGAAAGGAAAGCAGTAAGTAAAGGCAGGTGTGTTTTCTTCTGTGTTTTCTGAAGCTTATCCTCCTACTGGAACAAGCAAAGGAGGAAATGAAGGCGTTTTGCTTTGCTTTTCCTAGAGCAGCAGCTTTGGGAAAGACAGTACATTTGACGTCATATTATTAATAATCAATTACTAATATTTTTTGAGCTTTTACCATGTGCTGGTTCCTCTTTTGAGGGTTCTGCATATATTAGCTAATTAACTTCACAATATTCCTTTGACATAGGTAGTAGTATTATCCCCAAGTTACAGATGAAAAAACTAAAGCATGGTAAGGTTAAGAAACTTGCCAAAGCTACATGAAATGGTAAAGCTGGGGTTCAAATCCAGGCCATTGGCTGTATGGCCTGTGCTCTTAAGCACTATGCCAGTGGTTTCAGTGAAAGAGGTAACAATCATCATCATCATTCATCATAATTACACTTAAATGTGTGTTTACTATATAAGCACTGTGCCAATTGATTTTAATCTTCACAAACATCTTGAGGTGGAAACTGCTGTAGACCCCATTTTACAACATGGAAACTAAGACTCTGGGAGGTTAACCGGCCCAGGGCTACACAGCTGTGAGAGGTAAGACTTGAGTTTGAATTAAATCTGACTGCAAAGCTAGCAAATAAAGACAGGGAGAAGGAAACACAGACTAATCCCTGCCCATTTCTAGATAACATGGCTTCTCATTAGCTGGAGCTTATCAGTACCTCCATTCCAGGGGCAAAAAAGAGGAAATTACATGCATTTCAGGCTTCAGATACAGTGGAGGTCGGTTTGTAACAGAGGTTCTATATGGCACACTTCACTTAGGGAGAGAGGGGGGAGTCAGTTATTAAACTGTAGGTTGAGTAAACTAATTAATTCATGAAGAAAAATTTTTAAAGAAACTAAATAATTAGTGAGTTTGCCCTCAGAGCTCCCTACAGGACCTTTATGAGAAGTAATTAAAGAGGATTAGACACCATTATACTTAAAGTGCCCTATGACATAATATTGACTATAACCATGAAGAGGGTTTTTACATAATGCTACTCCATCATGTGAAGAAGGATCAAAGGTCCAAGATGTCCAGTATGGAGAAGAGATTTGAGTGGAGCTTGTTGCCTGTCTTTATACTTTGGGAGAACATTCTCTGGAAGAGAAACTTGACTGGGAAGTTCCAGGGAGACACATTTTATCTTAGTTGTAGGAAGAACTTCCTCTCAACTAGAGCTGTCCACCCGTGGAATGGGATGCCTTAGAAACACACCCACTCCCTGCCACTGCATGCAGAGGGGGGGATAGCACTCAAGGAGCCGGGGAGAAGTGGAGTAGACAACTATTCTAATTTTGAAACCTTTTAATTTTATACAGCATAAATGTTTAAGCTACTTAACTGAGTGAGTCATGGGTTTTAATAGATTTTAATGTATGTTAGAATCTATTATCTATAAAAGATACCAAAAGGGGAAGAATAAATGTAGAAAAAAATTAATCTACTTGGAAAACATATTTGAAACTAAATTAAGAACTGTTCTGTATCAATGGAATCTATAAAGAGATTTAATACCTTAGAAAATATTGTTGAAGGATCTAAAATTTCTAAAAATTTTATTTGCGGTTAAAGCGAAGAGAGAGGAAAAGCATGGTTTTTTGATAAAAATGATAAATTGCCAGTGCTCACAACACAAGTGTTTTTCTGATAAAAGTGATGAATTATCAGACACAACAAATAGGGTGATGATATTGAAATTACAAAATATTAAGGCAAATGAAGTTATCTTGCAAAAGCTTACCCTTGGACTGGTTTCTGCTATTTCACTGGGATGCTTGAGTATCGTCCTTCTGAACTAGGTACACTACATTCACTGTGAGAGCCTCGAAATATCTGTTCATTTAACGTCAGATACCTATGAATTTCCGTGTTTTAACAACATTGTGAAAAATTACACTGGAGCATATTTTAAAAACACATTTTAGGCGGCAGATTTGGAACACTGAACCACCCGTATACTGTGTCATTTCCTTTCTGTTTTCTTAGGTTTCCATGGATCAGCCTCTTGTATATCTAAGAAATATAAGGGAAGACAGTGTGCAAAGTGGAGCAATGCTATGTAGAGGATGCCATGATTTTTTTAGAGAGGGAATGTGGTTTTCAAAAGGAAGGCAGGCAGCCTGTCTGTACTGTGGCTCGTCGTCAGCATTGAGACAGCTCAGATCTTATCATAATTCTTAAATTTAGCATCATTAAGACAGGAAGTAAAACACAAAGATGATCAGTGGGAAGTGGGCTTACATAGCATAGGAGAAAATTAGTTCAAAGGCAGGCTTCAGAGAGCAGAGATTTGATGCGCTGGGCTTGCTATTTTGGGAGATACTGAAAGCTGATGTGGTCATGTCAGGCTTTTAAGTCTGTTGGAATTTATTGTGTAGCTTTGTAAACATCCACATTCATAAAATTGGTAAACAAGCATTTTGGATTTATGAGAGGCAGACGTCTGGGGCTGGGCTTGCTCCCCTCTGCTCTTTCCTCATTAAACTCCTCTCTAAAAGCCAGGAAGACATCATTCCATGTGAAAATATCATTTCTTGAAGCAGGGTGGGATCCTGAAAACTGCTTCAGATGTTGTGATAGCAAACAGTTGTGGCCCAAACTATTCCAACAATGGAAGAAAAACCTTCTCTCATGCACTTTCATTCTTCTTTGATCTTTACTTCTTTTGTGTAGTCTCCAATTCTCTAGAGGTTTTGTGCTCGCTCTTCTAATTGCCATTAGAGAGGGCTGTGAATCCTCCTACTTCTCCATTCCGCAGAGTTCCAAACTATTCTCTTTGACCAAAGTTATTTAGTAAAAATTAAGGGGGCTAGGAGGATCAAAGGCTGTGTGTTTTCAGAATGATGCTGTCCTTTTTTTTTTTTTTTGCGGTACGCGGGCCTCTCACTGTTGTGGCCTCTCCCGTTGTGGAGCACAGGCTCTGGACGCGCAGGCTCAGCGGCCATGGCTCACGGGCCCAGCCGCTCCATGGCATGTGGGATCCTCCCGGACTGGGGCACGAACCCGTGTCCCCTGCATCGGCAGGCGGACTCTCAACCACTGATCCACCAGGGAAGCCCCGATGCTGTCCTTTTTGTGGGGTCCCTTAACAGTGAGGAACAGTTGGAGCAGGGGAAAGTCAACTGCAGTGTTTCAGCATTTTAACCAACCACTTAATAGCGTTTAATAGCTTAGGGAGGTTGGTGCCTGGTAGCCTAACCAAAGGCAACATCTTGCAATCTGATGAATACCACTCTGCAGTATAGCATGAGGAAATCCATACTGCTGTCTTAGTTTCCCACTTTTCTCTTTACCCCATTTATTAATCTCATGGTAACTCATAAGGAGCTGTCAGGTTTAATCTGCCTTGCTTGACTTCATTACTTGGTACTAAAAGTGTATACACTTGTGCATGCTTAAGGGAAGCATCAGCAGGTTCCCACCTCAGCATCAGTGCTTGCTACCTGGAAGATAAATCATGGTATAGGAGACTCAGTATACGCCAGGCACTGTTCTGAGTGCTTTACTGATCTCTTAGCTGACTTAGTCTTCACAGCCTTAGGTGTGTGGTTCATTTTTATCTCCATTTTACAGATGAGGACTCAAAGGTGCAGAGTAGGCCGGTAAATTACCCAAGGCCAGGGTCAGAATTAGAGTTTGAACCATGCAGCCTGATTCTAGAATTCATGATATTTACTATAGCAACGTCAAACCAAAGAAATAATTTGAAACAAATGCTGAGCATTTTTTCTTCATGGTCTTTTAGCTCAACTCTTATGTAGGGTTAAATCACCAGAAAACTGAAGCAGTAGCTTAAATGCTGTGGCTGCCATAACTATGAAAGAAATAGGAAAGAAGATAAGCTTGTCTTTATAGTCTTGTAGACTGGTTTCAGTCTAAATCCCAGTTTTATTAGTTATGTCATTACTAATTCTTAATTACTCATTACGAATTTCTCAAGACCTCAGTTGCTCAATCTGTGAAATGTGGATATGACAGTAGCATGTACTACATAGAGTTATTGTTGATGTGAACTTACGTAATGCATTTAGAGTGCCTAGCACAATGCTTGACACAGACATGTTAGCTGTTACTGTTTTAAGCTGCCTTTAATCTCTGGTGGAAATAGAATGGTGGCAGATAGTGAACCAACTGTGTGTGAGTGGGGTCTATAAAGTGATATTGGTTAATAGAAGGAAATCAGATGCATGAATTTTATTACACAAGGCAAGTCAATAGTCTGGATTCTACCCATGGACTAGATTTTCTATAAAAAAAATTCTTAGTGTCCTTAGATCTGTAACACAGGACTGTTGTGAGGGAAATACAGTTGTAATGTGGTGTTTCAGGTATATTACACTCCAGGGAGGATCCATGTTGCTCCAAATTCTGAATTACAGCAGCGTCTCCGTGTATCACATCTGCTCTCACATCTCCCGTTTCTGCTTCAGAATGCATAATAGTCATGGAGCTGGGATTTACCATTCTCTTCTAGTTAATTAAAAATTGAAAATCAGTACAGTCATAGGGAGGGACATAAAGAGGAAGAATAAGCTGGAAATGCTCTAAGGATGTGAGGGTTCTCCTGGGCAGCCGTCAGTCAGCTGCACTCACTGACGTCCGATTCCTCGGGATGGGGGCGTTTACGTGGGGCTGGTGACTTCCTCTTCCCACCCACCTCACTGCCTTCAACTGGGAGAGTTCCCCTTTATGCTTTCTCACCACAGGAGCCCTAAAGACTGTTCACACCACCGCAGCAACTCTCTCTTAAAGCTACCCGTAGGAAATGGTGGGGGTGGGTATCCCCAATTCAGGAAACTCCATCTTTTATAGAAAGCATTCCATGTGGCACCTTAAGGGTTAAACTTTTGTTGCAGATAGAGTATCAGGTGGCTTTTCAGGATGGGATAACCCCCAATTTAGAAACTGCCATTTCTAAAAGGTAAGCCAAAGATACATTAGTTTACACTGCTTTCTATGAAAGGAATAACTCACCGCTTCCACTGTGTGTGTTAGTTTGCTTCTCTCTCTGCCGTCTGCCTCCTCTAATCTATATAATGTATATATCAGGGTGAGGACTGTCAGTCACAGTTAATAAAAAACCCAGAACATGACAGAGATCTCTTTTATTGTAGATACATTTTACAATAGCTCTCAATTTATTGTGTCACATAAATCAAAAGTATTTATCTTATCATTCGGAGGCATTCCCTTCTGCTTCTGTGTCCTAGCCCCTCCCCCCTGTGCCAGTTTCCAGTCCCTCAGAGATGCTTTGTACCAGAAAGTGCAAGTTCCCCATTCTCGCTTTATTGATGTTTCCTTTTGCTCTCCTCCTGGCTCCCCCCCAAACCAAGTGAGCAGAACAAATGGCCAGGGTTTTCCCCCAATGCCTGACCTGCGTTTACTGGGAGGAGAGCAGGAGAGGGAGCGCACATTCTGAGCAGGCTGCTCTGACTCCGACCGCTGGCTGTTCCGTGCAGGCTGTCCCTCTCCTTCAAAACCGTGCATCCCCTCCCCGAAGCAGCAGGCAGTGTGCCTCCATTCAGCCACGTTTGGTATGCATGAGCACGGCTGCAGGGAGAGGGGAGGTGGCTTTCTTAAGAAGGTTCAGTGGCTCAGGCAGCGCCACTTGACTAGTCTCCCAAGTTGCAGGAAGCCTTTGCCCTGATGGAATTCTCAGGTGTGGAGATGACCATGGGATGCCAGGGCTGTGGGGGACCGTTTATTTTCTAGGCACTGCTCAGGTTTGCGGCTTCTGGTTTTCCCGGTGGAATTTGGACGGGGTCATGAATCAAACTGATGCTCCTCGACCCCTAAACTGGACCATCCGGAAGCTGTGCCACGCAGCCTTTCTCCCATCTGTCAGACTTCTTAAGGTACTGTAACTTGCTGCTTTGAATGGCTCTCATTGTGCTTTGCAGGTCTAAATACCCAACTTTGCACTTGGGCTGGGACACACCTTTTGGGGAGTATAGATGCCTTGTAGTACTGGCTCTGCTGCCCATGGCTGGAGAGAGGTTCTAAACGCCCCTCACCCCATGGTGTCAGGGAGGGAGGATGGTCTGAGCCACATTTGAGAATGAGATTGTGGTGGTAGAGAATGGGCTGCCGGAGTGCTCCCCACCCCAAATCCCTAAAATAGAGATAATTAACTTCTTTGGGAGGGTGGGAACAGTGGTGGGAGTGAAATCTCTTACTCCTGTGTGTTTGGCTCCTGGATTCTTTTCCCTCCCTGGGGAAGCCTTTCGACCCAGTTTTCCTTTAAATGGAACCTGGGAGAACAAAGGATTCTCCTTATTAGTTTAAAAGCCCTGTGTCCTTAGGTGGTCTCTCAGATAAAGACAAAGAACAAGCCTCATCAGATTGTGACTTTTTTGGTGACTTTTTGTTTTTTTAAAGGCATGATAATTTTAGTCTCTTAAGTGAAGTCGGTAGTGGAAAATTATTGTTAGATATATACCGAGTGTGTGCCTCTAGCTTTCTCTCTAGCTGAGTTACACAAAAGAATGGTAGTATACCTGAGCTAGGATGCTACCTGGTGTCTGCAGCACTCCTCTTTCTAGAAGCAAATACATTAAAGATACTGAGAAATTCCCCACAACTTCATAATAATTCATCTTCATCATCTGCCTTGTAGGGAAGGAAATACAAGTAAAATTTAAAAGGTGCAGAAAACAAGTATTATTTTCCCTCAGAAAAGAGAATGTGGTAATACTTATTTGGGAAAAGTGCATATCTCTGGATGTTCCTCCCACATCCATGTGGAGTTAAAAAGGCAAGGTGAAGTTCTTAATTCTCTTTTCCATATTAATATGATACTGTGATATAATGACCACTGGACCTTGAGTCCAGTGTCACAATAGAGGATTAATAAGTTAACCCTGAATAAATTACACTTGGAACATTTTTTTTTTCTGAGGCTGTGTTCTAGTTGGGTCAAATTTGATGTGGAAAATTAGTTCTGTACAGCTAAGTGGCTTCTTACAATGGAGTATTATCTTGTCTGAGTTTCCTTTATTCTGTTCAGCACAAACTGAGATTAACTTTCTCAAAGGCTACCCTCACGTACTGTTCAAACACCTATCATATTGTTGTTATGATGGTGGTTTGCTTCCTTTCTAAAAGAGTATTTTGGAGGAAAAGCAGGTTTGAGAGTGGGAAAGAAGTTTCCTTGCATATAAGGGTTTTTGCTGTATTGGAACAACATGCGTGATAGGGCATGAAAAAGAATGAGGCCAGGGAACCAACAAACAAATGTAAATTTTCTTCCAGAATTACTCCTGAATCCAGGATCTGGGGCGAAGAGTGTCTTGTCAAACCTAACTATGACTGAGAAAATTGACTTTAGCAATTCCATGTGCAATAAGAAGCATTTTTCAGTTAAATCATTCATTGGCTTTACCCCAAAGTAATGCTTTTTAACTTACATAATGATTTTTTAAACAGGTGTGTGTATACCACCTTCAATATATTATTCATTAATACTCTCATTTTTTTAATGGAAATGTTATTTATCATTTGCTAGTCACAGAACCAGCAGAGAAGTATCTCTTTGAGGTATATTACTTATTTTTAGAAGAGCTGTCATCTTTTTTAGCTGAGAGTACCATCCATGCTATATACCAGCAGACATTGTCAGTACTACACCAATACCATGGTTGGCATACAGCTCGGTCTTACCATGGTTTATTAACATGGTGCTTTATAACAATTCATTCTAATAAAGTACATTCATGAGTATCCTTCCAATTCTCTCAATATCTGAAAGATAGGATTTGTTTTACCTGAGAACTTTCTTTCCAAATGACATCTGTATTTTTTGAAAGATTATACCTGTCCTAGGAGACTTCAGATATTGAGCACATTTCAAACTAGAAAAAAAAAGTGCTACCAAATTCTTTCAGCAATATTTGGAAAGAAATAAAAGCTGCTTTTCTATATGAGTTATTGTATTATCAACATTCTGGATATGAATGCCATGTAATTTTTTCCCCTCTGGATTGTTGCTGTCATTGTCTTTGCTTTCCTAGTCCCTGTGTATTCTTGCTCTGCTTTTACATTTTGAGTAGAAGGGAAGTTTCTGAGTAATCATTTGCAACTGTTGCCCAGTGTTCTTCCTGGTTTAGTCTATAAATTAAATATTTAATAACCGCAATCCTACTGTTCTTTCCGTACTTTCTGCTGGTTCTCTGCCTCTCCTCCTCCTCTCTCAGTCTCTTATTCTCTCCCCTACACTACCCCAACCATGGTAGTATAGTGGATGGATTCTCTGGAGTCTGTTGAAATTGGAAGTGAATAAACCCAGTTCTCCTATTCAATAGGTAATGTTTGTTCCTCTTTCAAGCTTTTTCTGGTGTGATATGCCCTTTCCAATGCCCTGACTTGTCAGTAAATGCAGTTTAGGACATGATGGCATGATTAGATTTAACTAAACTCAGGTCGCTCACCATTTCTGACAGACTGGGCTCAAGCCAATTTCCCTCCCTATCCTTTCCTTGAAAATGTGTGTTTCTTTGCTAACTTACTTCAGTACCATGCTAATGTTTAGAAATGGCTTCATAATCCTGTTTCCTGTATTTCCCATTTCCTAATGAAAACGGGATACTAAAGAATTAGAAGGGAAAGGGCAGCATCTGAAGCATGAATTAAACCCAATGAGTGGTGGAATATACTTATTATTCCTTCTGAAAACATCTCATTTGTTGTTTTGTCCATCTCAGAGAAAATTTTGAACATGCCAACCAACTCACATTTTGAATTTGGGATTGCATTCAGAAATATCATTTGAAAATGAATTTTTGAACAGGCACATGACCATGATAGCCAAAAGTCAGAGGCTGTTTTCAAATGGATACATTTCAAATGGGACCCTTTCCAAAATGTTTCTCTTCAGTTGTCATTTGCTTCATTCTTATGTGTTTCAAGATTTCATCTTATTATTAATCTCCAAAAGTCTAATTTATTTCAGTGATAGAATGTTCTTAGCATATTTTATATTCATTGTAAGGTCTGTCTCTGACGTTGTTTTATTTGGGAGATTTTATTTTGGTTACTTCTGTTGAATTTGAATATCAATTTTAGAGCAGAGAGCTTTCTTTGTATTGACGTCTTGGTAGACTTAGTAAAGGGGCTTCTGAAAAGTGGATTGCTTTGGGGAAAAGGAAACTCTGCACTTGTAACAGACTTTGGATACACATGTTTAAGCCAGTTTCTTAATGAAGACCAAATGGTCTGTATCATTTTATGATTTTCAAAGAAAGAGTATGACTTTGCCACTTTGAGTAATGTCAGAAAGAGATTAAATAAATTATACTTTGGACAGTTAGGCCTAAACACTGGGTCCTAATTCCTTCATGTTCCTAATCACCTGTGTGACCTTGGGAAATTACTTAACCTCTCTGTAACTTGGTGTCCTTCTCTTTAAAATGAAGAGTTTAGGTCTTGACTTAGATTCAGTGCTATGATTCCCTGTGGTGAAGGCTGCCATGCTCTGTGGGCATGGAAGAACATAGTCTATTGAGGCTAAAAGTAGTTAATCTGTATTGAACATTAAACTGGAAGAACTAGAACAGTCAGCAGAGTTTAGATCATAAAGGGCCTTGTCTGCTAAGCCAAGGCAGTTGACAATGATCCTGAAAATGAGGGAGGGCCATTAAAGCGGTCTTAGCAGAGAAGCGATTGCTAGATTCAGCTATTAAATAGATTGCTTTGGCTGTAGTGTCTAGAGTGGATGGGAGATGGTAGGATTGGAAGCTGAGAGATTAAACTAGAGGCCTGACGAGTTCATGAGGACCAGGGCTAAGGCAAAAGTAATGAAGGTAAAATAAATAGGGACTTGTTAAATCGATCAGTTGTGGTGGAAGAAAGAATCTAGGATACCTTCAGATATCCTACTTTGCTGTCTCATGGTCCCAGTGGTGGTGTTTCCAGTGTCTGAGAATAAAGGTCCTGAGAAGGAAAGACAGAACTTCTTGATTGGTGGTTCTTTGGTGAGCTAGAAAGGGTATGCCAGTTACTAATTCTAGTGGGACTAAGACAAAAGTAAGGAATGTAACTTCATGTCATCGATGAGTAAGAGCCCCATTGGATGCCTGATAGCAGAACTCTTTGATTAAATAATATACAATCAGAAATATCACTTCTAGTTTTCTTAGATTGTTTTTTTTTGCTCTTATAAAACAATGCATAGTAAATTCCCAATTTTTTGAAATCCAGTCAGAAAGCTCAGAGTTTCATTTCATTTTTTTCCCTCCTTTCCCTCTTTTATGTTATTATGCAAAAGAGGGATAAATGAAGGTGAACTGGGTATGACACAAGAGAAATAATTGAAAGAGCAGTGATCAAGTTAGGCTACCAGATCACAAATTCTGCCCAAGTACCAATGTTTTCTACTCCTGTAATTTCGTGTCATGGTAACCAATATCCATTGTATTGTCCCTGAAGCATAGCAAGATCCTGATGACAAAATAAGTTGGGTCTGTCTTCTACAGTTGATGCCAGGCATTCCAGGAACTGACTTCCCTTTGCTATTCTCAAGCTCTTAGAAAACAATTATGTTGAGATTCATTTCAATTTGTGTGTTAAATTTATTACTTTTAATGTCTTCTTTTCACATCTAAAATTCTGAATCTTTACATGGCAGGTAGAATAATATTAATACACCAGAGCTTTTCCTTAGCCAGGACAAGGCACTCCTAAACCACATGCTGGTGAGTAGCCATTAAGTTCCCACAAGAAGAGAGGAAACATACACCTATTATATCTAGATATGTTTATGAATGGTGGTAAGTGAGGTCAGGGAACTTGTTATGGACCAATTCCACTAAGCACCTTAAAGATGGGAAGCTTGAAGAATAAATTGCTTTTAGGAAAATGCAGTGTGTGGTTAGGCAAATTTTAAGGGCTACTAATAAAGAAACTTCTGTCTTTCCATCTCAGTATGCCAGCCTCAGATTCCCTTTAAGAAAATAAGAAAAAGAAAAGAAAATGTGCCCAAACTAAAACCCAGGAGAGACAAAATCTGTCTGGTGTGTTTCAAGGGGTGGCTTCAACTCAGACTGCTGAACAGTGACCATGTGATTTGCCTTTTTGTGAAATGTTCCTCGGGCAGCCTGAAGGAAATTCCTGAGGCAACAAGAAACCTGTCTCTCTGGAGAGCTTTGTCTTCTGATGCCCACTATTGTGGAGTAAAGAATGAAAGTGTGTGGTCACTGCAGAATGAGGAAGGGCATAGCTGGGATGTCCAAGCTCAGGACCATCTGGTTCTGGGATGACTTGTGGAGTCACAGTAAAGTGGGACAAGGTCTGTGTCAAGGAAAAGGGTTCTGCCTTCCCTGTAGATGACTTCCTACAGGGGGCAGGTGGGGAGGCGGGCGGGGGAACACTGCCTCTCTAGCAGTGGCTTTACATTCCTCCCCCTCTCTTAGTCTGTTGGTATAATCTCAACTGGCTCCAAGCTCATCTGCGGACAACTAGATCATATCCTTTCTCCATTTCCATTAGCTAACATGAAAAAGAGTTTTAAAGACTGTGGCTCACAAAATGTATTCAGTAAATGTTTATTGAAAAATAAATGAGTGAAGGAACATGTGAATGATACATGATATGCTAAGAATGCTTAGGAATCACTTGGGGAGCTTGTGAGCAAAGCAGATATTCATGTCCACCCCTTGTGGGTGCTGACTCAGTAGGTAGGTTGTGGGCCCAGGAATTTTCATTTTAACAAGCTCTCTTAGTGATTCTGGTATGAACACCCCTTAGAAGGACCGCACACTGAGAAAAACTGCTGTAGATTCAACTGAGCTGGAGGGAAACTCAATTAAATGCCCTCTCTCTTTTGCTGGCATCTGGGCAGAACAGATTATGTGTTAGTTAACAGTGGGAGCAAAGGGTTTTAAGTGAACAGTTCACAGGTTTTCAAAATTTTTAATCATGAAATATTTATCTAGAGAAGTAATTGAGTTCAGCTGCCCCGTCTTGGTTTGTAGATGATATAACATCATAAAGTGAAGGAATGTTTGTCTCTATTCTTTTTCTTTTTCATTTATCTATTTGAGATTTCTCTGTGTATTATTTTCATGATGTTTTTCAGGCACATGACCTACAATTTTAGATTCTTCTATCCTACTGAATTTATATAGAGATATGATTGTGAACCAGAGCTCCCAAAGGTAGTGTCCATCGTCAAGATTCTGGAGCATCCTGCTTATGCCCCCTTTAAACTTCCCAATGATGGTACTTGGAATTGCAGTGGTCTCTCAAGTGCATGTCCCTTAGATTCCAGTAATATGTGATAGTACTAACTGAGCAGTGGTCAGTTCACTTGGGGACCAAGGCCAAAGCAGCCATAACTGATGACTACATTAGTAGAGATAATCCCCCCACCCCTGCCCCCTGTCTGCTCTACCCTACATCCTTATAAAACTAAGGAAGAGGTTCTGGACAGGGAGGGGGAGGAATAGAACATCCAGGGCTTTCATTTGAAAAAGAATGTTCAGGGGCTTCCCTGGTGGCGCAGTGGTTGAGAGTCCGCCTGTCGATGCAGGGGACACGGGTTCGTGCCCCGGTCTGGCAAGATCCCACATGCCGCGGAGCGGCTGGGCCTGTGAGCCATGGCCACTGAGCCTGTGCGTCCGGAGCCTGTGCTCCGCAACGGGAGAGGCCACAGCAGTGAGAGGCCCGCATACCGAAAAAAAAAAAAAAAAAAGAATGTTCAAACTTAAAATTAATTTTGTATTTGAATTTTTAAAATGATGCCCGGTATTAAATATTAAGTGTGGAAAATTGAGCTGAACAAAATTTTCTTGGCTCCTGAGCACTGTGAGAAAGATTCAATAATATAATTGCTAGAGTAAGGTGGGGGCAGGTATAACAAAACCTCTAAGACGGAGATGTTTAATTTTTACATTTGTCTCACATAAAATTTATGTTTAAAGCATTTGGGAATTTTGTTCCAGCCATTGGCTCTTCTCTACTTCCATTTTCAGAGGCACATGCATAGAAGTTTGCAGTTTAGGGATAGCATTGATAACTTTTGCTTCTTTTCCCCCAAATAATTAAAGAATTTCAAAGTTTAATATTTAGAGAGACAGACAGATAGGTGATAGTTAGATGATAGATAGGTGATAGACAAATAGAAAGATAGATAGATAGATGGAAGGAAGGAAGTTAGGAGTGTTTCTCAAAGTATGGTCTAAGACTGCCTGTTGTAAGTCTGACTGAGTCTAACTTTTTCCCTAATCATTCAGCCATTGCTGAAATAAGCAAGCTCCCTCACACCTGCTCCTTTTCCTCTGTTTTCTCCCAATTGCTAGAATCACCCATTCACCAGGTTGCCCAAACTGGAAAACTTGGGCTTATGCCTTTTGCTTTGTTTGCTCTCATCCCTTACATAATCAGCCAATCAGTTCTGCCATGTTTTCTCATAAATATGTCTCTGATCCACCTGCTTCTGTCTATTCCTAGTTCCCAAGACCAGTCTCTCTTTTTCTTGGGCCCAAAATACTACAGCTGTCTACTTCAAATTGATCCTTTCTACAGCCACCAGAATGGTCCACTTAAAATGCAGGTAAGGCCAGGATACTGCCATGTTTGACATTTCTTGTAGAATAAAATCCTAAGCTCCTTGGATTGGTATATAAGACCCTCTGTGATCTGTCCTCTGCCTACTTCTCTGCCTTTATACTTTGTTTTTCCCTTTCTCATATCATGAAATTCCTTTTAGCTGGGCTTTTTGCACAAGCTATTTCCATTGCCTGGAAAATCTGAACCACATCTTCTCCTACGTGACTCCTGCCCATATTTTAATACTCAACTCAAGTGAGTTGGATGAGTTCAAGAAGAATTTCTTGAATCTCTAAAGCCAGATTAGGCTCTTCTTTTTTTTTTTTGCGGTACACGGGCCTCTCACTGTTGTGGCCTCTCCCGTTGTGGAGCACAGGCTCCGGACGCGCAGGCTCAGCGGCCATGGCCCATGGGCCCAGCCACTCCGCGGCATGTGGGATCTTCCCAGACCAGGGCACGAACCCATGTCCCCTGCATCGGCAGGTGGACTCTCAACCACTGCACCACCAGGGAAGCCCTAGGCTCTTCTTTTATTCATAAAAAAATTCATAAAAATCAGTGGGTATTTCTGTCTTTGCTTTTAGCATGTTGTAGCATTATTAGCTCTTTCACGTCACTCTGAGGAGCTTCTTAAAATTAGCAACCATATCTTAGACAATTTCCCCTGTACCTCATTTAGCAGAGAGCACAGGATAATTAGGGTGCTAGATGAGCAGGTAAATGTTGGAGAACATGGATAACTGTGCTCTTGATACAGTGCTCTGAAGTCACTGCTTAGAAAAGCCAAATGGTTTTATAGGGTCTTGGCATTTTCGTCTAATTAAAGGATACTTTGAGCTTGAGTTGATATACTTCATATGTTCCCCAAATTGGAAGATTAGTTAGGGAATTGAACTAATAATTATTACTCAGTAAAAGTGATGCAGAGTAAAATATGTACTCAAGGAAGAAACTGTAAGTAGGTAGCACCAGATGTCTGCTTTGAAAATATTTACTGAAAGTGAGATGTTGAAATTACTTCATCTATTGCTTATGTTGGAGAAAGGGCATTCCTTAATTTAGTGATCTAAGAGACTTTAATATGTTACTTTCAATAATGTTGGCTGGGTTACACTGTGAATTAGAGAAAGTACTATTAGTAGAAAAACTATACTGTTAAACTCAGGCTATTCTTGCTTTAATCTTTAAATATGCCATTGGCTAATGTCTAGAGATAATTACGTAGACAATTATATTGAAGTATTTTGTCATTTTCATTTAAAGGCAAATGTGGTTTACGATTTGTTTTTCTGTTAGCATTAGGTTATTTAACTGTATCAGATATTATGGATAGAAATATTTTATTATATCAGGTATCACGGATAGCTGGTATAAAATAGAAGTTTTAGTTTATCCCATGTGACACCCAAAAATGTCTACGCACATGGTCAAATCTCCTTTTGGGGGCAAAATCATCCCCAGTTGAGAAGTGCTGCTTTTAAACATTTCCTCTTGAAGATGGAGGATAGGTAATTGATTACACTGGAAACCCAACAGATACATCCTAGTGATGTACAAGGGATGCTTTAACTTTAGACACACTTCCTTTTTCATTTTATAAAAGACTGAAATTTACATTTACATTTAAATCCCAATTTACATTTGGGAAATTAGCTGGTCAAGTTCTAGTCACTAAACACAGAAAGGCTAAGGGATTATTTTCTCATCTTGTTGTCAGTCATCTCTTGTAAGAAAGTTGAATGTGGCTAGTTTGTCTGAAAGTGTTTGAATTTCCATATATTACTGCTTTATGAATTACAAGCAGAGCATGTGTCAGTTGATTGATGTGTTAAGCAAAATATTTAATTTTTACCATTATTTTATTCTACAGTAACTTCTACTTAGAACTATTTAAGAATAATGCAATATAAAATACATTTCAATGAATAAATGAAGAAAATATTTTACTTCATCAAGATGAATTTTTTGTATAATGTTAGCTTATGTGAGCAAAGATTCTGAGATAAATCTAGTCATTAGCACAAGGAGGCTACATAATTTAAAGATGAGTATAATTAAAGCTAATTTTTAATCATTAAATTGAGCATGATCAAATGGACAGAAATACTGGGTTTTAGCCCTAATTCTGATTAATTAATATCCTAGCTGAGTTACCTAGAGTAAATAGATTTATCTTTAGTTTTCTCCTCTATAGAATGACAGGATTGGGTTAGATAAGGGTTGGCAAACTTTTTCTATAAAAGGCCAGATGGTAAAGTGGCTTTGTGGGTCATATAGTTACCGTGTCTGTCACAACTGTTCAGCTTTGCCATTGTAGTTTGAGAAAGCAGCCACATACAATACATAACAAATGAATGTAGTTGTGTTCCAGTTAGACTTACTTATGAACACTGTGCTATGGTGAGTGTTCATGTGCTGAAAGTCCATATATTGAAATCCTAACCCCAAAGGTGATGGTATAAGTAGGTGGGGCATTCGGGAGGTACTTCAGTCACGAGGGTGGAAACCTTATGAATGGTATTGGTGCCTTGTAAAAGAGGCTCCAGAGAGCTCACTATCTCCTTCCAGCAAAGAGAAGTCTGTGCCCTAGAAGAGGGCCCTACCCTGACCATGGTAGAACCCTGATCTTGAGCTTCCATCCTCCAGAATTGTGAGCAATAAATTTCTGCTGTTTATAACCTGCCCAGTCTGTGGTATTTTGTTATAATGGCCTGAACAGACTAAGACAGATTGAAATTTGAATTTCATATAATTGTCACATGTCATGAAATATTATTCTTATTTTCATTTTTTCAACCAGTTTTAAATGTAAAAACTATTGTTAGTTTATTGGCTATACACAAACAGAGGGCAGGTGGTAATTGGCCTGTGGAGTGCAGTTTGCCAATCATGAGGTGATTGTTAAGGTCCCTTATAGCTCTAATATTTTTAGATTAATTCATAATAATAGAAAGCCATTTCATGCTCCTATTTATTTTAAAATGAGTTTGATATTTGAAAGAGCTGAGAGTAAATCATTTATTATAATAACATTATCTCATGCTCACTGGAGAGCGGTGTGGAGTAGACTTACTATCTCGTGATGTAGCTCACATTTAGTAAATGTTAGTAGGGAATGCTTGTTTTCTATCTCCAGCAATCTGAATGTCTCTGTCCTTCAGAAGATGTCATTATTCACAAACTATTTTGAAAGGTGCAGAGACTACAAGTGAAATGATATTAAAACTTAACATTTAAAAAGTCCTTTTCAGTTTACAGAGTTCTTTGCTTTACATCAAACAAACTGAACTTCATAGCAACCCTGTGACACAAGTATAGAAAACACGGCTATCCCTCTTTCGAGCTGAAGAATTGACCCACCTAGGTTACCCACATCATTGGACTTCGCTGTTCCCGAGCTCAGAATTCCCTCTTTTGCGCGCTCCTTATGTCTGCCCCATCCCCACCACCTTCACTCTCTCTGCATCTGAAACCCAGCTAGATGATAGCGTTACTCATGCATTGATAATACACACAAGCAGAACATTTGGGTACTTGCTACCAAAATAATTAAATGGCATATTCTCAAAATGATCATTGACAAAATAGGAAAACTTCTCCAAATTTTAATTTCCTTAATTATAAATTAAATAAAAATATTGCTTTATGTTCAGAAATTAATATGTTTGGTGTCGGCATACTCTATAGCCAGTATTCAGTTAATATGAGTTCCTCCCTTCCAGCCTAATAAAACAGAAATGGTGCAGTGCAAATGAACAAAATTCAAGATGTCTTTTGTAATAATTTGGGTTTAGGTAATACATACTATTCACGTGCAGCTAATTACACGTTGTAGTTATTGTAGGTTGTATTAGTTAGGGTTCTCCAAAGAAACAGAAGCATCTGTGTGTGTGTGTGTGTGTGTGTGTGTGTGTGAATAAAAAGATTTATTTTAAGGAATTGGCTTACATGATTGTGGAAGCTTGGCAAATCCAAAATCTGATGATGGACACTGGCAGGCTGGAGACTCAGGAAGGGCCTGCAGTTTTAGTCCAAAGGCAGTCTTCTTTAGAACCAGGAATCACTGATGTTGCCGATGAATTTCAAAGTCAGTCTTCTGGAGAATTCCATCCTGTTTGGGGGAGGGTCAGCCTTTTGTTCTATTCAGCCCTTCAACCAACTACATGAAGCCCACTCACATTATGGGGGGCAGTCTGCTTTACTCAAATAGCGTTGATTTAAATGTAAGTGTCAGCCAAATACACCCTTACAGAAATACCCACAATAATGTTCAGCCAAATACCAGAGCACGGTGGCCTAGACAAGTTGACACATAAAATTGGCCATTGCATAGATGATTGTTACAGTTAAAGTTATTATTTTAGATGTAACAACATGGGCTTGAACTGTGCAGGTACATTTATATGTGGATTTTTTTTTCAATAAATATATACTGTAGTACTACGTGATCTGAGGTTGATTGAATTCAAAGATGTGGAACTGTGGATATAGACGGCTGGCTTTAAAGTTACATGTGGATTTTCAACTTTGTGGAGAGTCATTGCCCCTAACTCCTGTATTATTGTTCAAGGGTCAACTGTACTTTGCTTGCAAATAACAGAAATCCACTCATGCTAACTTAAATAAAGATTTTCTTCTAAGGCTAATCTCTGGGATATCTAGCAACTGGAATGGAAATACATCCAGACAACACAGGGACCCAAGCTTCACTGTAATGGGGCCCTAGAATCTCTCATTTTGGCTTCTTTTAGCCCATCTATTCTGTATTCCCATTTTTCTTTGTAGACTAGCTTCCTCTATCACTCTGTATTTCTCTCATACTTGCCACAGTGTGTAGGTCTATATGATCTTGCTGTTGCATTCCTTACATCTTACCAATTTGTCTCTCCCATTCTCCTGAGGAATCTCCCTGACTCAGGTTTGGTCAGATATCCATCCTTGCCTACATATCTTTGGTCAAGGAAATTGAATCACCTGATATAAATATGGCCACCTAGACACATTCTTCTAGTAGGTGATGTGGGCAGGGGCAGATTCTCTTAGCAAGGATAATTCACTTAGTATGAATCCCCTACACACACAATAGCTTAATGTTTCTGGAAGCCATCCAGGCCCAAAAGTTACAGCAAGCAATCCAAAACTAAAATTTCATCCTGCAAGTGCAGATAAACAATCTGCACCTTTTCGCTAGTATGTAACAGGAGGAAATGGATTCCAATTATAGAACCTGATTTTATGTGTACTATAAAGACAATATTTCTGAGGAAGGGGCTTAGAGAACCAGGGAAAATAGTAGGCTCTCCTCCATTAGAATCAAGAAGAAATGCTTTTTAGAGTCCACTACAAGATGGCATGATGGGCTCCAATATCCCCTTAAATGCCTCCTTGGGTTCTCTCATTTTTCAGGGTTTCACCACTGCTGAAAGGTCCTATGGAGCTTTTAATGGGGTTTGTCAGCTCTTCTGACTGAATGAAATTGCACCATCCCAAATGTATATCCCTGAGAAAAGCAAAATAGCACATTGTTTAGAAGTAGTAACATGATGGTGAACTAAATACGAGAAAAGTTTTATGTTTTAAAAAAATTAACCATGCTAAAGGAGATTCAGTCTGAGAGATTAGTGTTTTAATCAGAATATTCTTGTTTTCCTCAGTGTTCATTTGAAGGGGAAAAGTTCATAGATATTTAATGCTGTCAAAGTGAGTATTGTTTTGTTTCTAGGTGTACAGCAAGCAATTCACAAATCAAAACAGGAATATAAAATTAGCTCTTCTCCCCATTCATTTATTCATTCTTCACACTCTTATTGATTCTACAATTATCTATTACTATGTGTCAGAAACGTGCAAAGGTATTAGAAATTCAGAGAGGAAGAATACTAGGCTCCCCATCAAAAGGTGATAAAATGAAGTTAGGGAGACAGACAAGCAAATTGGAAGGGATACTGTGGTTTGATAATTGGTGAACATAGATAAGGGGCACCAAATAATAGCCTGGAAGGTACTAGAAAAGGTAACTCCTGAACTGAATATTGAAAGAGATACCTATGGGAAGTTGGGTAGAAAGAATATTCCAGATAGATAGAGTGGCATGTACAAAGGCAAGGCGATCCTGGAGAGTATAGCTCATGGAGAGCACTCCCGTGAGGGAAGCTGAAGTATCAAGTGTAAAGGGATTGTCATGGAGAGAAGTGGGCCAAAAAGAGTGCCATGTAGCTAAGGGACTACTTCTGGTGGTGGGTGTGGGGTGTATTTATATTGCTCTGGCGTGTACAGCTCATACTCATTTGACAGTCTGCCCAGTTTAGGCTGCTCACATTGAAGTGCAAGCTGCCACCTCCTCACCCTCTGCCTCAAAGAAGCTCTGTAGATAGTACCACTGCCCCCAGCTGCGCAAATGCAGAGGCGAACTCAGATTCATTAATCATTAAATGTAGGAATTGTTCAGCAGCTGCAGGATGCTCTATTAAGAGTGTTACACTGTAGGAGAGCTCTTCATTTTTCTTTTCCTTCTTCCTTTTTTTTGTGCCCCGGCAAACTCACTTTGCCTCATCATGGAGAAATGTTTTGTCCTGTTTTATACATTTTAAAATGTCTTCATCCAGAGTGATAATGGCCTTATGAAAATTATAGTAAACAAAAGCTATGACACAGAACATCTTTCTTTTGTTCCGGACAGCTGTAAAATGTTAGGCACAGGGGATAATGAGCTTACTGTGTAGTTGTCAATAATGGCATATCACTGAGTAGAGAGAGTAGGTGTGCCTTCAGATGTGTCCCCATTTAGCAAACAAGTGAACTCTGGACATCAAGATTGTTTAAATCTAAACTGACTACTCTGGGATTTCAGTCATCCTCCATCATCCTGTAAAAGCCTCTACCAGGTGAACTACTCAAGTGAACAGTTAAACATCAGAAGACTTTCTAAAGTTGAGGTAAACTTACATACAGTAAAATTCATGAGTTTTCATTCTAAGCTCAATAATTTTTTGGAAATGTAATCACCTGTGTGAGCACTACCCTTATCAAGTCTTGTTAGTTTACATCACTCTAAAGAATTCTTGGTGCTCTTTCCCAGTTAATACCATTACAACCAGCACTACCCAAGGTAACCACTGTAAAGCTTTTATCACTCTATTATTAGTTTTGCCTGACTTAGAATTTTGAATAAGTGGAATCATACAGTGTGTACTCTTGTGTCTGGTTTCTTCCACTCAACATAGAGATTCATCCATTTTGTTTTGTCTGTCATTCTGTGTAATATCACATTGTATGAATACTATAACTGGTTTATCCTTTTTCTTGTTAATGGACATTTGGGTTCTTTCCCACTTTGAGTTCCTATGGATAAAGGTGCTGTAAACATTCTTGTGAACCTATGCACTCATTTGTGTTGGCTATATACTAAGATTGGAGTTGCTGTGTTATAGTGTAGGCATATATTTGACCTTAGTAGAAACTGCCAAAGAGTTTTTCAGAATGGCCATACCATTTTGTACTCCCTTTTACACAATATACAAGAGTTTCAGTTGCTGCATATTCTCACCAAAATTAGCATTGTCTTTCTTTTAAAGTTTAGCCATTCTGTTGGGTGTATAGTTGTACCTTACTGTATCATAGTTTTCATCTCCCTGCTGAGTAATGTGATGTTAAATTTCACATGTAAACATATTAAAAAAATAATAACAATAGCAAAAATGTGTGGATAAACCTAGGGAAAGGGGAGGAAAAATAATTTTTATTGAGTTATTATTGTGGCTAGAAACCATGATGCATGATTTGTATCTTGTCATTTAATCTTTAATGAGGTATTATTATCCAGTTTTCAGGCAAGGAATTTATGATTAAGAGACATTAGATAAAGCAGGGATAGTTATAATATTAATTACTTTGCAATGTAGTTGGAAGAAATAAATGAATCATACACATTTATACACATTGTGTTGTATACTGTCAAGTACTGAGAATAGTGCTTGGCATATGAGAAGCACTCAGTATGTTTTTGTTGTTTTGAAACATAGTGCTACAAATTGTAAATAACAACCAATTAGTTTGTGGTTTTTAAGGAAAGTCAGGATGTGGTAGGCTATAGATCTACACATCTGAAGTCAACATGAGGAAGTTTCATACAGTGTTGGCTGTTCTATTAGGGATGTCTCAATATTAGTAGTGATGGTCACCCTTGAAGAGTTGCTGAATGGGTCTGATTATTCTGAGCTATAGTTATTCCACGCAGCTTGGTTTGGATGGAGAGTGTCCACGTTTCAGAAAGAGGGCATAGGATGTCATTCGTTGAGTGATGTGTTCACTGCTTCCACCAAACTTGTCAGGTGCCTCCTACACATGGGTTGTCATACTGAGTGCTGGAAATACAAACTTGTATAGTGATTATAGTTACATTTCATGGAGCTGAAGAGAAGAAAATACTATCTTTCCATACTCTATTTTCCCAGCCCATCACATCTAGTTCCTTAATCAGTTACATTTAGACCATGTCAGGTGCTTTTGAAGACTTAACAGCTTCCAAGACTCTGCAGTTAGAAAGATCTTTGTGTTTGGGGCAGGCTTTTGCTTTTGTTTTTGTTTCTGGTTTTGTTTTGAGGTCCCTGTAAATAAATATCAAAGATTGCAGTGACACAAATGACTATACCAGTATTTCATAATTTTTTATTCAACTTTGACTTCTGAAATCTCACCTTATTTGGAAGCCTTCTCAAATAACCATAATTTGACCTCGGCAGCTTGAAAGACTAGTTTTCATAGGATACTCAGGTGATAAGAGAGGAGATACTCATCAGTTTGCTCTAAGGTTCCTATTTCACTTTTTCTTTTTAGTAATTCTCATTTTGTAATAAAATTTAATAGGGGTATTTACATCGGTTACAATCAAGATTCAATGGAAAAAATAATACAAGTGTTTGAGAAAACTTCAAACAGTGCAGTTCAGCATGTGATTTATTAGGGATAGCTACTTTTAAATGACCAAAGCTGTTATCCTCTTTACTTACTTACATTCCTCTTACGTCAGAGAGGATTTGAGGTAATAATATCTTTACTTAAAACTAAAATCTTCTTTGGCTAGTTTTAAAAATTTTTTAGTTATACCTCAGAATTCTGTTAAAACACAAATATTGGGAGGAGGAGAAATGTCCTAGTTTGTCAGAAGGGGCAAAGCATATGTGCTGTTCTCATAATTTCAAGTCAATTCAGTAAATATTGTTGAGCATTTCCTATATTCCACGCTCTATGCTAAGTGTAAGCAATATGAAGATGAAAATGACATACTCTATACATTCTAGGCTCTGAACAACTTATGGGAGAAATCCACATGAACAATTAACCATAATGCTTTCTAATAAAAAATATAATAGAAAAATGTTCCATGTATTAAAAGAGAACACTGTGCAAAATAACTAATTTTTCCTGAAGAAAAAGGCATCAAAAATGGGTTATATTGGGCTCATATGAATCTTAAAAGTTGATTTCAACATCTTTTAAGGAGGGCAAGGACATTCCGGGTGGAGAAAAGAATATGTGGAAAAGCATCGTGGTGTGAGTGAGCATGGCATGTGTGGTGACTTGAAGTTGATCAGTGATTTGAAGTTGATCAGTGTATCTGAGCAAAGTGGGCTGGAGGGAAAAGGAGGCATTGTAGAAGGAACTAGGGCAGGAAATGAGAAGGTTTTCATGTGCAGTGTTCAGTAGCTTGGATTTTACATCTGAACTTGTTTCTAAAATGTTCTTAGGGGAAAATGTATTCAACAAACATTTACAGAAATCAGCTGTGTGGCAGAGTCTGAACTAGGCACTAGGAATACAGTAATGAATAAAAATTCATTCCCAGTGCTGAGAAATCCCAAGTAGAGCTAGACCGACATAGAAGTAATGTGGTTGACTCAAGGATAGGTGGTTCTCTTACCTCATGGGAAGAGAGTTGGGAGCAGAAGGGAAGGTGCTTGTTTTGCTTTACCTTTGAAAGGACACATACCACTCACTACCAAGACAAAAATGTTCAGGTTATGAACCAAAAGCTTAATAAATCAGTAATGTCATTTCTGATTTTGCTTTGGCATGGAGGGGATGCTTGAAATACATTTGAAAAGAAAAATTTATACTAGAACTCCACTTTCACAGATTTTGGCTCAAAACACACACATATCCCCCTAAAAGGAAAGCTGGAGTCTTGATTTAATTGCTGCTTCTGAAAGGCCCAGAGAGAGAGCTGTTGGGCTTCGCAGGCTTTTAACCAGTTTTGTTATCAATAATACAAGAGATGGGTGCTTAAATGTACCTTTCTCACAGGGGAAATGCTGCCACAGGAGCCAGTGACCTAAATTGTCTTTGAACATCAAACTTCCTAAAGTGAAGAGGACACATCTACCCTTTGAATATTAAACTAGTCACTAAACTGGGTCAGAATGCCTGCAGAGAGTGCATTTACAGTCTTCTCTCTCTCATAGAAAGTAATGTCTTAGGCCTTCATTACCGTGAAGAAAATAACTGTATTTCCTATACAAATTGCTTTTGATGGAACAAGTGTTTTACAATATTCATCTTTGACAGTATAGCCCTGCACCAATTTTTAGATTTTCTTAACTGAGTTTGAACTAATTCCTTGGGAATTACTTATCCCTTGCTACCTGTGTTCTCCACTTTTCTCCTCTATATCTGTCTCAGTTACACATACACACACAATTCAGCCCTCCCTTCAGACATTAGAAACAGTCTTAACAATTGTTTGAGACTGCTTCAGCAGTTTTCTTACATCAGCATCCTTGGAAGGAGGGTGTCAGTGAGGACTAAGAAAAGACGCTTGGATTGAGCGATTTGGAGGGTTCAGGGTGACTCAGTCAGAATCTATGGCAGGGTGTTCAAGGGGCAAAATACCCACAACCATCTCAAGAGCAGAGACCATACCTGGTTCATGTTTCATTGCACAACACCTACACTGAAGTCACAGATGCTTGTATGTTTCCTGAATGGATCAGTAAATGAACAAGTGGGAAGTAGAGGCAGTGGGTATACTATTTCAAGAAGATAAGTAGTGGAGGAGAGGAAACATATTGAGTTGGCTTCAGGTGCTTACATGGTCCCAAAAGAAAGGTATATTTAGCTTTTAGATACATGACAGAAACCAAGAAAAGAAAAGATTTAGAATTCAAGCATGATTTAAGAAGAAAAATGAGTCAATATCAGGCCAGGAGTTTTCCTTGGAGCTGAGAAGTCTAACAGTGGACACACAATAAATATTTGTTGAATGAATCAATGGGTGAGTAAAGACACTTCATCTTCTAAGACATAAAAAAGATTGGCTCTAGGTACAAAAATTTTGATGGAGATAAAAGGAAGTTGGAAACTCTTAAAAGATCTAATCATCTAAGATAATTGTAGTAAAGATTTAGGAAATGATCGCTCTATGCCAGGTGTCATGTACTTTCATATATTATTTCATTTAATCCTTACTCATAAGCCTACACTGTGAGTGGGGGTAGTATTTTGGTCATTTGTAGTTAAGGAAACAAAACTTAACCTTATAGTCTAGACGTAGGGAACAGTTGTAGCTGAGCTAGGACTTGAACTTTGGGACTCTGCCTCCAGAGGTCACTGCTTCCTGATGGCAAGGGAATGAGGCTGGAGGCTTGAGTATCCTTTGCTTTTAATTTTCCAGTGGTTTCTTATTTTCTTATGCTTATGTGAATCTTGCTATATGGATTATATATTCATTAAGCATGAAGACTTGAATTTGAATTTCCTTCAAATTCAAGATTTGAATTTCCTTCAGTGGCTAGCAAAATGCTTGGATTATCGTAGTCAGTTGGCTGCTTGTTAACTGATGTGTTAATCAAAGAAGTTAAATCAAAGAAGTTAAAATTTAGGATATGAAACTTAGGAATTGAAAGTCAGAAAGGAATTAATTTTTTTTTTTTTTTTTTTTTTTTGCGGTACGCGGGCCTCTCACTGTTGGGGCCTCTCCCGTTGCAGAGCACAGGCTCCGGACACGCAGGCTCAGCGGCCATGGCTCACGGGCCCAGCTGCTCCGTGGCATGTGGGATCTTCCCAGACCAGGGCACGAACCCGTGTCCCCTGCATCGGCAGGCAGACTCTCAACCACTGCGCCACCAGGGAAGCCCAGGAATTAATTTTTATAAAACATGATAAAACATAGAAATATACCAGTCCCTTGAAGTGTGGCCAATAAGATCTGAGGCTCTGCTATGTCAGGTAAAATTTCTAAAATAAAGGCACATAAAACTTCTTCCAGTGTTAAAAATAATGGACGAGGCTACAGTGCACTGTCCAGCACATAATAGGCTCAGTATACATCAACAGGGATGCAGGATATCATAGGCATTGCTTGGGTCCAAATCTCATCTCAGTCACTGGAAACTTTGGGTAAATTACTTAATCTCTTTAAACCTCAGTTTCCTCATCTGTAAAGGAAATAGATGATACCTCCTTCCTAGGGTTGTTATTAATATTAAATAAAGTAATGCACATAAAGCACTTACTTAAGGCATTACACATAGTAAATGTTCAATAAATATTAACAATTACTATTTGATGTTGAATGAGGGAAAGGGAGCTTAGAGTCATAAGACAAATATAGCATGGATCTCCTGGAGTCCAAGTTGCATTTTCTATCCTGGCATGTATGTAGTGGGTACAGTGGGCTTGCCCCAGGCTTTTTGGGAAAGAACTCATCTAGAGGTACAGTCATACATACGCTTGGATCATTGAAAAGGCCCCACACTAGAGAGGAGGGTTGGTTGTGGTATACAGCATTGTACCTACCCTGTGCATTTCAGGAGACAGGGATTATGAATTAAATATAGTGGGGAGATGGGAGAGTTCTTTTCTATAAAGTGCCTGAGATATTGGAAGCACCAGCTAACATTGCTTTGGCTTCAGTGTCATGGCATGAGGCCTAAGGAGTAGGGAACAGCACTTCCCCCCCTCAGCTGAGCAGCCCAGCCTGGTGCCTGCAGCAGCACCACTCTGACAGCTCTGGGAGAGAAGGAAGTAGGGATGCCCAGGGAGGCATGGGTATCACTTCCTGAATGGTAGGTCTGGAGGTGGTGACACTTGTGAGATGCCATCATCGGTTTCACCTGGCCACTGAAATCTCCAGGGGAGTCCAAGACATCTTTGGATAAGACTTGAGGAGGATTAGAAATCCTTTGGTTGACGTTAGAGACAGAGAACTGAGCTAAATTATATCTATACATTTACAACTTCCAGGCCATTGTGGTCAGGGGAATAGGAATTATGTAGAATTCTAGAGCTGAGAAGAATGTAACCGGTCATCTGGTTCAATTTTATCCTTTAATCTGTGGTCCAGAGAGCCTAAGTAATGTTCCCATGATCACCTGCCATAAGAATCTGTGTAACAAAGTTTGAGTGACAGGGGAGTATTCACCACTGCATATGTCCATTACTTACTAACGTTATGAAAAGTGTGAGTGAGCTAAATATATATGAGAGTGATGGCATTAAACCAGAAAACACCAGTATGAACAGCCAGGCAGCCTGCTTGGTTTGTTTCCCCACATATATCTGCTCCTTTATCTCTCTTTAACGGTTGCTAGCTAACTGATGATGTGAAAACAGACTTCCTTAACTCCTACACACTAAATCAATTAGTGTTGAGGTGCCACTCTGTTCACTGAGAACTGTTGATTTCTACCCCGTTGTTTTAGTTGTTGCTTTTATTCTTTTTCATTACTTTTTGGTTTGGGATTGTGTTGGTAGAGTGAGGACATCTGCATGATCCATGGCCCTATTAAAGGGGCTAATAGGAGATAAGTAAACATATTACAGATATTCCAGTGTTGACTACAGAGCGATCATTACACAATGAAACGCTCATGGCCTGAGCACAAATCAAAGAGGCCGTGCTGGTATTGGGTGAATTTTTGCATTTTCTTTTCTTCCTCTTTATAGAAGAATGCTCATGAGAGTCCTGGATGGTTTGAGGAGCTATCTTCTCTGCATCTTTCCCTTCCTGGACTGCTTTAATCATATGCCCCTTCCTTTCCCTTCATCTCTGTCTTCATGCCATCTGTGATACTTGGCAGCTGCTGGTATATCCAGAATACTCCTTGGCCCCAGCATCTGTTGGTTTGAATGAAGCTGGAAGTATTTTATCTATCGGTAATGTCTTTCAAAACCATAAATGGTCATTTTGTCACCTGTTATGTTGGGATAATCATTTCCTTTATATTTGGCACCTTTGGGCACTTCGACCTCTGTTTCTTTTCAGGCCCTAAAATGCAGAGGCACACGAGCTTGAATAATGGGAAATTTGATTTTCCTATGGGGTGTATATTTGGTTCTAGGATATTCAGTGGTGGCATTGAGAATAAAGAGAATACAGCGTTAGAAGAGTCAGAAAGTTCTCCGTGGTGTTTTTTAAGCTCAGAAAAGTTTGGAACCAAGAAACTAAAAAGTATATATATATATATATATATATATATATATATATATATATATATATAAATTTATTTTGTGTCCATAATACTAAGTATAAACAAATACCATACAGACATACAAATTAAACATACCCTCATTTACACCACGTATACATTTGTATCTATATGTGGCTGTGTGTACAAAAAGTGTTGGCCAGTTGTATATGTATGTATATCTGAAAGTGTTCATAATATTACTATATGGCAGAATTACAGAAAATATATATTTTCTTGTATATTTTCTGTGCTTTTCAAAGTTTTAACTGAGCTTGGAGGCCTTTTATAAAAAGGAACAACCAAACATTGTAAAGCAAATCCATGCTTGGAGTCTGACAGCACACCATAAAAGCTGCCAGAGTCAGGAAGGACATAGAAATTGCAAATGTTCCCTGGGCTCTGGCCAAATAGGTCACAGGAGTTGGTCCCTACCCCCCATCCCCACTCCCATCTCCTTCTTTGAGGTCCCAGCTGTTTTGAGACAAAACGATGTATGTGATCAGTGAGGTGACTGAGATGGTATAACCAAACAGATTACTCCAGCCTCTCTTCTAGAGACAAAGTCTGATTATGTTTGAATTCTAAATTTGTGTTTCCTCTCAGATAGTTCCAGAGAGTTCACTCACAGAAACTCCAGAAACAAATTAAGTTGACCACCAGCTGTTTTGAAATTTAGCATTTAGTTATGAAGGACTGTTTTTTTTACAGATAATGATTGTAGCACTCCAGGTAAATAAAATCTGCCACTGCCATTGTGGGTTCCTGTACTCCTTCTCCATTTTCTTTAATTGGGTGTGTGTGCACACAGGGGATGGGGGTTCCAACAATCAGTGGGAGATCCTGCAAGCTTCTCATCTGCTGGGTCCCGTTTTCACTCTTAACCTCTGGAAGAGTTCCATAGAGCGCAGAGGTAATGTAGTATGTAGTCTTTGCTTTTTCACAGGTTTCCTGACTGAGGTTACGCTAATGATTTTCAGTTAGAAATTTGACCATGGATATGACTGTTGTCTTCCTTTAGATCCTAGCAGGGTAGTTACATCAATTTTTAGTAAAGAAAGAGAAAAGCAACTGTATCTAAAAAAGTGCAATAAGAGTTTACCACACTCTGATGTTTTGATTCTGATAGAAGCATAGCATTTATAACATTATTTGGAATTTACATTTTTTTCAAACCACCGATCTATTTTTAGATTGGAGCAAATGAACTTATTTTTGAAACATTAACTTGACTTAAAATCAGATTTGGTTCTCCAGAATCAAGAAAGCTAATCTTGGAAAGTTATCCTGCTTGGATAAATACCTTTTTTAAAACTCTTAACTGGATAAAGCCATGGTGGTCTCCAGAAAAGAAAAACATAGGCCCACTTTAATTTTTATGACTGATCTATCTGAAAATGGAAGAGGAGAATTGTAATTCCTTGAGAAGTTAAATGCTAATGAAAATCTCAGGTGTCCATTCCATATCTCTGGCAGCTATCTAAGTGAGCAGTGGAAATATCCTCTGCTAGAAGTTATATCTTCTAATATAACTATTAGAAGAGAATAAATGTAAATGGAAAATTCTCATTCTCCTGCATTGGGAGAGTTACTTTTGTCTTCTGCTTGTTTTAATTTGTGGTTAAGAATTTAAACAGTCCAAAAGCATAAGTAAAGTGTTCTCCCTTCATGCCCCACATCATACCTCCCTCCAATTCCATGTTCTTTTATGAGAGAAGAAAAAGAAGGGAATCTGGAAAATGGTTCTATCTCTTATATACGATGATGGAGTCAGTTTGACCCCTTCTGTACTCATTTAATAAGCAAATCTTTTGTTAGTGAAAATAGGAGAGTTTTTGTTCACATGAATTTTAACAGCCAAATGTAATCAGAAACTCAGTCCAAGAAGCAAAAAAGGAAAAAGTAATATGTCCTTTGAGCCCTACTCCAGATAAAAGCCAAGGCATTTCCCAGGGCTTGGATTACAGTCCATTTTGTAGATACTCATCTGTAGGGATGATATAGTTCCTCTTTTGAATACGAAGTAGTTGTTTTGGATGGAGTATGCTAAGAGGACTTAGGACCTTACTGGCTGGAGCTGTGTGTACTTCCGAAACTTGAGAGTTTTATGGCTGTCCTTTTCCTGGTCCTCCCTGTAAACCCTGACTATATCCATTGAGATCAATGTTACATTTCTGAGTTGCAAGTATATGTTCTATTCTGAGGATGGATTTTTCTTTTTTCTTTTTTTTTTTGAAGTATAGTTGATTTACAGTGTTGTGTTAATTTCTGGTGTACACCAAAGTGATTCAGTTATATACACACACACACACACACACACACACACACACACACACACACACACACACACACACACACACACATTCTTTTTTATATTCTTTTCCATTATGGTTTATCACCAGATACCGAATATAGTTCCCTGTGCTATACAGAAAGACCTTGTTGTTTATCCATTCTACATATAATAGTTTGCATCTACTAACCCCAACCTCCCACTCCATCCCTTCCCCACCTCCCTTCCCCCTTGGAAACAACATGTCTCTTCTCTTTGCCTGTGAGTGTGTTTCTGTTTCATAGATAAGTTCATTTGTGTCATATTTTAGTTTCCACATATAAGTGATATATGGTGTTTGTCTTTCTCTTTCTACCTTCCTTCACTTAGTGTGATAATCTCTAGGTTCATCCATGTTGCTGCAAATGGCATTATTTCATTCCTTTTTATGGCTGAGTAGTATTCCATTGTATATATATATATCACATCTTCTTTATGAGGATGGATTTTTTTTCTTTAACAATATATATAATTAAACCAGAGGCAAAGTTTGATTTTTAGAATGTGCCTTGATGGCAACATCTAATGTATCACAGAACAATTACTGTATGACAGGCATGGTGCTTACTACCTTTCATACATTTATCTCTCTCATTTTCCCAACACACCTGTGACAAAAGATCATTCTTTCTACATACAGCTTAGAGCATTAGATATCATGCTGCTAGGAAATGGTAGGAAATGGTAGCTGAGGTTTGAACCTGGTCTGTGCTGTTAACTACTAACTGATTTCCTCCTATTATATTCCTCTTGCTGTGCTCTTCTGTCTCTTCCATGAAATACTATGGATTCTCTAAAAAGAGTAAAGCATAATACTTAGAAATGGAAGAGAAATAGAGAAGCAGTCAAGCTAATAAAATGAGAGTACACAGGCCTGGAAGAAAATGCAATTTTCCAGTCTTAAATGTTTGTCAGAGATGGTTTATACAACAATAAGAACCTTGTCTTCTTTTTTTTTTTCATTCTTGCATCCCTAGCACCTAGTACAGTGCTTGGCAAATGGAGGCAACCAAATATTTTAAAATAAATTAATGTTTATATTAAATTTATCACAGTGTTTAATGTAAAAGATACATTATAATAACGTTCAAGGAGCCGAGGACATTGATTTTATCAATTCAAATAAATGCTTCTGTATTGGTCTTAAAGATTCCGAAATTTAGAATCAGGGCAGAAAGAAGTAGAAAACTTATTTTGCCCTTGTTATTCTTTTTTTTGTTTGTTTTTGTTTCTTGCGGTACGCGGGCCTCTCACTGTTGTGGCCTACTCCGGTTGCGGAGCACAGGCTCCGGACGCGCAGGCTCGGCGTCCATGGCTCACGGGCCCAGCCGCTCCGCGGCATGTGGGATCTTCCCGGACTGGGGCACAAACCCGTGTCCCCTGCATCGGCAGGCGGACTCTCAACCACTGCGCCACCAGGGAAGCCCCCTTGTTATTCTTAAGTCAGTATTACAGTCTTAAGAAATATACTGACATTATTTGTGGATAACTTCCTAATCAGATCCTGAAATTTCAAATTGAGTCTATTTTATAATTTATAAAATGTTAAAGGAAAGCAGAAAAGTCTATACTTGGTAAGTGAAGAAGTTGGTCTTATGTCCATTAGGGGAACAAATTTGTGACAAATCACATTGAAATTTAAATAAATCCATTATCTCCTCATGTTTATGGTGAAGATAGATAATCAGTGTTATTTTATTTTCTATAATTTAAAAAGCTTGCTCAAGTTGCTTCACTGAACAACTCCAGAGGGCATCATTCCCAGTGCAGTGAATCTATGTGAATGGTGCTCTGGGCTAAAGGGATGCTGTAGTTTCACAGCCATTGGCAGCCCTGCCATTCCTTCTGTCCATATAGATGATTTAGGCCTAACCTAAATAGATTCCTATTTGCAAAAACGATCAATTTATCCAGGGATTTTTTTCATATTTGTGTGATGTGATAGTTTATTTCAGCATTTATTGAATACCTATGTCAAATTTTAGGCTAGAACCTTGCAGATAAGTAGGACATGATCTCTAAAAGAGATTTACCATCTGTCAGAATGAAAAATACTAAACTGATGTGATAGTATCTTTATCTACAGATAGACGTGATTGATGGTTAAGTGGTACAGATACAGAGGTATAGATGTATAGAGATATATATAATACATGCTTATGCTTGGATAGCTGCAAATCAAGGTTATTATGATGTTCTAAAATTGGGTCATCCATACAAAATTCTTCATCCCTCAGATACATCCTTGCTGTTCGCAATAGCCCAAACTCCCTGTTCCCAGGGGCTTTCTAGTACTAGAAAATGCTTGGAAACTGGCCTTTTTCTAGGGTTTATATCCTTGATTTTCTTTAGCAGTACATGTAACGAGTGATTTCATTTGTATCAGCTGTGGCTCTTTGTGAGCTGAAAATCACAGAAAATGCAATGCCAACCAGTTTAAAGCACAAAGTAAATTTTTTGGGTCTTGTAACTGAAAATCCAAGGAGCTATTTGGCTTCAAGTAGACAATGTCGCTAGTATTTGGTTTCCGTTGTTCCATCTTTTATTACACTTACTCTGGATTGTTTCCATTCTCTTGTGGCCCAAGATGGCGGCAACAGTTCTGGACTTAATGTGATCATGTTTCAAAGGCTGTGATCAGATCCTATGGCAAATCCAAACCAACCATTGTTGCAAGGGGAGTGTGATGCTCTGACCAGCTTACACCTACATTACACGCTCCAGCCCTGAACTGGGGTGGATTCTCCAGCTGAAGACTAGTGACTGAGACTCAGAGAGAGGGGTGGTTCCTCAGAAGTTTGAGTTTCAATTACCAGAAGTGGGGTGAAAGGAATTCTGGAACAATAGATGTCAATCACACAGGCACAAAGAGAAAATCGACCTTCTTTATCTATCCTTTACCACAATCAAGACAAGTTTTGTAATAAAAGCTGCCAGTATGCTAAAGAATGAGATGTCCTGTCTACAAGGGAATGGCAAGCATAGCATTTTTAAGTTTTGATATTTCAAGGTGTTTCTTATCAAGCTAGAGTCAAAGGTAGGGTCAAGAGCCATGAAGCAAAAATTAATTTAGAAAGTAAAAAGTGACAGTAAATTTTTGTGACTTGTTAAAAGAACGGGGTGAGGGGGTGTTAAAAAATTCCTACTATAGATATAAATCAAGAATTTGAAAGTTTCACTGGAGCTTTTAAAATCATTGCACAGTTAGGTACTGTAATACTAATAGTATCTAACGTGTATTTGGTACTTACTACATGCCTGACATTATGCTAAATACTTTTAATCCTCACTTAATCTTCTCAGGAATCCCATGAAGTAGGTAGGTATCCTCATTTTACAAATGAAGATGCTCAGTCTTGGAGAAGTGCGTATTTTAGAGGAGACCTTCCGAAACATGAAGGCATGGTATAGAAGATGGCCAAGATGGTGATGATTCTGGAAATTGGCAGATGAGAAGGTTCGTATCGAGGAAAAAGGACATGATTTGCCTCTGTCTTAGTTGAGGCTGTTATAACAAATTACCATAGACTAGGAGGCCTAAATAACAAATGTTTATTTCTCACAATTCTAAAGGCTAGAGGTTTGAGGTCAGGGTGCCAGCAGAGTTCTGGTGAGGATCCTCTTCCTGGTTCCCAGATGGCTGTCCTTTCTCTGTGTCTTCACATGGTAGAGAGCAGAGAGAGAGGAAGCAAGCTCTCTCATGTCTCTTCATATAAGGGCACTGATCCCATTGTGACGGCTTCACTCTCATGACCTGATAACCTCCCAAACACGCCATCATCTCCAAATACTCTCACGCTGGGTTTAGTGTTTTAACATATGAATTTTGGGGATACACATTCAGTTTGTACCGTCTTGTGAGAACTGGCTCGCAGATATGGAATTATACTTACCCTGCATAGAATGGTTGTTGGATGTTTCAGAAAGACAGTTTGCAGATAAGGTAAGACTTCTTAGCAGTTACCCATTGGCATATTCTGTTACTTCTGTCTACAGTGCTTCTCCATTCTCTTTACATGCCTAAATACAACCGATCCTTGAAAGCTTAAAATGCCATTTATTCCACAAGACCTTGCTTGATTGCCTTTACCACTGCCATCAAAGTGAGGTATCTCCTTCCAGTAACTCCCAGAGCACTAAGACACTTGCCTTAGGACCATGTGCTGTGCTTTATTAATGTAGAGCTCTTATCTCTGACTTGAGCCTTAAGCTCTTTGAGGATGAGTGCTTTGCCAGCCTCATCCATGAACCTTTCTAGAGTGCCCCATCTGGCCTTGCACGCAGCAGATGCTCAGGACACCTCCTGAGATGGCCTGGCTGGTGAGACGGGAGCTCCCGTTCCTAACCATCTTCAATGAGTGCTGAAGACAGTGATTACGGGGATAAATCCCTGCATTCAGTGGGAGGCACATGAAACCGCTTCCAAGACCTCATTTATTCTAATATTCTGTGATATTTATGGCATAATTTTACACTTATTTTTTATTTTTTTTTCACATCATTGTTGAAACATGACTTTATGCATCTGACAACAAAAAAAAATCCTAAATGAATTTCTGGCTCTTAAGTATCTAGATGTCTCTAGCTAGACAGAAATATTTTCAGGTCATACCAATATAAAGGAAGATACAGATAACATAGCCATAGTCTGTTACTTTTATCTATCCCTAAGTAGATCTATACCAGTTATATGGAGCTATAAATGCTATATTAAGAAAAGTATGTATTGTATTTATGTATTCTTTTTTAAAATTTATTTATTTTTGCTGTGTTGGGTCTTCATTTCTGTGCGAGGGCTTTCTCTAGTTGTGGCAAGCGGGGACCACTCTTCATCGCTGTGCGCGGGCCTCTCACTATCACGGCCTCTCTTGTTGCGGAGCACACGCTCCAGACACACAGGCTCAGTAGTTGTGGCTCACGGGCCTAGTTGCTCCGCAGCATGTGGGATCCTCCCAGACCAGGGCTCAAACCCGTGTCCCCTGCATTAGCAGGCAGATTCTCAAGCACTGCGCCACCTGGGAAGCCCTGTATTTATGTATTCTTGCATGTATGCTGTATCTGTGTATAGCATGTTTAGAGTTATAAAACCCTTCTGCAAAAATCATTTCATTTTATAGTTATATAAAAACTATATATACCTATGAGCAAATGTTTGTATATATAACATATATATATAACCATACATATATACATTATATATGTATACATGTATATATACAATGCATATGTATATTATCCACACACATACACACACTTACAGTGATGTATAAACTTGCCTTGATATTTGAGGTTGCCTTTTACCCTGGAAGGCAGCTGAAATAGTGCCGGGATTATTTTTCAGAAAGGATGAACTAGAGAAAGAAGGGAACAGTGTATCAGCAGCTGTCTCCTTCCCCCTCAAGTTTCCATTACACCTTCTTCCCACTTTCTTTCCACCTCTCTACTTACAAATCTTATCATCTGGTCTCAGTGTACTCGTGCAAATAACAAGTTTGAATGGAGTGAGTTCCAAAATCAAGAGAGCATAAAGAATCTTTCAAAGAGAGGAAAATTGTGTGAAGTGGTGTTGTGGATATTTAGTGCCTTGCCAACAACCGCATACCAATTATGTTACCTTGGGCTAGGTGAAAATGAGGAAACCTCATTATGCCTTGGAAATTCTGCTGCTTATACCTAGAAGTGTCACTTGGCTTTCTGGTTAGCACAGAAAATTTTGGACTTTCTGAAATTATGTAATGGTAGTTAGCTTGAGTCTAGAACAAGAGGAAAACATTGTTGATATATTTGGAAACATTTCGATAACCATATATATACAGTTTAGTTTGTATAATAAGCTGAATTAGATTATATCTGTATATTATGTTGCCTTCCAAAGATATTTTATATCAGTCTTTAAATTATGATATAATAGATTTTGTGGTATATCAAACCCATTCAGAACTCCATATATTTCTGTTCTTATTTCGTAGAGTGAAGTTCCTCCCTTGCTTTCTAAAGGTCCCACTCAGAATCTGTTTGAACAGCTTCAATCCTGAAATCCATTTTCTCTTTTCAGCTATAACCAAATATTCTATCTTCTGTATAACATGGGTTCATAAATGCTTCTCTCTACCAACACTTGTCTCAAGCTACTTTTCTTCCACAATTGACTATGGAGTCACTGTAACCTGATAGGTATAACTGTATCTCATTGTTGACAGGAGCTTACTGAAGAACATGTTTTGGTCTTATTTTATTTCTAGCAACTAGTCCAATCTCAAGCATAACGGAGACACATAGTAACCTCTTGATTAAAGAATGAATAACAGTATAAGGGTTAAGGCAGATCTACAGCCATAGATGCAATTGCTTTCTGGCAACATTTAAATCCAAAGAACATCATGTCCTAAAGAAAATGGGATATACATGCATATATATACATAATGGAAAAAAAAGATGAAATCTTGCCATTTGTGGCAACTTGGATAGACCTTGAGGGTATTAAGCTAAGTGAAGTAAGTGGAGAAAGACAAATACCATATGATTTCACTCACATGTAGAATATAATAAACATAAATATAATAAACAAATAAAACAAAAAACAAACACATAGATACAGAGAATAGAGTAGTGGTTACCAGCAGGGAGGCAAGGTGGGGGAAAGGTGAAATGGGTAAAGGGAGTCAACCCTATGGTGATGGATGAAAACTAAACCTTCAATGGTGAACATGCTGTAGAGTATACAGAAGTTGAAATATAATATTGTACACATGGAACTTATATAATCTTAGAAACCAATGTTACCTCGACTTAAAAAAAAGTAACAGCATGTGTACAGTTTTTTGAGCTTTTCAAATATTTGAGCTTCCAATACTTATTTGCTTTGTATTTATGCAGTTTGTAATTTTCGAAATACAATTATTCCATGTACTCACCCTGAAGTCATTTATTAGTTATAAGTGTTTTCCTAGTCTTTATACCCAGTAGAATTGGCCTAAACATGCAACAGCCTATGTTTAAAATCTACTTTGCTGATTAAAAGAAGGAAATGAGCTTGTACTTGCTTGCTTGCTCTCCCCCAAAGCTTATTAATCCATGTACACTTATTTTACTAAAGAGTGTACCCGGTCATGCAGTGAAGTGTAAATATATTGAGTGCCCACCATGTGCTGGATTCTGTGGGAGTACAGAGACAAATAAAATGGACACTTCCCTCCAGGAGTCTAAACGGTATTCACAGAACAGATATAACTGTAAATAATGTTTTTCATAAAGGATCCCTGAGATACATGCTCTCTCAATGTTGTGAACAGAAAGAGGGGTAGAACAAGGAAGGACAAAATTAATTGCCATGGGTGGGATCTGAAAAGGCCTTTCAGAGGAAGGGGCATTTGAATCAAGCTTTGAAGTTCATGATATAAACATTGTACAGTATAAGCAGTCTGAAGGAAACTTCCAAGAGGAAGAAATGTCTTGGTCAAAAGACTGGAAGCAGCAAGGTTAAAAGCTATTCTTTGGCACAGATGGGATATAGGAGTGGAGATGGGGTATCAGATAAGACTGGAAAGTCAGATTTGGGTCAGAAGTTCTTGGTAAGAGGTGAGGATCTTGCTTTAATTTCCCAGGCATCAGGGAGAAAATGAAAGTTTTTAAGGCAAAGAAAAGAAGAGACAAGCTGTGATGTTTAAAAGTTTTCAAGAATCAGAGGCATCAGAGCCAGTGGCCAGAGAATTTATAAGTAGGAGGAAACTTGATAATCTTCATAAGGAAATAAAATGCGCAGAAATTCCTCACCTCTTCTCAAGTAAGTGCTGGTACCAGGGCAAAGCATGTGAGGTGAGTAGGGTATAAATTTATAGGAGGCACTCATTCTTAGGGCCGTGAAAGTACATGAAATTGTACCTCTCTCACCTTAGTCTAGTTCTGACACTGCCTGGAATATTAAATTGGCATTACTGTAAAAGATACTCGTGACATTTCCTGTGAGAACTCGCTTCCTATGAGTTTCAAAGTGGTCTACTTTCAAAGTGGTCTACTGGATTCTTTCCTTGGGCCACCATTTTCAGTTTCTGTAAGGGGAGAGGAAGGCTAATTCACATAGAAAAGTTGCACTGCAATGAGATATTACACTGAACCAGGCCAATTAGAAGAAGAAGGTCTTACCTCCATGAGCCTGAAGCTCCCATTTATCCTGACAGGATATGCATAATGACACCCAGGTCTTTTGATTTTGAACTCTTTAATTTAGATTCTCAGTCTGAGGTAGAGAAAAGGACACCGACTGAATGGTGAGGAACACTGCACTCTGAGCTGTGAATTTGTGTCAGTGGGTCCATTAGGGTAATCCAGACCTTCTGCCCATTTGTAAGGTTGCTGAGAATTTGTGTCAGTGGCCCATTAGGTTAATCCAGACTTTCTGCCCATTTGTAAGGTTGCTGAGAAGAGGAGGAGAAAATTAGAATGAATCTCTTCTTTTTTAAAACCAAGAAGTAGGTGACACAGAACATTTGCTCATTTGTGGTCAAGATCCCTTCATGTTACTGCTTGTTCATTATCGATTGCCTGTTGTGATGCCTTGTACAATCATAGATTCTTAGAGCAGTTTTCATTTTATAAATATACTGAGTGGTCCATTGTTAAAATTAGTGTACACTGCATATGACTATCCATTCTACAGTCAGTCAGCCTGTTTCTCACCCATGAGAAACAAAGGAGATATTCAGGAAGCATCTAGCACAACATTGGCACATTGTAGGTCCTCAGTCAAATACTGGCTCATTTTCTTCCCCTCTCTCAAAAATCTCCTTCCTCTGTAGAATCACTCTCTCCCCCACAGACTGGGCCCACATCACTCAACTTCAAGATTCCACTGCTAAGATAATTTTTATAAAGTATTATTTGAATATCCTATGCCCGGCAATTAATTGATTGGTTTATTATATTGTACCCCACCACTTAGAAGGAAAGTTGGTTAAAAAAAAATATATATACACACACACACACACACTCACACATACATATATACACATACACATGCATGCCCTTCAATGTACAAGTCTACTGAGTCCAAAAACAACACATAGTATGTAAAGTCATAGTCGTTAAACACAGGGCTACATTAACTTTTTTTATATACGTTCCCATCCATCAAAAAAAGTGCCGTGTGCAGAGCATTGTGATGTTTACAACGTCAGAATATGTAGCTCTTAAGATTGGCTCACCCAGTAAGATTCAGAGAGATGCAGGATGCAGAATGGGAAAGAGCATGGGCTTTAAATCAGTAAGGCTTGGGTTTAAATCTCCTATCTACCAGCCCTGTGACCTTGAGCAGATGGCTTACTGTTCTGAATATTTGTTTAAGATATTAAATTGCCCCCCTGCAATTCTATAAGTATTAGATGAGATGATATATATAAATCATCCAGTGTAGTTTCTGATCCATGGTTGGCACTCAATAAGTGGTAACAATAAATGACATTGATTACAGTTTTAGGAAATTATTTCTGTCTCACACAATCACTCAGCCACTTCAATCCATGTATATTCTAAGGGATTTACTTGGAATTCAGGCTCATACCTCCTTTATGTGTTCAGTGAATTCTATGAAATGCAGTACCTGTCATATCATCCAAATGAAGGCTGTTCTTTGGAACACATACATAGAGATATTTGAAAGATTTCCCTATTCAGGACAAGCTAGACATCTCCATATGAAATCTCCATGTAAAGAATGTTTTCAGATTGTCTTCTAAGATGTTATCTGTCCTGTTCCTGCCTTTTCAGTTCCTTCCTGCTATCCCCAAATCTCGTACAACAGAAGTAAAATTTAGTACCTTACTGTGTTTTTGTATGACTCTTCTTGCCTTTACTACCACAGAGTCACTCTTCTTGTTAAACACACTCTCAGTGATTACATTATTAACCTTTGACTTCTTTTCCCTGACACAGATCATTTTTAAAATTTTATTTATTTATTTATTTATTTTTGCGGTACGCGGGCCTCTCACTCTTGCGTCCGCTCCCGTTGCGGAGCACAGGCTCCGGACGCGCAGGCTCAGCAGCCGTGGCTCACGGGCCTAGCCGCTCCACGGCATGTGACACAGATCATTTTAATTCCAGTAACGACCTGTTCTTTCTTCCTTGATTTGACAGGGTATCAGGCCATGTAAGATCACGTAATCCACTAAGAATCATAGACCATTAGAGCTGGAAGGCATTTTATAGATTATCTAGTTCACTTTGTTCTTTATATACAGGATAAAAGGGAAGTTCTGAGAAGTTAAGGCACCTTGTGAACTATCATTCAATGTCTGAGATTTATGTCTTGAAACCAAACAAAGATTCTCTTTAGGGCTTCCCTGGTGGCACAGTGGTTGAGAGTCCGCCTGCCGATGCAGGGGATGCGGGTTCGTACCCCGGTCCGGGAAGATCCCACATGCCGTGGAGCGGCTGGGCCCGTGAGCCATGGCCGCTGAGCCTGCGCATCCGGAGCCTGTGCTCTGCAACGGGAGAGGCCACAGCAGTGAGAGGCCCGCGTACTGCAAAAAAAAAAAAAAGATTCTCTTTAATTACCTGGAATGAAATTAGAACATGGCTCTAACTTACCTTATGGTCATCCTCTCTTTGTTCCTTGTCTTGGTAGGTATTACATGAGAAGACATGATAGAACAGTAAAATTATGCAGCCTTGTTAATAAGGTAACATTCCATCGATGTAAGGAAAATTGGCGTCATTTGAATGGTTTCCTAACTTTTATTTTCGACATCAGCTGTTTGGCAGTCTGTACATATACTATTAGGAGCGAGCACTTACAAATCCAAAGCAACCAAATGATCATCAGTAAACACCAAGGGAATTTCCCTTAGCATATTCGATATATTTTTGTGATCCTTGAGATTGGCGCTGGGATTAGTTGAGAGTATACAACTGTTAACACACAGTTAACTATATTGGTATTTCAGGAACACTGTCTATTACATGTAAAACATTCAAAGCTCGATAGATGCACTGTTGCTGCATTCTTTCCAATACGATTTATTTTAAAACATCTGTTGATGTTGTTACATCTGTGCAGACATAAAGTTCTGCTACGAGAAAAATTAAAAGATTGGTGAGTAGGCAGATGTGGCTGTTATCTTACTCAGAATCATCTGAAATTATAACTCCAATAAGTCAGTGTGGTAGTACAGCTAAAGGAAGAGCCAGAATGTAAGACAGATGTTTACACTTTTATTAGAACTGCTTGATACCAAATCAAGACTCTGAGTTTGGAAAAACCATTGGTAATCATTTCAGAAATAGCTTACAAAGCATGTAGTTAAACTAAGTCTCTTATTTCTAAGTGCTCCTGTGCGTGTGTGTGTGTGTGTGTTTTCAAATAAAAATGACGTAAGGCATTTTCATCTAGATATTCTACCAAAGATCCTTCTTACCAAAAGTTCTTATGTTAAGCTCACAGTTCTTTCTTAGCAATGGCATACAAATTTTCAGTAAAGGACTTTTGTCTTGGCACCTTACAAATCTTTCCTCGATTATCCTGAGTCCCTCAAAAACTTCCCTTGTTTGAACCCTTATATTTAACACTGGTGAAGCAGTTTTATGTGTTGAGTACTGTTCTAAGCATTTAATCCTTCCAACAGTTGCTAGAGAAGTTATTCTAATTATCCTATGTTTAAAGATGAAAACACTAAAATAAGAGGTCAGCTTGTCCAGAGTCACACAGCCTGTGAAAGATGAGGCAGGAGTGGAATCCAGGCAGTGCCTTCCTAATTACTTCTATAGATTGCCTCACTTGTTCACTATTAATTACCATTCTCTGGGACATTATATCATATCTTTCCAGGTAGTTTGTTAATGCTTTATAGGCACTGTTCCTCTTTATAGTCTTTTTTTTTTTTTTTTTTTTTGCGGTACGCGGGCTTCTCACTGTTGTAGCCTCTCCCGTTGCGGAGCACAGGCTCCGGATGCGCAGGCTCAGCGGCCATGGCTCACGGGCCCAGCCGCTCCGCGGCATGTGGGACCTTCCTGGACCGGGGCACGAACCCATGTCCCCTGCATCGGCAGGCAGACTCTCAACCACTGCGCCACCAGGGAAGCCCTATACTCTTAAAGGCAGAGTAGATTTTGTTTGGTAAAGACCAGTTTAGCTTCATGCCCAGAAGGGTAAGAGTAGAGGAAGTGTCCTGGACTTTCTGAGGGCCAAGCTGGAAGGGCCAGTCTTGCCTCCAACCACCTGGCATTTCTTGTCTCTTCCCTCACTTGCTCCTGGTCCTTGGTTTTATCCTTTGCAGGTGCAGGATTGACTCCAGAATGTGTATATACAAGGGGTTTAGCCACCCTGTGAGAGAAGGGACTTTAGGGACTTCCATGCCTACTGTGAAAATACAAGGCCAGTTACATAACTTGCTAGGTCTAGTGCAAAATAAAAATGTATGACCTTTTACTCAAAAATCAGGAAAAAGTTTATTCCTTTCTACTGTGGTCTCTCTCTCAACCTGTCATGGTGGTTTTTATTTGTTATTTAATGTTGTGCTCCCTCAGGCATGGGGAACTCACTAAGCGAATGCACCTAGGGCCCCTGCAGGAGGGAGATGGGGAGAGGGCAGTGGCTGAGTGGGGTTGTGGTTGGGGATGACCAAGAGTCCGCTCCAAGGAGGGAGTGGGAGATGAGACCATGGTTGAGCCTAGGCTCTGAAGGCCCAGCACATCCTTCATTGTCTCATCAGACCTTACAGAACACAAATTCAAAATAAAAGTACTAAGAATTTCAAGATGGCAGCTGCAGAGTTAACCCCCAAGGGTAGGCCCCCCTTTAGAGCACTGGTTGCAGACCAGACCCATGAAGCTGGTTCTTTATACCTATTAATTTGGTTTGACTTAGGGGTCAGAGCTGATGAAGAATATGGCTGAAGCCTGTCTAAGCTGTCTTTTGCTCCTTCCACTGTTAGGGTGATAGCATCTTTTGAGGTATTGTTGTCTCATCCCAATGACTAGATGGCAAATCTTTGAGATCAAAGCATTTCCTTTGTGTCTTTATGAACTCTCGCAAGGTGACCAGAGGACCACTGCGGGTAATGAGGGCACTATGGAAAGTCCATTTGAGGGTAGACAAGCCTGTGCAACCCAACAGAAAGATGACTTGTACCACTTTATGATGGCAGAGAGTCTTCACGTCCACTGGACTCACTGAGAAACATTGTTGACTACTAAGCAAGCTTTACACTCTCTATTGGGGAAGACTCTCATGCATTTTTAATAAAGAACCATTTACTTTCCAGCTTATCTCCAAATGGTACAGTCCTGAATGTGCAGACTGAATGGGACTTTCGAAATCATCCCTTCCCAGCCAGGCACTTTACCAAAGAGAAAAGTGAGGCCTGGGGAGGTGCCTTGACTTACCTAAGGTCACAGTCCTCCAGAGATACAGTTTTCATTCGGCCTGGTCTTTAACACAGCACACCTTTCCCTCGAAGTCTGACACAAGTTTTTGGAGACAGAAGCCAACCTGAGGGAACAGTTCAGAGTGCTACCCTCTCAATCATTCCTTCACTCCAAACCCCAACTTGTCAGTGTCCACAGATGATAAACTTTTCCTTCCCCAGAGAGCACATTCTTTTTTCCCCTTGTTCATTTTTCAGGTGTTCTATCCAATGTTTTGTTTCAGGGCAGATTATACTCAGAGACTGAGATTGTATTGCCAGTATTTTATTTAACAAAGATTCAGTGTACAAATTATAATTTCACAGGCCAATAGCATACAGGAAAATGTCTCTTAACAAGCCAATAAAGAAGTAACATACTCTAAAACGATGATAATTACACTGTTCTTCTAGGCAAGGGGAGGTGACAGAAATAAGTCCAAATTTAGTTGAGGTGTACCTTTTTATGAGTTAGTACTCTGGGGAGGCAGCTTAGTCAGTCATCAGCTGATGTCCAGCTGCTGGCAAAAACGAAAGTCCCCTGTTGTTGGAGCACGTTGCTAGGGAGTGATGGTGCTGGTTTGGGGGAGATGATCTGCTTCACGGGGCAACTGCACAGCTTTCATCACTGCCAGTAAAAGAGTGGACTTTACCAAGGCAGGAGCTAATGCCCCAAGGTCTTCCCAGAGCTATTAGATCAGCAACAGCAAAGAGCCGCCTTGCCCAGATGGAAGACTCTCAGTTGGTCCTCAGAAACTCTGAGTATTTATAGTCTAAATGTCCCACCACCATACTTGCCTCTGTGTATGTTCTTATTAATAAGCCCCAATGGCACCCCCAGCAGCTGAGCTACTGAGTGCTCGTCAGCAACCACACGTGTGGATGACAACATCCCCACATGCAACTTCACTTTTATATCAAAACAACTTACAAAAACAACTTCATTTTTAGACCAAAACAACTTTACTCTTAAAAACAACTTCATTTTAAAAATGAGTCGAGTTTTTTGTCATAAAAAACAAGTGTATTTGAAATTCTACTGTCGACTGAAAAAAATGCACAACTTAGAAGTTGAGAGTTATGTTTTATTTGGGTACTTTGCTGAGGGCTATAGCCCAGAGAATCAGCCTTTCAGATAGCTCTGAGGGACTGTTCCAAAGAGGTAAGGGATAAGGGATGAGACAGGATACATAGGCATTTTTTTGGAAAAAAGAACATATAGTTGAACATCAAAAGATAACTGCTAATTTACACACAAAAAAAACCCCCAGACATTTCAAGTTAATGATTTTATTGGTTTTCTGTATATGGGAAGATGCAAGAGTCTGGGCTCATTGAAATTACTACTTTGATTTGCATCTTAACTAGGCCCGGTATCCTGTTCTCTCCATCCTGAATTACCCTCAGGGCACACCATAGTGGGCCGCTGATGACAGGTAACATTGGTTGTTTACCGGAATGGCAGGCAACATTCTTTGTTTACAGTATCAAACCACTACACAACACCCACAAACCCATCACCAACTCTGATGGACACAGTAAAATCTTTCCTCTTCTTTGAGATATTTGGGTTATACAGACAGAGCCCTAGCCAGGCCAGCACAGAGGCTTCTCCTCTCTGCCTCCCCAAGAGTTCAAGGTGGATGAGAAGGTACACTGTTGAGGTCTGATGTGGAAAAACTGGTTTTCATTCTACTCAGCTGGCAGTGAGCACCTTGAGGATTCTGAAGTTGACCCAGGGGCACAGTGGGAAAGTGTACCTTGGCCTTTGGTAGTGCCTTCCCGGTGCCAGGGCAAAAAGGGTGGTAGTTCTGCCACCTATTTGCTTTGTATTAGCTTCTGTGCTTATTCTGGATTTCTTCCTGGATTTATTATGCTATAATTTGATGTGCTATTGGAAAATATTTTAGCTGAAATTCTAGGCTCATTGATGAGCTTTCATAACCGGCTCCTCCATTAGGCCCTGCCAGCAGAAATCCTCTCAGCATATATTTAAAGAAGCAAGATGATTAGGGGAAGAGCCTATTGGTAATCTTAACATTGCAAACTTTTAATTAACAAAATGTTATACCTACATATATGCATGTAAGTCTAAATACTTTAAAACTCTTTTTAGTTATGGTGATTTCTGTTTTTAAAAATTATTAATTGAAGAAGTAATATAGCTTATGGCAAAAATTTTAAAGAGTACAAGAAAGCATGCAATGAAAAATATTGTGACATCTCATCACCAATAATTAATTCCAAATTCTCCATCCCAAGAGGCAATTACTGTTAAGAATTCCTTCTGTATCTTTCTAGAAATTTGCTACATATAAACAAAAGTGTGTGTTTATACACTTGAGAAGATAGTTTACATATTATTCTGCATCTTGCTTTTTTTTCCATGTAAAATTATATCTAGGAGATAGTTACCTATCAGCACAAATAGATCTCATTTTTTAACATCTACATATATTTCCATTTCAAAGATGTATTTTAATTTATGTAGCAAATGATCTAAAGAGGATGCTTTCTAGATATTTGCAATTACAAACAACACTGTAAAAAACCTCATGACTATGTTTTTGCCCACATATGTATGTACATGTGTAAGGTGATTTTCTAGAGGTAGAGTTGCTGGCTCGAAAGATACATGCACTTAAAAATTGTGATGTTTCCAAACACTCTAAGAAGTTTGTGTGACTGGTTAGCATTTGAAAAACCGTGATTGAATAGAAAAAGACAGATATAAAACCAAAGTAGATGACTATGAATTGAATTAATATATTCTACTAAAAGCATAAAGGAAATAGTAATTTAAATGGAATCTAAAAACAATAAGTAGTTTAGTTCAGTTTATCAAGCACTTGTGCCTGTTGTGTACTGAGCAGTGTCAGGTGGATGAGAAGGAGCTGGAGGTCATGGGGAGGATAGTGGACACAGGTGAGTAAGGCTGCATGCTTGTCTTACCTTGACGGGGTCCCCAGTCCACTAGTGTAGGCAGTTGTGGGTGAAAGCACAGGTGTTAGAGAAGCACAGGTGAGAAGGTTTAAGATACGTGTGGGGTTGGTGGGGAGAGGGCTCATGTTTATAGTACTTTTTTGTACCTCAGATATCTTTCTGCTTCAGCCTATAGCATTTATGTACAATTCAGGAAGAACTGATTTACGGGCTGCTCCCTGTTTAACCGTGGGTTGAATTCCAGAAGTTGGTTTTAAGTCCATCTGGAGCTTAGAGGACCTTTCCTCACAGAAACATTGTCATAAATTGTTTCATTTCCTAAACCATATAAAAGCAATCTCACCCACAGTGTAGCAGAAAAATTGTGCATATGTGGTTAAAGAAGGCAGTAATATTCTGGTAAGATCAGGTAATTAAGCAAAAGACAAAACAAGTCAATTTAAATGAGTAGCTTACCATGAATGCCTGCACTTGAAGACTACTAGGTTTAGTTAGAGGAAGATGAAAAGGTCTGTGGAGATTCTGAAAAGTACTGGCTGTTTCTCTGGAAACTTTCAGGGGTTTTCGGAGCTAGCCAATCCATCCTAATTTCTACTTTTTTGTCCTCTGCACTCCCTTGGTTTTGTAATTCATGGAATGAATCAGAGGGAAAGGTTTTCCTGAGGTAAAAAAGGAAAGAGTTGGAAGAAAGAGTAGAAAGAAAAATGAATTCAAGTAGGGTGTGTATATCTCCGTGAGAAAGAGGTGTCCTGAAATGGAATTGAGGAGTGTCTGAATACTTGAGTGATGAAGCTTGGAGTCACACAATTCTACAGTCTGCCCAGGAGGTTATGATGTTTGTCCCAAATGCCTTGGCTGGTCTTTGAGAGGGCGGGTGGGCTTGGTAGTGCTTCCTTTAAATCAGTGGTTCTCAAACCTGGAAGTTCTTCACAGTCATTTGGAAATTTTAGAAATGCACATTCCTGGCTCTAATACTGGAGATTTGATAAGAAATTTCTGTTTTCCTGTCCAAGTGCATAATGTACGTAGGTGATTCTGATATTTAGCCAGGCCTGGGGACCACTACAGGGTCGGACTTCATAGCCTTGGGTGAAAGGGGAGAAAGACTATATGTAACCTGTTGATGGTGTAAAAAACACTTCTTTAAGCCAAGTGATTGTAATGTATGGAATGCTTATTTATATTTCAGAAAAGGGCAGTCTCCTCTTTTTGGAGCAGTGGAAGGTACGAATCCTCTGTTCCTGGGGACAGGATGGTAAACAAGATAGGTCCCTGCTGTCTTTGAGTTCATATTCTGTTTTTTACTCTATTCAGTGATTCTGGTAAGTGATTCTCAATCACACTGCACCTAGTGCCTGGTCCGTTCTTGGCTGTGATCCCCTGGTTCCAGGATGGGACTCAAGCACTGATATCTTTTAAAGGTCTCCAGGCGATTCTCAACAGTGAAAGTATTAAGAACCTTGTCTAAATTTGCATGAGGTTGAAGAGGGAACAGTAACCTGTCTCCAGTGTTTCTCCTCTCCCAACTTAGTTCCCCTCTCCTCCTGGATTTCTGGTGTAAGAAAAGATGCTAGTACTGTCAAAAATTTTTGAGATGAGCAGAGAGAGTGTTTTGTTCATCGTACTAAGAGATGGAGAACTCTAAGAGCAGCAGAGCTATGATCTTCAGTGACTCCCTGAGGATTTTCCCGTGTGTGGAGCTACTGTCCCTTTTCCAGCTGATGGTTGATGCAGGGAACTCCCCACCCAGTCCAAGCATCTGAGAGCAGATAAAAGCTTTTCTCCTCTTCCTAAGAATGGCTGCTTGACCCAGTAGCAAATTAGTCCATTGTTTTTATTGTAAGATTTTGTGATGTGCTAGTGAATGTTTAACAACCGGCTCTGGAAAGAAAACAGAATCCGCAACTGGTAGTGTGTGCTAATTTCATGGTGTAAATACTCTCCCATGGCTGATTTCAAGCTGACAGCAGTTAAACACCTCACTTGCAAGGTTCCTGAAAGCGGAACAAGTAGCAATCCTGAGCAGTTAGAAGCCAGCACACCACTAGATGTATCTTTCCTCCACCCCTCTGCATGCCAATCATTTTTTATTTTTGATAGTTTCTTTCACATAAATGTACAGTTGACACTTTATTTTATATAAGTGATATATCAATTATACAATAAAACAAAAACCAAAATGAAGTATTGAGGCTAAAGTTGTGCCAGTGATTTCCATCTCTGCCCTGCGTTTTTTCATTTATAGGGACAACTTATCTTCTTGCTAGTTAATATGACCTCTGAAGACTCTTCATTGACATGAACATCACAATTAAAAATAGTGTAAAATATTTTTGTTCTGAGACATCTTGTTATAAAGCTTATGCCAAAAAAGCTAGTTTTCCTTAAAGCAGAAAAAAATTTTAATATTTGCTTCTTTTCAAAATTTAAATAAATGGCCTAGATATTATTTATGGTTTATTTATGACCCACAAGACACTCATTAGATGGCTTTATGAGGTTGGCTTATAATGTGGAAGTTTTACAGATTTAAAAAAATAAAACAGATGTATTTTTAAATTAAGTCTATCAAGTGGTATGGGAGAGCGAGTGGTTGCCTTTTGAGCATTTATTATCCAAATCTCTAAGGGAATTAAGGTTGCATAGGGGAGCAAAGTTGAACATATCATAGAAATATTCACAAATGAACTGACCACTTATAAAATTAGCCCCCATTCAAACCACCCTCTCCACTTGACATCTTATCTATTTAAACACTGAACAAAATGCAATGCAAACTGGCTTCAAAGTGCATTGGAAATCCTTTAATATGAGGAATTTCTTTGAAGGCAGTGTTGGCTTGTGAATGGCTTGAATCTTGTGCAGAGCCGTAAACAAATGGTGATCTGATTGAGTCATCTGAATCAAGAGGTGAAGTAGAAAAGAAATCTGAAGATGAAGACAGGATAGGTTTTTCAGAAGTGAATTATTCAACATCAAAATATTGAGAGAGACCTCTGCAAAAGTTGATGATAGACATTTTTGCCAAAATGGCTCTCTTAATTATGGTGCTACAAAGTATCGTGTAATTTTGTTAGGAAAGTTAGCTATATTCCCATCCACCAAAAACAAAAAAAAAAAACCCAGAAAACAAGAACAATTACAGTAGAGCCACTTGTTCTTAGAAACAATAGCCTAATTCACTGTGGACAACAGTACACAGTGGGTGCAATTATAATTTAGTTTTTTGACGTATAACATATGTTATTTTAGTAATTTTTATGAATTTATCAAAATTTGCCAAAATTTTATGTCATTTTTCCTGGGTAAGGCTCCATTCAAACTTCACCCTCATTATTTATAATGAAATGTTTTTTCCTGCTTTAATTAGGGTCATTTCAAGTCAGCCTTTTCCAGGTAATGGTAATCCTTAAATAACCATATAATGATGTACTCCTGAATTCAATCCAGAACTTGCCAGGTCCCTACTTTTTTGGTAATAAGGACAACAATAATAATTATTGAGAATATGCTATGTACTATTCTATGCCTATGTGCTATTCTGAGTACTTCACAAGTGTCATCTCTTTTAATCCTTACAACAACCCTGTGAGGTAGAAACATTTATTAACAGCATTTTAGATATGAAGTAACTGAATTGAGAGGCTGGAAAGTAACTTTCTAAGGAGGGGAAGCAGACACAGGTAATCTGATGCCAGAGCCTGCTGCCAGTGTTTACCAGTGACATAACGGCCAAGAAATATTAAAATGCTTAACGCCTCAAATTCTAATGGTGAAGTGACCAAAAGTCATATTCTTATCTACTTTAAAACATAAGATGAATATTATATTAACAGGAGTTAATAAGTATCAATACCGGGAAATCCTCTCCCTAATAACTGGCTTATTCACATGTTAATCAGAGTTTAAAATGCTGCAAGAAACAGCTGCACAGACTGCTTGCCCCATAAGCAGAAAAATATTGTATAATATTTAGACAGTAACTTAAATAAGAGCTAACTATATATACCTTGCCTGTTCTGGTAGTTACTAAAATAGAATTAATTGCAGGCTATTGAATTATATTGTTAACAGTAATCATGGTGCTGCTAGCCTTTTAGGTGAAGAAAAAAGGCATGTTGTAGTTCTTAAAGTTATTTATTATTATTTAAAAGCTCCAAATTAATAGAATCAAAAGATGTATTCTTTACATAGAAGAAAAATGGTACAGCAAAGAAAGTTTAAATTAGAGTAGATTTGTACGCTGGAAGCGTATTTTTCTCCTTAGGTTAGTGACTTTCCAACTTTTTACAGCTTCTTAGGGAAATGAAATCAAGATAATGATAAATGCCTTTGTGTCACTATAAAATTCAGCACTCCTTTTTCAACATTATCTCAGCAGTATTTAATATATTAAATTTGTGCATCATGGAGTCCCTGCCATATGTAAGCTGCCAGCTTGAAAAGCAAAGCTCTCTGCTTTAATATTACGTGATACAAGAAATAAGATTTTCCAAATAAATTGGTTTATTGTTCATTGACGATTGGTGGAGTGGAATAGGGAAACACATTACATTTTACTTTAAAATAGAATTCAAGAAAATACAAATGGGTATATTAGAACATGGGCATTAGTTGAAGCTGCATCTCTGGCCAGCAAAATTAAAGCAATTAGACAGTGTCAGAGGCTAATTACTGATGAGACCTCTGTATTTTCTCAAGCTTGGAACCGGGAAATTAAATGCAGAGCTGAAGATATAGTAAGATACAGCATGTTTCTTTTTGAAAACTGTAATCTTCCTTTTACCATATAGTGAGAACCATGTCATATATTTGATCTTCCTTTTTGTCTTGATCTACAAGAAGTTCAGAGGCACAAGTTTGGCTCAAATACAGGATCTTGCGTTAAGCCTACATTTTTGACTGTTAAGCCTCACCTTCTCTCCACTCCTTCATTCTCATCCTTATTATTTCGATTTCCCTTTTTAGTCTTCAGTTCATAGTTTTACTTTTTTCTTGTTTCTATGCATTATACTATGTTTTGTTTTAGTTTTTGCAAGTTATTCTGAATCCTTGAAGAGACAGTGTAACTTTATGAGCCCTGGAGTAGGACTGCCTGGGACCAGATCTTGACTCGGCCACTCAAGAGCTGTGCGATCTCAGGCAAACAACTGAATTCATCTGTCATTTGTTTTTCTCATCTGTAGAATTGTGTAATTATGATACCCGACTCCTAGGGTTACTGTAAGGATTAAATGGGTTAATATATGTTCAGTGCTTTAGAAGGGAGTCTGGCACATGGTAACTTTTCAGTAAGTATTAGCTGTTGAAGCGATGGATGGACAGACATGCTCTAGGTGGAAGAGAAATAGGCAAATATAAGATAAAATGCTTTGTAGAAATGATGATAGGTTTAACTACCTGAACTTAAAAGAAAATTAACTGAAGGTGACCCTGAAAACAAAATGTGGCCCTGATACTTACCAACTGTAACAGCAAATAGAGAAATCTCAAACAGTGTAGACATTGTCATCAATGAAGGCATTCCATAAACTACTGGAAACTAGATCTGAAATGTTTGGGTCTCCGAAGTCAGATGGGGATATGTTTTGTGACATTAGTGTCAATTATTTCCTCTCTGAAGTTATGTCTTGTAATTCTGGGCCAAAAATCCTAAGATTACTACATTATTAAGAGATTAATCATACCTAATCAAGAGATCAAATGCCAAAAAAAAAAAATTGGAATCCCACTTTCTATTCTTTCTTCTTGCCTCCTTCATTCTTGCTTTCCTGGTGCTGAGATCTCTGTGATGTCCTTTGAAGGAGTAGAAGAAAGATAAATACACCTGACATTTGTTGATTCCCTCTGCATGAACCAGGTTATCTACTAGAAGCTCTAGCCTGCATCCTCATGCTGCAAGTAGGTATTAATATCCGCGCTTACGTTGCAGGTTCAGAGGACTTAAGTGTATGCCCCCAAATCTTACATTTAGTGCGTGACAGAGTTGGATTCAAACCCTGGTCTGTATGGTGCTAAAGCCCATTCTCTTATGGATACAGCCTATTCTATATATCTAATCACTCTACCACAGAGTCTGTGGATAAAGATATAGCTATAATGCGTTAATTAAGTCTTGCTTAATTAGGAATCAGTTGCAGTGGTTGTACAGTTTGGGTTACAATTCATGTTGTAAATTTTTAAACATTTTTTGAAAAAATATTATGTATTTATTTATTTGGTTGCGCTGGGTCTTAGTTGCAGCAGGTGGGCTCCTTAGTTGCAGCTCCAGGGCTCCTTAGTCGTGGTTCGCCGTCTCCTTAGTTGTGGCACACGGGCTCCTTAGTTGTGGCATGTGAACTCTTAGTTGCGGCATGCATGTGGGATCTAGTTTCCTTACCAGGGATCGAACCTGGGCCCCCTGCATTGGGAGCACAGAGTCTTATCCACTGGGCCACCAGGGAAGTCCCTTGTGTTGTCAATTTTTGAAGAGAGGTTTTCCTGGGTAGTTTAATATCACTTATTTCATTATCATGATTGAAGTTCTGTGGCTACAATCTTCTAACAACCTCTCATCCTTTATTCTTTGTGACCCTACCGATTCTTGATTACTCATTAGCTAAGCTAATTTCTGAAAACACGCTCCTATATGAGGTCAGGCTATGCTTTTGTAACCCAAAGACCCAAAACCATAGTGCGTCAAGCAAAAGAGTTTATTTCTGTCTCATGTAGCAATCCAGGGCTAGCAAGCAGCTCTGCCATCCTCAAAACATTGCTTTGAATGTTGCCTCTTTCCAAGAAAGTGGGAAAGAGGTAGGCCAAGGCAAGGAGATAGCCCAGAAATGGCACGTTACTGCCACTCACATCTTATTGGCTCAGACTAATTAATACAACAAAGCTAGCTACAAAACTAGAGAACCCTCTAACCAAGTGACTGTGGGGACAGATGTTCTATGCTAAAAGAAGGAAAAGAAAATATATTGGGGCACAATCAGTGGTCTCTGACTCATCACCCCCGACTAAAGAACCCCTGAGACTCCTCACTGTCTCTGTTATTGAAGCTGACCTAGATTCTAGTGTCCTCTGTAATGACGCCTCACCTTACCCATTCAGTTTTTTCCCCTGGAGCCTTGCCAACATAGGGCTATGTCAGCTTTAGAGCCGGAAAGAAATCTTTTAAAGCAACAGTTATGGTTTTGACATATGTAAAAGTCTGTATATCACAGGCCCATCAGCTGAGTTGGAAAAATGTCCAGCCCCTCCCCAGGATGAAGAGTGCTGCATGTGAGATGGGGAAAATGAGATTTGTGTTCATATTAACTAGACACGAAGGTTTATATTTGTATCATAAAAAGGCAATAACTACACTGCAAAGATAATTTCAGAATTGGATCTCTCTTCTTCTCTCCCTCTCCAAACCTCATTATTAAAAAAAAAAAAAGGTGAATATGTTGTTATTTGCATGGGTATCAGTTGACAGTGCATGTCTGGCAACTCAGAGTTTTGCAAACGTTGTCCTTCTAAAATACCTTGCTGTGGTTTTGTTTTGCTTTGATTTTTTTTTAAAAAAAAGAAAATACATCTGATAAGAAATCTGGCCCCAGAGAGTTTAGAGAACAAAGCTTAGAGAAATTGCAATGGATTTGTTCCACAAGCTGGTGCAAAGCTAAAAGCAAAGTGAAGCATATTTCTCTGCTTTCTAACAGTCTTCTCTGTTTCATTCCGAGTACAGAGCTGTATGGCTGAACTTCTTGTAGCACCATGCATCATTCATGACCTGATGGAGTAGACAGAGCGCATAACAATCAGTGCAGAAATCCACTGCATGAATAAGTTGACCAATAGGTTACAGACGTCTCCATTTTGTTTTCTGCTGATCTAGGACATTACCCCCTCCCATTTCAGGAGCAAATTACTGATACATTTTAATCATAACACTTCATCCCGATATGTTTCCTCTTAATTTGGAAGTTGATTTGGGTGATGAGAGTTTTGGCAACTGTTAGAGTGAAATATAATCATTGTATGGGCAACACTCATTAAAATCGAAATTAAACAAAAATGATAACACAGCATATTAAGTTACTAGACTGGTGACTTTAAATCCACTTTTCTTTGCTTAGAATACATTTATGTTAGGGGGAAGAGACTAAGAGGCATGCTTTTTTAAAAAAATTAATTTGGGTAAACAGGTCTTCCTGTTCCTAGCTACCTATCTCTCCCCACCATGTGAGGCCCTGTAGTAACCATTCTTATTACTGTCTTTATGCATTTAAATATAAATGCAAATACATGCTCCCCTGCCATTCTTATATAAAAGGTATATATTGGATTGGCTAAAAGGGTCATAAACCAGAACAAACCTTTTGGCCAACCTAATATATACCGTACTATATATACTATGGTGTACTTTGTTTTTCTTACATAAGATGTCTTAGAGAGCTTTTGATATGAGTACATAGACAGCTTCATCATTCTTTCATAGAGTTGCATCGTTTCTTTTTTGTGGATCTGTCAGAGTTTATTTACCAGTCTGAGGAGCATTGTTTAGTTAAATCCTCAGCTCTAAAGTAGGCATTATTAATCTGGATTTTCAGAGAAAACCAAGGCTCTAGGAGCTTCTACAGTGCTTCCACGGTGATCTCTATCTTCCAGGGTTTGGTAGGTGGATTCATATTACATCACCATGGTGGAAGCAATAGTATCGGTTCTTAAATATTGGCTATTCTTAAGAAAATCTCCTTCCTTCACATGCTCACAAGTACGTTTTCCTATGCCAGAGGTTCTCAACTTCAGAGTACAAGAGAATCATTTGCCGCCTCTGAGAATGCAGACTCCTGGGCGGCACTCTCATAAGTTCTCATGAGCATGTCTGGGGTGAGTTGCTGGAACACAGCTCTCCCAGGTAGCCCAACTCCATCATGGCTATTCACATAGAGTGGAACATAGAGGTTCTGGTCGGCAATACTCATTTGAACATACACTCCAGAGGGTTTGTGGCAGCGATCCCTGAGCCACACTCTAACACACAGCTGTAGATAGTCCCTGGGTGTGTATAGTATTTGTGTACAGCATCATGCTTGGTAGTCAGAAGCATTCCCTGACCCCATTGCCACCTGGTTCCCTGTGGTGCTTTGGGCTGGGCTTTGTTCTCCAGCTCACTTTGCACCCTGGCTGTACAGGCTGCCTTAGGTGCCAGTGGGTGCAGCAAAGCATGAGGCTGAATATCTCTTGTGCCTTTGGGATTGAGAAAGACTTTAGTTCTCTGTAGCAAATTAGCATATAAATAGGTGCTGTTGGAGTCCCAAATCCTGAGTGCACCAGGAATTGAAAATATGTGCAAGGGATTTAATTAGGAAACTCTTAGAATCTCCAATGAGACAGAAAACAGAGAAATCTTCAGTGAGGAAGAACTGCTTCCTGAACTTACCTTTCACTTCTTTCTTGTTTCCACCATAGTCAGGTCAGGAATTATAAGAATGAGACCATTTCTGTAGGACTGACCACGACAGAATGCCAGAGCTTGAAGAACCATGAGAGGTCATGTAACATGAGGATTCTTAACATGGAGCCTCTAGAATGGACCCTTTAACTTCCAGAGGTCAGTAAACCCCACAAAATCATAAAGTACTGTGTCAAAGGAGTTTCTGATCTTCTCAGAATGATAAAGGACCACCCATATAGCCTAGCACCTTCATTTTACCAATGATGAAACAATGATGCAAAGAATTGCAATGACTTTCCAAGGTCACATAAATATTTGTGGCAGGGATGGGGCCAGAATATGGGAATCTTCATATCTGGTGATTGATATCTCCAAGACTTTGAAAACAGCATATGAAGGTGGCTTAGTAAGAGCCCTTGGCAAGGAGCATGCCATTGCCAGGACTTGCAGTCTTTGTAATAGAAAATGCTAATTGACGGCTTACTTTGTGCTAGCCACTGTTCTAAGTACTTTACATATTAGCTCATTTGCTTCTCATAATCACTGCATAAAGAACCCTAAGAATGGATGAATTGTAGGAGTTAACTTTTGAGTACAGAGAGGGAAACAAAGACTGGACGTGATGGTGAGATTTAGATGAAAAGGGGGACAGGGACCAGGAAAGACTGGCAGCGGGAAAGCTTTATGATAAGCCACATAGGAAAAGGTGGTCAGAAGAATAAATGATGTTCAGCTGTGATTTTCCCCACCTTAAAAAAAAGTAATTCAATATGTTGTTGTTCTTATCATCCCATTTTATTTATGAGGAAAAGAAAGTACAAAGAAATTAATTTATCTGCTAGGATTTAAAGTCCAGCAGTTTGGTTCCACAACCATGTTCATCATTACGCTATGCCATTTCTTTCTTTGAAATGATGATTAATGTCAACTGGGAGAATGAGCACCAAATCATTTACAGATCCACATTTTCATGAGATGTGAGAGAAGGTAATCTTGGCTCTGTTCCCGGGAACTTCTGCACTTCAACATGAGCCCTAGAATGAAGAAACACCATTGAGACGCTTTCAGTGATAAACGACAAGATGGTTATACACTAAAACATCCACAGTAGTTATGTCTGAGTTCTCCAGTATGCAGTTTTATTTTTGCTTGGTGCTTTTCTGTTTTCCCAGTTTTCTACAAAGTATATCTGCCACTTTGATAGTCAAAAAGAAAATAAATATTATTTAAAAGATACTATACACAGTATAAGAAACCCAGAAGTTCATTGCCCCCTTTTTTGTCTCAAACCATTGGAAGGGATCCTTCTATAGACATTTGCTGTCAGGTTTTGGGCCTCTGGGGTGTATTCTTGTCTATCTTCAGAGTGCTTTTGTACAGTGGGAGTTTCAAGGGCTGACAGAACTGCTCTAATGCTTTCCTGGGTTGAAATATGGCACCATAGCACCAACCCCTAAAAGGAAACAGTTTTCCTTCAAACATTATCCAGAGGACACTTTGAATGGATGAATGGTAGGAGTTAACTTTTGTGTACAGAGAGGTAAACAAAGACTGGACATGATGGTGAGATTAAATGAAAAGGGGGAACAGGGTTCAGGAGAGACTGGCAGGGGGGAAAGCTTTAGGATAAGCCACATAGAAATAGGTGGTCTGAAGAATAAATGATGTTCAGCCCTGATTTCCACACCTTTAAAAAAAAAAGTAATTTAATATGCACCAGCCTTCAGTGCTATTCAGGAATGATCTATCAGTGTGTGTCTGTTATGCCGAAACTCAGAGTGGTTAATTATAGATAGAGCAGCATGAAATATGGCCTGCTCTGCATATAAGGCCATCAGGGACCCTCTCTGTTCCTTGCTGTCACTAAAGAGTGTCAGCACAGCTTAAAGATGGCACCCTATCTGCCAGCACCCCATTTACAAAACATTTTCAGAATAGATTTATGGCTGGGAAGTCTGTGTCATGGAGTTTGTTTCAGTTTCAAGTCTCAAATTAACGGATAATTCCTTGGAAAACCTACACGGAATTCATTTCTTTAAACTGTATCTGTTGGTATGAGCATCAGACCCTACCTTAGTCTTTCAGGAAACTTAACATTTCTCTAGTGTCAAGCTGCACCATAAGCAAGGTTGCCAATATTTTAGTAATAAAGTTCACAGAGTCAAGTCTTGCTTAGATATTACTGTCATCAGGATATAAAGTATTTCAGTTCGGTAAGTTTTTTCAGAAGACTGAGTTTCATAACTTTAAGGTGTTAAGGCTATTTTCTCTAACTTTAAACACATGGGAGGAACATTTCTCAAATATGTGATACATTTCTGTCCCTTTTGAAACAAAGCACTGTACTCTGGGTGGCTAGGGGGTCACCACTGTACATGCAATTGATAATTCTCAGAAAGTATTGGTGCATATGTAGCAGTTTCCCCTTGCATGTAAGTCCCAGACTGCCTTCCTGGGTCAGTTTGTGTGTCTACGTTTGAATTTGTGATCTCTTTGCTTACTATCCATCCCACTTCCAGATACCATTTCTTCCTCTTACCCGTGTGCCAGTCACAGACATGTTGTATGAATTTTGATGACTTTCCTTAATCTCCTCGGTTCCAGGATTGCTTTAGGTAGTTGAGGTGATTAGACAAATGTTTTTTAGATAAGTGATATTTTGCTATGAGCAGCAATAGATATTTTAATGTTTTTCCAATAAATTCCCTTAATGATATGCTCTCAAAGTATTTAGAAGAGGTTAGTGGTCCCATTGTTTAGAAAGGTGGAGTGAGTGACGGGAGTCACAGAATTCTGTGTTGGTGATTGCGGCCTAAGACTTAGCCAGTCAGCAGCAGCCCATCAGTAGCATCACTGATGGTCTCCTAAATCTCGCAGGGGTCAGAGCTCTCATTCATTCATTCATTCATTCATCAAAGTGGTAGTTTAAGAAGGATTAAATTTATACTTGCGTGTAGAATGATTTCAAAGCTATGGAGACTTAAGAGGGAACGGGGCTTCAAAGACATATAATGTTGAAAGCAATTGAAGCCAGTTAGAAGCAATTTCAATAATTTATCATGAAAAGTCACCCTTACTTGACAATCCTACTTGAACATGTTTTCTTCATCTATTAGCTTTGAGATTCTTCAACAACTATTACCTTTGACAATAAAACTCATTCATATGGTACAGTTCATTATTACAGAGATTTATACAAATGTCACCTGCAAATATCATGTAAGATCTGATATATCAATTGCTTACAAGCCTTACCACCTAAATGTAGTTGAATGTGTTATAAATAAGCTACTCCTGCTAGACATTTCACCTCTAATTCACCTTGCTTAAAATTTGATTTATCATATATTTTTTTCAAGTTATCCCCTCGTCCTAATATGCCTATATATTAATTCCAGTTTTTGAACAACTGCAGTATGCCACGCCCTACCCCAGGTACTTGAGACGCAATCACAGCCTGCAGATATTTATGGGCTATAAAAGAATAACAATAAGTCAAATTACACTAATAATTATTTTGTTACAATTATAATGAAGGCTATGAATTAGAATTTTAGCACATTATATGAGTGTAGTATTAAAACCAACTTTTTTAAACTTCATTTATGGGACCTCCATATCATGAAGTGTCTCCAGTGCTTATTGACTGTGCTGTCATTTAGCCTCTCATATGCATTTCTTTTTTTCTGTTTCCCATGTTTGCAAACTAATTCGACCTCTTCTTATTTCAGTAGGCATACTCTGCTGCCCTTCCATTCCAGGCCTTCTCCAATTTCTGTTTCAGTGACTTACAACCTCTTTCATACCTCTCTTCAGTTTTGTCTTATACCACACCTCCAGACGAAGCATCCACAAATGCCACATTGAAAGCAGAAGTACTCTGCTCTACAGACACCTTTGGTGGTCTTCCCTCACCAGCAAGATGAATGCCAGCCTTCTTAGACTGCATTCTAGGCTGTCCTCAGCCTGGCTCCAGCTGCCTACCCAGCCTTATTGTCTATTATTCCCTTAAACACAGTCTCCCCTCAGCCACCTTAGTCTACTCATTGTCTCCTGAATGTGCGTCTATGCACGTTATCAACTCCATCGGAAATGATCTCCCACCTTGGAGCATTCTATACCACCAAACTTCATATTTCAGTGTAGATTCTTCCTGTAAAGATGTTTACATCCTCAGAGGGTCCTTTCCTTTCTGAACTCGTAATAGTAATCTGCATTTCTTACTTAACAACATAGCCTTTCTATTGTTTCATTGTATTGCAATGTGTGATTACACACCTAAGGCTGATGGTTTCTAGATATCAAGGACTATGTCACTTTCAGGACATAGCACATGTTTTACATGAAGTAGGTGCCCAGTAAATATTGATTTCATAAAAGGATTCTAACTGTATTCAGCAAAGGTGAAGGCATTCTGTAGATCTATATCAGTGAGAATCTCCGTAGGAATAGCGTGCCAGGCTCCTCAGAGATGTCAAGTTTGAGAGCTTTCTGACTCTTCCAAGTGGAAGTTCATGGGAGGAGAGTAAGTGCTGTGATAGGAATTTATACTTGCTTTGATAATGTGAGTAAGATGGCCGGATTCCAGAGAAAGAAGACCAGTAGTGTTGTTTGGTTGTTTACTTTAGAAAGCAAGATTTGTCTTACATGCCAGTTCTTATCTCATCAATATTTTATTTGCTGTTTTCCTCTTCTGAGAACGGAAGAGTAAGTATATTGGATTTTCATTTACTCAAAGAAACAAAAGTATTTAGTAAGCAATATCCAGTTTTAAGCATTGCTCTACTGGAGATAGTGAAGTTGGCATATATTTTGTAAAATTTGCCTTTGTGGTTTTCTAGTATGTTTGTATTGATAGTTCTTGCAATTAACAGAATATAAAGTACAAAGAAATGACTAAGTTTCCTAGGTTTTGAATAATAAATTGAAAGTATAAGAGAAAGAGGCCATTCAGACCGTAACGTTGACTGGCTTAATATAAAGATATAAAATGAAAATGACCTTATTACACTCATTGGCACAACATGCATTTTAATAAAGGCAGATAAATTAAAGCTATAGAGCATTATGAAATTGGTTTTCTGAACTCCTGAAGGTAAGATGCCATGTTCCTGGGCAAATGCAGGGCAATGGCACTGGGGATTGCAGGTGGTTGTTTAATATCTATTATTAATCTTTGTTGGAAGTTAGTATATGTCTTTAAATTTTCATTACCCAGTTGTGGCTCACTGTAGACATTTCCAGACCTTAGAGTCGTGAAGCAACTGCAGAGGTGAGAGTTGCCCATTCTAACCCACCTTTGTAAGCTGTTCAGTGGTTGGAGGGGAAGCTTTGATTACATGGTCACTATAGGCTTTGGGGTCAGCAAGGTCACAAGCCCTGTATCAGGGGTCCCCAAGACCACCCTCCCCTGCCCCACTAGGTTTGGTGATTCACTAGGGACACTCAAAAGACTTATACAGTCATCCTCATGGCTAGGATGTGTTACAGGGAAAGGACACAAGGCAAAATCAACAACAGGATGAGATGCATGGGGTAAAGTCTAAAGAAAACTAAATACAAGCTTCTGTGCTTTCTCCCAGTAGAGTCATACAGGACATGCTTAATCCCCCCAGCAGTAGTTGTGAAAATGTTTGTGAAATACTGTCTACCATGTAAGCTTATTAGACTCTCAGTGCCCAGGGTTTTTACTGCGGACTAGTCATGTAGGCACCCTCTGCCTAGCACATACCAGAATTCCAGACTCCCAGAAAGAAAGCAGGTGTTCAGCAAAAACCATATTGTTTGTACAGTTTAGACACAGTGAGCCACTCTCATCAGTTCTGGAAAGGGTGGAATCTTCTCAATATCCAGGTGTCCTGTTGCCAGCCAAGGGCCAACCTTGCAAACAGGACTTCTAGGCATAGCAGTCTCAGGTCTGCTGTGCTGTTTGTACATACCACCCAACCTCCATGTGCAACTGCATTGAGGACTATGTGATTGGGATGTCCCAAGCCACCAAGTTATCTCTGTCCTTATGCATTCATTTGTTCATTTAGAAAATTACATATTCTACATGGCCTTGCATGAAGTGGCTTCTGTCCGCCTCTCTAGCTGCATCTGATGCCACTGCTCTCTTTATTAATAAGTCAGGCACCCAGGCTTTCTTTCAGTGCTCCAAGTGGTTTCCTGTTTCAGGGCCTTGCTGTACACTGCACCTAGCTGAGCACTGTACATCCTTCAGCTCTTACCCTGGCAATTACTTATTGAGGGATGTCTTCCCTGACCCTCCAGATGAAATAAGGACCCACTTGTTACTCTCTGAGCACTCTGTCCTCCTTCTCAGCATTGATGACAATTGTAATTAAATACTTATCAATACATTTTTTTAAATAGTAAAGTTTTTTTTAAATTTATTAATTTATTTATTTTTGGCTGCATTGGGTCTTCGTTGCTGCACTGGGGCTTTTGCTAGTTGCAGCGAACAGGGGCTACTCTTCATTGCGGTGCGTGGGCTTCTTATTGCGGTGGCCTCTCTTGTTGAAGAGCACGGGCTGAAGGCTCACGGGCTTCAGTAGTTGTGGCTCACAGGCTCAGTAGTTGTGGCTCATGGGCTGTATAGCGCAGGCTCGGTAGTTGTGGCACATGGGCTTAGTTGGTCCGTGGCATGTGGGATCTTCCCAGACCAGGGCTTGAGCCCATGTCCCCTGCGTTGGCCAGTGGATTCTTAACCACTGTACCACCAGGGAGGTCCATCAATACATTTTAATTTAATATTTACCTTCTCTGTAGATGTATGTATCTGATGGGGCTGGGCTCGTATCGGTCTTGTTTGTTGCTGTATTCCTGGATGACTAGTACCTGTGAACGACCAGCGTTTGTTTAATGAAAGAATACAATTCTTTCACTTTTAATGCTCTGAAAAATAAAGCATGGCCCCATCACAGATGAATTCACTACATTGGACTCAAGGCAGATAAACATATAATTAGGGTGCATGTACTAAGGATCGAACAGACAATGACTTGTGCCTCATGCATGAGATTTTGAGTCCTTCTATCACAGGGTAAGGAGAGTGTTTCCACAGAGAGTTGCCCTCTTCACAGTGGCTTCCCAGGGGAGTCTGGGGAGTCAGGTGGGCCTGGGTTTGAAACCTAGCTTTGAAATCTACTTACTGGATGACTTTGGGCCAGTTACTGAGCTTCCAAGAGACTTATTTTTCCTGTCTTTAAAGTGAGGGCACTAAGCCCACCTTAGAAGTTGGGAGGATGACGTTGTGAAATCAGATATCTAAGTGCTGAGCACAGTGTCTGGCACGCAGGGAGGACTCAGTAAATGGTGGCTTTGATCAGGGAACTGTCAAGCTGGATAGGAGCCTCCAGGTCATACTCTCTCCTCTCACCTAACCAAGAAGAATCTTTTTAAATCTCTTGCCACGTATCACAGTCCTTTTAGAAAGCTGGTCCCTGGGAGCTGATCCAGTTCAATTGCTTCAGTTCTTGCGTTTATTGATTGCCCGTCTGCCCACTGTAACTTCTAACCTTAGGATCCAGTTTTGTATTCTGGGGCAACACAGAACACGGCTATCTCTCTTCTGCATTTCGGACCTTCAGATATATGAAGGCAGCTGTCAGATCCCACTTAGACCTTCTTCTTCTAGACTGAATATCTGTAGTGCCTTCAACCTCTCCTCACATACTGTCATTTCCAGACCTTCCTGGTTTCCAGATCGCTTGAAGTCTTGGCTGCCTCCCTCCCCACACATGCTCCGTTTGGGTGGTGTATCAGTCAGGGTTCTTCAGAGAAGCAGAACCAGTATGTATATATTTTAAGGAATTGGCCCATGCAGTTGCCAGCACTGGCAAGTCCAGAATCTGTAGAGAAGGCCCCAGCAGGAAGCTCAGGCAGGAGCTGATGCTGCAGTCTGGAGGCAGAATCTCTTCTTCCTGGGAAACCTCAGTTTTTGCTCTGAAGGCCTTCACTTGATTAGATGAGGCCCACCCACCTACATTATCAACGGTGAGCTGCTTAAAGTTAACCACATCTATAAAATACCTTCACAGCGATGCCTAAGTAGTGTCTGATGAAATAACTGGGCACTGTCATCTAACCAAGTTGCCATAAAAGTAACTATCACAGATGATATACTTAAACTATGATGCCAGAACTGAGCTTGAAACATTCGCTCTGACTAGAGTCCAACACGGGAGAGTGTTAGCTCCCTGGATCTGAAAACTACTTTTGTGTTAATGTGGTCTAAGATTTTATTAAATTTTTAAAAAATAGCCAGGCCACACAGACTTGTTGGTGCTAAACATATCTGCTACCTTTGCATGCAGGGGGCATGGACCCTGCTGCAGAAGCTCCTGGTCCAGGTAAGAGGGTGCCTGACAACAAAGGAAAACCCCAGATCAGAGGAAGTGGGGGGAGGGAGGGATTCTGTCAAGGAGCCTGGAGGAGGGAAGGAGACAGTGTTCTTTGACACAGTCCTACTTTGTTTCCAGTAGCCTTTAACATACCCTTCATCTCCCAACCAACTCTTCTGTTCACATGTCCCTAACTGCCACCCAGAAGCTAGTAGCATAACACTAGTTAATAGTAACTTACAGTGTTATTTCTCCTATAGGTTATTTATAGCCTAATAGATGACTCTTGAAATTTGAAAAAAAAAGTCATAGCAATGTATTTATTGCAGCAGAGCTTCAGGCTCCAGAGGCAGGCAGGGAGGGAGATATTTTTGGAAACAGGCACAAGATCCATCAGGTGGACCAGCTGCTCTCCATTCCTGACATCTCTTCACTGTCCCTGTCAGGAGGCTGTGAAGGAGGTCAGGAGGCTGACCTCTGCGAGAACTGTGTGCACTCGGTTAGCCTTGCAAGGCCAGCCCTCCTACGTCTAGGCAGCTGTGCTGCCTCTGGCCCCGGGTTGTTTTTCTAATTCCCATATTAATATTAAGAGGGACTGAGCAGCTGACGAATCAGCAGGAGAAAACAGGAGAATAGAGCACATTACTTCAAAAATATTGTAGCCTGCAGTACCCATCAGTCAGAGCTCTGGATTTGAAGCTACTGCCAGGTGGCTGCAGAACTTGCTTAAAACATGTATATAGTAGCTTCTGGAAAAGCATCAAGGCTTGCAGTGGGCTATGCCCTGGGTTATTTTGTTCATAAGTGGTATCAGTTTGTAGTGCAGTATTTCACAGACTATGATACCCATACTATTGGTGACTCACAGATAATTTTAGGTGGTACAAGGATGATCATATTTTATTCTAGACTTGTGTGCTTATTTATTTTAGTATATATTCTTGTGAAATGTGTTGTAAGGTTATATTCATATTCATATATTTTAATGCTTATTTTAAAAGTATAGTTGTCTCACTGAGCTATATAAAAGTATAGCTGTTGCATACTGCTTAAGACAACATTAAGGTAAAAATTTGAGGCTATTTAAAGAAAAATGTTCAATAGATAATAGTACAGATAGTATACAGATATGGTAAAAGTTATGATAGTGACATGAGAATGACCACAATTAGAAAACACATGTCCAATGAGTAAAGTCTGGGCTTTACTATCCGACCTTTGTTCTGATATCAGTTCTATTATGGCCTCTTTATGGTCTTTTGTGTCTCATCGATAAAATGGAAATGTTAATACTTAACCTTTAGGATAGGTTTGAGGATTAGAGCTAATAATACTAAGTGCCAGGCTCATCATAGGTACTCCATAAATAGAAATTATTGCTTTCAGTATTTTAGATCTGTTAGAAGAAAATGGCACAATTATCAAAAAGATGAGATCAAAGGCTAGAGATCTAGCATAAGACATAAAGACAGAAAACTATTTAAGTTGTGAGACTGCATCAGTGTAGTAGTTCATTTGACTGTGTTTAGAGCACTTCATTATCTGACGCTAGCTTCAGATACAAAAGTAGAACATGAAGACACAATTGGGGAGGCCAGGCTAGACTCAGAAGTAGACTCAGTGGTATAGAAAGTGTCATGAAAGATTTTTCAGTTAAAAGTTCAGAGAGGAAGGACTGACAGCTCTCTGGCCCTTCAGAGGAAAGGGAGAAAGTGACGTGGACCCTCTGGTCCAGCAGAGGAGCAGTGAGAGGGGCATGGAGATCCAATTCTGCATCAGGGGTCTCATGAGCCCATTACATGGGTGTCTGGAGACAGTAAAATGAAAACAACAGTACAGACTGAATCGTTTATCCTCTTCCTCTATTTTGTTGAAACCTAAAATAGGACACTTTGTCACTAAACTCCCAAGCCTCCAAAGCATTTCCTTGTCACTGTTTTGTCCATCTTAGTCAATGCACTAATAAGCTTTTCCTCACAAGGGAGGTCAGGTTCTGGAGTGTGGATGAACCCAAGGATGCTATATTAGTTTGCTAGGCTTGCTGTAACAAAGTACCACAGACTGGGTGGCTTAAACACAGAAATTTATTTTCTCACTCTTCTGGAGGCTATAATTCTGAGGTCAAGGTGTCAGCAGGGTTAGTTTCTTCTGAGGCCTCTCTCCTTGGCTTGCAAATGTATGTGTTCTCCCTGTGTCTTCACTTTGTGCTTGTCTGTGCCCAAATTTCCTATTCTTGTAAAGACACCAGTCATACTGGATTATCGTCCTCCCTCATGACCTCATTGTACCTGAAGTACCTCTGTAAGGCCCCATCTCCAAATATAGTCACGTTCTGTGATACTGAGGGTTAGGACTTCAACGTGTGAATTTGGGGAGACACAACTCTGCCCATACACATGTTTGCTAACTGCTCCTGGAAGAAAAGAATTCACACAGTATGACCTGCTGACTAGACCACAAGCTTCATCTTCATTTCAATGAAGAGTGTCTAATTATCTGTATCTTTGCAGTGTTTCCTAAAGATTAGAGTTGAATAATCATCCTTCTCTGAAGTTTTAAAATTAATAAAATCAGATATCGTTTCAACACGTTACGAAAAGATTACAATAAGAGGCAGCACACTGTAATTGGTATCTTAATTTCCCTTCACAACTAATGAGTACTTTGTAAACACTGGAATATAATTTATTCTTCAATTTTTCTAGTCCCAATTCTACTCCCAGACATGTTATTTTAATATATCTTTAAGATGGATATGAATCATGACTCTGCCACTAGCTGCTGGAGTGGCGTTGGGCAATTTTGCCCATCTGGGTCACAGTCTATTGCTGTGTAGAATGGGGATGATAATTACCTGATAGGGAGGCTAAGGGGATAACAGGAGATAATGGTTCTAAAGTGCTTTGTACAATGCCTGGCATATAGCAGGCGCTCAATACATGATAAGTAAAGCTCTAAGGGTTATTTGTATACAGGGTATATAGAAAGGAGGGTGGATTCTTAGCTGTCGGATTAGGAAGAACTAAAAAGGAAGATGTGGTCCCCTTCAACTCATGCTCTCTGTCAAGAACAGAAGCTATTCTGGATTACTACCAAATCATTCATTAAAATCAACATTCATTCACAAGCTCAGAAGGACATGCTCACATTGAACTGTAGTGGCTTCAGCACATGTAATATTATCTTCAAGGAATTGGCATAAAGATCTGAATCCTTATGACTTCTATCTACATTATCCATTCCTTTAAGAGAGCAAGCAGCCAGGCTAGAGATTATATAATAGGTGTCAGAGCAGATAGCACAAAGCAGTAAGTGATACCGCCTGGACATGCATGCATTCTGATTCATCTGAAGCTACCTTTTTGGAAAAATGGTCCACTTGGATATAAGAAAGGATGTGTACTGAATGTTGTCCTGCTACTCACAAGCCCTGACTTTAAAAATATTTGCTGAAAAGTAGGGAATTGGACCCTTTGTCTTTCCCCTCTTGATTCTGTTGCTCACCCTGAATACTCTACTTTTCTAAGCACTATATTTGAAATCTTGTAGACACCTGTAATTTCCTCCATTTTATTCTCTATTTCCAATGGTGTCTAATTATCCTTAGACTGCTTCCTTGTTATTTTTATATGTCTGTTGTACGGACTTTACCTTAAGTTCTCACTAATTCTTGACAAGATTATTATTTTTATAACTAGTCTCCTTGACTTTATTCTCTTTCCTCTCCAATCCATCCACTTACCCAATTAAGTTTCTTAAAATGTGACTCTCTTCAACCCAGCACTTGAAAAAGTGAATATTTAGTTAGCAGACTGCCTCCAAAATGGTTTAAGCACAACCTAATCTCTGGCTTCAACATAACTAAACAGCACCTTACCTCCTAACTTGTGTTTCAAATGAACTGGAATCTCCAAATCTGTTCTGAACTCACTACTTAAACTACATATGTAGCAAACATTTGTAGATACGAGTGCTTAGTATCTACCACGCATTGTGTGGAGTGATTTATATGTATTTTCAAATCACCACAGTAACTCTATAAGAAATATTTGTAAGATACTGTTATTATCTTTATTTTATAGGCTGGAAGTGGGGCTGAGGAGGTTAAGTGGCTTTCCCCAGGTCACACAACTAGCAGTGATGGAGCTGGGTTTACCTGACTCCAAAGCCTGCCTTCTGCCCCAAATGCTGCTTCTTCATATCTGCCAGTCAGACCTTTAAGGTACATCTGAAGCATCTCCACTAGTTAAAATTGTAAGTTCCTTTATTATAGGGACCGTGGAGATGCCACTATATGTATGTATGTATGTGTGTGTGTGTGTGTATATTTATATATATATATATTTGGTGCTCATAAGATCTAGCATAGTGTTAGCCTCATAACAGATACTCAATACCTGTTTGAGTGGACAGAACAGACAATTTCAGATGAAGCATAAAACAAAAGTAAAAAAGTGGTATGCAGTGCTACTGTAAACATAAACAAAAGCTGAGCTGAATTAAATTTCATTTCAGTGCACAACTACCTCAGTCTGCCTCAAGGGCAGAATAAACAGATTCTGTGAACTTTATGAGTTCATACCTATAAAAGAACATTGCTCATGTGTGGCCTCCTCTGAGAGGGAATAAAGTTTCATATCAGGCATCCTGAATAACTGAAGATGCAGAACTCTGCACATGGAGAAACATCTTGGCCAGTCAACAAAATCAGGCTGCTGCCCTCCTGGGGACCATTTTGTTTGCTTAGCATCCACTCAACTTACTGGGTTGTTTTGGGCAAGACTTCACCTCTTTGACCAAGTTCCTCATCTCTAATGCAGAGGGGCTGGTGGAGATAGTAACAGCTACCGTGACATACTAGCACAGCTAGTATGAGCAGAGCTAGGGTTTAAGCCAACTAACTGAATTTAAAGCCTTAATGCTACTATTTTAAGTCCCTTGCATCTGTAAAATTCAGTGAATCTCCCACATGTTCTCTCTGACTCTGAGTTGGTTGGAGGCTCTTACACTCCCTTGTCTGAGGATCCTTTACTCTGTTTTGTGATGTTTGGTAATGATTTTTGTACTTCTAGCCCATGCGGGACCTGCTGGAGGGATCTCAGCCATTATGCAGCCTTGTCTGGCTCACATCTGCTGAGGGCTGCTGGCTGGGGAGGGTGTGCAGGCAGAGCAGACAGTAGAACAAAGCTTCTTTTGCCAAGTCCGTGTCACTGAGAGGCGATTCGATACTTAAATTAAAATTTTACATATTTCAAATTTCAAATATTTTCAAATTGTCACATAACCTCTCTAAAAGAACTGAAAAAAAACACATTTTTCAAAATTGGGTAGTGGAATTGTAGGTGGCATCTGCACCTCTTTTATAATCTTGTTTTCATACACAATCAGCAGGTTGACCCTCATCTTCTGCCACCGTGACCTTGAAAGAAGACCTGAAATTCTCAGGGCCACAAACTGTGTGTGTGTATTTAACAATAAATCTTTTTACTTTTGGGACACTTTCCCTTCACAATCTCTGGAGTGATATAAGAGGTACTTAAATGAATGCGAAAGGAAATGAGTGGACAGCACTGTATATTGTGAGGATAATGAGGCAGGATGAGTTAGCTTGAAAGGCCCAGCATTGCACAGACATCTGCAGAGGTCAGTTGTGGCTCAAGCTTTGAAGAGACTTTTCTTCAGCAGGGATTGGAAATAGATGATCTTGAGGTCCCTTCCAGGTTGTTTAATTGCAAGATTTACTGCTAGACTGGAAGATACTTTCCCTCTTCCCTCTCTGCTCAGTTTTTTTTCTTTTTCATAGCATGGTTCTATAAAAAAGGTACGTTAGTTTTCTCTGTGTTATAAAACTCCAGATGCATCGCTGATGCCAAGAGAGTTACTGAGATGCACTTTGGGTAGGTGTAAATATTGTTTTGTTATTGTATTTTTGTAATAGTGTGATTTTTTGCCATGAAAGTACAGCTTCTGATGGTCATTTCAGTAAAAAAGAGAAATAACTACCTCACATGAACTTATGGGAAGTTCATTTTATCTGGTGAAACTGAGTTTTGCTTTGTGCACTGAAGGAAGCAAATGATGGTACCTTGGCCATTTGCAGCAAACTCTTAGATACCTGGAGTTGTAGGTGTTTTTAGAAGGTTATATGTGTTTTGGCTCAGCTAGTGAGTAGAGGTGGAAACAAGCCTTCAGTATGACCTATAAGGTTAAAATTACTGTAAAATAATTATGATGAGCACTAGTTATTTTCTGCTGTCAATAGGTGGAGTGAAGGTCGTGAAGCATGGAGCATTCGTGGCCTCACTCTGGTGTGCACACCCTGTGTAGACATAACTGATGGAACTGGCAGTCTTTCCTGACTTGGATCAAGACCTCAGAATCCTTTCTCAACACAACAATTCAGGAAGTTGCTATCATCTAATGAGAATGATCTAGCACCTAAAACCCAATTGCTATTCTGAGATTCATCCCTGTGGGCATCCAAGAAATAGATATGGGTTCTAAATACAACATATTTAATTTAGCTTGATTTGCATTAATGAGTATGAATTCTTGATCTGCCATTTACTAGCTGTGTGACCTTGGCCAAGTTTCTTAACTTATCTCATTCCTTTAGTATTAAATGGAGATAATAATATGTACCATGAACATATAAACATGGTTCCTTAACATGAAGCCACGTTGTGCCCTAAATTTTCACTCTCCCCCATGATACAGAACCAACCACTTACTGTCTTTAAACTTTCTCCTTCACCCTGCCTGCTTTTCTTCTCCTTCTGATACAGTTCTTCCAATGCCAGGAATATGTTTGATTAAGAGATATAGTACAGAAGCAGATAAGACATGCCAGACCTGAACACTAATGAGGATGAAATTAAATGATAATGGATTTTCCTCTCCTATCCCCTAGATAATGATGAGACTGAAATGAACACCAAAACTGTGTTCTTCAGTAATCCATGGTGACAGTAAAAAGAAACAGCCAAACAACATATTGGCCTCAATATTCGGAGCACATTTGGAATGCAGAGTAAGACTGAACAATCCTCCATTTCCCTTTCTCTCTTCTTTTGTGTAGTATAGTCTGAGCAGGTATGTGGGTGAGGCAGTGTGCTCCCCCCAGGTGGGGGAGGGACACTAGGCTTGGGACTCAGAATACTTGTGCTCGGGTGTCAGCTCCATAACTGACTACCTGTGTATCTTTGGATACATGGCTTCCCAGCTTCCTGATCTTCATAATGGAGGAGAATGATGTTATCGACCTCACAGCAGTGTTGAAATGAGATAATGAATTTAGTAATGCATTTTGTAAACTGCAAAGCACTTAAACACATTTTAGAGTCTTAGTAGGGATGCTCAAAGACATGCTGAATGAATGCCAATCAGTTAAGCAGTAAAGGCTAAGATCACCATCCTAGTAGATTCTTTATAGTATAATACTTTGTTCAAAGAAAATCTTATTATGGAAAGCCAAGTTTTTGCTGTCTGCCATGGCAGGAGCTTCAGGACTCATCTGAGAAACACTTCCATTTCTGTCAGCAACATTGTGCCTTATCCCCGTCCTACCGAAAGGTACAAATTGTACTTTTTTCTATTTATTTTTTAATTTATCTGTTACCAAGGTGTATCTGAGACCTACATGAGTCTCACAAAAAATAATTGATGAATCTAATTGATGTGCCTAAATATTAGTTGAGAGCTTCCTAGGTCCCAAGCACCATGCCCTACACCAGCAAAACAATAATGAAAATGTCACAATTCCCATATAACAATTTCCTATATGCATTGTTTTCCTAGTATTTGCATGACACTGAGGGAGGCACAATTAATAGTTATAGGCTACACTTACTAAGGCTCTTGAGCACCTTCTGTGTTCCAAGTCCAGTCGTTATTTTACTTTACAGTATTCCATTTAAGCCTCACAAAATCTGGACGGGGATTTGTTTTGTTTGCTTTTATTTTATATTGTGGTAAGAACATTTAACAAGAGCTATACCCTCTTTTTTTAAATTAATTTTTATTGGACTATAGTTGATTTACAGTGCTGTGTTAGTTTCTGCTGTACAGCAAAGTGAATCAGCTATACATATACATATATCCACTCTTTTTTAGATTCTATTCCCATATAGGTCATTACAGAGTATTGAGTAGAGTCCGTGCTAAACAGTAGGTCCTTATTAGTTATCTGTTTTGTATATATTAGTGTGTATATTTCAATCCCAATCTCCCAGTTTATCCCTCCACCCCCTTTCCCCCTTGGCCATGTTTGTTTTCTACATCTGTGAGTCTATTTCTGTGTTGTAAATAGGTTCATTTGTACCATTTTTTTTGGATTCCACATATAAGCGATGTCATATATTTGTCTTTCTCTGTCTGACTTACTTCACTCAGTATGACAATCTCTAGGTCCATCCATGATGCTGCAAATGGCATTATTTCACTCTTTTTATGGCTGAGTAATATTCCATTGTATATGAGCTCTACTCGCTTAACAAATTTTAAGTGTACAATACATTATTGTTGACTCTAGGTACAGTGTTGTACAGAAGATCTGAAGGGAAGTTATTATTAACCCCTGGGTCACAGATAAGGGAACTGAGTCTCAGAGAGTGAGATAATTTTCCCAGACTCACACAGCTGGAAAGTGGGGGAAATGGGATTTTTTAACCTGGGCTGTTGGAACTCTAGAACCTATCCTCTTTTCCATTACACCACAGTGCCACCTCTGCCTTCAAAGAGCGACAGTTCAGCTGGGCAGATACAATCTACCTATAATGACCAGGAAAAGTAGAACTGGCTAAGGGCCAGTCGCTTCAAGGACCCTCTCATTTGGCCACTTCTTCCCTTCCTCCCTCAAACCCAGGTAATACATATGCCTCCTTACTGGCTTGGGCTCCTTGGGGCCACCCTTTCCTTTTTCCTCTCATGAACCAAGTAAAAGTTGGTTAACTTGGTTTCTGCATATAAAATGATGTTTTTAGAAACTAAAACTCACATTTCAGATTGGGACATGACACAGCATCATTTTACAGTTTTCTCGTGCCCTGAAAGATGAGTACTTAACTCTGGTTATGACTGAGCATTTTGGCTGACGTGGCTGTCATTGGGTACAAGACAGGAGCTACGTGCCTGGAGGAGGATCGAGTCATTAAGGCAGGTCAGCATAGCCTCGGAGGGAGGGAGCCAAGGTGTGCCTTGTGATAAAAAGGATAAGTGAGATGGAGTCATTGACAACGACTGTGACACATCAGCAAGAATGGTGCTAAAAGTGTTAGTGCAGCAAAGATGTGGTAAAGAAAGTGAGGGTCTTCAGCCTGCTCTGGGGAAAGACTCATTTATTGTTATTTCCCTGGAAGTAAAAGATCATGTCAAAGCTATTTTATTTTATAAAATGGCATTGAATAGTATGGATTTGAAGGAAATGAGTAATTTTCATCTGATTTCATCTCATAATGGCTAGCGTGGGCCAGAATGGAGCCATAGCTCAGGGTCCTGATGAAAAATCATATGTCTCCTTCACATTAGCAGTGAGGGATTTTCAGTCCCTTTCGTTACTTAATGCCCCAAGGAAATCTGTCTTGACATTCCTCTCACAGCAGCATCAAAGTGAGATTTTTGCTGTCTGTGGCCGTCTCAAAAATTGGCCACTGCTTTTCAGTCACCCAGTTTCTGTGCGTGGGTGTGACTGCCTGCAGTTGTCCATCCCTGCCCCAGTGCAAGGCTCAGATTCTAACCCATACCTAAAACACGGTAGATTCATGTCACAGAATTGAATGAGGTGAGGAAGACAAGGCTCTCCCCGCTGGCTGGAGCCATAAAGTACCTGGAGAGGAAACAGAACCCGAAGGGAATTGTCCTGATTTTATGGTAGGTGAGAACCATAGTATTGTTGCTGAAAGCACACTCTGACAAGCATTCCTGCTTGGGGAAGGTTCGGTACTTCATGGATGGCTAGTGAGTAAACTGTCCCCAAAGATATAAAGATCTGAGGCCAGTAGGCCTGCCCCTAAATGGAAGCTGACCTTCTGGGCAGTTGAGGCTAGAGGAATTACTTAGTTCTTTGGCATAAAGTGAGATAGGTAATTCAATAACTAAATGCTCTAAAAAGTTAAAAGATAGTTTTAGCCATTCTTTCATTTAACAAATATACTGAGCACCTATTCTGAGCAGAACACAGTCTAGGCTCTGTTGCGGATGGGGTAATGAAAATACTACTCCTCACATTTCAAAAAAAGTGTCAGTAACATATTAGATTAAATATCTATACTAAAGTTGAATGATGAGATGGCAAGAGTAGAAAATACGAAATCATTTATTCACTCAACAAATACTTACTAAGCACATAACCGTGTTCCAGGCACTCCACAAAGCATTGGTGAATCATTGGTGAATGAAAGTCAGATTCTCTGCCCTTGACACCCTTTTGTTCTGGAGGAATGCAACCAGTAGGCTTCCATTTTGAAAGCAATGATTTTCTCTGGTGATTGAATATCTGTAAACTTGCAGTTGTATAGTTTGTCTGTGGGGCAGATTTAGCCACTGTCAGCTTTCACTGATCATGAAAGAATGAGTTTTTTGCATGTGGTGAACCAGAAGACCAGGTCCTGTCTTCTCCAGATACTCTTCAAGTGAAATAATCAGATGAGCAAGGTGTTGACTTATCCAGAGGATAGCCAGAATTGCAGGAGTTTGGGACAGCCTCCTTTGTATCAGAAGATTTCAGCCCCTACACAAAATCAAGCTACTGATTGAATTCTTTCCAACATTATTTGTGCTGTGCCTAGGTTCTTAATGGTGGATCCTGATTCTGGGGCATTCAGGTAAAGTGTATCATAAGGCTTTCAGGAAAAAAAAAAAAATTAAAATGTTTTTACCTGATGATCAGTTCAGGCTAGAACATTTGAATGTTTAGAAGAAAACCAACAAAAACTGGAATAATAGAAAAATAATTGAAAGTCCATGAATGATTAAAGATTATACCATATTTATACATCTGTATAATCAGTATATAGTAATTCCTATTAATCTCTAATGATCTTGGTTCTAAATTGCCAGAAGATACCCACATATGAACTTTTATCTTGGGTTAATTTGGGACCCTCTTCATCTATTGGAAAAGCATTTCATTAAATGGATTTTACACACACACACACACACACACACACACACACAGATTTCTTTCCCTACAAGAACAGTTTTGAGGAATTCATTATCCTTAAACACTGCAAATGCAGCTTGCATTTGGCCTTTAAAATATTCCAAGGGGCAGTTCTTAGGGATTACAAGGGTAAGCCTATTTTGGCATGTGTGTGAAAGTCATGTGGTATTTGGTGCTTATTAATTTAAAGTATTATTATAGCCACAGGACCTATAATACTTATAAAGTATTATAAGTAAATGTCATGGCATTTAGGAAAAAAAATGGACCACAACTCTGAAATATCAAAGACCAGATAGAATATTAACTCTATTCCATTCTGATCAGTTTTTTATTCTGTGCCCCCAGGCAAAATATCTGTTCGATATATATGTTGCTCTAGCAACACTTTCAAGTCGTGGTAAACCTATTTTAAATTATGAGTCTGAGAGTTGTATGTGTAGTTAATTTTCTTTTTCCCACCTTGCTTGGATTGCTAAGAAAATCCCTCCAAAAACAAAACAAACAAAAAAACCATGTTTCACAAAGTGGGAATAGGGAAGAGGGGTGGTTGGAGGAGGATAGAGCTGGAAACAGGCAACAAATAACTGATAGTCTGAGAAATCCTCAGGAGAGGGGACTGTGGAGCAGATAACATTATTTGGATGCTTGAAAGAGAAGGGCCCTTTTTGCCATTTTATGGGCCAGCTAATTTATTTTTTCCATTTCTAAGGTACTGAATATTAGAATTGCCAGTTTCTTATTTAAAAGATCACAGAATATCAAATTGCAGAGGGTCAGTCATGTAGTGTTTCCCAACATGAGTTCCTCAGAAATGCTGTTCTTACAAGATGCTCTATGATAGAAGAATGTCTGGTCACATAAGTGCAGGAAATACCACAAGCTGCAGATTCTCCTGGAAAGTCATACATTAGTAAATGAAAGATTTAAGAAGTGGTACAATAAAGAATCCTTTTCATTTTTATGTGTCAGATTTTCTTCAATTATTTGACCATAGAACCCCCAATTTAAATAGCAAGCAGTTACTCATGTTACTCAGAACTAATGTTGCGCAAAGTATGCTAAATTCTATGGGAAGCACCCCTGTCAAGTATTCTTCCCTAAGAGTCCCTTAGCCTGCAGTTAGCACTCTCCACAATTGAAAACAAATCCACATTACTTCCTTAGAGCTCTGCTGGAGGATACTCTAGTCTTTGTTTCTCTAGGTCATAAGACTTCTTGTCTGCTTGCTTTATGCCTTTTCTGTTCCTCCACCTTCCTCTTTGGTTGCTTCTTTTATAAGACCCATCAGTCATCTCATGGGCAAATTTTACACAGAATTTATTCAATTCAAAAATATTTATTAAGCATCTGTAGCGTGACAAATTGTGCACTAGGAACTCAGATACTCAGGTGAGAAAGAAAAACTTAGAGACCAGCTCAGTACCTGTCTTTAAGGAGTTTACAGTCGAGCGAAGAAGAGAAGCCATTGTACACATTATCATAATAACTTACAGATGTGTCACCTGCGATAAGAAGGGTATAAAGAAGGTGAAAATAGAGGAAAGATAATGTCCTAATGGGGGCTACCTAAGAAGGAAACATGGAGGATAACTGAAATGGTATTCTAGGTTGAGTGAAAGCATTAAAAAATAAAATTACAGAAATATTCAAAATAGTGATGAAGCTCAGAGAGTCTTTAATGGAGAGTCTCCCAACTTGGCTAGACTATAACAGGGAGCAGTATGAACTAAGCCTGGAAAGGAAGTTTGGAGTTATATAATGTAGTAGATAATCTCATGTGTCAAGCTAATGAATGAAGATTTTATATGTGAGGTAGTGGCAAGTATTAGAGAATCATTGTATGTCTTTATAATGATACAATCAAAACCTTGAGATTAACTTAGTAGCAATTACTAGAAAAAACTCAGGTGAAAGCTGACTAGAGGCTGGGTCTACTGAGAAGTTGATGGAAATGCAAATAATATAAACAGACTCAACAAGACTTGGCAAGTAATCAGTTATGGAGTGACTGAAAAACAAGGATGAGTCTGAGTCTCTGAGCCTTCTTGTCAGAGTCTGGGGAGAGAAATAGGAAAGCTGAAGAGCAGGGGCTTTTGGGGGTGGTAAGGACTGGGTGTTTGGGTTTTGATGTGTTCCTTATAAGAAGCCATGGGGCACAGGGATGGCATTTCTAATCAAGCAATTGGAAAGGTAAACTTGGAGACTCTGTTAAGATTGCATAAAAGACAAAATTTTTAAAGTCCTGTGGCTAAAATGAATGATTGAGATCATAGCGATGCATCAGATTCTCATGGAAGGAAGTACGAAGTGAAAGGAGGCAAGGTTTAACTATGGAAAACTCCAGATAATAGGGAAAAATGTCACTGAAAGAGATAAAGGAATTGTGTGAGGTAAAAAGAGAATTAGTCAGGGTAATACAACCACAGAAAGCAAGGGAGGAGAAAGTCTCAAGCAGTGAAGTGAAATGGTACAGGGATAAAGAAGGATCAGGGCTAGGGTAAGACCCCTAGATTTGGTGAATTAGAGGTCCTTACTGAACTTTGAGAGAGTGGTTCCAAGAGGGCAGTGTTGTGACTATGGTGTGCGTTGGAATCTCTTGAAATGCTGGTTACAGCAGAGATGGCTGTTCAGTTCTCTTCCCTAACCACTCTCTGCCAAAATTTCGATTTTGTAGATCTACGGTGAGCCCGGAAATTTCCACTTCTAACAGATTTCCAGCTGATGCTGGTGCAGATGTGCTAGTCCAGGAACCATACGTCAAGAATCACTGTAATAGAGTGATGGAAGATTGTAACAGATGCAAGAGAATAAGGGAATAAAAGATAATCTAGATGTCTATGTGGCAAATGGAGGCAAGTTCAGAATACTTGCCTATGAAAAGAAGATGGGGAAGGGCAGTAGACTGTGGGCTAAATTTTCCTCCCATAGCACCCAGCACGGTAGCTTATATATATTAGGTTCTCAGGGACTAGCTATACACTGAAGATAACCAATAGCCATTTCTTTCTCCTTGCTCTAGTAGCAAAGACTTCTTAAATGTAGCCTTACGTGTAGTCACCTCTTCTAAACTCCTCCATCTCTTCTTGCCAGAAACTGCCCCCGAATTCCATCTTATGTCCAAAATATACCAGTTGTGTGACAATCACCTCAACTACCAAAGTTGGAGGATAGCTAGGTTTGAGGCTGTCTGCAAAGAGTTTAGCTATTAAAAGATAAGGAGAATATGTCAGATATCACTTTAGCCTTGAAAATGCCGCAGTGTGTGCATCCTTACATTTATGTGCTTAAAAGCTCAAGATCTGTTTTGCAGAGATATCAAATTTTCTGTTTCTCAGAAAACTGCAAGAACTTGGCAGAAAGCCTGTGCTTTGGACCAAATGCAGTCATGCTCGTGTGTAATCCCAAGAAATAAGAATGCAACTTTCGTAGTTTAGAAAAGTCATTTCAAAGTCTGTGTAGTGGTTTCCTTCATGACACGATGATTTTATTACTTATAATTTAAAACACCATGGTGCTTCCTGATGAAATGTTTATGGCCCTTTGATTTTTCCCAACTGCCAGGTATGTAATGCTTACTTAAATTAAATTTTTCATCTCCTATTCAAAACCTTTTAAGGACTCTCCTCTTTGCAAAATTGACTCTTAACCTGGGTAAGAAGAGAATGAAGAGTTACACAAATGTAATCACAGGGTGTCAGAAGGCTGAAGCTTCTATTAATGATTAGAAGTCAGCTTCAGGACATCCAAAGGTCACTTAGTTTGTATGTAAATATTAGCTTAGATAGAGGAAATTGGAGGGATGAAAATTCAATACCATGAGATACTATAAGAAGAAAAGAAACAGTATAAGAGGCTTAGTGTGTCCCTGCCAGTAATCATAGGATATTTATTGAATATCTACTATTTGCTTATCATGTAAAAGAAACTGAAATGTAAGGTACATCGAGTTCTTCAAGTAAATACTATCTTTGGGCAACTAAACAAAATTACATAAAATAGCTACAATTTTTTTTAAGTGGCTGTTGAGTGGCATGGTATACATTATGTGGGGAATGCTGTATAATGCATAACAGAAGAGTAGTGACATAAATTAGCACAGTAGAGGCTGAGTTGATTAATTTCATTTAATGCAATATATCTGAAACATATTTGACCATTATACTCTCCCCCTTTTTTTTCAAATAACAACTTCAACATTCTAAGGTGTATACTTTAGGAAGTGAGAATGGAAAGGACAAAGCCAGACAAATAAAAATTTGTCTTAACTTTTGATCTTCAGTTTTCTGAGCTCTAAAATGGGAACAATAATGCCTATCTCACAGAAGATGCAGGAGTTAAATTAGATTGTGTGTGTGTGTGTGTGTGTGTGTGTGTGTGTGTGTGTGTGTGTAGTGGCACACTTAAATACTTTACCCTTGAATACTTCAATGTATTTTCCCCTAACAAGGGCATTCTCTTTCATAACAATAGGACAATGATCTAATTCAGGAAATTAACACAAGTACAACATTATCTAATCCACATACCTTATTCAGATTTTGCCATATTTTTCCTTCTTCCTGGGGAAGTGCCTCAGTCTTCCCTTGTCTTTCCTGACCTTGACACTTTGAAGAGTTTAGGACACTTATTTTGCTGACTCTCTCAATCTTTGATCTTGCCTGATATCTCCTTGTGATTATATGCAGGTTATACATTTTTGTCACAGAAGTGTCATTGTGTCCTTCCCTGTGCATCATATCTGGAGGCACCTGATGCCTGTTTCTCATTGCTGGTGATGTTCATTTTCATCACTAGGTTAAGGCAGTACCTACTAGGTTTCTCCTGTTTGCCTCTGCTTCACTTTGCAATTATGTAAATATCCTGTTACTAATCAAAGTTTATACTACTTGTTTTAGCATCCACTGATGACTCTTTTTAATCAGTTATAACCATGATGGCTGCCAAATGATGGCTTTTTAAAGTCCACGTCAAAAGCAATTTTAAAAAATTATGTAATCAGAGAGATGCTACTCTATGTGAATGCCTCTAGTTTACAGAATGCCACCCTGAAATAATGTTTTTTATACAGCATGAGGAAACATCCCTAACACCCAGCTGTGACTGTTAATGTTGTGGGGATAGCACTGCTGAGAAAGTCTGGGAAGTAATATCAGGCTGATGAACAGCTATGCATTTCAAAGCTTCTGTTATAGAGAAAGCTTTGTCCACTAATGTTTATCTATAAAATATATTGAGAAATATCGTGTGCTTTGAGATAAACTATTTTTATGAAGAATTCTAGCTCTGGCCACCAGGACTTGTTTCTGCTTCAAGACATAAAGAATTTTTTGTCTTTTGCTTTTACTCAAGCAATAAACTTATTTTGTAAATGACTGAAAGCAGATTAGAAGCCTTTAAAGGCTTGTTTGTAACAGCTACAGGCTTTCTCTTTCCTGCATAGGGACTCCTGCTCCCTTTTCCCCTTACTTGAAAATTATAGCAAAAAATTAATGCTCATAGTACCTGTGAGATGTATTGGAAGAGAAAAAAGTTCATCTACTTCTAAATTATTGCCCTTATAAAATTATCAAGTATTAGCATTTCAAATATTGTATTTTGAAATGTGATCTTTGTATACCAGGAATAAAAAAGTATGACATCTATTGATCACTTATTATGCCCCAGGTACAGGATATACTAATAGTCTATATATTCTCATTTAATCCAAAACCACTCTCTGAGGTGGTATCCCCATTTACAGAAGACAAAACTGAGACAGAGAGTTAAGTGCTCTTCATTTCATTTCCAGTGTTTGTGAGTCTTACTCATAAATCCTGAGAATTAGAACCTATCTTTGTTCATTTGTGTTAATGAGAATAGTCTTGAGATTGAGTTGACCATACCTGTGGCCCAAAGAGGCTCACTGATATTTTCTACTTTTATGGCCACATGTGGCATTTCCAGACCCAATATGTTTTCTTGAAATAGCACATTCTTTCATTCCTGGCAGTATCTAGCTAGAGACTATAGATTTACATTTTTGTAAATCGTTGATATTATTAAAGAGCACCTATTGATATTATGATTTAAAACTTTTACTTTTAAAATGTTATATACCTTTTTACCCACATATTAAATATTTGTTGAATACTTAATATGCCTGGCACTATGCTGGGCTCTTTACATGTATAACCACCCGGTTCCATACTTCCTGGAGGGTAGTTTTTAATTCTGATTCTGCACATGAGAAAGCTGTAACTTAGAGACAGAAGTATCTGCTCAAGACCAAAACACCAGAAAGTTCGGAGTCAGGATTAAATTCCATGATTGTCTGATTTCAGAGTCCACAATCCATATAGTACCCTGACGACACTGGCTTTCATAAAGGTGCAGGGATGTGTAGGTAAGAAAAAGACCAACGTTGCATGGTTGAGGTGACAGGGTTTTAACATGATGCAAGGCACATTTTCCTCTATTTCTTTTTTTTTTTAAGTTTACCTCAAAATTTTTATTCCTGATTTATTAATGCAAAGTTCAAAATTATACAGAAATGAAAATATTTTAGAGGAAATTTTGGGCTGGGAATTGGGCCCATGACATTGAAGACAGTCAGATAATACTCTTCTGCCATTGCCTGATGTGTCAGTTCTGCTGAGATCCTCCAGTGGCCTCTTCTGGCAGCTTTCTGCTGTGGAACATTAGCACAAACCACGTCCTCTGCCTGGAATGTTATATACCCCCATTCTGTGACAGGCTGTCTCCTATCCCTAGGTCTCAGTGTGAATATGACTTCACCAGAAAGCTTCTCCTGACCTGTCCATGTGCCCGACTAGACTATAAGTTCCATGAGGTCAGTGACGCAACTGAAGCCCTAGTCCCTAACCCTATGCCTGGCACATAATAGCTGCTCAGTAAATGTTAAATAGATGGATGGATGGGTGGGTGAAAGAGAAAGAGGGAAATGAAAAAGACAAGGGGAAAGAGGTGGAGAGGAAAGGAAGGAGGGAGGAATATTGTTAAAGAGAAAGAGACAAGAGGGAAGGGGAGAGAGAGAGAGGAAGGCAGAGAGGGGAAGAAAGAGAAAAATTCTCATTCAGGTTATACAATAAGCATGTTGTAATGCAAAAACTTCCTGGACCTAAGGCCAGTAGAGATGAATTCAGATGCCCCTTTGTTCACTTGTTCCATAGCATTGAATATATTATTTCCCCTCTCTGAACTTCTAATTCCTCATCAGTAAAATAAGGATTTGAACTTGAAGACAGGAGGCATCTCAGATCCCTTCAAACTCTGTCATTCTCCAGAAATGCAATTGTTAGTGGATAAGTATTCTCAAATGCCTGATATGCACTTCTCCACTTCTCCTCCAACTCCCCAAAGACTAAAACAGCCCACGGCCTTGAACAATACAAATCTGTTTGAAAACACTTTATGCTCTGTCACTCCAGCTTTTATCTCACTAAGCTGTCTAAGACTATTGAAAATTCAGTAGGGTCATTAAAATCAGCTCGTCGATTTCTTTTCCCTTGTAATCTGTAAGCACTACTATATTTTGACTGAAAAAGACCGAAACAGCATGTAAAAGCATTAGCAGCAAGAATGATAGGCTGCACCATTTATTTGAATGCATGAATGTCCGTTTTCTAGGACGACTGATGTTATCCAGGTTTTTCTTGATTAGGATTCTCCTGTGGCATCCATGCTTGATGGGACTGTGTGGGTGGGCAGGAGGGAAGAACAGCAGACTGGCTTGTATTAAACAAGTAGTGGGCTCTGTACATGACTGATTAGATCTGAGGTGATCCATTTCACTGAGAGGCTTCTGCATATGCCTGCCACATCATACCAATGTTCTGCAGGCTGCTAGCTGAGAAATGAGGTAAACCACACAGTCAACTAAGGTGGGAAGACTTGAATAAGCAAGAAGTGCAGTTTTGTAACTTCATAATGGACAAGTTATGCTGAGTCAATGGGCAAGGGCCACTTTTCTGCCTGTGCACACACGCACACGTATGTGTGAGCTTGTCTCACTTGAAGCCATACATTTTATGCACACATATCACGTATATACATACAAATGTTTATGAACACATGAGACTCCACTGAGTTTTAGGAAACACTTGGATTCTACCCAGTAAAGTTAAATCCAGTCAAAACACTGGATTTGTGTTACATATTCAAACTTTAAATGTAGTATTTCCCATGATACCAAAACGTACTCTGAGGTTTAGGGGGTAGCTACTAATTGTTTAAACTAGGCTAGTCTTATATACCTAAGTATCCAAGTGTTGAATTCTCCTCACTATTGTAAGTTGAACATAATCATGATAAGACTTGAACATGGCTGGATGATCAAGATACAGTTAATTCTCAATTAACACCCCTAACAAAAAAATAAATACAGAGTTTATAGCGTACCTTTTCACGTGGGACGCTTTTTAAAGTTTTTCATTATTGCTGATGCTTCTCTTGTTGCTGCTGTCATTGGTCATGAGCTGAGTATAGCAACTCTGTCTCATATTTCTTGGTATCTCAATCATAGCTTTCTGTCATCATCGATGCTTAATAAATGCTTATAGTCATATTGTACTAGATTGTCCTAAATTTAGCATAATTTAAAAATGATCAATCTGTGTTAATTTTGAAATGTGTGTTTTCACTCATATTTGAGTGTCTATTGTCCCTCAACTCCTGTTGAACCACCTAATGACATCCCCAAGGCACAAAGGAGTTGTCAAGTTCCCCATGCTGCCATTCTTATAAGTTGCTTCATAATGGTAGGCAGCTACTTCAAACTAATGCAAACTTAGCCTTCTTTCAAAAATTCTCTTTATCTGGGCGTAGGGCCAAAAACTTCTGTTTCGAAGAGTTCCCCTCAGGCAAAGTAAATTGAGGGAGTTCCCTTGTGCATTCACCTGTTCCTTCAAAAATAGTGTGCCAAAAAAAAAAAATAAATAATGTGCCAACAAATGTGTAGTGAAGCCTTTGTACTGTTAACTTTTTAGTTAATGCCCATCAAATGAAAAATAAGTAATTTAAATGAACTGGAGTCTGTGGAAAAGCCACAAGGCAGTGTAGATAATATACCCACAAATAAGTGAAATTTGGTTGCACTGAGTTTATATGGTCTTAGTAAAAACCATGTCAGGGTGCCTGAGACATAAGTGCTTTCTCAAGAAAATTGAAGAGGCATAATTTACAGAGATGTGACCTGGAGGTCCCTGCTTCATGCATCCTAATTAAGTAAAGCAGTCACTGAAATTGCTTTCTGTCATCTGGATAAGAAGCAATTACAGTTACACTTCAGGTTGCTGGTTTGGTTAGGGAATAAGGTATTGTATTTAGCTGACTCCTTCAATCAGCTGAGGGTTAATAAATTAATGTCCATAGTTGTGAAAAGGTAATGTGGCAAAGAGGGAAATCTAACTTCTTAGAAGATGGAGACTTTAAAAATTCAGTCTGAAACCTCTTTCCAGGTCATAAAATTAGTGTTAGTGGTTATTTTTCTCTCTTACAGAAACTGAAAAAAAAATCCCAAAATTGTTTAAAAAATATTTCCATCACCAGGTTGAGTTTTAACATGGTATGGTATACAATAAATTTAGTTAGAATAGATTTCTGATTTTTTTTTCTTTTTTTTCTGATTTCTTTATAAAACCTCCTGTATACTTACTTATCTCTATTTAATAAATATTATAATCTGTGATCGGCTGCCAACTAGATGATGAGTTCTTCAAGTGTTGATACTGGAGTTTTTTCTTTGAGAAATCCTAATTATAGCAGGCCCGCATAAAGTTTGATGAAGGAGTAAATTTTTATACTATGTTTTATGAATTCGCAAATTTGTGTCTCCTAATGCCTGTTCTTGAAATATGCTAAGTCTCTAAAAGTAGTTTCTGGCTTCTTGTTGTTGTTGTTGTTATTAGAATATTTTCTGGAAAGATTTCAAAGTTCGCATTCATTTGTTTTTCGGTAGTTTCATCTTTCTCTTCCTGATCAGTCGGCACTCTCTGAATTGCTGGTTACTTGATGCATGCAGTTAGCTGAGTGCTTGTTAACCAAGTTTTTACTAATGAAGAAAAGCAAATGAGCTCAACTGCAAAAGCTTTTGGAATAATTCTAATTAACTTCAACAAAAGAGTTGGCCTACTAAAGGAAAGAGTGGGCTGGAATTACCAACAGGTTGAGATTAGTCCACTGTACCAACTTCCCACTGTAAAAAATGAATAAGCACGAGGAAACTGTTAAGAGATTTTGTAGCTGCTGAAACATATATCTGACCATTTTTAAATGCATGGGTGAGCTAGAGGAAGATTTAAAGTTATTTTGACTAATTTTCCAGAAACTAAATTTCCAGAATGTGTGCATGCACACACATACACAGACACACATTGAGTAGTGTGCTGATGTATGTTTAACAATGCAAAGCTCTCTGGAAAAAAATAATGATACAAATACCCTGATTTGTAGCATTGTTGATTTCCAGCATAAATTCTCCCATCATGGCCAATTTCAGCCTCCAAAGGTGATGTCACTGAGCACAGTTAGGAAGAGATGTGCACAATCAGCTCTTACACTGAAGCAAACCAGCTCAAACAAACCACTGCACACTCGGCCCCAGTATACCATTTAACTTCTAATATCTCAGATACTGAATCCTGTGAATCATATATAGAGGTGTGACCCAAAATCCAGTATGAAATATCTAAACTGGAAGAATGAAATATTCGCCTTTCTTTTCCCATGTTTCAGGCAACTAAACAGAACAATGAGGATTGCCACTTCATGGGAATAATAAGCTCATTTTGGTGAAACACATTCACTTGATAAATGATATCTGTCAGCATAAAGCCCTCACCAAACCTTCTATCATTTTGCTGATGACCCAAACTTACTGACCAAGCTGAGTGCTGACTGGATCTCTGCTATTCCAAGCAGAGCTGGGGCATGGCCACCATGAGAACCAGAAAGAGCAGCTTCAGAGTCCTGGCTTTGAAGATATTAAAGTCAGCCTCCCAGTGACCTTGCTCTCAGCCACAACCTGCTTCTTTGAACAGCTCTGTCTGTTTGGCTTCCCAGCAGTTTAGGACCCCTTCTCCTTATTTCCTGTGTTCCTTCTTGCTTCAGAGACTGCAAGCCCCAGCCTGCTTGAGATGGAGATATGGCTCGTGAATGGAGTATCAGACGGGTGCCAAAAGACTCAGATGGAAATAGGATCTGATTGTTTGACTCTGCTTAGAATCAATAATTGGCACTAAGTAAAGCAGGGAGTTTAATCAAGGTAAATGGGACGGTGATAAATAGATAGCTAAATGGAGTCCAGGAAGTAATAGAGTATAATTCCAAAAGAAAGGTTACATTTAATCCAAATAAGTAAAGTGCTTCTGAGAGGGAGGAAGTTAATAGAGGGATACACACTGAGAACCGTTGATGGTATGAATAGCTATGTACTACACAGGAGGAATCTTTATGGAAAAACTGCTATAAAACATTTAAAACACACACACTCATACACATACCCCTTGGTGTTGTGGTAGAAAAAAATAAATGCCACATTTTCAGATGTGAGGTTAATTGGACACAGGTGATTGTTGTTTCAATCTATGGGTCACACTTTTATATCATCCTTATTTAGTTAAAATGTTATTACGTTTATGGAGACTTAGAATGACTATCTTCTTATCCTCCCCCTCATTTCTGCAATCTCTTCTCTTCTTTCTCTTGTCCTATTAGCTTGTTTTACTTCTGCAATATTCAGACTGTATTTCAGTAATATGTTGAAATTAGTGGTGGGTTTATAACCTGATATTTATTTTTAAAAACCTTGGTGTTAGTAAATACATCAAGGATGGGTCCCAGTATCTTCCGTCTAGGTTAATATTTAGGAAGTGTCAAATTTCATTGGTTTTCAAATTATGGTTCGTGAAATATATTTTATGAAAGAATCAGTGGCTAAACATAATTCAGAGTAGGATTAGCCCAGTGTCTCCAGCTTTGACCCTGAAGTTAAGATGTTTACGTATGAAAAGGGAGTGTGTAAATGTCTCAGAATCTCAGAAATTGCATGTTTCAAGGCCCTAGTGGACTATAACTTGGCATGGTATTTTGTAATCTGACTAAAAATATCAACAACAGCCACAAAAGTAGTAATAGTGAGTATGCTTTCTTAAAGTATCTACATTGTGCCAGGCATCTGACTTTCTTAAGTATCACTATGTGCTGAGTATATACTAGGTATTTCATATGTATTGCATTCATTCTTTTTTTAAAAAATTTATTTATTTATTTATTTTTGGCTGCATTGGGTCTTCGTTGCTGCCCGCAGGCTTTCTCTGGTTGCGGTGAGTGGGGGCTACTCTTCGCTACTGTAGGTGGGCTTCTCACTGCAGTGGTTTCTCTTGTTGCGGAGCATGGGCTCTAGGCGCATGGGCTTCAGTAGTTGTGGCACACGGACTTCAGTAGTTGTGGCTCATGGTCTGTAGAGTGCAAGCTCAGTAGTGGTGGCGCACGGGCTTAGTTGCTCCGCAGCATGTGGGATCTTCCCAGACCAGGGCTTCAACCTGTGTCCCCTGCATTGGCAGGCGGATTCTTAACCACTGCGCCACCATTGCATTCATTCTTGAGAAAAACTTGACAAAGGAGTTATCACTATCCTGTTTTTATAAATGAAGAAATTGAAGCTTAGAAAAGTTTAGAGAGAAATATGAGGGAGAACCAATATTCAAACTCAGATCAAGCTGACCGTAATTCTGCTCTCTTACTACTATGGCCATCTGATTTTAAGCTCTGAAAGGGCAGAGACCATGTTGGTTGTGCTCATCTTTCTATCTCTAGCACATAATAATTTGCTTGGCATTCAATCTATATGTGTGAGTTGAAAGAATAAATGAAATCTCTCATTTAAATTCTTGTTAGCTGTCGTATTTTTTTCCATCTGAAAGTGAGAATTATAATGTTAAAAATTTTTGTTAAACTTTTCAGACATTTAATGAAGCCATATGACTTAGTGTGGTTGCAGCATTTTAGTGCTCAGCATGCAGCAGCAGGAGCCCCCAAGTGTAATCTATGAAAGACTACAGAGATGCTGAAATAAATTAAAAATTTTAATGAGTTCAACAATTCAAACTTTAACTCACATAATTTCTATGGTGATCAATAAATACCCTGTGCCTATGTAATTTCTTTTCATATGTTTCATGTCAATATCAGCATAATAAATGCAAGAATTAAAATCTCTAGGAGAAATGGCTTCAGATTCATTCAGTGTTTATAACCCAGATAAAACTACCAAATAGCATTGACTACATCCTGGGCATTGAATTCATGAATTTGCTATTACAACTTAATATACCCTTTATGTCCAAGCTCGCATTGCTGCACAAGATTCCAAAATGAATAATCTTGTCTATGCTAAAATAATGTTTTGTGTTTTTAAAATGCCATTTAGTCCGATTGGTCAAGGAAAACCTGAGTGTCATTTTAGCCATCTAAGCTTCATTAAAATTTATGCTTCTGTCATTAGAAGGAAATTGAATGCATCTTGTCAAAGAAGGCATCTCTGTTACCTCTGAAAACAAAATCATGGCAGATTTTTTTTTTTAACATTTATTTTTTATTATTTTTTTGGCTGTGTCGTGGCTTAGTTGCAGCACGCGGGATCTTCGTTGAGGCATGCGGGATCTTTATCATTGCAGTGCGTTGCAGGCTCTTCGTTGGGGTGCGCCGGCTTCTCTCTAGCTGTGGCATGCGGGTTTTCTCTCTCTAGTTGTGGCGTGCAGGCTCCAGGGCACATGGGCTCTGTAATTGTGGTGTGTGGGCTCCAGAGCGCGTGGGCTCTGTAGTTTGGGGCACGTGGGCTCTCTCGTTGAGGCACACGAGCTCAGTAGTAGTGATGCATGGGCTCAGTTGCCCTGCGACATGTGGGATCTTAGTTCCCTGACCAGGAATCAAACCCATGTCCCCTGCATTAGAAGGTGGATTCTTTACCATTGGACCACTGGGGAAGTCCCATGGCAGATTGTTTTTAAATAATTCTAATAACTTTCTGTAACTATAAAATATGTTTACTGAACAAACTTTAGAAAATATGATCAAAAATTTAAAAATAATTATACCTCCTTAGCCTTAGGTGACCACAGTGAATGTTCATTAACATTTATTTGTGTTTGCTAAGAGACTTTATACTTTATTTACAGATAGGTGAGTCAGTAGAAAGGGAACATGAATCAGACATTCTTGTCTTTATAGAAAGCTTCAGCATGTAATTTCAGGCTTTTGGACCCCTGAAGTAGCTTCTTTGAGCTAAGAGTTCAGTCTGTATCCTGGTACATGACTCAAATGATAAAAGCAGCCCACCAAAGTAATGTCATAGCCCTAATTCTACTCTAATTTTCCTACTAAATATTCTCTTCTGAATTCCAGTTATCTGTCTGACTATTGTTTATTATCAATATCTATAGTATCTATTGACATTTGAATGCATATCTATGTAAGGATATGGAGTGACCAATGTAGTTTTTTTGCTGAAGTTCTCTCATAACACATCATTATATACCTTAATTCTTAAAGACTTTCTAATTCCTGAAAGACTGTTCCCCAGAATACATGCATGAAAAATCTGTTGATTTTCCTTTTTTTGGTCATAAGCTTAGATTGTCTAAACTGTATTATGGTATTTCTCTTCCTTTATTATATCTTCACATAGTAATTGAATTTGGAATGGATAAATCTTGAACTTTTTATTGATGAATATTTACATCTTTATTTGGTGTCATTTTATATTTTGGTCACCTTTCAGTATGTAGCTTTTACTCCATACTGAATTTTGTATATCTTTGGCTCTAGAAATCTGTGAATACATAGAACATGTTAAAAGTCCCTCATAACTATTAAGCTAATTTCTGATAGCATTTTATTTTTCACTCTCTCTTTATGAGAATATTTTGGTCTTATTATAGGTCAGGAGTTTTTTTTTTTTAATGTTGTGTTTCAGGGGTACAGCAAAGTGAATCTGTTATATATATACATATATCCATTCTTTTTTAGGTTCTTTTCACATATAGACCATTACAGAGTATTGAGTATAGTTCCCTGTGCTATACAATAGGTCCTTATTAGTCATGTATTTTATATGTAGTAGTGTGTATATGTCAATCCCAATCTTCCAATTTATCTCTCTCCCCCAGCTTACCCCCTGGTAACCATAAGTTTATTTTTACATCTGTAACTCTGTCTCTGTTCTATAGATAAGTTCATTAGTAGCCTTTTTTTTTAGATTCCACATGTAAGTGGTATCATATGATATTTGTCTTTCTCTGTCTGACTTCACTCAATATGACCATCTCTAGGTCCATCCATGTTGCTGCAAATGGCATTATTTTGTTCTTTTTATGGCTGAGTAATATTCTATTGTATGTATGTACCACATTTTCTTTATCCATTCCTCTGCTGATGGACATTTAGGTTGCTTCCATGTCCTGGCTATTGTAAATAGAGCTGCAGTGAACATTAGGGTGCATGTATCTTTTCAGATTATGGTTTTCTCTGGCTATATGCCCAGGAGTGGGATTGCTGGATCATATGGTAGCTCTATTTTTATTTTTTTAAAGAACCTCCATACCGTTCTCAACAATTTACATTCCCACCAACAGTGTAGGAGGGTTCCATTTTCTGCACACCCTCTCCAGCATTTATTGTTTGTAGATTTTTTGATGATGGCCATTTTATAGGTCAGGAGTTCTTTACCTAGAATCCTCAGACTCCCAAGGGTTCAAGGATTTAATTCATAAGGTCTGTGAACTTGTATAGAAAAACATATACATATTCATATTCACTAACCTCTGACTAAAATTTAGCAGTTTCTTCAGTTATAAATGTAGACAACAAACCACAGTACTGTTAGCAATATCTGACTTTGTCACCACTGAAACTGACAGATATTTTCATGTCACTTTATAGTTGCTATAGATATCTTAAAATATCATTACATTCATCACTACTTAGAAATTATGGAAGTTATTAGATCTACTGCTAGATCTTGATATTTAGTATATTAATAAGGGCTTGCATATTTTTATAACAAATATCTGGCTTTAATTTTTCAACAATATTTAGTGTTTTAGTATTTCAATATAATAGGTTTTCTTTGTAAATAGATGTAGTTTATGCACGAAAAACTATTTTGATGATGCGACTGTATCTTTCACCTATTTATTTTACTCTTCCAAACATTAGGATTATATACCAACACACAGCGTAAGTATCTTTCTTGGTACTTAGACTTCAAAAATATCTTCTGATTAGTTTTCATACTTAAAAAATGACTATAGAACTTGGAAGAACTGGATAAGAAAGAAACTTCAAAACAAACAAAAGGGAATGATTAAACGATAGAAGGAGAAGAGTAAACAAGGGTGATCCCAGACGATCTAGAAGAGGAAATTTCTTATATTTCTATTTATACATGATGCTAATTTCATCCAGGTGATGAGCTGCCAGATTAATAAGGATCATTTCAAGAAGGCCTAGTAAGACATGGCAGATGTGCTTTCATAAGGAAAGGTAGTAAATTTGCAGAATATAGTTCTAGAAAGAGGACTTAAATCTGGAAGCCGTGGTTGACTGTTTCCCAAAGTGTAGTAGTGTCTGCAGCCAGAGATGCTTCCCCTTTCCCATTCATCCCCACCCTTGCAAAGCTGGGAAAATTTCCAGAAGGAAAAAAAAAAAAATCCTGTGCTGATTATCATTATACACTCTTGCCAGAGGTATATTTCTGGATCCTGTACTTCCACAAAAGAATGAAGAATATGGAGGAAGTTGAGTGAGTGGTAACTAAAATGATCAGCGGATGGATATATCCCTTGATTTGAGGAAGTGAGGACTGAACAAATGCAAGGCCTGTAAAAATTTGAAGATTACAAACAAGATGGAGATGGCTCTGTTAACCAAATTCTTGAACACAGAACTCTTTTTTTTTTTCCGGTACGCGGGCCTCTTACTGTTGTGGCCTCTCCCGTTGCAGAGCACAGGCTCCGGACGTGCAGGCTCAGCGGCCATGGCTCATGGGCCCAGCCGCTCCGCGGCATGTGGGATCTTCCTGGACCGGGGCACGAACCCGTGTCCCCTGCATCTGCAGGCGGACTCTCAAGCACTGTGCCACCAGGGAAGCCCAACACAGAACTCTTAAAAGGGATTTGATTCAAGAATTTGAATAAAAATAAATGACAGAATCACTATATACTGCAAGTAATAAACATATGGAACTGGTAGTCTCCAGTGGTGGTATTCATCAATATAAACAAAAAAGGGGGGCTGAAAACAGTTGAGTGTGTGAATAGTGGCTTTCCAATGGGATTTCATTAAGGGAATGTTAAAATGATAAACCCATATGCTTATTAAACTACTGAAGTTATTGACAGGACAACCACTGCATGTGACGAAATACCCTTCAGTGACATTAACAGGAGCCATACAATTGGACTGTATTCTGGTGTTCCCGCTGTGTGGTTGTTTTTGTTTCTCTGGCTGCATGTTGTGTATGGTATGCCAACAGCGGTGGCTGCTAAGTCAGTGCTTGTCCTTATTGAAGAAATGTGCCAATACCACCAACTTGGTATTTTCCCTGCAAATGATCGTATCCTGGTTCATTAGAAAATATGAGCCTCATATAGTTCATACCCATAAATATTTATTCCTTTTCTGTGCATCATGTATTCTTGCCAGTAAAGCTCAGGCTCTCGTAGAGTGGAATTCTCACAGCTGTCATCCTGTAGACTTCAGGGCTACTTCAGCAGCTCCTTCTGCACTACTCAGAGCAAGTCTATCTGTAGGGGATTTAGAGCCAACAAGTTCAGTCTAGATCATTACTGCCTGCCAATCTTCATCAGTCAAGAGGGTTGCAAAATAAGGAAAAAATTTTACCAGCAGGGCGGGAAAATGATGATTACAGTTTCTCTTTGGGGAATGAGTGTTTCATTACTTGTGATGCATTGTACTTTGTCAGAGAATAAATAGGTTGCTTGGTGCTGAGAAGGTGAAGAAACCGCAGAATTATCTCTAATTTGGGCTGGACTCACAAAACAAAGATATTATTGGAAATCAGTCAGGAAAAGGGGGACAGGTTTGAGGGAGATGTATTGAAGTGGTTTCCCTCTCCAAGTAACATTGTTTATACTTGGATGGGTAAGCAGCCACCTACACAATACTGTGCTTCTCTGGCCTGCTTTCAAACAACTTTAGAAATCAGAGATGCAGAGGTGTCAATTTCCCCAGCTGCTGTGGCATAAGCTCAGTTAGTAGAAGTATCAAAACACGGTCAGTAATAAGAAAGACACAGGAAAATTATAGCTTATGTTGCCCTGTGATCAGGTAATGATACAATCAGCTAAGACTGAATATCAGGTACTCTTCTAAGATGTTTATATACATTAATTTATTTGGCCCTCATAATAGGCTTATAGGATTCATATATTATAAGGAACCTGAGGCATAGAGAGGTTTCAATAACTTGCCCAGGGTCATCCTGCTAATAATTGACAGAGTTGATTTTGGGTCTCAGGCAGTCAAGTTTAGAGCTCACACTCAACAGTTATATTCTACTGTATATTTTGGGTGTATTCTGTTCAAGAAGGCACCACGAAATACTTGCCCTGGATTTTCATCCCTAGTTAAGTAGAAGCTTGTTACCTCCTCCTTAAAATCTCAGTTTCAGTCTTAACCAGTAGTTACTTCTACCTCTCTGATATCCTGTACCCAATTTGATTTTTCTTTTCCAGAAAATGATAACGGCTCAGTTTTTGATACTCTGCACCTCTGTCCTGTGTGTGTGTTGTGTGTGTGTGTGTGTGTGCACATATGTTTTTTGTTTTTATTCCAGTTTTATTGAGATATAATTGACATACAGTACTATGTAAAGTTAAGGTGTACAGCATAATGGTTTGACTTACATAACATCGTGAAATTATTACCAAAGTAAGTTCAGTGAACATCATTTCATATAAATGCAAAATTAAAGAAATAGAAAAGAATGTTTTTCTTTTGATGAGAACTCTTAGGATTTGTTCTCTTAACAACTTTTATGTATAGCCTACAGCAATGTGAATCATGTTTATCATGTCCAGTGCTGTACTGGAAGTTTGTACCTTTTGACGGCATTCATCCAGTTCCCCTCCCCTCACCAACACCACAGATCTGATCTCTTTTTCTAGGAATTTGTTTGTTTGTTTTTGAAGTATAATTTTCCTACAACATTGTGTTAGTTCCTGGTGTACAGCATAGTGATGTGGCATTTCTATACACTTCAAAATGATCACCACTATAAGTCTAGTTACCATCTGTCACTCTACAAAGACATTACATAATTATCCACTGTGTTCCCCACACTGTAAAGTTCATACCCATGACTCATTTATTTTTGTAGCTGGAAGTTTGTATCTCTTAATCTCCCTCAGGAAAGAAACCTGTTTCTACCCCCCTCACCCCCCCCCCACCCCTCTGGCAACCACTTGTTTGTTCTCTGTATCTTTGTTTCTGTTTTGTTATGTTTGTTCATTTGTTTTACTTTTTGGATTCCACATGTAAGTGAAATCATATGGTATTTGTCTTTCTCTGACTTATTTCACTTAGCATAATGCCCTCTAGGTCCATCCATTACATCTATATTCTTTCTTTGAGTTTATAGCTGAGGTATATTTTTGTGTTCAATAATTAATTAAACATTTTTGTTTTGAGATAAATGTAAATTTACATGCAGTTGTAAGAAATAATACAGAGAGATCCTGTGTATCCTTTATCTGGTTTCCCCCCATAGTAACATCTTGCAAAACCACAGTATAATATCACAACCAGGATATTGACATTATCCAATCCACCAATCTTATTCACATTTCCCAAGTGTTACTTTACTCATTTGTATGTATGTGTGTGTGTGTGTATACTTAGTTCTGTACAGTTCTGTCACATGGGTCTGTTCATGTGTCTGAACCATAGTCAAGATATGGAAGAGTTCTATCACCACAAGGATCCTTTGTGTTGCCCTTTTTATAACCACGCCATCTTCCTCCTGTACCTCCCCTTCCCTGTTCCTAAACCTTGGCAACCACTATCCTGTTCTCCATTACTTAAATTTTGTCCTTCCAAATGTTTATTATAAATGAAATTACTATATGTAATTTTGGGGGATTGGCTTCTTTCACTTACTGTAATACCTTGGAAACTCTTCCAAGTTGTTGCATGTATCAAAAAACCGTTCCTTTTTATTGCTGAGTAGTATTCCACAGTTGGTTTAACAGTTCACCTGTTGAAGGACATCTGGGTTGTTTCCACTTTGGGCTGTTATGAATAAGGCTGCTTTGAGCATTCACACACAGATCTTTGTGTAAACATAAGTTTTTATTTCTCTAGGATAAATGTCCGAGAATATTACTGGGTTATATGGTAGCTGATGCTTAGTTCTACAAGAAACTGCTAAATTGTTTTCCAGAGTGACTCTATCATTTAATATTCCCAGTAGCAGTAAATGAGTGAGCCAGGTTTCTCCCCATTCTCACCAGCATCTAGTACTGTTACTATTTTTAATTTTTGTGATTCTGATAGGTGTATAATTATAGCTCATTGTGGTTTTAATTTGCATTTTCCTGATGTCTAATTATGTTGAACAACTTTTTATGTGCTTATTTGCCATCTTTATTTCTGCTTCTGTGAAATGTCTGTTCATCTCTTTTGCTAATTTTCTAATTGGGTTTTTTTGTTTTTTTTTTTTACTGTTGAGTTTTGGCAGATCTTTATGTATTCTAAGTAATAGTCTTTTGCTGGATATGTAGTTTGCAGATACTTTCTTCAATTCTGTAGCTTGTGTTTTTATCATGTAGCAGAGTATTTCAAAGAACAAAATTTAAAAATTTTGATAAGGTCCAAATTATCAATTTTTCCTTTTAGGGATCGTGCTGTTGGTATCAAGACTAAGAATTCTTTACCTAGCCCTAGATCTCAGTGGTTTTTCTCAGTTTTCTTTTCTACAATTTTTATAGTTTTATGTTTTGCAATTTAAGTTTATAATCTATTTTGTGTTAATTTTTATATGAGGTGTGAGTTTAGTTTGAGGTTCACCTATTTATTTATTCATTTTGCCTATGGATTCCAATTGCTCTAGTATCATTTCTTGAAAAAGCTATCTTTTCTGATAAATTGCTTTTGCACCCTTGTCAAAAATCAGTTGGATATATTTGTGGGGGTCTATTTCTGGGTTCTTTATTCAGTTCCATTAATCTGTGTGCACATCCCTTTACAAATACCATATTGTCTTGAGTAATGTAGCCATATAGTAAGACTTGATTTTGGGTAGAGTGATTCCTCCCACTTTAGTCCTTTTCAGATTTGCTTTAACTATTTAATATTTAATTTATGATGTTAATTTATAATGAAAAACAACAGCCCATGCTCCACTTACATTCTTATTCCAACCTCCTGGAGGCAGCATCTGTGAGTAATTGCATTTTAGTTTCTTTTGGTGGTTTACCCTTTATTTCTTAATAGTATATATTGCTACCTCTTGATTTATCAGCTTTTCGATGCTTTGCATTACTTTTTGCTATAATATATAGTGTCTTAGCTCACTTAAATCAATCCCCACTCCCTCTCCCTCCTGCCTTTTGCTATTGTTAAGCCACTAGTTTTAGTTTGTTCACTGGTCATTTGTGTACCTTAAAAAGACATACCTGAACCTTCTTCTCTTGACTTCCCTCTTTGTTAGATGACAGTACTGCTCCCCCAACTCTTTCACCTCATGTTGTCTTATACATTATTGAACTTTTCAACATTTTCATTCTGTTTTGTAATGAATGATAATTGTCTTATTTCTTTGTAGTCTAATTTGAAAAGTTGAAAATCAGTAGATATTATTAGCTTTTTAAAACTGTAAATATTTCATCATAAATTTCTTGACTCTGCCAAATAGCCCTATGGACCATTCCCATTATAAATGTTCCTAATACCAAGTTGAATAGACTCTCCCCACCATCGTCAAAATTAAGTCACCTTTTAGATTACTTCACACTTGAATGATGCATTTCTTATTATTCCTTGAGTTGCATATTATCAATCTTTTTGGAATAAGTTTTCTTATTGAAGGATATGCATACATAAAAAGCAAAGATTATAACTGTATAGCCTGATATATTTTCACAATAAATAGAACATTAGCAGTACCCCCAAAACCTTGTTTGCACCACCCCAGTCATCACTTGCCCTTCTCCAGTCATTTTCCTGACTTCAAACACTATATGTATTTGTTTTATTTGATTTTGGATTTTATATAAATTGAGAGATACAATATTAATCTTTTGGTCTGGCTTCTTTTACTTAACATTAAGTTTGTGAGAGACATCTTTGTGGTTGCATTCAGCAATAATTCTTTTATTTTTGTTGCTGTAAAGTAGTTTTTGTAGTAAAATACCACAATGTCTTTATTCCAACTGTGATTGGGCATTTTTTTCCAGTTTGGCTATTGTGGATATGCTGCTTTAAATCTTCTTTTCCCTGTCTTTGAGTATATACATACAAACCTGCTGTTGGGCATATGTTAGGAGTATAATTACTGTGTTATAGAATATGAATATTTTCAAGTATAATGAATACTGCTAAACAGTCTTTCTAAGTTTGTAATCTCACTAACATGTATGAGAATTCTATTTGATCAATTTCTTCACTAACAATTAGGCTTGGCAGTTATTTTAATTTTACCCAGTTTGGTGAGTAGATGTTTTTACCTCATTGTAATTTTAATTTGCATTTTCCTGATGAATAATTGAGGTTGAATAGTTTTTCATATTTTTTGGCTAGTTCTTTAAATATTCTGGTTTTGAATATATTTTTGTTTATTCTATGGCTTTTCACTTTTTTAAAACTGTCTAAATGAGCAAAAAAATTGTAATGTTATCCAGTTAATCTTTTCTGTTTTGGTTAGTGTTTTTTGACCCTTTTAAAACGTATTTGTCTATCCCAAGTTTATAGAAATATTGCATAATATTTTCATCTAGAAGCTTTATTGTTTTACCTTTCATATTTAGACTTACTGAAATTAATTTTTGTGTATGGTGTGAGGTAGGATTCAAAATATATTTTTCCCATATAAATATCCACTAATTTGGTTCCATTTCTTTAAAAGGCCATCCTTTTCCCAAAGTTCTGCAGTGAAATCTTAGTCATAATCAAGTGTCCATAGATGTGTGGGTCTGTTTCTGCCCCTCTATTCTGTTACATTGTTCTATTTACCTATCTTTGTACCAGCACACACTTTAGCTTTTTACTGATTCTTGAAATGTGGTTGTTTAAGCCTTCCAGTTTACGATTGTTTTGGCTATTCTTGGCCCTTTGAATTTCCATATAAATTCTAGAATCAGATTATCATTTAAAAAAATTCTCTTGGGATTTTGACATTTATAGATCAATTTGCAGAGATATGACATCTTTACAATATCAATATTCCAACCCATGAATCTAATACATATCCCCCCAATTATTTAATTCTTTAAAAACCTCCTCTCAATATATTTTTTTCAGTTTTCTGGGTTCTTACACTTCTTTTACTTCTTTTGTTAGAATTATTGCTAGGTATTTGAAGATTTTTGATATAAACAGAAACTTTTTAAATTTTCATTTTTAGCTGTTGATGAAATATAGAAATAAATTGATTTTTGTATATTGACCTTTAGCCGATGAACTAAATGATTTCACTTACTAATCCTAAAAATGTATTTTTAGGTTCTTTTCTAGTTACTATATTTCTTTTAGTCACATAGTACAGGGTGTCAGTTTGGGAGGGTGATAAAAGTTCTAGAGATGGATGTTGGTAATAGTTGTGGAACTATTAGTGTGAATGTACTTAATGCCACTGAACTGTACACTTAAAAATGGTTAAAAAGGTACATTTTATGTTATGTATATTTTACCACAGTTTATATAAAAGAGATGTTGATGAGATCTGCAGTATACTCACGTTTGGCAATGTCGTCAGAATTTCTTTACCTCCCTCGTGATTTATTATTATTACTCTGAAGCAAGTGTGTAGGGAACTGTCCAAAACCTGCTCCTCAGTGTGACACATGGATATTCCATTCAAAACAAAAATAGACCCAAAACTCTACTGAATTAAACTAAACTACTCTGGTTCATTGGCTTTCTTTTTTGCTTAGCAGATTTTCATAAGGAAAGCTCTGATTTAATTGATAGAAAACACAAAACAAATGTAAAAGACCCCAAATGATAAACTCCAGAGTGGAATGGTAAGGGGACACTCTCATAGTACTCTGAAGTACTCTGAACATAAGAAAACACAAAGAATGAGGAAAATGTCCTTGAACTGCTATGGAATGATTTCCAGGATATACCGTCAAGTGGGAAAAAAAAAGCAAGATTCAAAGGATTCAAAATATTTAAACTAAATCTAGCCTTGAAACTATAGTTAGACAAGTCAGTTTGTGGAAAAATCATTAAAGATAACTAACCCTAGGACTCTTTGAAAATGTCAGTATAATGAATAACCAGAAAAAGAAATATGAAGGTAATAGGCTTATTCTAGATTAAAAGAGGGACTAGATGGTTGAGAGTTCGCCTGCCGGTGCAGGAGACGCGGGTTCGTGCCCTGGTCCGGGAAGATCCCACATGCCGTGGAGCGGGTAGGCCCGTGAGCCATGGCCGCTGAGCCTGTGCGTCCGGAGCCTGTGCTCCGCAATGGGAGAGGCCACAACAGTGAGAGGCCCACGTACCGCAAAAAAAAAAAAAAAAAAAAGAGAGACTAGAGAGACTTGACAACCAAATGCTGTTAAGTAATCCTTTAATGAGTCCTGGATCCAACAACAACAATTATTAAAGACATCTTTGGAAAACTTGAATATAGACTATATATTAAATCATACTTTTCCATGTTAAATTTCTTGGTTGAGATATTGGTATTGTGGTTATGTAGGAAAACATTCTTGTTTAGTGATACATGCTGAAGTGTTTGGGGATGAAGTGTAATGATATCTGCAACTTGCATTCAAGTAATTCTAAAGGATATATGTGGAGAACGGATCTAGCTGAAGGTATAGAGGTGCTCATTATACTATTATTTCAACTCAAAATCAGACTTGAAATTTTTCAAGTAAAAAGTTGAGGGACAAAAGGGATGTCCACGATAAAAAATAATTTAAATTAGAGCTATGCCATTTACTTATTTTGTAGTTCATTGGAGTTTGAGCTTACATTTAAGTAATGTTAAATGGTAATAAATTGGTCATCCTAACCAAATAAGCCTTCATGGAATGCCTGTTGTGTCTGAGGTGTGGTAGAGAATAGATATGTATAATGAAAGGAGAAAAGAGTCAAAGCAGAAAAACGATCAACACGATGGATGAAGTTATAGTGAAAACCTCAGTGTAGAATAATTGTGTTGTGTGTCTAAAAAGTTGGTCTTTCATTTTCTCTGAGACCTCTCATTAAAAAGAAATGTAGTCCCTTGTATTAGATGGTTTCCTGGAGACTGAGATTCCTTTTTAAAGTTTGAAAGCTAAAACCACTGGCTCCAGTTTCAGTGAAGAGAAGTATTTCTAGCAACTGATTGATAGCTTACGGCATATAGTACATAAAATGACTTAGTACATGGAGTCAGGGAATGCTTCCTTGAATTGATGTCAGAGGTGAACTTTGAAGAATGATAAGAGTTAACTAGGCAAATGGGATAGGTGAAAGTATTCTAAGCACAGGGAACAGCACGTACAAAGAACAAAAACGAGGGGAATGGTGCATTTGGGAGCTAAGAGAAGGTCAGTATGCCTGGAGCACGGAAGCGGAAAAGATGAATGTAGAAACAAGGTTGCAGCCCTCCATCTCCCACCCCTTCATTGTTCATTCCTCCATCTCTATTAGCTTGTCAACCACAAGGGGGCTCCCAAGACCCAATACCTGGTCTGTGGCCTGTGTGCCATTCCAAAGGTGTTTCCTTTCTTCCTTGGGGTTGTACAGAACCATCCTGAGCAGCTCCCATCTCTTTCACATATGCCCCTGCCAACTGAGTAGCAAAGGGGAAACAAGCGAATAAGTTTCGAGTTACTACTAACACACAATAGATGCCATGTGTCTCATACTCCCTCTTGGGTTAGAAATCAAAATAGCTGCCTAGACACACGGGGATCAACAATGCAGTCCTCCTTTCATTAGAATGATGTTTTGCTTTGGATTCTACATCAAAAAGGCTAATTTTTCAGGGTTAGGGACTTGCTGTTTTTATAGGAGGACAAAAAAAGAGGAGAGTGTTTGGCTTTATTTTTTACAATGTCTCTATTGTTCCTGGCTTTTTTGTCCTTAATGGACATTGCATGGCACCAAGGCATTTAGAAGTAACTCAGTATGCCTGTTCCGAAATCATGTAGATCAGTAAGAATATCATAACTTTTGAAACTAGAACTATGAGGTAGCAGAAATCTTAGGTTTGCTGAGATATATTTAAGCTTAAAATGACCTTAATGGAAAAAACAAATGTAAAAATCTAAGGGAAAATGACATGTGTGTATATATTTTTTTCTTTATCTCTATGTGTTAGTTATCCTAGGGTTGATAAAATTAATTAAAAGGCACAGTGACTGCTGAATTGGTTATAGACATAACCCCCAGATTGGGATTGCTTTTGGGAAGACTCAAGGGTTCTCATACCACACCACCTACCACAGTCTGGACTCCCAGGTCCTGGCACTGGAGTGGCTCAAAACTGGCTTTGGGTTCCAACAGCACTAATAATCAGAATTCACTCAATCACCCATCCACCAACCACCATTCAAATATGTTCTACACCAATGTTTCATCTATTGGAGTGGAAGGCAATTAGGTAGATCTGAGGAAATTCAGCAGGCCAAATCATTACTTTGCATTCTGCATGTAATTTGTTGAGACCCTTCTAATAAGAAAAGGTATTTTGTTTGTTTTCTAGCTAGAATTATATTTATAGGAACAAAACTTATCAGACTAGTATCAGTTTCTGCTATGAAAGTGGCAGGACTGATAAATTGCAATATGATTATAATTTATCTTGATTCTGTGAGGATTTTTATTCTGTTCATACTAATGAAAAGAACTGGAGAAACAGCCCACGTCCCTTTTCAGGGTGTTGTCAATCCTGTGGACTAAATAGCAGGTACGCACTTTATTGTCAGCTTCTCATGAACTGTGTGAGGGGTCTAGGTTAATGAGGTAAAGGGCAAGATCCCGTTCCTTTATGATGGCAGGTGATTATGTGATTTAATCAGCAAACTGTGTTTAATTAGCTCTAAAAGTAATAAAACTAGATAAGTTTGACAGCTGGAAGAGGAAAGTCAAATAAATTAAAAAGCAAAATCTAAGTTTTTCTGGATCCCAACTAGATTGAAATTTTATTTGAGTTTTATATATACACTTTAAAATTTATTTTTCATGTAAGCACCACAGCTCAGGGGATTATTTTTACACCAGGAAAGCCTGGTCATGGATCTGAAAACCAATTTAGCACTTTCTTTATTTTATTTCCAAAACTTAGCAGTACTTTGGAAATGGCTAAAGAAAAAATAATAACTACAATGAGATGGAATTCAACACTTTAACCTCAGTGTTCAGCCAAACAGAATCTTAAGGCTCTAAATTGTAAACTCATTCCATTTGACTTGATTTTAGGGTCACATGGAGCCAAAACTAACTTATGTGCCTTGAATTCACTGCTTTGAACTGAAAAGTAAGCTGTTTGCTTGCTCCCAATGGGAATACGTTATGCTGAAAGATCGCTTCCTGTCTGTCCTAGAGGGGCTTCCCTGCCCTGAAAGGAGCGGTAAGTTGGGCCAGCTGTCTCTGCAGGGGCCGCCTCTGACAGCTTTCTCAGGATGAGGTCAGGAAAGCACCAAGCTGTCGGAAGATATGAAGCCAAAGGCTTGGCACAGCCTCACCCCTCCCTTGCAGAGGGCTTTAACTTTAAGTGCGGCCCAAATGCTGAAGTCACAGAAAAGGGACACATTTCCCCCAAGTGACTTCTGCTGAACCACACTGTGGATTGTTTCAGATGCTCCTGAAAGTCATTAGGAATGCTGTCCTGCATGGATATTTTAGACCGTCTGTAGGAGGATTGCCCAGAGAGAGTTGCCCCTCTCTCTGGTGTGACATTGGAAGGTGCTGGAGAGTAAAAATAATCCTGGATTAGCATATTAGTCAGATGCAGTATTTATCCATTCTGCAGTTAGGGAACAAAAACTTAAAATGCCACCTTGCCGAAAATAACAGGCAATTAAAGTATGCCGAATCCATGATACTACTTGTGGTAGCCAAGAAGCATTATTGTAGAGGAATAATTATTAATGGGGTTTCCAGTCTTTCATTTCCCCTGATACTACCTACCTAACTCTTTACCCTTTTGCCTTTGAAAAGAAGTGAAGAGTTTTTCTGGTTTCATCCAGGGTAGTATCACCACTTCTGCTTATTATTTCTGATCACTGCCCCACTAAATTCTAAGTATGATGCTAAGTTCTGGCATAAACCACTGCCGGAAGGAGTCCAAATGAAGAAGTGTAAACATCCAAAGACTGCCCCATTCACACAGCTGGAAAAATCAATTCAATTGAAAGCACACATCCAATCTACTTCAGGTGTGATGGACAGCATATTACCAGGTCAATGCCTTCATAATTATTTCTTTCTAGTGAGGCCTTGTGGGAGATAGGCCAGATACTCTGACTCATCTTTACTGAGTGCTTTCATGCCAGCATGCTCCCTTCTCTGAAAGGCAACTGGAATTGAAGGAAAATGGAAAACTCATCTTGAGGTGAAATGGGAAGTGACCAAGGAGCCACAAGGCAGTGACTGTCAATAGGCAGAAATAAGTGGCTTTGCTACAATCATGTCTCGTAAATGTGCCTACCTTCCATCACAGTGCCTTATATCTAGCAAGTGTGGAACAAAAAATTCTGGAAAGTATGAAAATAAGGAGTGCACTGTGTAGTACTGCAGGGGACAAAGGGGTAGAAAGTAAAAGTGTGAAGAAGATGTGAAGACCATCATTGCAAAATAAATGGAAATGCAGTTCCAGGACTTCTAAAACCACGCTAGTGAAACTGTTTGTGTTGTAATCTGAGTTCTAAGAGTAAATAATGTATCCTATTCGTGGGAGAAGTTGCTAGTGGTGAAAGAACACATACTAGAAAACAACTAAAAAATAGTGATAATGATACAAGTAAAATTCAGTAAAAGTGGTTACATCAGGGTAAGTAAAAAACTGAAACTAAGAAGTAGAATTGAAGCATAATATATGGATTATATAGAGAATAAAATTAAAAACAATTTTTCAGCAACAGCGATAACCTGAAAACAATAGAAACAAGCTTGAAGGCATATGGGAAAGGAATTTCTTTTTGAATTTTATTTATTTATTTTTTTATTTTTTTTATACAGCAGGTTCTTATTAGTCATCCATTTTATACACATCAGTGTATACATGTCAATCCCAATCACCCAATTCATCACACCCTGAACCCCACCCCCCGCTGCTTCCCCCCCTTGGTGTCCATATGTTTGTTCTCTACTTCTGTGTCTCAACTTCTGCCCTGCAAACTGGTTCATCAGTACCATTTTTCTACGTTCCACATATATGTGTTAATATACAATATTTGTTTTTCTCTTTCTGACTTATTTCACTCTGTATGACAGTCTCTAGATCCATCCACATCTCAGCATATGACCCAATTTCGTTCCTTTTAATGGCTGAGTAATATTCCATTGTATATATGTACCACATCTTCTTTATCCATTCGTCTGTCCAGGGGCATTTAGGTTGCTTCCATGACCTGGCTATTGTAAATAGTGCTGCAGTGAACATTGGGGTGCATGTGTCTTTTTGAATTATAGTTTTCTCTGGGTATATGCCCAGTAGTGGGATTGCTGGATCATATGGTAATTCTATTTTTAGTTTTTTAAGGAACCTCCATACTGTTCTCCATAGACGCTGTATCAATTTACATTCCCACCAACAGTGCAAGAGGGTTCCCTTTTCTCCACACCCTCTCCAGAATTTGTTGGTTGTAGATTTTCTGATGATGCCCATTCTAACTGGTGTGAGGTGATACCTCATTGGAGTTTTGATTTGCATTTCTCTAATAATTAGTGATGTTGAGCAGCTTTTCATGTGCTTCTTGGCCATCTGTATGTCTTCTTTGGAGAAATGTCTATTTAGGTCTTCTGCCCATTTTTGGATTGGGTTGTTTGTTTTTTTAATATTGAGCTGCATGAGCTGTTTATATATTTTGGAGATTAATCCTTTGTCCACTGATTCGTTTGCAAATATTTTCTCTCATTCTGAGGGTTGTCTTTTCGTCTTGTTTATGGTTTCCTTTGCTGTGTAAAAGCTTTGAAGTTTCATTAGGTCCCATTTGTTTATTTTTGTTTTTATTTCCGTTTCTCTAGGAGGTAGGTCAAAAAAGATCTTGCCGTGATTTATGTCAAAGAGTGTTCTGCCTATGTTTTCCTCTAAGAGTTTTATAGTGTCTGGTCTTACATTTAGGTCTCGAATCCATTTTGAGTTTATTTTTGTGTATGGTGTTAGGGAGTGTTCTAATTTCATTCTTTTACATGTAGCTGTCCAGTTTTCCCAGCACCACTTATTGAAGAGACTGTCTTTTCTCCATTATATATCCTTGCCTCCTTTGTCATAGATAAGTTGACCATAGGTGCGTGGGTTTATCTCTGGGCTTTTATCCTGTTCCATTGATCTATGTTTCTGTTTTTATGCCAGTACCGTATTGTCTTGACTACTGTAGCTTTGTAGTATAGCCTGAAGTCAGGGAGTCTGATTCCTCCAGCTCCATTTTTTTCCCTCAAGACTGCTTTGGTTATTCGGGGTCTTTTGTGTCTCCATACAAATTTTGAGACTTTTTGTTCTAGTTCTGTAAAAAATGCCATTGGTAGGGCATTTGATAGGGATTGATTGAATCTGTAGATTCTTTGGGTAGTATAGTCATTTTCACAATATTGATTCTTCCAATCCAAGAACATGGTATATCTCTCCATCTGTTGGTATCATTGTTAATTTCTTTCATCAGTGTCTTATAGTTTTCTGCATACAGGTCTTTTGTCTCCCTAGGTAGGTTTATTCCTAGGTATTTTATTCTTTTTGTTGCAATGGTAAATGGGAGCGTTTCCTTAATTTCTCTTTCAGATTTTTCATCATTAGTGTATAGGAATGCAAGAGATTTCTGTGCATTAATTTTGTATCTTGCAACTTTACCAAATTCATTGATTAGCTCCAGTAGTTTTCTGGTGGCATCTTTAGGATACTCTATGTATAGTATCATATCATCTGCAAACAGTGACAGTTTTACTTCTTCTTTTCCAATTTGTATTCCTTTTATTTCTTTTTCTTCTCTGATTGCCGTGGCTAGGACTTCCAAAACTATGTTGAATAATAGTGGTGAGAGTGGACATCCTTGTCTTGTTCCTGATCTTAAGAGGAAATGCTTTCAGTTTTTCACCATTGAGAATTATGTTTGCTGTGGGTTTGTCATATATGGCCTTTATTATGTTGAGGTAGGTTCCCTCTATGCCAATTTTCTGGAGAGTTTTTATCATAAATGGGTGTTGAATTTTGTCAAAAACTTTTTCTGCATCTATTGAGATGATCATATGGTTTTTATTCTTCAATTTGTTAATATGGTGTATCACATTGATTGATTTGCGTATATTGAAGAATCCTTGCATCCCTGGGATAAATCCCACTTGATCATGGTGTCTGATCCTTTTAATGTGTTGTTGGATTCTGTTTGCTAGTATTTTATTGAGGATTTTTGCATCTATATTCATCAGTGATATTGGTCTGTAATTTTCTTTTGTTGTAGTATCTTTGTCTGGTTTTGGTATCAGGGTAATGATGGCCTCATAGAATGAGTTTGGGAGTGTTCCTTCCTCTGCAATTTTTTGGAAGAGTTTGAGAAGGATGGGTGTTAGCTCTTTTCTAAACGTTTGATAGAATTCACCTGTGAAGCCATTTGGTCCTGGACTTTTGTTTGTTGGAAGACTTTTAATCACAGTTTCAACTTCATTACTTGTGATTGGTCTGTTCCTATTTTCTATTTCTTCCTGGTACAGTCTTGGATGTTTATACCTTTCTAAGAATTTGTCCATTTCTTCCAGGTTGTCCATATTATTGGCATAGAGTTGCTTGTAGTAGTCTCTTAGGATGCTTTGTATTTCTGTGGTGTATGTTGTAACTTCTCCTTTTTCATTTCTCATTTTATTGATTTGAGTCCTCTCCCTCTTTTTCTTGATGAGTGTGGCTAATGGTTTATCAATTTTGTTTATCTTCTCAAAGAACCAGCTTTTAGTTTTATTGATCTTTGCTATTGTTTTCTTTGTTTCTATTTCATTTATCTCTGCTCTGATCGTTATTATTTCTTTCCTTCTGCTAACTTTGGGTTTTGTTTGTTTTTCTTTCTCTAGTTCCTTTAGATGTAAGGTTAGATTGTTTATTTGAGATTTTTCTTGTTTCTTGAGATAGGCTTGTATAGCTGTAAACTTTCCTCATAGAACTGCTTTTGCTGCATCCCATAGGTTTTGGATCGTTGTGTTTTCATTGTTATCTGTCTCTAGGTAGTTTTCGATTTCCTCTTTGATTTCTTCAGTTATCTCTTGGTTATTTAGTAACGTACTGTTTAGCCTCCATGTGTTTGTGTTTCTTACGTTTTTTTTTCCCTTAATTCATTTCTAATCACATAGTATTGTCAGAAAAGATGCTTGATATGATTTCAATTTTGTTAACTTTACTGAGGCTTGATTTGTGACACAAGATGTGATCTATCCTGGAGAATGTTCCATGTGCACTTGAGAAGAAAGTGCAATCTGCTGTTTTTGGATGGAATGTCCTATAAATATCAATTAAATCTATCTGGTCTGTTGTTTCATTTAAAGCTTCTGTTGCCTCATTTATTTTCATTTTGGATGATCTGTCCACTGGTGTAAGTGAGGTGTTAATGTCCCCCACTATTATTGTGTTACTGTTGATTTCCCCTTTTATAGCTATTAGCAATTGCTTTATATATTGAGGTGCTCGTATGTTGGGTGCATATATATTTATAATTGTTATATCTTCTTCTTGGAATGATCCCTTGATCATTATGTAGTGTCCTTCCGTGTCTCTTGTAATATTCTTTATTTTACTTTATTTTATTTTATTTTATTTTGCGGTACGCGGGCCTCTCACTGTTGTGGCCTCTCCTGTTGCAGAGCACAGGCTCCGGACACGCAGGCTCAGTGGCCATGGCTCACAGGCCTAGCCACTCCATGGCATGTAGGATCTTCCCGGACCGGGGCACTAACCCGTGTCCCCTGCATTGGCAGGCGGACTCTCAACCACTGTGCCACCAGGGAAGCCCATATTCTTTATTTTAAAGTCTATTTTATCTGATATGAGTATTGCTACTCCAGCTTTCTTTTGATTTCCATTTGCATGGAATATCTTTTTCCATCCCCTCACTTTCAGTCTGTCTGTGTCCCTAGGTCTGAAGTGGGTCTCTTGTAGACAGCATATATATGGGTTTTGTTTTTGTATCCATTCAGCAAGCCTGTGTCTTTTGGTTGGAGCATTTAATCCATTCACGTTTAAGGTAATTATTGATATGTATGTTCTTATGACCATTTTCTTAATTGTTTGGGGTTTGTTTTTGTAGGTCCTTTTCTTTTGTGTTTCTCAGTTAGAGAAGTTCCTTTAGCATTTGTTGTAGAGCTGGTTTGGTGGTGCTGAATTCTCTTAACTTTTTCTTGTCTGTGAAGCTTTCGATTTCTTCATCGAATCTGAATGAGATCCTTGCCGGGTAGAGTAATCTTGGTTGTAGTTTCTTCCCTTTCATCACTTTAAGTATATCATGCCACTCCCTTCTGGCTTGTAGAGTTTCTGCTGAGAAATCAGCTATTAACCTTATGGGAGTTCCCTTGTATGTTATTTGTCGTTTTTCCCTTGCTGCTTTCAATAGTTTTTCTTTGTCTTTAATTTTTGCCAATTTGATTACTCTGTGTCTTGGGGTGTTTTTCCTTGGGTTTATCCTGTATGGGACTCTCTCCGCTTCCTGGACTTGGGTGGCTGTTTCCTTTCCCATGTTAGGGAAGTTCTCGACTACAATCTCTTCACATATTTTCTCTGGTCCTTTCTGTCTCTCTTCTCCTTCTGGGACCCCTATAATGCGAATGTTGAAGTGTTTAATGTTGTCCCAGAGGTCTCTTAGGCTGTCTTCATTTCTTTTCCTTCTTTTTTCTTTATTCTGTTCCACAGCAGTGAATTCCACCATTCTGTCTTCCAGGTCACTTATCCATTCTTCTGCCTCAGTTATTCTGCTATTGATTCCTTCTAGTGTATTTTTCATTTCAGTAATTGTATTGTTCATCTCTGTTTGTTTGTTCTTTAATTCTTCTAGGTCTTTGTTAAACATTTCTTGCATCTTCTCGATCTTTGCCTCCCTTCTTTTTCCGACGTCCTGGATCATCTTCACTATCATTATTCTGAATTCTTTTTCTGGAAGGTTGCCTATCTCCACTTCATTTAGTTGTTTTTCTGGGGTTTTATCTTGTTCCCTCATCTGGTACATAGCCCTCTGCCTTTTCATCTTATCTATCTTTCTGAATGTGGTTTCTGTTCCACAGGCTGCAGGATTGTAGTTTTTCTTGCTTCTGCTGTCTGCCCTCTTGTGGATGAGGCTATCTAAGAGGCTTGTGCAAGTTTCCTGATGGGAGGGACTGGTGGTGGGTAGAGCTGAGTAAAATTTTGATCCGCTTGACTGCTGATGGGTGGGGCTGGGTGCCCTCCCTGTTGGTTGTTTGGCCTGAGGCAACCCAACACTGGAGCCTACCTGGCTCTTTGGTGGGGCTAATGGTGGACTCTGGGAGGGCTCACACCAAGAAGTACTTCCCAGAACTTCTGCTGCCAGTGTCCTTCTCCCCATAGTGAGCCACAGCTGCCCCCCGCCTCTGCAGGAGACCCTCCAGCACTAGCAGGTAGGTCTGATTCAGTCTCCTCTGGGGTCACTACTCCCTCCCCCGGGTCCTGATGCGCACACTACTTGATGTGTGCCCTCCAAGAGTGGAGTCTCTGTTTCCCCCAGTCCTGTCGAAGTCCTGCATACAAATCCCACTAGCCTTCAAAGTCTGATTCTCTAGGAATTCTTCTTCCCATTGCTCAACCCCCATGTTGGGAAGCCTGATGTGGGGCTCAGAACCTTCACTCCAGTGGGCAGACTTCTATGTTATAAGTGTTCTCTAGTCTGTGAGTCACCCACCCAGCAGTTATGGGATTTGATTTTACTGTGATTTCACCCATCCTACCGTCTCACTGTGGCCTCTCATTTGTCTTTGGATGTGGTTTATCTTTTTTGGTGAGTTTCAGTGTCTTCCTGTCAATGACTGTCCAGCAGCTAGTTGTGATTCTGGTGTTCTCGCAAGAGGGAGTGAGAGCACGTCCTTCTACTCCACCATCTTGGTTGAATTCCTGGGCAAGGTATTTCTTGTTATTATGTGGGCTGTGGGATGTGGGATATTCTATTTTGAGGCTTTGGGAGATCTTGTTGGGTGCTGTGTAAATTGGTATTAGAGCAGTGTTGAGACTTATAAAAGACTCTCAATTCAGAGGAGGTAGACAGAGCATATCAGAAAGGGCACAACAGTTCATCCAAGAAATGCAAAAAAAAAAAGAAAAGAAAAGAACTAGTAGAAATCCACAGTGCATTATAATTAACATTGATACCCAGGAACCGTGAACACTGAAGATTCTGTCAGATTAACTATACAGTGTGTGTGTTCTGAAGATCATCTGGAACTAGACATCAATGATGTGGCCTTCAAAAGAAGCTAGCCTACCTTCTTAAGGGGAAGGTGAAAATCTACTCTGATTGACTAGGTTCCAAACAGATTGGAAATGATAGTCTGGGAAAGACTGTGCAAGAATCAGATTTTGAAAAGGTGGAAGGAAGCCAAAGAAAGCATTCTGGTTAATGAGTATAAAAATGTGACACGGGGAGAAAAAAAGAAAAGAAAAGGGTATATACATTACTGAAGGTATAAAACAGTTTTGAGCTCTGTAATTGGAAAATATGTTGTCCATCTAGTCCTTCTTAAGGTGTAGACAACAAACCATACTCAGTAGAGCATTAAAGACATTAAGGCAGAAGAAACCCTAATATGGCCCACAGGAGAAAAACACAGGAGTCATAAACCCCCGTTAAAGGTATATTTATGACTGATTATAAGTTTACTCTCATTTATGAAAAAAAGGCAAACCTTCCCACAACTCCCGAGATCTAAAAAGTGTTCTTCCCATTTACCTGGTCATGGGTGCCAACTAACATGAGAAGAAATTTAATCCAAATTTCTCGTTACTTTGAGATACTAGGTACTACATGTTAAATCTTTTGGAGGCAGTTTAACTGGATAATTTACCTGACCCAACAGAAGAAAACTTGAGGCTACTGTTAAGGTGAAAAGAAAAGGAAATCCCAAATAAACTATTAAAGCAGATAGTATTCAGTACACTAGGAATGACCCAATGGGCTGACCTAAATGTGAGAAATTAGTGTGATTTAATATTGTGACTTGGCCAGTGATTCATTGTTAGCCTTGCATACAATCTGAGTGCTCTGGCCATGGGATGTACATGTAAGTGGAGCCATATATTTACCATCCCTGTTTGCTCAGTCGTTCATAAGCCAACATAACAAATGCTCCTGGGTATCTTGTTCACTTGGTTGGACTATCAGGATTTGTTTACAGTAGACATAGATGGCCCAAGTTCTTCGGTGTCATTGTGGAGCAGGGAACAAGAGGACAGAATTCCTCTATCAGATTCCCCGTGACTTTCAACAGTATTGGATCTATGCGTTTCACCACCTAGGACTTCACTCTCTAGATAGACTGAGCAAGGTGAGTTTGTGTCTATAGATCAAAGTTCTTAATCCCTTCAAATGGTAGGCAGGGTTCCGTTTCTATGGATATGTGTTTAGTTTTTCTAAGGAGAATGTATCATTGGCCATTCATCTGCCAAAGTTAAGAAGGGCCTTTCATTAATCCAACAATATATTGTAGTACCTTCAATGTATAAGACACTAGATTCTGTGATTACAAAAGTAAATATGACAGTAGTTGCCCTTAAGCAGTTTTCAGTCCACTGGGGTGAACAAGCCCCAGCCAATTTCAAAGATGCGGTAAAGACATGCATAGAGCTAATGGATCCAGAGAATTATAGAGGAAAAAGGGACAAGATTAGAGTTTCTTCCTGAAATTGCATAAAATTATGGCAATTAGGAACCAAAGTTGGGACACCAAGATAGAACAATTAAGTAAATGAGTCCAGCAGTATGCATGTGTGTAAATCAGTGTGCATAGAAGCAGACAGCAGTTGGGTTTTGCAGGGCTTTATTTTGAGCAATTAATTTTTAAGAGCCTGGAATGCTACATTTATTCATCATCTTGCCCACACATCTGGAAAGATGCTAGGAACCTCTGACCTAGCTAATTAAAACAAATGGCTCTTGTTGTGGCATTACGAATGGCTAGGCAAACGACATCGCACTGTTTGTTAGCAGATTCTGCCACACTAATGGAAGAAAAATGTCAGAAATCCTAGCAGATGTCTTTCCTAATTGCTACAAGGACACTTGATGGGCAGGGATGACAAATGCTAAAACAAAAGGAGATATAAAGAAAAATGGAAACAGCGTGTTGGGCGTGGAGATTAAGTTGATGAATTTTTTTTAAAAAAGGAATAATCTAACCTGTACACTTTTGCAAAGGTAAGAGTTAAAAGCAGTAAGTGATCCATCCCTCTTCCACTTTTCATCTGCCCTGATCTAGAGAAAATTTGCTTGAACTGCTGATTTAAATGTATTTTTTTAGTAGATCCTTTTAGGAAACCCTGATGAAGACAGTTCAAAGAGAGTTAAGTAGATTCCTTAACCTTAGAAAATGACTTTAAAAACTGGTCAGCACCCATGTACTGCACTATAAAGACTCCTAGACCAATTTTCAACCAAACGTAAGACAGAAAAATGTGATGAGGTTACACACAAACACGCATACACATTTACACTCATACAAAGGAGGAAGCAGGAATCGTGGAAACCTACATGCTCTGATTTCTGCAAGAGTCCTCTGTACCTGCCTTGATGGTGGTGGTTGTTCATTAGGAGCATCCACCTGGATCCAGTGAATCACCTGTACAAATACAAAGTGGGTTGGAGAGCACACTCTGCAGAAAACAAGAAAAGGTGTTTTGAAGATGATCATGCTAGACTGGGTCCATGTTTCTAATTGATCTTCAGGGATAAATTAACTGTCTCCCATCTTTTTTGTTTCTCATATCCACAGTGGTTGAAGATTTATTAAATAGAATGCACAACGAAAGCAGAGTCAGCAGGAATGTAGCTAATCCACATGTTTCACTGCAGTCTGGGAAAAGAGCAGTGCTTGTATGCCTTGCTGGCAAGCCCTGCATGCTGAGTAAGCTGGTGAGGTTCCCCTGGAGAGTAAGGTGGGCTGGGAGGAGGAAAAGGGGAAACATTGGGTTTCCTGGGCACACATTTACAAAGGCCATGTGAAATTACATAGTTCCTGCCAGAGAGCAGTAGGCAGAGCCAGTTTCTGGAAGCAGCACTTTCCAATTAAAAAAAAATGAATTAAATTAAAAAATTATTCTTAGGGAGCATTAGAGAAGTAAACAGAGAAAGAAGGGATAGAGCCAAAATCAGGTAGTTGTCAAGCACAGGAGTCGTGGCATGGCACAGCGGAATGATCACAAGCTTTGGAGTTGCGTACACCTGGGTAAATTTCTTAGGCACAGTAACGGAATTAGTAACACTGACCAAGGTATTTCATATCAACAGCTAACGCATTTGGGGCATTTATTATATGTTAGGCATTGGACTTGTATCCATTATTTTACTTAATTCTCCTTACAGCTTCACTTACTGATGAAATTTGGGAGACATTAAGTATCTTGTCCAAGGTTATGCAGCCAATAAAGAGTGGAGTCAGGATTTTAACTCAGGTCTGTATGACTGTTTGTATACCAGTTACATTCTCTGTGAAATAGAGGAGCTATTACTAATCTTCCAGGGTGACACAGCTAGTAACTGTTGGTTCTCCCCCTCCCTGACTGTAGCCATTTGCTCAGTGCAAAACTCAGAGTACACCTCTGTGGTGTGAACTTTGGGTCACTGATGGTTGGGCCCTTGGAATTTGCACATTTTGCCCCAAAGAGAAGTGATCCTAATCTAAAGAGAATAAACACTGTGCAGGTGCTGGTCAGCATACCCAGCCCTCCTGGAGCACTTTCTCTTTTCTGTCTGGGCTCATGCCACAGATGATTTCATCAAGTCCCTCAGCTTCAAAGACCATTTCTGTGCTGCTGCCTCCCAAACCCACATTCGCAGTTCTGACCTTTCATTAGAATTCCAGACATGACATTTCCACTTGGATGTCTCATAGGTATTTTATACTTGGCATATCCAAAACTGAACTCTTGATTTTTCACCCTTGAGCTGGGTCTTGAATTTACCAGCAGTCAATTAGGGAAAGACTTTTTATCAGAGAGAACAGTGTGCCCAGAGATAAAAGAGAACTGTGATGGTTCAGTGCATCTGGAAACTTGAAACAGTTTGGAACAGATAGAAAGCAGAGTACAAGGATCAACACACAGGCAGTGAGGCAGTGGAAGGAGACATGTAGATCATGGAAGGTCTTCTGTGAACCACAAAGGATTTGGATGCTATTAGGGAGATGGCTTGGTGCCACTGAAGAAGTTTAAGTTAAGGGAGTAACATTATGAAAACGTTAGAAAGATCCTTCCAGAGCAGAGGTTCTTAATACTTGTATGTGTGCCATGGACTGCTTTAACTGTCTGGGAAAGCCTAGAGATCCCTTCTCAGAAATGTTTTTTTTTTTTTTTTTTTTTTTTTTTTTTTGCGGTACGCGGGCCTCTCACTGTTGTGGCCTCTCCCATTGCAGAGCGCAGGCTCCGGATGCGCAGGCTCAGCGGCCATGGCTCATGAGCCCAGCCGCTCCGCGGCATGTGGGATCTTCCCAGACCGGGGCACGAACCCGCGTCCCCTGCATCGGCAGGCGGACTCTCAACCACTGCGCCACCAGGGAAGCCCCAGAAGTGTTTTTTAAATAGACCTATAGAATTTCAAAGGAGACCAATTACTTGAAACACAGTGATCAAAATATAAAAAAGAAACAAATCTGTAATACAGCTATATATGTGCTTCTTTATTAAATGCACTAAATAATAAGATCTAGGAGGAGGTCTAATAACTAAGATAATTTTGAATGGTGGTGCACTTACATGCTATTGGGGATATTTGCTGTAACTGTAGTGAGATATGAAAATGTCTGTGGTTTTGTTTGGCGACTAGCTCACATCCACTACAAATAATACTGAAATTTGTTTCATCGTAGAAGGAAATGCTGAATTTCGGTTTGAGATTAGGGAAAAAAAAAGATAACTTTATCCAAGCTTATGGACCACTGAATTCTATCCATGGGTCCAGATATAGAGCCCCTATTATAGGTGATACGGAGAATAAACTTGGGGGTGAGAAAGCATAAGGGTGAATGTGAGGCTTGTGATGAGACAGGGAAAGCAGTTAGAAAGATATTACCATAGTTCAGTGAGAGATGAGGAAGCTTGAAGGGAGCAATTCCTTTAAAACAGATGTGGCACAAATTCACTTCCAAAATAGATCATTTAAAGGGTAATTTTTCTATTAGAAATGATACATCACAAGTCCCTTATAAATAGGCTCCCCCTTACCTTATTTAAGATTTAATTTATATTAACTTTGAGATATGTAAGTTTCAGAGACACAGTATTTCTGGAGAGATAAAGTTATACTAGTGCTATTTTCTATTTTTTTTTAACATCTTTATTGGGATGTAATTGCTTTACAGTGTTGTACTATTTTCTGCTGTATAACAAAGTGAATCACCTATATGAATACATATATCCCCATATCACCTCCTTCTTGCATCTCCCTCCCACCTGCCCTATCCCACCCCTCTAGGTGGTCACAAAGCAGCAGGCTGATCTTCCCTGTGCTATGCAGCTGCTTCCCACTAGCTGTTTTACATTTGGTAGTGTATATATGTCAATGCTACTCTCTCACTTTGTCCCAGCTTACCCTTCCCCCTCCCCGTGTCCTCAAGTCCATTCTCTACATCTGTGTCTTTATGCCTACCCTGCCCTAGGTTCATCAGAACCATTTTTTTTCTTTTAGATTCCATATATATGTGTTAGCATATGGTATTTGTTTTTCTCTTTCTGACTTACTTCACTCTGTATGACAGACTCTGGGTCTATCCACCTCACTACAAATAACTCAATTTTGTTTCTTTTAATGGCTGAATAATATTCCATGGTATATGTGTGCCATATCTTCTTTATCCATTCATCTGTTGATGACACTTAGGTGCTTCCATGTTCTGGCTATTGTAAATAGAGCTGCAACAAACATTGTGGTACATGACTCTTTTTGAATTATGGTTTGCTCAGGGTATATGCCCAGTAGTGGGATTGCTGGATCATATGGTAATTCTATTTTTAGTTTTTAAAGGAACCTCCATACTGTTCTCCATAGTGGCTGTATCAACTTACATTCCCACCAAGAGTGCAAGAAGGTTCCCTTTCCTCCACACCCTCTGCAGCACTTATTTTTGTAGATTTCTTGATGATGGCAATTCTGACTGGTGTGAAGTGATACCCCATTGTGGTTTTGATTTGCATTTCTCTAATGATTAGTGATGTTGAGCATCCTTTCATGTGTTTGTTGGCAGTCTGTATGTCTTCTTTGGAGAAATGTCTATTTAGGTCTTCCATCCATTTTTGGATCGAGTTGTTTGTTTTTTGATATTGAGCTGCATGAGCTGCTTGTATATTTTGGAGATAATCCTTTGTCAGTTGCTTCATTTGCAAATATTTTCTCCCATTCTGAGAGTGGTCTTTTTGTCTTGTTTGTGGTTTCCTTTGCTGTGCAAAAGCTTTTAAGTTTCATTAGGTCCCATTTGTTTATTTTTGTTTTTATTTCTGTTTCTCTAGGAGGTGGGTCAAAAAGGATCTTGCTGTGATTTATGTCAGAGTGTTCTACCTGTGTTTTCCTCTAAGAGTTTTGTAGTATCTGGCCTTACATTTAGGTCTTTAATCCATTTTGAGTTTATTTTTAGATATGGTGTTAGGAAGTGTTCTAATTTCATTCTTTTACATGTAGCTGTCCAGTTTTCCCAGCACCATTTATTGAAGAGCCTGTCTTTTCTCCATTGTGTTTTCTTGCCTCCTTTATCAAAGATAAGATGATCATATGCGCATGGGTTTATCTGTGGGCCTTCTATCCTGTTCCATTGATCTATATTTCTGTCTTTTTGCCAGTAGCATACTGTCTTGATTACTGTAGCTTTGTCGTATGGTGTGAAGTCAGAGAGTGTGATTTCTCCACCTCTGTTTTTCTTTCTCAAGATTGCTTTGGCTATTTGGGGTCTTTTGTGTTCCCATACAAATTTTGAAATTTTTTGTTCTAGTTCTTTTAAAAATGCTGTTGGTAGTTTGATAGAGATTGCATTGAATCTATAGATTGCTTTGGGTAGTATAGTCATTTTCACAATATTGATTCTTCCAATCCAAGAACATGGTATATCTCTCCATCTGTTTGTATCATCTTTAATTTCTTTCATCAGTGTCTTATAGTTTTCTGCATACAGGTCTTTTGTCTCCCTAGGTAGGTTTATTCCTAGGTATTTTATTCTTTTTGTTGCAGTGGTAAATGGGAGTGTTTCCTTCATTTCTCTTTCAGATTTTTCATCATTAGTGTATAGGAATGCAAGAGATTTCTGTGCATTCATTTTGTGAACAGGATTTTATGTATCCTGTTACTTTACCAAATTCATTGATTAGCTCTAGTAGTTTTCTGGTAGCATCTTTAGGATTCTCTGTGTATAGTATCATGTCATCTGCAAACAGTGACAGTTTTACTTCTTCTTTTCCGATTTGTATTCCTTTTATTTCTTTTTCTTCTCTGATTTCTGTGGCTAAAACTTCCAAAACTATGTTGAATACTAGCGGTGAGATTGGGCAACCTTGTCTTGCTCCTGGTCTTAGAGGAAATGGTTTCAGTATTTCACCATTTCACCGACCTCCGAAGCCCGAGCCTCAGCTCCCAGCCCACGCCCATCCCGGTGGGTGAGCAGACAAGCCTCTCAGGCTGGTGAGTGCTGGTCGGAACCGATTCTCTGTGCGGGAATCTCTCCGCTTTGCCCTCTGCACCCCTGTTGCTGCGCTCTCCTCCATGGCTCCAAAACTCCCCCCCCCCCCGGCTCCACCAGTGAAGGCACTCCCTATTGTGTGGAAACTTTTCCTCCTTCACAGCTCCCTCCCAGATGGGCAGGTCCTGTCCCTATTCTTTTGTCTCTCTTTTTTCTTTTGCCCTACCCAGGTACGTGAGGATTTTCTTGCCTTTTGGGAAGTCTGAGTTTTTCTGCCAGCATTCAGTAGGTGCTCTGTAGGAGTTGTTCCACATGTAGATGTATTTCTGATGTATTTGTGGGGAGGAAGGTGACCTCCATGTCTTATTCCTCCGCCATCTTGAAGGTCCCTGCTAGTTCTGTTTTTCAAAGCTCATTTCTAACATGGTGGGAAGAAAACTGAGTAGTTCTAAATTGTGATTCCAGGAAAAAGATCCCTTCTGTGCATTTCATGCCTTTGTTTTGTTTTTCAACGTGTGTGTGCACGTACACACACACACACACACACACACACACACACACACACACACACACACACACACACACACACACACACACACACACACACACACACACACACACACACACACACACACACACACACACACACACACACACACACACACACACTGCTTAATATCCTGATTTCCGTGACAGTAACAAAAGCCCAGGACCAAGAGAGGTGAATTGTGCCTTCCTTCATTTCAACACAAGCATTTCAAGCACAGGGTGTTTTGGGCCAAGAACATGTTATAAAGGAACAGGGATCCAGGGAGTCACCTTCAAGACCTATTCATCTCATAACTTGAACTAAAAGCTTCTATCTTGTTATAAACTATTAAAGTATACTATTTGTTTTATGGTGCCTTACTGAATTTTTTAGGCTCTAGGCAGAAGCTTTAAAGTAGGCTTTTGTATCCTTCATTTTTCTTGCCAAGAGCAGTAGTGAAGGAGAGGGAAAGGTCTGGAATCAGTTACTGGTTTTTAGATGTTTCCTTGTTTCACGCCTGTGCATTTTGCCTCTCCAAGCAGAGGCAACATTCTTTGACACGAAGGTCCTGCGTCTTCTGCTGAAGGCTGCACTTTGCATGCAGTAGATTTGTCAGCTAAGAGAAGTAATACATCTCATCTCAAAATAGAGTAAGCATTATAGACACAACTCAAGAGCCAGAATTTCTGAGTTCCAGCTTCTCCACTTATTAGCTATATGATCTTGGGCAAATTATTTAAATATTCTATATATAGTTTCTGCATTGTACAAAAGGCATAATGTTAGAACTTATGCTACCTTTCTAGAAGAGATGTTATGACAGTTAGATTAATACACTTAGAGGGCCCACACAGGATCTGGCATACAATTGCTTAATAAATGTTGTGTATTATTGTCTACATGGGAAATGCACATGTTTCCTACACAAGTAGAAATTCCTATGTACACTTGCTTCAGGTTATAAAAAGGGGAAAAGAGATCATTATTCTCCTATTAGATCTGACCTCATTGAGATTGGAGACATGATTTATTTTTATTTGAAATACTTTAGAAGGTAGAGTTTGGTTGAATGTCTAAGTTCCTGGTCTAAATAATCCAAACCAATTGGGATTTAGTTTGAAGAACATATAAAGCTGCATGTTCTTACTGAAATCCCAAGACTTTAAAAAAAAATCTTGATCTTCTTGATCAGATCAGACGGCCAAAAGTACCAATTCCCTTCCTCCAACCATATAGAAGGACTAAGAAAATGAAAATTCAACAACAGTAACAAGGAAGGAAGCTCTTCACAGTTGTAAACCTTTGGGAATTGCTGTTTCTTCAAGTTAATAGTTCAGTTCCTGTCACTTCTAGATTCTTAGCTAAGCCTGTGGGCAAGATGGGAACGTTATTTCACTGTAGGGCATTTATAACAAACTAAAGGAGATGGAGTGAAAGAGATATGCATTTATGTAGTCCTTGGTAATATGTCAAAATAGTGAATATGTTGTTTCTCCTTCCATTTGGCCCTTGGAAGGTAAGAACTGTCACTTCTTATTTCTGTTACAGATACAAGCATAGGTATATGGTGGAAAAGGCAAGAGGAGGAATTTGTTCTTCAAATAATGTTAACTTTTAAAAACAATCAATAATACAATTCTGTTGTATATATATATTTATTGTCATCTAACAAATTATCACAAATTTAGAGATTTAAAAGAACACTTTATTATCTTGCAGTTCTATAGGTCAGAAGTCTGGCACAGCATGGCTGGCTTCTCTGTTCAGGGTATGGCAAAGATGATATCAGGATGTCGGCCAGCTGCATGCTCCTCTGGAGGCTCCTCTAGGGAAGGATCTCCCCCTTTGCTCCTTTAGGTTGTTTCAGATTTCATTTCCTTGCAGTCGTAGCACTGAGGTTGACAGTTGGGGACTGATCTCAGCAATTACTCTCAGGTCCTTGCCATGTGGCCCCATAGGCAGTTCACAACATGGATGTTGGTCTTCTTCCAGGCCTGCCTAAGTGCATCTCTCTGACTTCCTGTGGGACAGCCAGCAAGAAAAATCTCTCTGTTTTTAAAGGGTTCATGTAGTCAAGTCAGACCCACCAGAATAATCTTTCCATCTTAAGATCAACTGATTTGGGACTTTAATTACATAAGCAAAATTCCTATACAGAAATACCTAGATTTGTGTTTAACTGAATAACTGGTGGCTGGGAATTTGGAGAGGACCATCTTAAAATGTTGCCTATCCAAAAATACATATGCAAGGTATATAATGGACACTTAAGTAGCATGGTGAATACTTAACTAGCATGTACGAGGGTATGGTGGAGAACTGATTTTCTTGGGTTTCTTTTCTGGACCAAGTGCTGTTGGAAACTTTATACTGATTAGTGTTTTCATTCTCCTAAAAGCCCAATCATTTTACAGGGGAGACAATGAAGGCTGCGAGACTTTAAAAGTATCCTAAGTCACCCAGCTAGTAAATGGCAAGGCAAGATTTCAAACTTTCGAGTATGTGGATTCAACGTTTGTACATACTAGTGGTTCTCAAACATTAGGATGTATTTGAATCAAGGAAAACTGGTTAAACATGTTAATTTCTAGACCGTCCTCCCAGATCATGGTCTAGGAAATCTGGCTCTATAGCAGTGTTTCCCAGAGATTCCAAAGAATCTCAGTGGCTAACACAAGCTTGCCTACATGAAGAACAGATATTTTAACCCTGAAAAATTTAGAAGAACATACAGAATAAGAGATAATCTCTTAGGTCCTTATTTTTCACCCTTCTCCATAGAATGATAACAAAATTGTCATGAAATTTACTTACTAATCCCAGGTCTGGCATTTGGGAACCACTGTTCTATACCATAGTTGGAGTATTTTTAAATTAGTTATTTACATAACATACAAGTCATTAATTATCCATGAAATAAAATTTTACTGTAGTTTAAAACATAGGAATATTTTAATATAGTGTTAAAAATTTTTAACACTCTGAAGACATTTCAGGAACCAACAGAGAGTTAATCTTTGTTGTTTGGTTGATGTGCAGAAGGACTACTTAATGGAAAGTTCCAGCTGATAGATTACTAGATTAACAATATTTTATTCTGTATGTATGACTATAGCCTCAGGATGATAATATGACAGCAAGAGCCTCTCTGATCTTGTTTTCATACGTTCTTTTCCCAAAGAATTTTCATTGCTTGTAAAACACATAACTAATATATGTGGGTGTTTACCCACATATAACCATATATGTGCGAATATATATTCTGACTTATTAGTGACAGTTATTGTATCACATATACTTGTCTCTGGCTTTCAGGTTTCAAAAATACCAGAATTAGTCATTGGACATAATCTCTATGGCAACAAATTGATCATTTCACATCAGAAATAATATTGGTTCTTAAAATATTGGGGAATATAATAGATTTTAGAGATCTTAGAAAAGGACACAAGAAATGGAAGAATTAAGCGGAATTTTCCAAACAGTGAGTATATTATAATTACCATCTACATCAAATGTAGCACATGAAAGTTGCATCAGAGCCTGTGTTCAGAATTTAGCAGGAAATGCAAAAGTTACGTAAAATCAAAATTACCTTTGAAACCAAATAAAGGGATAGAACAGATCATACTTTCTTCAGTTAAGCACTAGTTCAAGTATTTGGCTTAAGTTTGGGACCCATTTTGTGTTTTAAAAACACATGTCGGTTTTTGTTTTTTGCTTTTGTTGTTGTTGTGTCATCGTTGTTGTGTTGATTTTGCTGAGTCCATGTGATTACACTGATGGAGTTTAATGGACATATACTATTCTCTTGTAGGACTTTTTAAAGCTTTAAAGCTCTTTGAGTTGGATTTCTATCTGTGACTGACTGAGGGAGTCACAGACATGGTGGTGTTTAAGCTGAATGTAACTAAATTTGAAAAAGTAGGAAAAGGAGGCAGATGAAGGAAGAAGAGATGAGCTGAGAATTTAAAAATAAAAAGGAAGTGTCCACATGTATTCCCTTCACTGTTTTAAATAAGCATCTTTTGGAAACAGCTTTATGGAAGCTAAAATAGTATTTTTCAGCTTTGTTGATAAGGAAACTGAGTGCTTGGGAATTCTTGCTAGGTTTACATTAACAAAGGTTGCAAACCCTTACATTTTTCTTTTTCTCATTAAACTTCCACCTTCACCCATTTCGCCCACTCCTCCCCTCCCCCACCCCACCTCTGTGGGTTTTTTTTTTTAATTCCATACAGTATATATCTTGAGATCATACAGTATATATCTTTCTCTGTATGAGATCATACAGTATATATCATACAGTATATATCTTACAGTATATATCTTTCTCTGTATGACTGTTCAGTGAGATCATACAGTATATATCTTTCTCCGTATGACTGTTTTCTCTTAGCATAATGCCCTCTAGGTCCATCCATGTTGTCACAAATGGCAGGATTTCCTTCTTTTTTATGGCTGAATAAGATTCCATTGTATATATACCACATTTTCTTTACCCATCCATCCTGAAAAAGATTAATGAGATCTGTAATCTGTGCCTGTACTGTTCAGTAAATTAAATGTAAATTAATTAGAATTAAATAAAATTAAAAATCCAGTTCCTCAGTCACACTAGTTGCATTTCACATGCCCAAGAGCCACATGTGGCTAGAGGCTACCATATTGGAAAGATACAGCAGAAATATAGAACATTTCCATCATCCGGAAATCTCTGTTGGAATATACTGACCCATCATTGGATAAATGATGCTCCTAGAAGGTTAACTACAGATAATAAGGGACTGATGTGACCTGTGCTCTTTTGAAGAGTTTTCTAAAACCAGAGATCTGAAGAGGCTCCACTAGATTAAACATCTGTTTTTGCACATTTGCCTGTATTCTATTTGCCTACATTTTTGGGAAATCACAAATGTTAAAGAAAGAGGCAGAGTAATATAGTAGAAGAAAAATAGTGCTGCTTCAAAATCTGGTTAATTCACTTGTGAATGCTGCTACTACAGAGCAGTCACCATACATTTGTAGGTCTCTCTTTCCTCACCTGTGAAATAGGATCATAATATTGACCTCACATGGAAATTGTCTGACTTGATTTATATAGTTCAAGGGGAAAACATCTCAAAGCACCAGATAATTCTGAATCATAACAAACTTCCTCTTGAGATGAATGTGTAGTCAAGTTTTGGGTTTTGGGTATTTATTAAAATATAAGTAATAAAATTATAATACTGCAAATAGAGTATGTTTCTCTTTCCCGCTTAGATTAAAGGTTCCTTGAGTATAGGGATCATATCTGGCCCACTTTTATACCCACCAGAGCCCAATACTGGAAAAAGTCAGTTCTCAGAAAACACTTGACTCGAGCTGAGATTACTAGCAAGTACTTTGGATGGATTTAGAAGCCAAATTTCATTTTTTAAGTAGCATTTTAGTTATAATACTTTTGACCAAAAGTAATAGAATAAATTCCTGACTAAAAACAAATACAGACATTTCATTGCTTGTACAAAAAGTTTGGAAATGTGCATCCCCAGGGCTGGTTCAGAGGCTCAGTGCTGTAAGAGCACTGGGTTACCCTCTTTAGAATTCTCTTGACCTCTTCCTCATGGTTCCAAAATGGCTGCAGAAATTCAGTATACATGTCCGGACATCAGGCACACCAAGCAGGAAGGGAGGGAAGGAAAGGTCCTCTCTTCATCCATCTCTCTTTAAGAAAAAATTCTTTCCCAGGCACTCAACAAAAGAGGTCTTAAATTAGTCAGCACTGGATGTTAGGGTTACTGATGACATTTTCAGCTTAAGGAATGTCTGGTACTGGCCCCAACAGCCTCTGCCACAGTAAGCTGTCCCTAAGCCCCATAGATAATAATGCCATAATTAGACCTTCGTGATCTCATTTCATTTTACTTTCTTCTTCTTTTTTCCCATCTGTTCTTTGGCACTCCATGCCATCTGCTGGGTGTTGTTTACATCTGCATCTTAAAGTGTATTTAATCTGAGATAACCCAACAGCAGAAAGCTGGAACCTAGGATACAGGTGCAGGAAGCTCCACATGACCCCAAATAATCTGTAGGTAAATGAGACAGTGGATGACATATTAGCCTCCTATTGTTTCTTTGGCAAATTACCACAAATTTAGTGGCTTAAAACAATACAATATATTCTCTTACAATTCGGGAAGTCAGAACTCGAAAAGGAATCTTAAGCAGCTAAAATCAACATGTCGGCAAGGCTTTTTCCTTCTGGAGCCTCCATGGAATGTTGTTCCCTGCCTCTTCCAGCTTTTAGAGGGGGTTGGCATATTTTGCCCCGTGGATTCCTCACTCCATTTTCTGCTTTTCTTGTCACATCACCTTCTGTTCCATTGACCCTTTTGCCTCCCTCTTATAAGAACCCTTGTGTTTATGTTGGCTTACCCAAATAATTCAAAATAATCTCACCATCTTAAGATTCTTAACACTATAAAGTCCCTTTCGCCATGTAAGGTAGTAGATTCCCAGGTTCCAGGGATTAGCACGTGGACATCTTTTTTGGGGGAGGGCAGGGAGAGGAGACATTATTCAGCCTACTACATATAGGCAGTTCAATTGTACACCATCAAAAATATGTGTAAATAGGAAACAAATGTCTGATCAGGAAACACAACTTATCTGAAGTCTTTATTAATTATAAGGCACTAAGTAAATGCTGTTCTTATGGAGTTTTGCATCTCCAAGCAGCAACGTCTTTTCTTTTACAAATAAGGTGACATGACTTACCTGAATTGACTGTTTTGGAATCTGGGGCAGAAAGCGGGTGTCTGAGTCATAATTTATAAGAAGGATCAGGCAAGAAAAATGACCCCTCAAATGCACCAGTACATTAATGCTATTATGCCTGCCAAAGCAGATTATATGTTATATGCACAAGAGCTTTATTTGTAATGTTTTAAGGGAAAGTTGATCCAGGAGGTCAAAACAGGAAAAACAGAAAAGGAAGCTTCTGTTTCACACTGCATCATGTCTCCTTTCTACTCACTCTAAGCGTCATTCTCATTTATTTTTAAGATGTCAGTTTGATACCAAAAAAAAAAAAAAAATGGTAGTGTGGGTACCAGTGCCAATAACAGATAAAGTATGATGTCATAAGAGAACAGTTTTCAAAAGGCCACTTTCTGAAGTCTTTTTCTAGTTTCAAAAGGAAATTTCAAAATCAAGGGAGTTTTAAGCATGAGATAAGGTTGTTTTGAGAGATGCCAATAACCACATAACCAGTATTTATCATGCACCTAAGGGCTGCAGAACATTACTGTGCTTTGAAGGAGCAGTTATAAGAATCCTGTGAGGGGGTCTCATGAATCCCTGCTATGCAAGGGGTTGAAGTATGAATGGAGCTATTTGGGAAAATTTTTCTGAGGATTGCCTGGAAATAGACTTTAAATAAAGGAAGGATGTAATACGGAAGAGAGGAAGAACAACCATAATAGCACCTCCTAGGTACTCTGTTAGGCCCTCTACACAAATAGTGGCAAATCCTTACAACCTGCATTGTCCCCATTGTATAGGAAAAATGCTGAGGCTCAGAGGTGACTCCTCGGGGTCATGCAGCTCATCAGCAGCAGGAGCAGGGTACGAATCAAGATCTTACTTTAAAGTCCATGTTCCCTATACTACTCTGCTATGCAGCCTCCAGGGGCTAAAACATTTATGCCTTTAGAGGCGAGGAATCTTTTAGGAAATAAAGTGCTACATTGACAACCCCCTTCCTTTTTTTTTTTTTTTTTGCGGTACACGGGCCTCTCACCATTGTGGCCTCTCCCGCCACGGAGCACAGGCTCCGGACGCGCAGGCTCAGCGGCTATGGCTCACGGGCCCAGCCGCTCCGTGGCATGTGGGATCCTGCCGGACCGGGGTGCGAACCCGTGTCCCCTGCATCAGCAGGCGGACCCTCAACCACTGTGCCACCAGGGAAGCCCCTGACAACCCCTTTCTTTTTTAATGTGAAGTAGGGAAGAAGGAATGATCTACCATGTATCTAATGTCAGAATAGACAAAAAACTTCTGTCTTGTTGAGATCATTGTTTACAATGATGTATAGTAAATATAAGGATGGAAGAAACTTTCTATGATAGCACATAACAAAAAAACTTGATCTGGACAGGGGTTTTTGGAAAGGCTTCCCTGACAATACCATACTTTAGCTAAAGGATGAGTAGGAGTGAACTCAGAAGGAGGGATGGTTCGGATGCATTCCACATAGATGGTGGGGACAGTATGTGCAAAGGTTCTGTGGTGAGAAGGAGCAAAGTTTATTCCAGGAACTGAAATAAGGTAAGCATGGTTGGAGTACGGGGAGCAAGGGAAAATGTAATGGAAAATAAGGCAGAAGAGCTAAGCAGAGGCCATGGAAGACTGTTGTAGGCCATGCTAAAGATTTCTATCTTCATCCCAAAAACAAAGCCAGGAATGGTTTTTAGTTGGGTGGAAGCAGAAAGACAGGTTCACCGTATGATAAGATTAGCAGAAAGACAGGTTCACTGTATGATAAGATTAGCATAGTGCAGAGGAGATATTATGGTAACTGATAGCAGCGAGGATGGAGAAAAGAGAAAGGGTGTCAGTGGTACTGAGGAGATGATGGGAAGACTTTGGTGATAGGTTGGGAAATAAGGAGGTGGATAATAACAACATTAGCTAACGTTTATTAAATACTATGTGCGAGATGTGTTGGTAAATAATTTTTTGTGGATTATCTCATTTTTCACAGTAACTAAACAGTAACATAGTATACTTTTAGCTTCAGGTGACAGAAATGCCAGCTTAACATGTTCTTATGTTGTAGAATGAAAGTCTACAGGTTGGGCAGTTTTGATGTTGAATTAATTCATCAGCTCTAATGTCATCTGGGACCCAGGTTCATTCTGTGTGTTCATTCTGTCATCTCCGTGCATACCATAGTGCTTTGGGTAGTCCCCCTCATGGTTGCAAGCTGGCTGCAGCAGCTTCAGCCATCACTATTCATACAGCTATGTCCAAAAGGAAAAACTTTCCATCCCTGTCTCCTTCTGTTACCTTCTTTCCTCTTTAGGTAGGCATGTGTTTTAGTTCGGAGGTTATTCTCACACTGTTTCCTTCTGAAAATAAAAACAAATATGTAGATGTATTTATTTCCTCTTTTCTTACAAAGGATAGAATGCTATACACACTCTTCTACCCATAGATTTTTATTGCTTAACAGTATATCCCAAAGATCACTAATGTAAAAAGATCTTCCTCACTCCTTTTTAGAGGTACATGGCACTAAGTTTATGACTGTACAAGAATTTATTCAGTTAATTCCTCATTGATAGACATTTAGATACATTCTAGTCTTTGCTATTACAAGTAGTGTTATATTGAGTGAACTGTTCATACATGTCATTTCATATTTCTTCCTGTGTATCTTCAAAATAGATTCCCAGAAGATGGATTGCTCTGTTAAAGGGTAAATACACGTGTAATTTCAGCAGTAAACACCAAAATCCCCTCCATAGTGTATGCTGTACCTCTTTGCCTCCCCACTAGCAACATGTAAGGCTGTTTGTTTTGTGTTGGCCTGGCCAGTGACGATTATTGTCAGACTTTAGGTTTTTGAAAATCTGATAGATGAAAAGTAGAATCACATTATATTTAATTTTACATCTATCTTGTTAAAAGTATGGCTGAACATCTTTTAGTATGTTTAGGACTATTTGTTCTGTGAGCTGCCTGGTCCTATCATTTACTTGTTTTTCTACTGGGTTGTTGGTCTCTTCTAAATTTTGAGGAAGCTTTTATAGATTACAGATTTAGCTGTTTGTAATTTAATTTGCAAATGTTTTTCCTATTTTGACACACTCTAGGTGGAATTCATCTTGGTGTACAGTGTGAGAAACCCACCCCATTTTATCTTTTTCCATACTTTTACTCAGTTGTCTCAACTTGATAAAAAGTCCATCATTTCACTTCACATCACTGATTTGAGAAGTTGTCTTTAAGTATTCTAAATTATCAAGTGTACTTTGATCTATTTGTGAATTTTCTCTCCTATTTCTCTTCTATTGGTTTGTATCTGTCTTCATGTACCAGTGCATACTATTTTAATTGTAGAAGCTTATATAATATTTTAATATGTTAGCCACCCCTGTCCCCCTTCCCAACATTGATTTTTTTTAAGTTTTCTTGGAAATTTTGCTTGCTAATTCTTCCAAATTACTTTGTAGCTGACTTACCTGGCTCCAGGAAAAAAATCAAATGGTACTTTTGTCAGAATTTTATTACATACATAAACTGACTTCTGAGAATTGACATCTTTCTGATATTGAGTCTTTCTTTCCAAGAACATGGTATATCTTTCTGTTTGCTCAGGTATACTTTTTTAAAAAAGACTTTATTTTTAAAAATTTTTATTGGAGTATAGTTGATTTACAATGTTGTGTTAGTTTCAGGTGTTCAGCAAAGTGAATCAGTTATACATATACATATATCCACTCTTTTTTAAGATTCTTTTCCCATATAGGCCATTACAGAGTATTGATTTGAGTTCTGTGCTATACAGTAGGTACTTATTAGTTACCTATTTTATATGTAGTAGTGTGTATATGTCAATCCCAATCTCCCAATTTATCCCTCCCCCACCTTATCCCCTCATAACCATAAGTTTATTTTCTACATCTGTAACGCTATTTCTGTTTTTTTAAATCATCCAGCTGGACACTTTATTTATTTATTTTATTTATTTCTTGGCTGCTTTGGGTTTTTGTTGCTGCATGCGGGCTTTCTCTAGTTGTGGTGAGCAGGGGCTACTCTTTGTTGCAGTTTGCGGGCTTCTCAGGGCTTCTCATTGTGGTGGCTTCTCTTGTTGCAGAGCACAGTAGTTGTGGCACTTGGGCTTAGCAGTTGTGGCTCGTGGGCTCTAGACCACAGGCTCAGTAGTTGTGGCACATGGGCCTAGTTGCTCCGCGGCATGTGGGATCTTCCCGGACCAGGGCTCGAACCCGTGTCCCCTGCAGTGGCAGGCAGATTCTCAACCACTGCGCCACCAGGGAAGCCCCTTATTTCTGTTTTGTAGATAAGTTCATTTGTACCCTTTTTTAAAATTCCACATATAAGCGATATCATATAATATTTTGTCTTTCTTTGACTTACTTTACTCAGTATGACAATCTCTAGGTCCATCCATGTTGCTGCAAATGGCATTATTTCACTCTTTAAAAAAGACTTTATTATTTTTTTAGAGCAATTTTAGGTTCACAGCAAAATTGAGAGAAAAGTACAGAGATTTCCCATCTATCTCTTGCCCTCAACTCATGCATAGCCTCCCCCATTATCAACATTCTCTATCAAAGTGGTACATTTGTTACAATTGATGAACCTACATTGACACATTGTAATCACTGAAAGTCATAGTTTACATGACAATTCACTCTTGGTGTTGTACATTCTGTGGCTTTGGTAAAATGACATGAATCCACCATGATAGTATCATGTGGAGTAGTTCACTGCTCTAAAAATCCTCTGTACTCCACCTATTCATCCCTCCACCCCCAGTCCCCAGCAACCACTGATCTTTTTACTGTCTCCATAGTTTTGCCTTTTCCAGGATGTCATATAGTTGGAATCACACAGCATATAGCCTTTTCAGATTGGCTTCTTTCACTTAGTAATATGTATTTAAGATTCCTCCATTCTTTTCATGGCTTGATGGCTCATTTATCACTAAATAATATTCCATCACGTGATGTACCACAGTTCATCTGTTCACCTACTAAAGGTCATCTTGGTTGCTTCCAAGTTTTGACAATTGTGAATAAAGTTGCCATAAACATTTGTGTGCAGGTTTGTGTGTGGACATGTTCTCAACTTCTTTGGGTAAGTACCAAGGAGAATGATCGCTGGATCATATGGTAAGAACATATTTAGTTTTGTGAGAAACTGCCGGATTGTCTTCCTTAGTGGCTTCTATTTTGCATTCTGACCAGCAATGGATGAGAGTTCCTGTTGTTCCACACCATCACCAGTATTTGATGTTATCAGTGTTCTGGATTCTGGCCATACTTTGGGTGTGTTGTGGTATTTCATTGTTGTTTTAATTTGAATTTCCCTGATGATATATCATGTAGAGTATCTTTTCATGTGCTTATTTGTCATCCATATATCTTCTTTGTTGAGGTGTCTTTGGCCCATTTTTTAATCAGGTTGTTTGTTTTCTTATTGTTGAGTTTTAAGAATTCTTTGAATATTTTGTCCTTTGTAAGATGTGTCTTTTGCAGATATTTTCTCCCAGTCTGTGACTTGTCTTCTCATTCTTTTGATAGTGTCTTTTTCAGAGCATACCCATATGTTTTATATTTAATTAAGTGTACTTATCAGTTATTTCTTTCATGAACTGTGCCTTTGGTGTTGAATCTAAAAAGCCATCACCATACCCAAGGTTATCTAAGTTTTCTCCTGTGTTATCTTCTAGGCATTTTATAGTTTTGCATTTTACTTTAGGTATTTGATCCATTTGATTTAATTTTGTGGAAGTTGTAAAGTCAGTGTCTAGATTCAATTTTTTTTTTGCATTTGGATGTCCAGTCTTTCTAGCACCATTTGCTGAAAAGATTGTCTTTGCTGTATTGTACTGCCTTTGTTCCTTTGTCAAAGATCAGTTGACAGTGTGTAGGTCTTTCTGAGCTGTCTCTTCTGTTTCATTGATCTATTTGTCTATTCTTTCACCAACACTATACTGTCTTGATTCCTGCCTCTTTGTAGTAAGTCTTGGAGTCCAGCAGTTTCAGTCTACCAGCTTGGTTTTTCTCCTTCAGTACTGTGTTGGCTATTCTGGGACTTCTGCCTCTCCATATAAACTTTAGGATGCACATATTAACTTGCTAAGATTTTTATTGGGATTATATCAAATTTATAAATCAAGTTGGAAAAACTGACATCTTGAAAATACTGAGTCTTCCTCTCCCTGAATATCTCCCCATTTATTTAGTTAATCTTTGGGAGGGTTGGGGGGGAGACGCAAGAGGGAAGAGATAAAGGGATATATGTTTATGTATAGCTGATTCACTTTGTTATACAGCAGAAACTAACACACCATTGTAAAGCAATTATACTCCAATAAAGATGTTAAAAAATAAATTAAAAGATTAAAAAAAAGAAAAGGGGGGAAATGAGAAGTAACACACCCACTGAAATATGGCATATATTATATCCTGTTACACAGGAAAGGTCAGGACTCTCTGATAGAGATCAGTCAGTCATTCTAGTCATCTCTGGTTCTGCCCTAAGGAAGGATCTTTCTTATCTGTTGTCATTCTGAGTGACATCTGAGACATTTATTGGGTAGAATGTCCTTCCTTTGAGCCAATTGTTTTAGCACTATAATTCTTGTAAGTATGAGTTGTAGGGCCCCAAAATCACTGTAGGGTTTGTTACAGATAATTTTTAGCCAAGCACGTTGTAAATTTAGCAGTGTAGTACTCAGAAATAAAAAATTACTAGCTTTCCATTCTGTTTTTTTTCCCCACAGGCAGCTCCATATTGTAAAACCAGCGCCAACAATCTCCTTGTACATAATCCTTAAGAATATCTGTCTTCTGGTCACTGGCGCATTTCCTCTGCTAAACCCAGAGCTTTGATTTTAATGTTAAAATATGGAATAGCATCTTCAGTGATATGGGAACACACCTCCTTTAAGCTTATTTTTGCCATCAGTCTTTTCCCCTTTGTCAAGCAGAGAATGATTAAGATGCCAGGTCCACTGTTTTCTCAAGTGTATATCCTACCTCTCTCTCTCTATTTAATTCAGGTTTGAGAATTCCATTATTCCAACACTGCAAGACTTCAAATTATAGAAGTCTTGGTTAATTTTAATTTCAGGCTATTGGCACAGAGAGCTTCTCTTAGCAAGTTTGACTCTTAAAATACTATACTGAATTCTGCGGGGCTGTAGCTAACACATATGAGTAGGCTGAATTTTCCTTATATTACCATCAGCCTTGTTAGTAAAATTGTCTTCATTACAAGGCAGTAATGCAATAACTAAACCAAGCATTTTGACCTTGAATGACAAAGCTTATCAACTTCCAATCTAGGAATAGCGGAATTCTCAACACCCTCCATCTCCTTTCGTCCTTCAATCAAATTCTCATTTTTAGGGTCTGTTACTTATAATGCACCATTCCTGATTATCATTGGACCAAGAACAAAGCCAGTAGTTAAACGTTTTTAACACTCCAGAAAAGTGTGGGTAATGGCTGTTGAGTAGGCAATAACTGTGTCGATGTCAGATAAGTCTCCCATTCTACTGATTTTTAGGTTAAGTAAATGAAAATTAAAACAAAATTTAAGTACCTTGTCCAGAGTTACAGAGCTCATGTGTGGTAGACCTATGAAATATAAACACAGTATGATTCCAGAGCTCGCATTCTTATTATCATGCTATATTGCCTCCTTAGTTTCTGGTTTACGAGACCGGACTGAGGGAGTTGAGAGACTGAATATACAAATGAACAATGGCTAGACCATATATAAAATAGAACTCTGACCCATAATCTGCAGCAACCAGCCCAGGAAGTGAACCTCCCATTTATATTTTCTCCAACTGGAGGAATCCAAATATATACCTCTAACCAATCACATAGGAGGCCCACTTCTAGTTAGCCCACGTCCAGCTTTCCCATGCCAACAGCTTCTAATCAGGGCATACCTGGAGCCCTTTTTTCTTGACTGTAAAGCATCCCCACTCCTCTCCCTGCCTTTGAGTCTCTGCCAAACACCGGTGATGGTGGCTGACTCCCTTTTTGTGAATAAATAGTCTTTGCTTGCTCTCATTTGAGTCGTCTTTTTGTTTATTTCCACAGAGGTATCTTTCAATGAGAGAGAAAGTGCTGAAATGAAAGAAAATGAATCTTGGATAGGATGTGTTTGATGCTTTTGAAGTATCAAAATACATGTGTTAAGTAGGCACTTAGACTTATTGGTCTGAAGGGCCTAAGCTATGAAGGGTGGATAAAGTTGCCTAGAGAAATATACAAAGTGAGAAGATATGAGGTATTAGAACCGATCCTGGAGGAACTCCCACGTCTAATGGTTGGAAAAAGCAGTATCAGCCTGCAGAAGAGTATGAAAGGATGAGAAGGGAATAGGAGAAAAACAAGGGCCATGAGGTCATGGATGTCAAGGGAAAAGAGCTTTCAGAAGGAGTTGATCGACAGCATCTAATGCTGATGAGAGTTGAGTGGATTTAGCACCATGGAGGTCAGTGTGCTCCTAGCAGAAATGCTACTGTGATAGCCTGGATTCCAGACTGGTGGAGATTGAATAGAAAGAGAGATGAGGAAAGAAAGACCAGAAGTTTAAAGAACTTTCAACAAGTTTGGCTGTGAAGAGGGGGGATGAAAATGTGCTGGGGGCTGAGGTAGAATGTGAGGATCAGAGAGGGTTACTTGAAAATATCTAAGGTTTGCGCGTGTTTAGATGCTGACAAGAAGGATTTGTTTGACAGGTATTGGTTGATTATATGCGAGGGGAAAATGAATAGTCATATGTCAGGTTCCTGATGAGACTGGAGAGAGATTAAAGCTTAGGCAAAGGCAATAAAAAGGAAGAACTCCTTTAATCTAAAAGGAAAGAAGATGAGGGCTGTTGACTAGGTCAGTGGATTTGTCATTTTCAAGTGAGTTCCTTGGGAAATCTTTGATTTTCTGAAAAATATATAATGATATTGGAAATATTTCAAATAGTCACTGTGGAAATTAGGCGAGGTAGTTTACCAGGGAAATGATGGGAAAATGCTAGGCATAGTTGAAGGCCCATTTGACGTTTATAATCTTGATTTTTTGTCACATCAGTAAATTGATCCAAGAATGTGAGGTTGTACAGTATAACTGACTTGGAGGAAATAATCACCAGAAAGATTCCATGCTGGGCTGAGAGGAAAAAGAGAACATTCATGATGGGTGAGGTGAAATTAGTCTGGAGAGTGTATATAACCCAGAACTGAGGCTTGGTGAGGTTTAGATGGTGAAATAGCCCCAGTCTTCCAAGGTTTCAGGAAGAACAAGAAGCTTTGCAAGGTTTGCTCAAGTCACACCAGTATATCAAGGCACTTTAGCATATGTCCTCTTGTGTTTTATAAATTAGTGATTAGTGTTTTACAAATCTAAGAATACTTTTAGTGCTTTATTGGGTGAAGTCCAATTTGTTTGGAAATAATGTAAAGATAATATTTTCTAAGATTAGGATGTTTCTGTGCTTTTGTATTACTTTTTTGAAATTTATATTACACATCTTAGATGCACGAGCTTCAAATGGAATGGGGAAAGAGATGCTATCATCCTCACATAATAATAATTATTAGCATGATTTGAGTATTTACAATAAGCCCAACACTGTGCTACATATTTGCCTACATTTCCACACTCCATCCTCCCAACAACCATGTAATTTAGATAGCATTCTTATCTCCATCTTACAATCAAGGAAACTAAGGTTTATAGAGGCTAGGTGACTTGCTGGAGGTCCCCCTACTGGGAAATGATGGAGTCAGGACCAGAACCCAGGACCTTCTCAGGCAAAATGGTGATGTCAGTGAAAGTGATCTTCAGGAAATTCCTGGTTCTCTTCCAGCTTTACTTTCTCAGACCTTGCCTAACAACTCCCACCTCCCCAAGATGACACAGCTTCTATCTCTTTTCCAGGTAAGGCAATAAAACATTCTTTGCTAATGGGTTAATCATGTACTCCCAGACATTGTATTCATTATTTATTAGGAAACTTTCTGGAGACACTGGCCTAAATTAGTGAGATCGCTCTAATGGTGCCTTTGCTCTCCCATTTTCAAGTCATTCTGTGCTGTAAAACTGCAGAAGCGGTAACTACTGTTTTCATTCACTAGGGCCCTAAAATCAAGACTCCTGTCGCTCTGGACCAAATCACATTGTCATCTTTCTCAGTAAAAGTGAGCAGGTCTGTGGGGATGGGAGAGCAGAGAAGTGACTCAGATTGTAGGTTCATCAAAGCTTATGCTAATTAGGAAGCAACTGATTTGATGTGACTCTTGAGCTTCCAGTCACCCAAGGAAAGAGGCATCTTGTGTATGCATGCATGTGTGTGTGCACGCACATATGTATGTATTGAAATTGCTTTAGATTTATTTTTTGTTTTTTAAAATTTCAGCTTTATTGAGGTATGATTGATAAAGTTGTAAGATATTTGAAGTATACATTGTGATAATTTGATGTGTATGCATTTTAAAACGATTACCCCTCCACCCATCTAGTTTATTAACACACCTTTTCCATCACCTCATATATTTATCTTTTCTGTTTCTTGTAGGTTTTTTTTTTTTTTTTTTTTGCTGAGATAGATTTCTTAAAACAAATGAATATAATGCATTTCCTGAGTCCTAAAACATACGGGAGGATGGAAAAAGGAGAGAAAAGGCCACAGCAGTGTGCCTATCTCTGGTGAAACATCTAGTTCGAAGTTTAGGCAAAAACAGCACAAAGTACCCAAAGATTGAGTTCCCTCATTTAAAAAATAGTTCAGTTGATTTTTAATCACTTCTGCCCACTTTTTTTTAGAGAGAAGCTCAAGGTAAGGCAGTTGAAGGGGGTATGTGTTGGCAGGGGCCAGGATGCTAGCGAACAAATAAATTGGACGTGGGAAGTAAAGGAGATGGAAACAAGATGAGTGCGTGTAGAGGGATGAGTTAATCAGTCAGCTTGATAGAGACTGGAGCAAAAGAAGAACATGAAACAGATGCCTTAGAACCGCCGGGAGTAGCCAACAGAAGTGAGCAGAGGGAGAAAGAAAAATGAACACCTACACATAGCCGACATTGATTAGCTTCCCTCCTCAGGAACATGAAGGAAAACCACCTTAAAACCACTTCAGAAAAGCAAAGGGAAAATACGAAAAGTCTCCCAGACTGCCCCCATCTTTCTTCCTTCTAACACTGATCTCTCTCATGCTACCGCTCCCTCTGGTCTTATTATCCTGTGTTATCACTCAAATCTTTCTTTCTGCCCTCCAAAGATGTCCAGAAATCCCAGTTCCTCCATAAAGCCTTTCCTGGATAAATGAAAAGAGGTCACGCTGACTTCTCCTCCCTCCAGCAGTCTGGCAGAGAACACTGCAAGGCCTGATTTAAGAAGGTTACCCTCAGTGTAAATATTTAATGACAGGTGCCCTCACCACAGCATTAGCTCTTGGCTTAGTGTGCTGTGTGTGCGTGAGCATGTGCACGTGCTATGGACTGAATTGCCTACCCCACCAATTCATATGTTGAAGCCCTAGCCCCCATGTGACTGTATTAGAGATAGCGTCCTTAGGAGATAGTTAAGGTTTAGTGAGGTCATGTGGGTGGGGTCCTAATCTGATAGGATTTTGGCCTTATAAGAAGAGGAGGAGAGACGTCCCATCCTCTGCCCAACCAATGCCGCACCCCTCACTCCCTGCTACCCCGTGAAGACACGGCAAGAAGGAGGCAGCCTGCAAGCCAGGAAGAGAACCCTCACTAGAACCTGAACCGTGCCTGAACCTTGATCTTGGACTCTTTGTCCTTCAGAACTGTGAAAAAAAAATATCTGTTTACACCACCCAGTCTGTTGTATTTTGTCATGGCAGCCCAAGCAGTCTATGGCAGTGTGTGTGGGTAGTGGCAGTTGTGAAGACTGTTAGTTGAATTTAGGTCATCCATTGTTAGAATAAAACTCCCATAAGGCAAGGATTGTCAATTTAACTGTACTTAAAATAAGCAAAGTGTTTATGTGACGCCAGTACCTAATAAATACCAGGAAATTTTTGCTGTTTCTTTTAATACAGAAATGACAAATGTCTTCTGCCTATTTTTCTTTATGTATCCGTTTGGCTCCCCCCTCCCCTAAATTTCTGTTTACCTGAAACCAGGGACCCAGATATAGCAATACAGGTATTCTTCGTTATATCACACTTGGCTTTACTGCACTTCAGAGATACTGCTTTTTTTTTTTTTTTTTTTTTTTGCAAATTGAAGGTTTGTGGCAGTCCTTGTCGAATAAGTCTCTTGGCACCATTTTTCTAACAGCATTTGCTCACTTTGTGTCTTTGTGTCACGTTTTGGTAAATTCCCGCAATATTTCAGACATTTTCATTATTATTATATTTGTTATGGTGATCTGTGATCAGTAATCTTTAATGTAATTACTATGACTCAGTGAAAGCTCAGATGATGGTTAGTGGTTTTTAGCAATAAAGTATTTTTAATTAAGGTATGTACATTATCTTTTTAGACAGTGCTGTTGTACACTTAGTAGACTACAATATAAAGTATAAACATAACTTTTATATTCGCTAGAAAACTAAAAATCTCATGTGACTTGCTTTATTGCAATGTTCACTTCATTGCTGTGGTCTGGAACCAAACCCGGAATATCTCTAAAGTATGCCTGTACTGGAACCTCTGGATTTTACAGGACAAGGTTGGAGTAAAGTTATCTAATACCCCAGAAAATTGAGAGGCTTTGCCAATTAGATGTAGATATTTCACACTCTATAGCATTTCTATTAAATTAAAGCTGTAGCCAGCTGTATGCATTTTTAGTTGTAGAACTCAACTCAGATAAATTATTTCAAGTAAGGACACTGGCAGTTATCAAGAAGTAGGTATTAGATGGCAGCTTAACTGAAAAAGCGCTTTCCCTACTACCGTAATTATTGTGCTGAAAAACTGCCTAGGAGAAGCCTGAAAGTAATTAGTTGCTGTTAAAAGCAAGTGGAGGGAGGATGCTTCATTCTCCTCCCTGGGCCAGCACACCCACATGGTAATTTACATCAAGGAATCCTTCCCTCTGACTCAGAAAGAGGGTGGTCCCTGTGGGGCTCTCCTCATGTGAGGAATAAATGTGCCCCTGCGCACTCACCCTTTTTAATCATTAGATGCTCCAATCTAGCAACATGGACCTCAGAAAAGAGTATTAGCAAGGTTGGCAAAAAAGCACGTTTGCCCTCTATAAGACTTCATTCAGAGACAGCCTGGAATGTAAAATGGCATTGGCCATTGAGCAGGAAGACTAATTCTGGTTCTCTTCCCATTACAAGGGTCGGGAGGAGGGGGACTATTAAGACCTTCCATTTTCTTGCATCTTTTTTTCCTACATGATACATCAGCACCTCAAAAGCCTTTCTTGCACCAGATTCTGTATTACATATATCAATGAGCAATGCTGATTCCTAACTCTTGCAGGGTGCTGGCCAGTTAGGGGGAGAGAAAGAGAGCCCAGGCTCAACATCCTCCCTCCCACCTCCATCCCTACCCGTATCCCCCAACCCCCATGAAAACCAAAAGGGGTCCTAAGGTCAGGAACGAGGACCTGGAACTCTTTCCTCCCCCAGGACCACACATCCTCCTAACTCACATCCCTATGCCCTCTCCTCCCCACAGCACTGTGACCTGGGTGGGATTAAAACCCCTGAGGCCCTGAACCCTGGAACCGTTATAGAACCTCTTCTCATATGTAAATCAAAAATGTAAATAAGTCTAAATGGAATAGCCATACACCTTGTCACCCAAACCTGGACACTTGTGAGAAAGGAGGAGCTATTGACAAATGTCAGGCAGCAGACACAAGCCAGGAATGTCCTGAGCAAATGGGGATGTATGATTACCTCAACTCAAAACCATAAAAGAGGTATAAGAAAGTTCTTTTTCTATGATGACTAATTTGATTTGGAAATATCAAATTCTTACCGCCTAAATTCTTTCTCTAATATAAATATAGTTTGTTTTTTCTTTTTCGAAAGAGTTGATGTTGGGCTGCTTATTGTTAAATCCACTAGTTTTCAAGTGTAGTCTCTGGACCAGTATCATCAGAATCATCTGCAAATGTATAAGAAATACAAATTCTGAGGCCAACCCCAAACCCACTGGGGGTGGGGCCCAGCAGCTTGTATTTTAACGAGCCCTCCAGGTAATTCTGAGCCATGCTGAAGTTTGAGAAACATTGGGATAATCAGTTCAGCTCTGAAGGCAGCTTGGTAAGGAAGTTCATCAGGGATTTGCTTGAAGTGGTTTCCCTTCCAGTGGAAAAGGAAAATGCCTGGATGGACCTAACCAGCATCTGCTGATAACTTATAAGCCTAGTTGTCTATCAAAGTCTTCACCTGTTGACTAGCTTTTGGATTCTGAAGAAGGCTGCAGCTGCACAGGCCATATCTAGGGTTTTGTAAAATGCTTTAGTTCCTTGGAACTGGATCTCAATATAAAGCATGCAGATATATTGTTTGACTTTCATACCATTGTGTTTCCAACACACTTTCAGAAATTTGTTATGTGTGCCAGAGAGGAATATCTGGACTTCCTAGCTGTGTGACATCAGGCAAGCAATTTCTCCATCTTTCATGTATCAGTCAAAGTAGCTTGGGTGATGCTGTGCTAGCTAACAACCCCAAAATCTCAGTGACTTAAGATGACAAAGGCTGATTTCTTGCTCATGCTTTATATTTATCATGGTTTGAAGCGGTGAGAAGGTCCTGCTCATTGGAGTAACTCAAAGACCAAAGTCACCATCCACAAACATTGCTGATCTCCATATAGAGGCAAGAGAGTTCTAGAGTGTCTCACATCGGCAATTAAATGCTCTAACCTGAAAGTGACACGTTGCACTTCGGCTCACGGCTTATTGTCAAAAACTAGTTACATGGCACAACCATGGGGGTATCATATATTAAACAAAAGACATAAGAAATGAGTTATGTAATATGTAAGAAAGGGATGAGTGTGATGCAGAAAGAAAACGTGGAGCAGATAAGGAGGATGGGATGTACTGGGTAGAGGAGAAAGGGAGGAAGGTTGTCAATTTAGACAGGGTGGTCGGGGAAGACCTCAGGGAGAAGATGACTTTCCAGCAGAGACTTAAAAGAGATGAAGGAGTCAACCATGCAGATACCAGGGGGAAGAGCATTCTGGGTAAATGAACAGAAGGAACCGCTAATGCCAGTGCAAATGCACATTGGGCATGTTCAGGGCCAGCAAAGAGGCTGCTGGTATGACAGAATGGAGTGGAGAGGGGCTTGGCTGTGTGTTTAGCGGGGTGTAGGAGGTAAGGTCAGAGAGGGAAAGGGGCCTCAGTCTTCCTAAGGACTTGGCTTTTACTCTGACTGCAGTGGTGGTGACCTATTATAGGCATTTGGGAAGAGGACTGATGTGATCTGACTTGCATTTTAAACTGATGCTCTGGTTGCCTTGTTGAAAATAGACTGTAGGAGGGCAACGGTAGAAGGAGGGAGACTTATGGGAAGCTACTGTCATAATCTGGGCTCAAGATGATAGTTTGGGCCAGGGAGGTAACAGAGAGGTTGGAAGCAGAGATCAGATTCTAGATACGTTTGGAAGGCAGAGACAAGTGAGATTTCCTGACAGATTGGACATGAGGTGTGAGAGAAAGAGAAGAAGAGTCAGGGACCCGCTTCGAGGTTTTTTGCTCAAGGAATCAGAAAAGTGGAGTAGCCATCAACTGAGGTAGGGAAATCTGAGAGGGGAGCAGGGTTATGGGGGGCAGACCAAGAGTTCTGAGTTAGTGTGAAATGTGAGAGAAAGCCTCTTGCAAAAGGCAGTTTCAACTGAAGTGCTATCAGTAGATGTCAAAAGTAAGAGAAATAGAAAATTCCACATGCTAGCACAGGCTAGCTTCCTTGATTTCACCAATCCAGGCAGATATGAGAGACCTGGGACAATCCTTTTGACAAAAGATGATGATTTTTACTGGTTATCATATGTTTCATAGAGATGCCTCAGAATGCAGTAGGATGACTGGGGTTAAAATTAGAAAGTTAACAATACATCATATTCATCTTTGCATTCACCATGAGTAGAAAATCCATGGTACATAAGCAAATGATAAATATTTGATAAATGGATGAATGAAATTACCATACCCACATCTCCCCAAGTCTGAGCAATGGAAAGGCAAATGGAGAGGTGTAACAGGAGAAAAGGAAAGCCAAGTGAAAGGCATGGGCTTGAAAAAACAGCCATTTGGCCCAAAGGGGACTTGGTATGTTGACCTATCACTGGTTTCAAGAAGTACTACACACCTAATCTTAGCAGTAGTTGTATTAGTTGGAATTCTTTTCTGCTCTAGAAAGGTATTCCTTTAAGATGACTCAGCTCAAGATATCCATCAGGGCAATAACATTCAATCTTCCAATTTTCTTTCTTCCTTAGGGAGGAAAAAGTCTCATTTTAACTTGTTTCTCTCTGGCATTTGCGGAAAAGGTATGAGTGTGGCATTTTGGAACAATTATGTTCATTTTCCTGGAATATGGATGGCATCCAACCTCGAGGTTTTATGTTGAGGACACTGGCAGGGCACCCAGTGAGCATGTAGCCAGGAGACAAACTTCCTCATATAAAACAGAGCCGTCTGACACCAAAACAAATGTGTTTCCATTCATGCCATTTATTTTTTATGAAGTTGTTTAAATTATGCTGATGGCAAATTAACACTAAGCTAAATGCCTTACCCCATGATGGGAACTACAGTATTTCCTCGTGGAGGCAGTGTTTCAGGAACTTATGATGCAAGCCATGGCATCGGAAATAACTTGAATCCTGACGATGTCTCTAAAGCATTAAAAGCATCTCTCGTAGATGTATGAAATAAATAGGATTGTTGCTGGAAAAAGAGAAAAAACATAAGTTTTGGGAAGGGAGAAACCTGTAAAGGGATTTTCTGAGCAATTTCAACTGACTGCAAAAGAGTAAAATACACTATATTGACAGACTGTGGAATATGCATGGGGCTGGTTTTTCTTACACTCAGTGGGCTGAATTGCATTTGCTTTGGTCACTAGACATAAATATCCAAGCAGGCAGCTGCCCTGAGAAGCATCCAAGACATTTTTCATTTCACCTGTGCACATTAGTCACATGCATTTGTTAAATATTTTTTGACCAGAAACAGTTTAACTTTCTCCATGTTATAAAATTCAGTTATCCATCCTTTCTGAAGTTATACTCTCAGGTGTAGCTGAGGAGCAGATGGGAAGAAAAAAAAATTTTTTTGACCTTCATAATTAAAGTAATGCTGTGCCTTTCTCTTAAAAAAAAAAATCCTTGGAATTAAAGGAGAATCACATTATGGTGATTCACAAATAAGAATATCATGACTCAGAAGAATCTTTCAGAGACTTGCCCACTGTCCATCTGTGGCTGCACCCAGGTTTCTTCATTCTCAGGCAGGAATTTTTATTATTAATAACTATTATTTACAAAGGACTTACTAGAATCCAGTAGAGTGATGCATTATCTCATTTAATCCTCACAATAATCCAGTGAGGTAAAAACTATTATTTGTACCTTTTTACAGAGAGAAAATTGAAGCATAGAGTGGTTAAGAGACTTACCCAAGGTCACACAGCTACTAAGGTGAGGATCCAAGCGTTAAATGCAGGCAGTCCGGTTCTCAGGTTCTTTGCCCTTAACCAGTGCACAGACTGCCTTTTTAAAGACATAAGCACTTTCAAAGAAATGAGCTTTGATTGATTGATTGATTTTTGGCCATGCCACACAGCATGCAGTATCTTAGTTCCCCTGCCAGAGATTGAACCTGTAACCCCTGCAATAGAAGCGTGGAGCCCTAACCACTGGACCACCAGGGAATTCCCAGGAAATGAGCTTTTAGAAGATGTTCTCAAATTATAGTATACATAAGAATCTCCAGGAACCCTCTGATTCAGAAGGTCTGGGCTGGGGCCCAGAAATCTTTTATGTTCAGGTGCTTGTGGCTGGGCCCGATGCTTTAGAACACCTCAGCTCTCTCTGGATAAGTGGTACCTGAGATGGGCTGGGGTGCTTTTGAAGCTCTTGACTTCAGTGTGTACTTTGCACATTCTGCCTAGTGACCTGGCCTCGTGAGAACGTTCACCTGGGTGTGGATGTTGGCGAATCAGGTGGAGAAATCACTAGCTGCGTGACCTCCTAGGCAGGAGAAGTTGAGCTTCCCTGTTTTGTATTTTCTTTCACAGTAGACAAACCCTTCACTTCCTGAGGTTTTAACTCATGACATAATACTCAGTTCACCTTGCTCCTTCTTGACAATGCCTCATGCTGAGTTGTTCTGCACCAGGAGTGAAGAGCGTATCTGTGTTCACCTTCCTCTTATTGTCCAGGAAATTTCACCATGGATAGTCTTCTCTACACTGGAAGCAGACTGATTCTCTCAAAGTGATTGCAATGAAAGTGCATGTTGAATACGGTGAAATGAGAGTCCCCTTGGATTCTAAGGCTGGGAATGGAGATCAGGCTTTAGAGAGCAGGGATGGAAAGAAGGGATACTAAAATAAGTGTCGTAGGCACTGTGCTTGATCATTTGGGTCTATGATCTTCAAGGTACCTGTTATCTACATTCTTACAGATGAGGACTCTTGGCACAGAGAAGTTAGGTAACGTGCCCAAGTTTGTTCAGCTAAAAGATTCTGGCCTATCTGATTCCAGAGAGTGTGTTCCTTCCATGATACCGTGCTGGCCAAGACAACGCAGGTGGCTAGCTGAAGTAAGCTCCTAGGTGATCCTAACATGCAGCTTACATCTTTAACCTTTGAGCTGAACCTGAGAGGTTCTCCAGGCCTAAGGTCTTACGTGGTATTTATCTACTGCAACTAATTAGAGAATCTTCTTTAGAAATTGTGACTATTCAGTGTTAGATAAGTGTACATATAAACACTTATTTTTTTACTGATATGAATCAAAATGCATTCTGGCTTAAGGCCCTGGGTAGTATTATGTATGTGCTCTAAGGCACATAGAGGTGTTCATAACATTGTAGACGTACAAAAGGTTTTTCCCCTAGGTATTTCCTAGAAATGGCTGTGGTGCAAGTAACAAGTTCTTTTTCCTTTAAAGAATCCTTTATTCATCTCTTATCTCTTACTCTTAAAATACATTTTGAAATAGGAGTAACATGATACTATAAGATGGCTCTACTCAGCAGCTCCTTTGCAGAAGTTATCTTTAGCTTCCTGAAGAAATTAATGGTCTTTCTTTCTCATGGAACTGTAATCAATTTTGAATTTTTGTCTTTATGTACATTTATTAACCTTTGTAAATTTCACGTTTCTCCTATTAAAAACAAACACAAAAAACCTTTCTCATTTATATCTGGAAATTATTATATGCATCAGAAAAATTACACATGTGAAAATGTTTCAGGAAATTTATCATGCTGTACAAAGAGAAAGAATTTGCTTTCAAACCATGGTGACTGGATTACATTTTGGGATTAGCCTGCTGGTTTCCCTGGTCGGTAGGCAGTTAATAACCTTTGTAAGTATCATTCCTTTTTACTTATGAAGTGCGTAAGTATACTTCACTTACTATGCGCCAAGCATTTTGTGAATAGGAACTCACCTAACTTATTCAGAATGTTGTCCTTTTAGGCATCAACTACTTTATAAAATTCCCTGTTTGTTAGTGAGGAACTTTATCACAGCTTTGAAATTGACCAGTTCTAGGCTATGCAATTTAAAGAACTTTATCTTAAAATTTGTATTCAGTGAAGTTTTTGTTACAGTTGGTAGTCCTTTTTTCAGTGACTTTAGTCTGAATTTTCGAATTTTTTCCAATGGGAGATAGTTTTGACCCAGTGGTGTGCTGTAAATGTTTAATAACCAGATGGATGATGTTTAACAACCAGGTTGGGGGAAGGGATTAAGACCTTAATTTGTATCATTGGCCAATTCCTATGGTGTAAAACTATGGCTGATTTGGTGCCACGATGTGGAATTGGGAAGAAATGCTAACAAGCAGCTCCCGTGAGTGTGGTCTTTTTATATCTTATCTTAAAGATGCTATAAATTTGAGTTTAGTGAGAATGACCTAAATTCCTAGATAAGGTTTAAAAAAGAAGTGTCTCATGAAATGGAGGATATTAGTTGCCAGACAGTTACTACCTTCTCATGTAGGTATAGTTGATAAGGTTTGAAATCTTATATAAATACAAACCAGTAGGAAGACTACATAAGAATGAGTCACTTTTACTAGAAATTAAATGCTTTCACAAATGAATGAGACCTCCTTGCACTTGGGCTAACTCAGCTTAAATAAGCAAAGTAAGCAGTGTCCTTGTCAGTATGATAAGAAGACTAAGGAAAAAAGATCTCTGCTAGTATTAACCACCCACAACCTGTCATTGATGTGATAAAGTCAGTCCTTTGAATTAAGAAATAATTGTACACAGTTAGATGTAAAGAGGACTAGACTATGATTCAGCAGACTCACATTCCATATATGGAATCTGTCCACATCTTTTTATCTATGTCACTTAAAATCTCATTTAGGCCCCAATTGTTTCATCTTTATATTGGAAATAATAATTATTGAAAGCATAAATACCAAGGTACTTTAAAAACCAAAGGCATTATGGGAATGATGAGGCATCTTATGTAGGGGTTAGATTTTTAAAGTGAGGACGTGAGAAGGTAGATCATATGTAACCTCAGTCCATGCTCCCAGTCCTTTCGATATCATAGCTTCCACAGAAAATAATAATAGTGGTGGGTCATACTGGGCCCCCAGCTGAATAATGCTTACCAGATGAAACCTTACAACTACTATAAGCCAGATACTATCTGGGGTTTCTTGCCCCTTGGGATGTAGAAAAAAATTCTGCACTGATACAAGTCCAAAGCCCTCTTCAAGAATCTAAAAAAAATTCCTAAAGCACTTTTTAAATAACAGCTTTGTTGAGATATTATTCACATACCAAAAAGTTCATCTTTTTTTTTTTTTTTTTTCCTTTTTTGGGCCGCACCGTGAGGCATGCAGGATATTAGTTCCCCAACCAAGGATCAATCCCATGCCTACTCCAGTGGAAGCAAGGCATCCTAACCACTGGACCGCCAGGGAAGTCCCAGTTCACCTTTTAAAAGTGTACAGTTAAATAGATTTTAGTGTATTCACAGAGTTGTATATCCATCAACACTATTTAAATCCGGAACATTTTCATCATTTCCAAAAGAAACCCTGTACCAGTTAGCAGTCAGTTCCCATTTCCCCTCATCCTACCCCTGACAAACACTAATCTACTTTATGCCTCTGTAGATTTGCCTATTCTGAACATTTTATATAAATGGAATTATATGTGGCTTTTTATGTCTGGCCTTTTTCACTTTACCATAATGTTTTCAAGATTCATCCATATTGTAGCATGTATCACATCTTCATTCCTTTTTATGGCTGAATAATTCCATTGTATGGTATACCACATCAACTGATGGGCCTTTGGATTGTTTCCATTTTGTATAATGAATAATACTGGTATAAACATCCATTTACACTTTTTTTATGTGAACATATATTTTCAATTCTCTTGGGCATATACCTAGGAAAGGAATTGTTGGGTCATATGGTTAACTCTCTTTAGCATTTTGAGGAACTGCCTCCAAAGCAGCTGGACTATTTTACATTCCCACCAACAATGTATGTGGATTTCAATATCTCCACATCCTCGCCATCAATTGTTATTGTCCACCTTTTTCATTATAGCCATCCTAGTGGCTGTGAAGTGGTATCTTAATGTGGTTTTGATGGGTATTTCTCTAATGACTAATGATGTTGAGCACCTTTTCATGTATTTATTGGTCATTTGTAAATCTTCTTCAGAGAAGTGTCTATCAAGTCCTTTTACCATGTTTCATTGGATTATTTGTCTTTTTATTACCGAGTTGTAAAGTTTCTTTATATATTGTGGATACAAGTTCCTTATCAGATGTATGATTTGAAGATAGTTTCCATCATTCTGTGGGTGTCTTTTCACTGTCTTGATGGTGTGCTTTGCTGCACAAAAGTTTTTAAATTTGATGAAGTCCAAAATTATATATTTTTTCTTTTGTCACCTGTGCTTTAGTTATCTAAATATCTGAGATAGATATCTAAGAAAGCGTTGCTTAATCCAGGGTCACAAAGATTGACCTCTGTGTTTTCTTCTAAGAGTTCTTACATTTAGGTCTTAGGTCAGTTTTGAGTTAACTGAGTTAATTTTTCTGTGTGCTGTGGCACTGATGCTTTTATGGTAACTCTACCCTCAGGTTCCTACTTTTGTACATAGTGTCTCTGTTCTCATATTGACACACAGGAAAACCAGGCCCTTCCTTGATTTCTACGCACACGCGCGCGCACACACACACACACACACACACACACACACACACAGATCCACACACATACACCTAAACTCCTCTTCTATAAAACATCCCCAGGATAGTATACTTCACAAAAATTTTAATAGTCACATCATATATCAGACAAACAACCTAAAATCACATTTTAGACATCTCTAACCTCCAGAGTTTTTTTGGCCAAGGGATATTCACTGTTAATTGTCCCAGTATGATGCAGTTTCTAAGTGGTTTTTTTCTTTGTTCAGTTCCTCTCTCTCTCCCCTGTACTGCTCTCCAGGCTCTTGAGAACCGAAACACAAATGTCTCTCATTTTCTCATGTAGCACAGCTTAACTTCTTCATTTCCTTACTTGAGTTCCTCATGGTTTCTCACTTGCTTTTCTGCAAGAATGTATTCCCCTACCCCCCAAAAAGGTTTCTCCCTAATGGAAATTCTGGTACCATTTTCCATACCATTATTCTAAGCAAGTTTTGGTAAGAGTAATGGATGGAGAGTGGTCCTAGGAGTGAGTAGAGAGCCCACATACCTGAATAGCAAAAAATAAGAATCACCAAATGAATAAAAGAAAGGCACAAAAGGGGAGACCAAGAACACTATGATGACGAGCTTCAACTATTCCAACATGTTGACAACAGTTGAGGTAGCAGAAAGGGTCTTATAGGTCAGCTCAATACAGTGGGGGAGAGATTAGGTTGTGGAGAGATTGGTCAGTGGAAGGGGGAAGGAAACCTACTTTTAAATATACAAAGTTATAGTGTTTTGATTATACGGATCCACAATACTTTGGGGCAGATACGTTTTATAATTAAGTATTTTTCCGATTTTAGAATATATTACAGTAGGTGTGTCATGTATTATATACAATATAATACCCAGGTAGGGTGAGGCAGCATCCCATAAGCAAATACAGCATCAAAAGTATATAACATGAAGGGGGAAGAAAACTCTAAATAGCTTTATATCGATTATTTAGTCTTGTCAAATGCGTTAGGAAAACAACTTTCTGTTTTTGGTTTGTTTTTTTTTTATTCTGAATGTCGTATCGTGGAAATATGAGATCTGTAGGTGATAAACCACTATTCCAGTGTTCTCTTTTGCTGAGACTATTCAGCAAGGCTAGTGATGATGAGGATGAAGATGAGGATGCTTCCCAAGTGCCAACATTCTTTCTAGCCGGTGCATATTTTGTAAGTGATTTGCCAGGCAGATCAGCTTTGCTGCTTAAAAGCATTCACTGTAGCCTCATTTCCTCCCAGCTTTCTTTTTAGCTTCAGTCTTACCGCAGTGAATATAGTTGGAACATAAGATGATGAGCAAATGCTGCTCAGGATAATAATGTGAGCTCAAAAAGGAGAAAGAAATCACTACAGAAAGGAGAGTAGCAGGGAAGAAGTAGACTAAAACAGTATAAGGAAATTGCTACCCACCCCTCAAGGGAAAAAAAACCTATCAGCTGTACTAAAGCTGTCTTTGGAAAACCTTGAATGGTAATAAATGAGCACAGGCATATAGAAGGAGTGACCGGCAGCCTTTGTGGACTTAACGGAGGAATTAATCTTAATTTTCCTTTTGCTTAAAGGAATTCTGATGCAGCTTTGATGCATGAAAAATGCTCAGGATTTGGATTCAAGATACTGGGTCTTAACCAGTCTCTTCCTGAATGTGACCCTAACCAGCATCATTTGTTTTCGTTAGTGAAGATTACCATTTTGTAAAAATCACTGTGATCGGGACATTTTACATAAATTAGTCCTAATATTCGTAACAGCTTTTCAATGAAAAAATACAGGTCTTAACATCTCCATATAATGGATGAGGAAATTGAGATCTGGAGAGTTTACCTGACTTAACCCAAGTTACACAGTGAAAGATCTGTTCCACTGGGATTAGACACAGTTCTGTCTGATGCTAGAGCTTATGTTCTTTCTGTTGTTCAGGATGCCTGTTTAACTGAGACTCTGGTTTAGAACGTGAATACTGATTTTACTGTATAGTGTAGAGACCTGCAGACCTAGCTTCAAATTAAGCTTATTATATGCTAGCTATTCAAGCTTGGAATAGTAATAATAGTAGTAGTGGTAATAGTTACCATCACTGTGTATCAAGCACTATTCTAAGAAACTTTATATAGATATAGCTGTAGGTAGATATTTAAGGGGTAAAGATACCAACTTGTTTTCTGTGTAGTTCACATGACATAACGTGGATCAGCATTCTCCACGGTACATTTTAGGAACTACTAGACTCTTGCAATATCCCAAGAGAAGTGGTTTTATGCTAAAACAAATTTGAAAAACCCTGACTATGTTTTTCTTTTATAGGTTCTCAATGTACATCCACATTGTAATGATGCTGAGAACTACTTAAGGTTAAAAAGAAATGGTTGAACCTTGTTTAACTTAGGGGTTTCCCCAATATTTTGACCACAGAACCTCTTTATTCAGAGTTTATCTGTTAACATCCTTAACTTCCATGGGACACAGTGTGAGAGATGCTGATACAAATGAAAGTCCTCTGTATACTGGTATAAAGTGATATGATCACTCAAGTGGGCTTTGCCCACTTGAATATTTTTTAAATAAAAATAAATTTTAGGGTTATGTCTTGCCATCCAAATTCAAGGCGCTCAAATCCTGGTCAAGGTTTCTCTCTTTCACAGAATCTTCCCAAGCCTCCCTCCCCTCTAGCCCATAGGGATCCCTCTGTTCTCTGCCCTGTCTCAGCACTGATTGTCCCCAAGGAACTGGGGCTTCAGAGTCGTCTCTAAGAAACTAGAATTATGCGGAATTAAAATGTTCTGCATTTGATGGAGCTGAATAGGAATAGATTGAAATTTGTGAGAAAGCCACAGTTTTAAAACAAAAGGCAACATTTCCTCATTAGCTGAGAAGAAATTCACAAGGGGAAACTAACTTTCTTGCTTTCTTCTTTGTGATCCAATCCTGAGTACGGAGTTACAGAAATTTTATTTACCAAAAACAGATATTCAGTTTGAGTCTTCTGAACTTGGACATGGATTTACATTTAAATTTCTCATATATCTTTTTTTAAAAATACAACTGCAAAAAGTAATGACTCTTCTCCCTGTGTGAGTCCTTGATTGATTTTAATTTGTAACACTTCCCAGCTATATGGAAATTGGTGAGTCTCTATGCAGAATCACTTTAAAAAAAAAATGATGAAGTGCAACGTTCCTAATTGAAATTTAGCACCTTACTTATTATTGGGGACCCCTTTTATTAAAGTTGTGAAATTAAAGTACAGTGTTTACTCTGTTTAAAATGTCCTAAATATGCTCAGTGCTGCTCTTGCAAGAGAGCCATCCTTTGGCCCTCTGACTAATGCACCAATGGAAATGTAATCTGTGCTAAAAGAAAATGCCCATGACCTGCTTCTACTATGAATTTTAAAAAATAAAGGATAGCTTGAGGGTGTGGCACTGTAGCTGTCCTTGGAAAAGCTGGAGTTAGGTAGGAGAGGGTGAACGAGTGATCAGCCACACCGGGGTGTAGGTACGAAAAGATTGTGTCAGGCACTAGTTTACTGTACTAACTTAAGAACAACCACAAGCTAAATGTGGTGCTCAGTCTGCAGAGAGAAAATTAAATTAGGCAGAGAAATAAAGATTGATGTAAATTTCTGTGGCTTCATATAACAGGAAAGAGAAAAGGTTTGATTTTGAAAATTCTCATGCTTCTCTAAAATAGAACTAGCCACCTAAGCAGAATCACAAAGGGTGATTTATTTGAAATCCTGTGGTTAATCATAATACCATTAGTCAAATTCAAATTATGATTTCTGAAAATTAGTCAAGGATAACAATTACACCTGTGGCTCTGACTTAAACTGGAGTTATTTATAATAATACAGATCAGTTCAGAATATAACTGGAAATTTATCTATGAGTTCCTCAACCACATTATTCCCACTGCACGTACAGAGTCTGGAATGTAGTAACTACACAGTAACTGGAACAGAATACTTGCTCTCCAGATTAGTCATGTGGGTAAATAAAACAGAATGAGAGAGATGGAAGCAGCTTAAGTGCCCATCAATAGATGAATGGATAAAGAAGATGTGCAAATATATACATACACATATATTGGAATATTACTCAGCCATAAAAAAGAATGAAATCTTGCCACTTGCAACAACATAGATGGATCTAGAGGGTACTAAGTGAATAAGTGAAATAAGTCAGAGGAAGACAGTGCAGGATCTCATGTATTATACGTGGAACCTAAAAAACAAAAACAGACAAAGAAAACAAAATGAAAACAGACTCGTACATACAGAGGACAAAGAGGTGATTGCCAGAGAGGAGGAGAGTGAGATTGGGCAAAAGAAGTGAAGGGGATTAAGAAGTACAAACTTCTAGTTAAAAAATAAATAACCCACAGGGATGTATAAGGAATATGGTCAATAATAATGTAAATAACTTCATATGGGGACAGATGGTAATTAGACTCATAATGGTGATCATTTCATAATGTATGTAAATGTCAAATCACTATGTAGTATACCTGAAACAAACATAATATTGTATGTCAACTGTATTTCAATTTAAAAAACAAAAACCAAAAAATAATTAGGAACCACAAGGAAAAAACAATGATAGTGAGATCGTTGCCTTGACTTAAGAAACGCACTTCTGTCATTTACCAGAATGCCTCATAGTTTTTAAACTCACTTTATTCTGTCTCCTCTCTGTTAGCTCATTCATTAGTTTAAGCATTCATTCATTCACTCAAAACCTCTTCTTTGAGCCTATTCTTTGTTCCAAGTACTAGGTATACACTCTGCCATCCTAGGGTTTGTGGTCTAGCAGAAGAGCCAAAAAACAAGAAAAAATATATATAAAATCATAATTGGGATAAATAATAAGACTAAAAATAATGATTGTGAATACTTCAGTATGACAGGTCTAGGTGAACAGAAATTTCACCTTCCTTTGAGAAATCACTGTATTATATTGATTGGTACTCACTGATTTGCCAGTAAAGCACTTGTGACATTTAAAACAAAGATTAGAAAGGTCTCTAACCCAAAAAAGACACTGCCAGAGAAAACACATTTTCCAAGGAAAGAATATAAAGTTAACAGGATCTTAAATGTCATAATTGTCCCTCATTAGCTAAAACAACACCAAAAGAATCTTGCTTTAAAACATTTCTTTCTGACCCCAGACAGAAACTTTCTAGACCAAAGCATGGCCTACTATTGATGCAAAAGACTCATATTTTATTCACTCTCTTTAAGGGCAGCAGACCTTGGGGAAGACTGTGGATTTTGGTGCCCACACTGAGAAACAAGTGTGTGAATCTGTACTCTTCCACACGTTTTCCATGTGGACATGGACAGATTATTTAACCACTCAGAACCTCGTTTTTATAAGCCTTTTAGTTGACACACAAAATGTGCAAAATATCAATATACAGCTCAATGAATTATCTCCAAAAGAAATTTGTGTAGCCAGGCAAACCAAGATGTGGGCCATTGCCAGCCCATCAGAATCCCCCCTCAGGCCACCTCCAATCACTTCCCCTCTCTCCTCTCTAAAGTAACCAGTCTTTTAACTTCTTACACTACAATTTAGTGTTGTACTTTCTTTTTTAAAACTTTATGCGTATATAGGATCAAATCATATGTATTGTTTGGTGTCTGGCTTCTTTCACAGAGGCACATTTCTGTATCTGTAAAATGGGGGAAATCATACCTACCTTATACTGTGGTTACGATAATGATATTGGAATTTTGCAGCTTGGAAAGTACATGGCTACCAACTAGTTGGGAGAAAAGGGGAGTGGTTTATCCTCCCTAGTTCCATGTTCACAAGCAGCAAGGTGAACATGCAGAAATGCTAGTGACAAGGATGGGTTGGATTTGGAAGCGTCTGATAGACCTGACCTTGCCTTGAGATCTACAGTTAAAACATGAACCTTTATCTTGGCAGTTAATTCTTTTCCTGATGCCATTTCCTCCTGTGGAGTAGCTGTTCCTTCTCCATTAGTCTCCAAATGAGCTCAATTGGTTTGTGCACCAGAAGCTTGTAGAAGTGACCCAAGCAGGTTTTCAGAGAGAACAATAGTTATAAGTAGTTTTTCCTAAAGACTCATTATGTGCCAGGCCCTCTACTGATCACTTCACATACTTTATCTCATCTAATCCCACCACAGCCGAATGAGGAAGGTATTCCTATTATCCCCATTGTAGAGATGAGGTACTGAAGCCAGAAAGACTTGAAAGTTTACCCAGCCTCTAGGAGATGGAGTTAGGATTTCAACCTAGGCAGTTCATCTCCAGAATGTTGGCTAGCTGCTGATGTGCAGGGCCCTGGTACAAACAGATCCTGTCATTTTTACACTACTTCTTTGGGAAAAGTTATCACATGTAGATTTCAACTTATTGGAGAGATTTGGTTGAAAAAATAATAAGAAAGTGTTTTACACTCTCCCCTCTAACCTTACTAGGAAATGTCCTCAGTGAACAGAGTTTGGAAGACACAGGCCACATATGCCTCATGAAAAGCCCTAAAATTTAAGGCCTAAATCTGTGTTTATTGTGTTACCCCTGCACTAGAGCGCATGTCATGTTATCTAGGAAAGTGCTTTTGGGGATTTTAGTGCCCTCTCTAGTTCTACTACCATTTCCTTCTTTTTATCTATTTACCTATTTCTTTATTTTCCATTATTGACCAATAATCACAGCCCTATAGAGTCATTCGTGATGCTACTTCAGAAATTTAGAGAGCCCCTGTAAAAAACCACTGCCAGGTTTAATCCTGTGAAGTTGCTGGTAAGACGTTTTGTAATAAATTTCTTATAGCATTATTTAATATGTCAAACCAATACTTATTTCGTATTTTTTTTGTGCACGATACTATTCTAGGGGGGTATAACAAAAAATTATATGACATAAGCCCCATCCTCAGAGTGCTTGAAATTCAGTTGGGGAAGAGGACAAAGGTGTAATCACAGAAAGTTAAATGTTAGTTCAAAGCAGTAGTAGAAATGTTAACAATAGTGCCTATGAGTAACAGGACATTTAAGGTGGTCTCAGAATAATTACCACAGATGTTCAGAGAAAGCAGGAATCACGTGGTCAGAAAAGCAGTGGGATTTTTTTTTTTTTAACATCTTTACTGGAGTATAATTGCTTTACAATGTTGTGTTAGTTTCTGCTTTTATAACAAAGTGAATCAGCTATACATAAACATATATCCCCATATCTCCTCCCTCTTGCATCTCCCTCCCACCCTCCCTATGCCACCCCTCTAGGTGGTCACAAAGGACCGAGCTGATCTCCCTGTGCTATGTGGCTGCTTCCCACTAGCTATCTATTTTACATTTGGTAGTGTATATATTTCCATGCCACTCTCTCATTTCGTCCCAGTTTACCCTTCCCCCTCTCCGTGTCCTCAAGTCCATTCTGTCCGTCAAGCAGTGGGATTGAAGGTGCTTCTAGAACATGAACAGGATCTGCAGAATGACTGTAAAACACCTTGGCTGATAAACATGGCTTTACTCAAGGATTCGGGAAGACGAGAAGAGAGAGGGTAGAAGATTGAGTGCATTTGTTTCCTATTGCTGCTGTAACAAATGACGGCAAACTTGGTGGCTTCAGATAACACAAATGTATTATGTAAAGTCTGCAGGTCGGAAGTCCAAAATAGGTCTATGGCTAAAATCAGGGTGTCAGCAGAGCTGCATTCCTTCTGTAGACTCTAGGGTAGAATCTGTTTCCTTGGCTTTTCCTTGGCTCCTGGCCCCTTTCTCCATCTTCAGAGCATATTATTCCAACTTCTGTTTTCCAGCTTCTGTTTATGTCATCACATCTCCTTCTCTGACTCTGACCCTCCTGCCTTCCTTTTATAAGGGCCCTGTGATTATGTTAGGCCCTCTGGAACTGTCCAGGCTTATCTCTAAGTGTATCATCTCTACACTAACTGAATCACATGTGCAAGGTTTCTTTTGCCGGGTAAGATAACATGATCACAGGATCTGGGGGGTAGAACCCAGACATCTGTGGGTGGGGGGGGGAGGCATTATTCTGTAGATTTCTCTCAGCACCATGCTGAGGAGGTTTTTGAGTGATAGGCTTTGAAGTTTACCTGGTGCAACTTGAAACCATTGAACATTTCAATCTGGGAAGTGACATGAGCAAAGCACAGAGTAAAAGGGAGAGCAGTGGTTAGAAAAGTGGTTAGAGATAAGGAGACCAGTGCAGAGAGTGCTGAGTCAGTCACTGGACAGTGTGCATGTGGTGTGTCATCTTTGCCTGTCTGTATGTCAGTCATGTGTGGGTGTGACAGACCACCCACATGTCTGTCTACACTTGTACTTGTGAACACTGCCTAAGCTTGTTCCAAATGGATATTTGCCTAGCCATGGGAAAGCGGCCACCCGAGGAGACGTGCACCTCTTCCTGCCTCCCAGTGTTCCTGTTAGAGCATGGGTGATGTGCAAGGATTTTGGTTTCTAAGTAATTGTCATTATACTTCAAAATATGGGACATTCAGAGAGCTGGGAGTTACCTCTCCAGACAACCATCCAGGTGTTCCAAAGGGGTTTCCCTACTTTAAGAAGATCTTTTAAAAAGTAGTCTGTGATGGGCTATTATACAAGCTGCAGTGATCTCCCAGAGAGACTGTTTCCTGGGGTGGCAGGGACTGTCACATAGTGGCAGCCAGGAGAAGTGATCTGATTAACAGGAAGTCTGAATGGTGTTCAGAGCAGAGCTGAGATGCTATTCATTAACTTGCCTCTCTATTGTTTTCCCTCTCTGTATTGTCCAAAATTTGAAATAAGTTGTCACACACAGTGAGTTTTTGTTCAGACACTGCTTTATTGGAATTAGCTGTAACTATGGCTCTACACGGGTTTGAAATTAGGCAAAAACAAAAAAAATCCCCAAATCCCAAGCATCAAATGAATTAGCATACTTGCAGCAGCCTGAGAAATTTTTAGAATTCTCACTGACATACAGGCAAAGGCTGGAGTTGCCTCTCTGGCCAAACAAATTCAGATAATTCAGGAGTGAGCAAGCCCAAATGGTTTATTAACTCATTTGGGGGTCCTGTTATCAGTGTAGTTGCTTATCTAGGGTAAAGCAATTAAGATGGGATCAGATAGCTGCACCCAACTGCCTAGTAAGACTTGATAACATGGAATTTTTGGAACAAAAGGGTGTGTTTTCAGCAACGGGAGAGAAAATTATAATGTTGGTATTCAGACTTTGAGGAATTACAACACAATCTGAAAGGGATGGATGTTATGAAGTGAACATGTTCCCCCTTCCCAAGGCTGAATGGTATAGCAGAGTTATTTTGGTGGCTTTTAACCATTATGGTGTTCAATAGCAAAGAAAGATCCTCAGAAATAAGCCCAGAAGTCTCCGAGGGAAAACATAAATATTCAGCATTGCTTTTAAAGACTTCTGTTTTCTTTCTTAATTGCGTTTACCTTTTAAACAACAGCAAACAGAAGCCAGAAACTTGGCAGAGGAATGCTTTTTAAGGAGAATGTATTCCTTGGCTGCTAACTGAATATGCCTCTTTTTTTATTTGGTTCTTTTTCCTTTAAAAAAGAAAAAAGTGATACTTCCCATTTTCTTCATTCAAGAACATCTTGCCCTTCAGTCATCAAGAGTACTCAGACTTCAGAATGGGGTCCCAAGGAGGATAAGTCCAGGGATGTGTTTATTATTATTATTATCATCATTATTGTTATATTGCATGAAATTATAAGACTCAGGGTTTGGAGTATTAGACATATACTAGATTAATAGAAACATATGCATAAACAACTAATGACTATACAACATAATAAGGCATTTGTACTTAAAAACTCAGTATGGGAGTGTTATTATTTTCAAGAGCGATGACCTCTAGTGAATTCATGCACGTGTTTGCCACCTTTAAAGAGTTCCTCACCTCATACAGCAAAACCAAACAAACTACAAAGCAGTAGCAACCTATCCTTTTTGAACCCATTTCCCATGCTTGGGGTATAAGACAGAAGAGGAGGGCTTCCCTGGTGGCGCAGTGGTTGAGAGTCCGCCTGCCGATGCAGGGGACACAGGTTTGTGCCCCGGTTCGGGAGGATCCCACATGCCACGGAGCGGCTGGGCCTGTGAGCCGTGGCCGCTGAGCCTGCACGTCCGGAGCCTGTGCTCCGCAGTGGGAGAGGCAAAAGACAGAAGAGGACCATGGCCTTGGAGTCACTGACATTAGGTGGTAGCCACTGTGGTAATCAGGAGAGACCCCAAGGGGAAGGTGACTCAAGTCGGTGCTCTCCTACCACCTAATGTCCCTTTCTGTGCTTCATTGGGAAGTTGCAGGCTCCATGTCTAGTTAGGTGTCTCATACATGGTATTCCGAATTTTCTGGTTGTTAAACCCTCTTCCCTGTGCACTCAGAGAATATCTCCACGGAAATGGGTTCAGAAAGCAAACCACCATCTTTTTTACGTAACATCCCTTTACAGAGACTAAAGCTTGGCAAGAGTGCTGAAGAACTAGAGGGGAACTTTTATATCGTAGTAGAGGAAAGTCTGTTTCCTAAATGGAAAAAGTTCTGCCTCTTCTTAATATATTTATGTGGACACCATGGACCAGTTGATGTTTGGGGAAGTTGGAGGAAGGGGGAGCAGGGTAGCTGCTAGGTTTGAAGACTTTGGGCCAAGTATTTGAATTATTGTGGGATTTAGAAAAACTGAGAGGAGTATTTATTGATGAACTATGAGCCTCTGCTAAATAATTTAAATATTCATTTCATTTAATCTTAAAACAAAGTATGAGGTTTACAGATATGGAAACTAAGGATTTGCAAGAAATTACCCAAATACATTATTGTTCCACAACCACTGAGTGACAAAGCTGGAGTTTGAATTTGGTCCTGCCAGAGGGCTTTCCACCTCAACAGTGTAAACACCTTGGGTAGTGGTAATACACTCAGGCCTACCTCTGAGATGTGTGTTCAGTTCCAGATGACTGCAATAAAGCAAGTCACATGAATTTTTTGGTTTCCCAGGGCATGTTAAAGTTATGCTTACACTATACTTTATTGTGTGCAATAGTATTATATCTTAAAAAAAAACAATGTATATACCTTAATTAAAAAAATATATTTTATTCCTAAAAAATGCTAACCATCATCTGAGCCTTCAGGAAGTTGTAATCTTTTTCGCTGATAGAAGGGCTTGCCGTGAAGTTGACGGCTCCTCAACAATGAGGGTGTGGTGGTTGCCGAAGGCTGGAGTGACTGTGGAAATTTCTTAAAATAAGACAACAGTGAAGTCTGCCACATTGATGGACCATTCCTTTCGCAAATGATTTCTCTGTAGCCTGAAATACTACAGAGCTTTTTAGCTACAGTAGAACTTCTTTCAAAATTGGGATCAGTCCTCTCAAACCATGCCACTGTTTTATCAATGAAGTTTATGTACTGTTCTAAATACTTTGTTGTCATTTCAACAATCTTCACAGCATCTTCGCCAGGAGTAGATTCCATCTCAGGAAACCACTTTCTTTGCTCATCCAAGAAGCATCTACTCATCTGTTAAAGTTTTACCATGAGATTGCAGCAATTCAGTCACATCTTTAGGCTCCACTTCTAATTCTAGTTCTCTTGCTATTTCCACCACATCTGCAGTTATTTTCTCCACTGAAGTCTTAAACCCCTCCAAGGCATCCATAAGGGTTGGAATCAAGTTCTTCCAAACTCTTGTTGATGTTGATATTTTGATCTCTTCCATGAATCATAAATGTTCTAGGATGGTAAATCCATCCCAGGAGGTTTCCAATAGACTTTGCCCAGATCCGTCAGAGGGATCACTATCTATGGCAGCTATAGCCTTACAAAAAGTATTTCTTAAATAAAAAGACTTGAAAGTTGAAATGACTCCATGATGTTAGCAGGCATGAAAACAACATTAATCTCACTGTACATCTCTATCAGAGCTCTTGGGTGAGTAGGTGCATTGTCAACAGGCAGGAATATTTTGACAGGAATCTGGTTTTTTTGAGCAGTATATATCAACAGCAAGCTTAAAATGTTCAGCAAACCATGTTGTAAACAGATGTGCTGTCATTCAGGTTTTGTTGTTCCATTTGTAGAGCACAGGCAGAGTAGATTGATCATAATTCTTAAGCGCCCATGAGGATTTTCAGAATGGTAAATGAGCATTGATTTCAACTTAAAGTCACCAGCTACATTACCCTCTAACAAGAGAGTCAGCCTGTCCTTTGAAGCGTTGAAGCCAGGCATTGACTTCTCCTCTTTAGCTATGAAAGTCCTAGATGGCATCTTTTTCCAATAGAAGGTTGTTACATCTACATTAAAAATCTTGTTTAGTGTAACCACCTTCATTAATGATCTTAGCCAGATCTTCTGGATAACTTTCAGCTTCTACATCAGCACTTGCTGCTTCATGTTGCACTTTTGTGTTGTGGAAATAGCTGCTTTCCTTAAATCTCATGAATCAACCTCTGCCAGCTCCAAACTGTTCTTCTGTAGCTTCCTTACCTCTCTCAGCCTTCATAGAATTGAAGAGGATTAGGGCCTTGCTCTGGATTAGGCTTTGGCTTCAGGGAATGTTGTGGCTGTGGCTGGTTTGCTCTTCTACCCAGATCATCAGAACTTTCTCCATATCAGCAATAAGGCTGTTTCACTTTCTTATCCTCTGTGTGTTTACTGGAGTAATACTTATAATTTCCTCCAAGAACTTTTCCTTTGCCTTCACAACTTGGCTAAGTGTTTGGCGCAAGAGACCTAGCTTTCAGCCTCTCAGCTTTTGATCACTAAGCTTAATCATTTCTAGCTTTTGATTTAAAGTGAGAGACATGTGACTCTTCCTTTCACTTGTACACTTAGAGGCCATTGTAGGATTATTAATTGGCCTAATTTCAAAATAGTAGTATCTCAGGAAGTAGAGGCCCAAGGAGTGGGGGATAGATGGGGGAAACAGCCAGTTGGTGGAGCAGTCAGAACACACTCAACATTTATGGATTAAAGTTGCTGTCGTATTTGCGCGGTTTCCACGCCCCAAAACAGTTACAACAGTAACATCAAAGTCACTGATCACAGATCATCGTAACAAATATAATAATAATGAAAAAGTCTGAAATATTGCAAGAATTAACAAATGTGACACGGAGACACAAAGTGAACCAATGCTGTTGGAAAAATGGTGCAGATAAACTTACTCAATGCAGCATTGCCACAAGCCTTCAATTTGTAAAACACACAGTATCTGTGAAGCCAGGTGTTCCTGTACTTCCTAAGTGCTTACTGGTCTAAACAGGCCAGGTGTTCTGCTCTTAAATTGATGTTGTCATTGCAATTATACACAAGTGCAGTTTAAAAATAAAACTTCAAAAGTTAGAAGCATTTTTAATGTAAGAAGTAAACCATTAAAACTTTCATTCATTTAGATATGATATACATATAAATGCATATACATATCAATACATCCCTATCTTTAGTCAATGCTAAGTTCTTAGAGATTTTCAACATCTTTATCTTTGCATTAAAAGCTTGCTACAACTATTCCATTTGCCTTGCTAATATGTTGCTTTTTTTTTGGGTCTCTGTTGCTGCGCACGGGCTTTTCTCTAGTTGTGGGGAATGGGGGCTACTCTTCCTTGCGGTGCGCGGGCTTCTCATTGCTGTGGCTTCTCTTGTTGTGGAGCATGGGCTCCAGGCGCACGGGCTTTAGTAGTTGGAGCATGCGGCCTCAGTAGTTGTGGCTTGTGGCTCTAGAGCACAGGCGCAGTAGTTGTGGCACACGGGCTTAGTTGCTGCTCAGCATGTGGGATCTTCCCAGACCAGGGCTCGAACCCTTGTCCCCTGCATTGGCAGGCGGATTCTTAACCACTGCGCCACCAGGCAAGCCCGCAAATTTATTTTTTCTTATTTTTTTCTATTTACTATCCTTAGGTAGAAATGTTGAATTAATTAGCAAACCTTTCTGAGGTGAAAAATGTGTGTTTCTCTAAGTAGAGTCTTGGCTATATTTACTCATGTGACTAAAAAATAAGATTAAATCCTAAAAGCTGTCCAAATTCTGCATTTATTTATATATTAAGTATATTATGTGCTATGCTCTTCTCAATATTGCCCAATTTCTTTATCTTTTTATTCTGAAAAGCTTATCTTGGAGTAAGCAAATATGTATATCTTTCTGATTCTCAGTTGGATGCCCTTCAAGTAACGCTGCCAAATAGTACAATTAGAACCCTGGGAGTGCCTCTGATATGAAAACTCATTGAGTAGATATTAGACCAGTGAGTAATTGGCATTGGCCACTGAAAGGTTGTCAGAGATGATATACTGTCACTCTCACTATTGTTATACTTTTCCAGTATACCAAATATATTAGATGCCAATTAATAATCATGGAGCTGCCCCCCAATGATCTTGCAGTTACCCATTGAGCTTGTTATATTAATTTGAAAAATGAGACTCGAAGAATTGACAAAGACTATTCACAGAAAAGAAACATGGTAACTCAGAATTCACAGGCTTCATTCTATAGGAAATTTTCACCAGTCATGAAAGATATATGCAGAGTCACCATCTTAGTGAGCTAGTAGAGTACTATCAGACACCCTGGAATAGTAGTGGTCAGAAATCATGGATTCTGGTTCTAGCATAATCCCTGATTTTCTGTGTGACCTTAAATAAATCACTTCTCTGGGTTTCAAGTTTCCCACCTGTTAACTAGGAAGATATAATGCCATTCCATTGTAGGTATAAAAGTACCATGAAGATCAAGTGAAATAAAATATATAAATATGAATTTAAAAGTGTTAAGAACAAGAGAGATGTTAACTGCTACTGCTACTATAATTATGTAGCCATGTGGAATAGTGAAGATATCTAAAGACAGGAGTATGAAGTATAAATATAAATAAAGATAATTAGATGAGGTAAGGGAACTAAATAAGCCAAAGAATATTCCTCATTCTTCCTGTAATGTCTTCTGCAGTGCAGAAACAGCCTCCAAAAAAAGACTACTCCCTAACTTTAAAAAAATTTTGATAGCTAAAGGCAGAGGGGTGTTACATAGGAAAAAGAAGAATGTGATTGTCACTTGTTTTCAATCACTCTACTTCAAGCAAAAAAGAATGTAATATAGGGAATTAGAGGCTGATATAACTGTTGGAAGGGCTGCAGAAGCAAAGGTCAGGGGGAGAATGCCGCTGGTTTTCAGGAACTCCAGAAGTGCAGGAAACACAGAGAAGCTGTTGCTGATGATCTTTAATTGCTGGCAATTCCCGAGTGACTTGCCACTGCTCACGTAATAAGCCCCAGGCAAAATCTGCTCTAGGCATCTGTCAGTGTTGCCTGGCTGCTGCTGGAGAATGCAGGCTTCTCCTCTTCTGTGCTCCAGCTTTCCTGCAAGGATTCCCACTGGCATAATTCAAATTGGAACCTAAAGGGTGAGGAATCCCAGGAAGTGTGGGTACCAGGCTTCTCCCCAAGGATGGGAGTGATGTGCAGTTGACAACACAAGCTGACACACTCCTGCTCTTCAAAGCCATTTCCTTAATAACACTTGCATGAAAAGACTAGAGTTAGAAAGCAAGGATCTCAAATGTTAAATCAGAATTATTTGAGAGTGAGAAACTAGACTATTTCTGTACTCTCTCATATGTTATACTATTGCCACAATTCTAAGTTTCCAACAATTAGGAGTTGCACCATTAATTTAATAAGAGCTTTTCAAAAAAAAAAAAGCAACATAAAAAGTACACATCCAATGGAAGACTTGCCCCCTCCCAAGTCACTGTTGTTGATAGTACAGAGATTAGTCTCAGAGATAAGGAAATAGGATGTTACTGTGATATTGAGGGGGGTTCTAGTGGGAGGAAGTTGGAAATCCCTTATCCTTCTCACATCCTTCTACACACTGACAACTGATCCTTTAATCAAATTGGGTCAGGATCAAGGCGTTTTCTTCTTCCACTAAAGAGGCCTGGTGGACATGCTCAAGGATGTATCATTGGTTATTGAGCTATAGGGGTAATGGAGAGAATGTCACTGTCCTGGGCAGAGAAGGAAGGGGGACCAGGGAGTGTCACAGTCTCTCCGTACATGGACTTCCTTACATTATGCTAGGGAGAAGTAGCTAGTTGTCTCTTTCTCTCTGGTTTCCTTCTGCTCCCTTCTGACCTTTGTGCCCATGTGACCAGGGTAGAGGTGGCCCATTTCCTCCTGGAAGAAGCCTGGTCTTCTCTGTGTATTTCTTTTTGGGATGCTATTTCTTCAGGGATGTTCCTGATGCCCCAGCCTCAGAAGATCTACCGAAGTTTCTCTAAACTAAATCTACTATAGGCGTTTCAGAAAATGTTTCCTCCATCTTCCTCTTTGAGCTCTTGGACTGGCCCTGGATGAGAGCCTTTGCAGTGGTGTGGCTGAGATTTGGGCTTGGGCCCAGTGGCGCCCTCTACTCTGGCTTGTGGTCTTTTCAGTCCACCTTGTTTAGGCCATAGTGGTTCTACCCAGGGCCTCTTCCACCTCACTGGAGAGTTCTGCATTGGAGTTTAGTGGTTATGTATATATAAATTTCCTTTGGAACCTGCTAAAGAGCGATGGCCAATTTATGACCTAGATTCTTGGACTCTTGGCCAAATTCTGTGGTGATCTCACTTTGCGTTGAATAATGCCATGTTTATTGCCTAGAAAGTAATTTTAAGTATTTTAGCATATAATCAGTGTTGAGCACCTGGCATATGTTGCCTGTTATCAGAAGTAGAAGTCCAAACACTTCTGCATACTGCATTTTGATACTAGAGTTGCCAAGGAAAACACAATGATGTCAAGTACTGGTTGGAATAGTGTTTTACTTAATAAAGAAGAGACAGAGCAATACCAGCTTCAGTAGTTTGGCATCCATCACCCATGGTGCCTACATGCACCCCAGTTGTGACACAGAACAGAAACCCCCGTCCCCTCCCTGGAAGGGACAGGTAGAGCTGTGGAGCTGACCAGGTGCCATATGACACATACACTTAAGCAGAACAAAGGAGTTCACATTGAGTCTGAAACAGAGAAAGATGCTCTTCTTTCTCAAGTCCAGCACAGGCTTTGAGGATTTTTTAATTTTCAGTGAGAATGTATTCTAGGCCCAAGGTCTACCCTGTGCAGCTAACAGGGTTGAAAAAAACTACATATATAGAACTATTTTCCTAACAATCAGGATTTTCAAAAAATGTATTTCCTGATTTCTGAAAAGAGTGTATATGTACTCATAAAAATGCTTGATAATGTCACAGATTTCTCTGGAAATGGTATTGTGTCCTACTTTGATTTTTTTTGAGACCAGAAGAAGATTATTACCTGCAATAATCTTCTCGAGGGCTGATTGGTTCACTCTGAACTAGGTTTCACTTTGGAAGAATATCTATGGACACCCTGCCCCAATCATAAATGCTAACATGACAGCCTTCTCATCAGAGCCTAAGCTGGTTAGGTGACCTTGAGAAGCAAAAGCACTTTGAAATTGGGTGACCAGTGCATGAAACATTGTCAGGCAAACTCCCCACCATGGGAAAAGAAAAGAGAATATTTGGGGGTCTGTCATAGACCTTGTCTTTTATTTGTGCCATAGAAGTTCTGTTGAGCAGCAATGAAGCATGAAACATTTGGGGTCCCAGAGCTATGGACCAGTATTCAATTTTAGCCAATATATCCTTTTAACCAGAAAAGAAGCACCCATTTTTGAGGTTATTTCTGTTATTTGGGTCAGTAGAGAAACATTTTTTTTAGTACTTGGCATGGTTGCAGGAAAAATGGTTTGAATGCTTTATCATTTCTTTGCTGAGTTTAGTTCAACTTTGTCACTTCTTTGCTTTAAAATTCCTTCAGTGGCTCTCCCTTATTTTCTGGATAAAGTTCAGATTTTTTCACATGACTTGACTAGGACTTTCAGTAACTGCTTCCTCCTTGCCTATCCAGATTCATCTTCCAGTGACCTCCCACAGGCTGCAGCTCCACTACAGCCTGACGAAGCTATTGTCATTTCCTCCGACACTCATGGTCACCTGCTAACCCCTCTGTCTAGCTTCCTATCTCCCCTAATCCCCTCCCTCCCTTCATCTTTCAGATGAATTGCTACTTAACCTTCAGGAGAACAGACTTTAAGTGCCTCCATAAATTGGCCATGTCCTATTCATCTCCAAACTCCTGGTGCCTATCAGAAAATTGGTACATCAGAGGTGCTCAGAAACAATCAGTGTATCTGAAATGAACTTTATAATTGTACATTTTCAAGAGTCTTCTGCTTAGGTAATGTGAACAATTACTAGAAATTGCTCATTTAATTTCCGTGACATCTCACTAGCAAGAATCTCTTCATTACCAAAGTCCCTATTAAGAGCTGTATTATGAATTCCACATATAAAAATGTGTCCTGGGCTTCCCTGGTGGCGCAATGGTTGAGAGTCCGCCTGCCGATGCAGGGGACACGGGTTTGTGCCCCGGTCCGGGAGGATCCCACGTGCCGCGGAGCGGCTAGGCCCGTGAGCCATGGCCGCTGAGCCTGCACGTCCAGAGCCTGTGCTCCGCAACGGGAGAGGCCACAACAGTGAGAGGCCCGCATACCACAAAAAAATATATATATATGTCCTAACACACCATTTAAGAATTCTACAAATTGTAGTTGTAGGAGTGAGACCATCCCCTGTCTATGGGTTCAGGCTATAAGATGAGCAATAGAACTTTGCTGCTAAAGAAAGGTGTGCTTTCATTAGTGCCACAAGTTCCATCAAATATTAGAATCTTAGTTGAAAGACTGTGAGCAAATCTTTTAAGGAAGCAATCTGGGCTCATTGATGGTTAGGAGATGATGCTTTTCTTTTCAGGGCATTGCATTTGTTTTCTGGAGGTAGAATCAAGGCTTCTTGGGTTGTGGATCCCAGGGAGCCTCCTGACCTTGAGCATTTTGGTCTGCCCTAGAGCAGCCATTTTTAGCACAGAGTCAGCTCATAGGTTTAGGGGAAAGCTTTGTTCAACTGATCAGTAATTCTAGAAGGCTGAAGTGCAGTGAAACAAGTCACAGCTTCTTTGAATGTGTATTAGTTGTTTTGCTTGTTTAAATAGAATTCCATCCTCATTACCAAAACATTTGTCATGTTGAGTGCTATTAGGAAACAGAAAAGAACAAGCAGCCCTTCCAGAAGACATTCCTTTAGCTCTGCAAAATCTGTATATCCCTGGAAGTTACTGCAGAGACTCAAGAACAGACTGTATAATGGAAATATTATCAATGAGCTTCACTGCCCTTGGGTATGTAAGCAACAGTACTCACATTCTGTCCTATTTCTCAAATTCTAGAAGGATCATAATGGTTTAATATGCCTGATTTACAGAGTGTGTTTAGTGAGGAGAAGCTAGTAATGTAATAAAATAAAATAGAATATGTTATATTTTAAAAGATTTAGTTTACCTCTTAATGTTGTACCTATATTTTCTTTGATCTTTTACATACATAATATATATTTCATGCCAAACTCCTTAATCCATAATTTGATTATTTACAGCATAATAGAATGTTGTCAAATGTACTTTTTTCTTTTTTTTTTGATTACCTTGGTCATATGGTTCACCAATTTAGAGAGTTACTTATATTCAACTGAAAATTACTCAAGAAGTTTATCATCATTATTTGTTGACATTCTCTCTTTCCACCTATTCAAACGTAATTCTTCATTAAGCATCTACTAAGGATGAATCCTGAGATGCAATATCTAGTCATTGTTTCCACAAGCTAAGTTGGTTAAATCATAATATGTTTTGTTTTGTTTTTTTTTGCGGTACGTGGGCCTCTCACTGTTGTGGCCTCTCCCGTTGCGGAGCACAGGCTCCGGATGCGCAGGCTCAGCGGCCATGGCTCACGGGCCCAGCCGCCCCGCGGCATGTGGGATCTTCCCAGACCGGGGCACAAACCCGTGTCCCCTGCATCGGCAGGCGGACTCTCAACCACTGCGCCACCAGGGAAGCCCCAAAATATGTGCTTATAAGAGATCAGGAGAACTTGAAGGCTGAATAATTGAAAAATAAATTAAATAAACCACAAGGTATATGTGCTATGAGAACAAACTTCAGTGCAGTCTGGAGAGGCTGCATAAGATTTAATAGGCCTTTTCAGATTTTTAATTTCAGTCAATTCATGGGTCATGCTGTTGGCTTTCTCCTCCTCTCTTCATCTTCGTTAATTCCATTTGCTTTAGAACGTGTCTGTCTGGTAACTGTGGAGGAACCCCCATTCTCAGTGCTTCAACTCAAAGAATCCTGTTCCCTGAAAAGGATGCCTTTTCCAAAGGATTCCCATGTAATAACAGGTGGTCTCAGTTCTCTTTGTTCTCAACCAGCTTATTTTTCCTTCTGTGATACTGTCAGGAGCCTACAATTAATATATCACCCAAATCCATGAAAATATTGAGGAGGTTTGACCATCAATTTTTGATGGACCAAGTTAAAAATGTTACCACAGCCACTTGAAAAATAACACCACGAGTGTGTGACAATGCTTTATTAAGAGCAAATAGAGAGTTCTTTGAAAGGTTTTTTGAAGCTACAAATCATGTTCTGGTGTGAATTTAAATACATCTGTACTGTGGCATTATTTAAAAAGAAAGCCGTTTTGCTAGTTAAATACTTTCTAAATTGTTTAAATAAGGCAGCTTTAAGAAGGTTTTGATAGAAATTGCAATACCACATAGACTTTGCCATCTCTATTTAAGAAAAAGACAATGACTGCACAGGGAGCATTTCAGATTTTTTTTTTTCCAAATCTTAGTAAACAACATATGAACAACTCATCAGTCAGGCCAAAGTGAATTGCATTAGTATCCTTCCCAACTGCAGTGCCAAGTTAGCCTTTGGGGAGCTTCCACGTGTCACATGGACTCCGTAACAGGAGTCAGTTTGTCCTATAGCTTAGGCACGGGAAAGAAAAGCAGACCTCGCTTGGCCAAGGCAGTGACTCCCATGTCACAAATGAAGATGAGTCCCATTACTAGAAATAAGAGAATGTTGAGTTTCTTCTGGAAACCTGCATCATTCTCTTTTTTTTTTCACTTTTTTTTAAAAAATTGAATTGTCGTTGATTTACAATGTTATGTTAGTTCCAGGTGTATAGCAAAGTGATTCAAAGTGATTCAGTTTTATATATGTATTTATATATTCTTTTTCAGATTCTTTTCCATTATAGGTTTATTACAAGCTATTGAATACAGTTCCCTGTGCTCTACAGTAGGTCCTTGTTGTTTATCTGTTTTGTTTTTTTTTAACATCTTTATTGGGGTATAATTGCTTTACAATGGTGTGTTAGTTTCTGCTTTATAACAAAGTGAATCAGTTATACATATACATATGTTCCCATATCTCTTCCCTCTTGCATCTCCCTCCCTCCCACCCTCCCTATCCCACCCCTCCAGGCGGTCACAAAGCACCAAGCTGATATCCCTGTGCTATGCAGCTGCTTCCCACTAGCTATCTACCTTACGTTTGGTAGTGTATATATGTCCATGCCTCTCTCTCACTTTGTCACAGCTCACCCTTCCCCCTCCCCATATCCTCAAGTCCGTTCTCCAGTAGGTCTGTGTCTTTATTCCTGTCTTACCCCTAGGTTCTTCATGACATTTTTTTTTTCTTAAATTCCATATATATGTGTTAGCATACGGTATTTGTCTTTCTCTTTCTGACTTACTTCACTCTGTATGACAGACTCTAGGTCTATCCACCTCATTACAAATAGCTCAATTTCGTTTCTTTTTATGGCTGAGTAATATTCCATTGTATATATGTGCCACATCTTCTTTATCCACTCATCCGATGATGGACACTTAGGTTGTTTCCATCTCCGGACTATTGTAAATAGAGCTGCAATGAACATTTTGGTACATGACTCTTTTGAATTATGGTTTTCTCAGGGTATATGCCCAGTAGTGGCATTGCTGGGTCATATGGTAGTTCTATTTGTAGTTTTTTAAGGAACCTCCATACTGTTCTCCATAGTGGCTGTACCAATTCACATTCCCACCAGCAGTGCAAGAGTGTTCCCTTTTCTCCACACCCTCTCCAGCATTTATTGTTTCTAGATTTTTTGATGATGAAACTTCAAAGCTTCTGCACAGCAAAGGAAACCATAAACAAGACCAAAAGACAACCCTCAGAATGGGAGAAAATATTTGCAAATGAAGCAACTGACAAAGGATTAATTTCCAAAATTTACAAGCAGCTCAATAACAAAAAAACAAACAACCCAATCCAAAAATGGGCAGAAGACCTAAATAGACATTTCCCCAAAGAAGATATACAGACTGCCAACAAACACATGAAAGAATGCTCAACATCATTAAGCATTAGGGAAATGCAAATCAAAACTACAATGAGATATCATCTCACACCAGTCAGAATGGCTATCTGTTTTATATATAGTCTTGTGTATCTGTTACTCCCAGACTCCCAGTTTATCCCCCCACCACTTTCCCCTTTGATATCCATAAGTTTGTTTTCTATGTCTGTGAGTCTGTTTTTGTTTTTTATTTATGAACACCCATCGTATCATCTTCATAATATATTTCCTTAAAATCCTTCATTGGCTCCCCTTCATTGTCTTTAGGATTAAGTTCAAACTCCCTGTCATGGTGAAGTCCAAGTCCTTCCAGGATGGCATCTCCCACCCCCAACCTCTGTAGTCTAGCTCACTCCCTCTCCCTGAAGCTGCAGCCATATGAATCTTGTGTGTGTCCACACTCACCACGCTCTCCAAATGTGGCTATATCTTCTTAGAACACTGTGCCACCTTACCTAAACCATTCCATTTGTCCCTACCTATTTATCCAGACTCACCTCATGAGTTACCTCCTCCATGAAGCCTTTCAGACATATTGGACCACTTTTGGCACCTACAGGACTAGAGTAATATAACTATTACTTTTCTGTTTAATTCAACTAGATTGTAAGCTATTTATGGGAAGAAATGTCATCATATTTATCACTGTATTCTCAGTGTTCAGCATCATGTTCAGCACAGCACATTAGAAAAACACTTCTTTTTAAAAACACATTTTGAAAGAACTCCCCCCATCTAGTTAATTAACCTATCCATCACCTCACATATTTATCTTTTTTTTTTTTTTTTTTTTTTTTGGTGAGAACATTTAAGTTCTATTCTCTTGGCAAATTTCAGTCCCCACAGTTTGTTTATTTTATAACTGGAAGTGTGTACCTTTTGACCCCCTCATTTTACCCACCTTCCAAATGCCCCACCCCCATCTCTGGCAACCACAAGTCTGTTCTCTGTATCTACGAGGTTGGTTTTTTGCTGTCATTGTTCTGTTTCTTTTAATTCCACATATAAAAAATAAGATCACACTTCAGTGGAAGACTTTGAAAATAGAAATACAAAAATGTATTTTTATAAAGGTGAATTGAGTTTTTTAGTTGATTTGATTATAGAAGTAATACAGGCTAATTGTAGAAATGTAATGCAAATAATACTGAAAATAAAAAGAAAATAAAAATTATCCAGATATAGCCACCATTAATATTCTCTATTATATTCTCTGTCCTTTTTAATGCAAAGGTATTTTTAGAGAATATATTAGATATGCTATTTGTGTAGTTGTGTAACCTTCATTTTAAACTTCATTATGGCCTACTTTCTCAGTCAATAAATGTAGATGATGATGAAAATAGTCCTTAATGTGAAAAGATACTTTTCTAAGTCTTTTACATATATCAACTCATGTAAATTTCAAAACAGCCCTATTGTAGATTGTCATTATCTTCATTTTATAGGTAACTAAAATACAGAGAAATTATGTAACTTGCCCAAGGTCACATAGCTACTAAGTAGCTGAACCTCAGTTTGAGCCTAGACAGTTTTGCTCTAAATTTATGTCTAGAACCACTGGACAACACTATCATCCATCTTCAATCTTATTTTTATGGATGCACAATTTAAAATTGTAAGCATGAACTTTATTTAACAGTTCCCTTATTGTTGGACATGGAAGCTATTTTTCTAGCATTCAGTATGATAAACAATGCCACAATAAATAGCTTTGTGCAATTTTTTTTTTTTTTTTTTTGCGGTACACGGGCCTCTCACTGTTGTGGCCTCTCCTGTTGTGGAGCACAGGCTCCGGACGCGCAGGCTCAGCGGCCATGGCTCACGGGCCCAGCCGCTCCGTGGCATGTGGGATCTTCCCGGACTGGGGCACGAACCGGTGTCCCCTGCATCGGCAGGCGGACTCTCAACCACTGTGCCACCAGGGAAGCCCTGTGCAATTGTTTTTGTACAATTACCTATTTATTGCCTTATGATAAATACCCATCTTCAATTTGTTCTTTTCTCTTTGGACACTGTACTCCTGCTACATGTGCTTCTTGTTAATTCTACAGACTCAGAAAGTCCTTCCCTGACTACTGTATCTAACTTAATCCCTACCTCTGTTATTCATTATCATTGCTTGCAGTGCATTTCATTCAAAGCACCAAAGTTCTGATAAAACATACATCTGATGGTCTACATATTTATTACTGCCTCCTTCACCCCCAGTGGCCTATGAGCTCCATGAATCCATAGGTCATGTCTATTTTATAGAACACTGCTTGCCCAGGGTTTGATTCCATGCTCAGCCTATGGTAGATATTTAAATACTAATTGAAGAACAAATAAATTTGAGTATAATTGCTGAGTCAGGTAGATGTCATGAAAATTTAAGCTAAGAGCATTACAGTTTCTTTCCCTAAAACCACAACATAGAGAAAAATTCCAGAATCAGCAAAACAGTAGATCAGTCTGTAATAAGGATATAATATGATCATACCTTTGAAGCAAAAAAGTCAGCATCTTCCTGCATTAGTTACCACTCTTGGCAATAGGGCAGATGGTTTAAGTAGTTCAGGGAAATCTGTGTCAAAAGTGGCTCCAGGTCCAATGTCATGTTGTGAATTCACTGGAAGCAGGGATTATCTTTTGGGCTGGCCACTTAGTGTGAGTAGTGGCTGGAATACCAACTGCTGAGAGCAGCAGAAATACTCTTTGCTGCTTGTAAATTCCTAACAGGGTCATGTTTGTTTAATAGTCTCTCAACTACCCAAGCCATGTTTTTGAAGACAGTCTCTTCAATTGTTAATAGATTCATTCATCTTTAACCTGCAACCCAGCCCACTGGTCACAGTTTCAATTTTTTATCGACATAACCAAACCAGAAAGCATGTTAAAAAAACCTATTTCAGCTGTCAAAAGCCTCTTTATTTTTCAAGCTTAATGTTTCATTAGAGAAAAAGACAAGGAATGCATACAGTTGGAACTGTTAAAGTATATTTTATTTTCTGCAGTGTTCACATTGGCACAAATGATTCAAAAATGTACCTCTCTAGTGTTTCCCAAGATTAAAAAAAAATTCTTTTAAATAATTTATATTTGAGAAGGATTCTAAAGGAAGAATATTCTTTCAAATCCAGGAGAGGAAAAACTGTGTGTGATTTGAACGTAAGCCAAGAAGGTATATTCATTAGCTGGAACCCTTTTATGACAATGAAGAACAGTTTAGTGTTCTATCTGAAGGCAAGAAAGGCTTTTGAGGCTGAGAATAAATATGTAGGAGCTGTATCCTGGATAATACTAATACTGTTATTTATTTATTTATTTTTGCGGTACGCGGGCCTCTCCCTGTTGTGGCCTCTCCCATTGCAGAGCACAGGCTCCAGACGCGCAGGCTCAGCGGCCATGGCTCACAGGCCCAGCCGCTCCGTGGCATGTGGGATCTGCCCGGACCGGGGCACGAACTCGTGTCCCCTGCATCGGCAGGCGGACTCTCAACCACTGCGCCACCAGGGAAGCCCTAATACTGTTATTTATAAAATCAAGTTATGTTAAGGAGTTTGGTGGTGTTTCTGTGCATTCTCATAAATATAAAGAAAAGCAGGAACAACTTAAGTGTTTACAAGAGATATATCTTATAATAGTAATTTTTCCCTATTTACTGTCCCTACAAAAGGCTTTGGAGGAAGTATGGGAGACTTAGGTATACCTGTATGTGCTAACAGTAAAAGTAAAACTTAAAACCCAAGCTGCGATCATGCATTCTCCTGCAAAATACTCACAGACATGCTGTACTGTCATTATTCTCACACATACACCCAATCTTCCTGCCCCCCACGCACCCCTGGCTCAGTTTCAAACATAAATGTCATGAAAACACCTTGCAGTCACTAAAAACGATGTCATGGAGCCTCCAGAAGTAGGTCATCCTTCCTTACTGTCTTCCCCTCCCCCCCTCCAAACGCTGAGCAGGACTGCAGAGCCAAGATAATTTTCTAATTCCACTTTGAATGGAAACAAAAGGAAGTGCAAGACAGTCTTTTATAAAAGACCCCCTTACTCCCCTCCATTACCAGAGGATAGTTCTCTAAATTACAAAAGAAAAAAAAGTGAATACAGAATAAAAATAGTGAATGCACTTGATTTCTAAATTGGACTTATAATTCTTTGAAAAACTTTGGAGAGAGGCAGTTATTTGTAAAATGAAGGGTGGGGATAGTTATTTATAAAATAAAAAAGAGAGAGCACAGGCTTTTGACTTAGAAAAACCTCAGTTTAAATCTTGGTGTTGCTTTATACAAGATATCCAAATACCCAATAAATAGGTGTTTAATTTCATTAGTCATCAAGGAAATGCAAAGTAAATCCACGATGAGATACCACTCTACCCCTCGAGAATGGCTGCAATGAAGAAGACAAAGTAGACTTTCCATATTCTCATGGGGAGTACTTATTTACAACTAATCTCTGTTTTACGCTATATTCTAAAGCTGACTATATTAATACCTTATGAGCCAGAAATTCCACTTGTAGATATATACCAAATAAAAATGTGTATACATGTTCACCAAAAAGCATTGTTGAAAGGTTTATAGCAGTACTATTAGTAATAGCTTAAATTTAGGAACTACTCAAATGTGGATCAGCAGTAGATTGGATATATTAGTTGCGGTAAATTTACAGATAAAATAACATACAACCATAAGAATAAAGGATTTTTGTCCACATATAACAACAAATACAAAGTTTAGTAGAAGAGGCCAGATACAAAAGGTTATACATTGTGTGATTCCTTTTATATAAATTACAAAAACAAGAAAGACTCTTCTGTGTGTTAGAAGTCAGACAGTCAGTAGTGAAGGGTTTGGGGATATGACTGGAAGGGAGCATGAGCAGAGCATTTGGGTGCTGGTAATCTGTTCCATGGTTTGGATGCTGGTTACATGAGTGTTTTCAGTGTGGGAAAATCTATCAAGCTATACATAAGTTTTAATAGCTTTTAGAAATTCTAGTGCCCCCAATAACTAGCTATGCATCCTTGTATATGATTATTACCCACCCTTGTGCCAGTATTCTGAGAGCTTTATAAATAGTGATGCATTTAATCATCACCCTGGAAGATAATTATGATTATTATCACCCCGGTTTTACAGAAGAGGAAACTGATGCATGGAAATGTTATGTAACCTGCCAGAGACCCCGTGGCTGGTCCATGTTGGAGCTGGGTTTCTGATTCTGCCTGCCTCTCTACAAATTCAGTGTTCTTACCACTACACTGCTCTGCTTCCGGAGGCACTTAATATCTATGAACTACCATTTTCCCTTTTATAATGTCAGCATAATAATACATCAAAAGTTGCACTAAGGATTAAGTAACATATCATTTGATGTAATATAGTCATTCCTCGGTATTTGCGGGTGACCCCCTGCAGATACCAAAATATATGGATGCCCAAGTCCCTTACGGTTGGCCTCCGCATCCGTGGATTCAACCAACCAAGGATTAAATCCATGATTGGTTGAGTCTGCGGCCACAGAACCCTCTGAAGAGGGCCAAATGTATATGACATTTGTCTAGCTCACAAGGTGTTTAACTAACGTTAACTAAAAGCATGTCTGCTCCACCTTTCTGACCAGAGTTGACCCAAGATCTTCCTAGTTCAGGGTCAACAAAATTTATTATTCACATACTTCCCTCTCCCTTTTCTGGTCCTATTGGACCCCGTGTCCTCAACACTCTGCTCCATTTCTGTCTTCCTCTGTACCTCTCCAGGCAGTTCTTACTAACTAGGGCTGCCCTGCCTGAATAGTACAGAACCTCCCTCAATTTTAAATTTAATTCAGAATTACCTTGCTCTATATTTTAGGGTTGCTAATGGTTGCCAAGTGATAATAACTCATCTAATTAATATTATTCCACCAAACAAGGAATTTACATTTTAACAATAGTCAGTCACAGCCAAATAAAGGAACCTAATGTTGAAAATTTCAAGCCAGGAGCTATACAGGGAAACATTTTGGGTTGGGTAGTGTTTTGTAGTAATAAGAATAACATTTCTTGGCATTTTACGTTATCCACATTAGTTTATGTGGCCATGATTTCACTGAATCATCACAGCAGTCTAGCTGGATAGGTAGTATTTTGCTCATTGTAAGATGAGAAAGCTGATGTTTAATGTATTTAAATTTATTTATTTGACAAATATATAGAGAGTAACTACCCTGTACCAAATATTGTTCTGGGTCCACAAGATCTTACATTCCTGAGAGAGGAGAGTGATCGTACACAAATAACACACAAGACAAGTATATAAAGATAATTTAAATGGTAAGTTAATGCTATGAAAAAGGAATAAAACAGAATGGTAAGATAGAGACCAGCAAGGCTGGGGCAGGAACTCTATTTTGTCCTGAGAAATTCAAGGCAGAGTCTCCTGGGCCTTCTCACTTTCTTGTAAACAGTGTTTCTCCACTTTGGCTGCACGTTAGAATATACTGCGAGCTTTTAAAAAAGTACCTCTTCACCTGCAGAAAGACTTTTTAATTAGGTGTAATACCTTTTAAAGCAAAAAACGAATGAGGCCCAAAGAATGACAGCACTTGCTTCTGTTGATGCTTTCAATTTAATACAAAACATGAACATGCCTACATTGATTTCTGATCCCTCACCTAGTTTTTATTGAGGCTTTTCTGTTGGTTTTTCCCCCATGAGCAGAGTAATCTGTCTCTATGCAATGGAAGAAGATACAACCTTCCAAACATAAATGAGCATAAACATTTCCTTGCAAACCACAAAAGATTATTGTTAAAAGTTTAAAGTTCAAGGGCTTAATGTCATCTTCCTGAACATTTTAATCAAGAAATCTTTGAAAAGACTGAAGGGAAATATGAAGTTATAATTTTTCTACTAAGCGTCTGTTAATCTACTGCTGGTATAAGCTGTCCATATGGAGGAATTTGAATTGGTGTCAAAAGACATTATCATCCACCTTTACCCATTAAGGTATGAGGGGTGTTTGTGGAGAAGGAAAAGGGCAAGTCTTTACAGGGAGAATCTAGAATAACCCTTCCTTTATGATCTCATTCCTTGAAGAAAAAAAGAGATAAGAGAAAAAGAGAAGGAGAAAAAGGAAGGAAAGGAATGAGAAAATAAGGAAAGTGAGAGTGTGGAAATGAAGGAGGGATGGGGACTCTGTGGTCTAAAGTGATGGAGCCGACTCAGAAGTCAGAAGACAAAATAAAGGTACATTAGAGAAACACACGCCTTGCTCCAAGGCTGCTTTTCACTTAGGCTTGTGGCTTTCTTTTTGCTTAATGAAGGCAGGATTGTTCAAGCAGGGTGGTCATTCATGATGCTGCTCCATGTTTTCTCTTCTCTGCTTTTCATTCATCCACCTCCAGCCCTCCAACTACTTCCTTTTCTGTACTGCCAACTAGAGCAGAGGCCAGACTGAGCTTTCTTCTGTGGTACTTGTATAACTCTGTGGAGGCAATTTTTTTACAAAAAAAATTACTTTGAAATCATCATCACCATTGTAATTACTCATGCACAATAACATTATTATTCAGTATCAGACATTTTTAGAGACTTTGAGGCCTATACAAAATCTTTTAACCAAATGGTAAGGGGTTTTTTTTTTGAGTTTAATAGAATGAAAAAATGGCTTAACTTGGAAGCATACGTTAGTAACTATGACCTTTGTTTGCCATTAGCTAGGATTTTGGTCATAAGTTAAGAGGATTTGCACACAGTCAATAAAAATAACTCCTAACCCAGTAAAACAAATATTCCCTCAGTCTTTTAGGGAAAGTTAACTCAGGTTATTGAACGGGTGTAAGAAACCAACCATACAGGAACTATGTGTTATGTAATCAAAGCATTTTGTGTCAGAAGTTTTACTTAGTATCATGGGTAAATGCAGTGGCAGTCATACTTTCAATTTCTACATTCATGGTATTTGTGATCTAAGTCTTGAGAAAGTTTTCATGGAGTTAAGCCATGTAAGTTTTGTGTCTAGAAGTTTCTAAATATGTAAAGAAATCCAAATGTGGTAAGAGATTTCTTCTTCAGCCAACATCTGTCAGTCACCTCCTGTGAGCCACCTTGTCTCATCCAACTCATGACCCCTTGATGTGGGCATTATCATCCCTGTTTAACAAATGAGGACACTATGGGTCACATAAGTTAAGTGACTCAGCAAAATTCCCACAGTTAGTAGGCAGTAGAACCCACATAGGGACTCAGATCTTGGACTCCACAAAGACAAAAAACTCCTTTCCATTTTACCACATGATCCTAGTTAAAAAACATTTATAGTGGGCCAGGTACTTGTTACATTAGCTAGTCTTTTATCTCCAAAATCAGTGGTTCTCAAACTTTGGTGACTATGAGGATCACCTGAGAACTTGATGAAACTACAAATGCCCAGGCTTTGTTCTCCTTTAATTAGTTTGACCTCTGTGTTCTTCATTAGCTCCACTGAAATTTGAGAAGCACTGGTCAAAGCCATCCATATTAGAGATGATCTACAGAGGTTAGTACAATAATTTGCCCAAAGGCAATGCTGGAGCCATTGGTGGAGCTCCAGGTGGGAGCCAGGACTCAACCCCAGTCTGATCCCAAATCATTGTTTCTGAAATTGCAGTGGGATGCCAGTGGAGATAGAAGGCAAGGAAGGCATATGCTACCTAGAACCAGTCTTTATTTCTGAAGAAGGTGGAAAAAATGATATCACTGATAAAGAAGAAAATCCCTGCCCAGTGAATTTTCCAACAAGGTTTTGATCTCCAAGAGCCAAAGTTGATTTGTAAATAATCTGTGCATTGTGCCAATAGGGTTGTTGAAGGTCGAGATGCTCACCTCTTCTTCCTGAATCTTGCCATCCTTTCCTTTTGCCTCTCCTATTGGACTTCTGTACATTTTTTGGCCTAAATGTGTTTGCCAATCTCTACTTCGCCTGAGACTCTCTAACCTGAATGGTTAATGCATTTGTCTGTGTATGTATGTGTGTGTGTGTGTACAAACCTACATAACAGCCTGTGTGAGATTCCCAAGTTTAACTCTAAAAAGAATGTCAAGAAATGGTCCTGGGGTAGATTTTTAAGAAGGAAGATTGTCTCTCCTCTTTCAAAAGTCTGTTGCTGGAAACTATCTCAGTTAAAGGTTGGCCAGTTGCTCCTGCTAGTGCCTGCCAAACTGAGCTGCATGATTTATTTGTCTCCCAGATAAAAATCAAATGGCATCCAAAGAGAAGTTGAAAACAGTATGTGGTAAGATTTAAGAGGAAAAAACTTACAGGTTTAGAACAAAATATAAGGGCCTCTACTGATTGTTTTTGGAACCGATAGAGACTGGTTATTTTTTTTTTCACGTAACAGATTTGGGGATAGAAAGTACTTGCTGAATTGTGGAGTCAAGATAAACAGTAATCAGATCTATTTTCCAAAGAGTCCAATGAGTTCTCAGAAGGTGCCTGAGATTCAAGGGAACAAAATCTTATCCAGATGCTCATTTGGTACAATTCACTCCCTCTGGGTCTTTTGCAGTGTAAATAGAAAGCTGACAGTTTGCCACCTTTAATGAAGTACCCCTTGCCTTGCTGAATCAGCCTGTGCATCAACAAAATCCACCCAGGGCAGATATCACACTGATATTTTGCCCCACCCTACACAATGGTTTTCAAATTCCATTCTTGCTTTCTTATATGCAAGCTGTTAAAAATCGTAAAATATTTATTATTTTAAAGAAGAATCTTAATTAATACTTAAGCTGCAATGATTTCTAAATAGAGAGTTAATTTTGTCCCTCACTAAGACACAGCAATGCTGGTTGTACTCCATTTTTTCAAATACAAACTACTTCTTTCCTCAAGCCCTTGCACACATGCTCCTTCAGCATGAAACACTCCCTTCCCTCCACTCTCCATCTCCGTCCCCAAACTTCTCATTGCTAACTCATCCTTCAGCCTTAGCTCCACGGCCACCTCCTCCGAGAAGCCTTTCCTGGCCACCTTATAAAAACAGGTCTGTCTGTGCCTTGGTCTTCTATTTGCTTCACAGTTGTTTCCTTCACACCATTTATATTGTATACTCTTATATATTTTTGTTTACCGCCTTTGTTATATATGTCTTTGTTTCCCCACCATACCATAAACCCCATAAGGGCAAGGAACACCCCCTGCCTAGCATCACACTTCGCACATAGTTCAAGAAATTTTGAATTGATGTACCACCAAAACTAAGAGATTGAGATTGAGCCACTTTCTTGTCTCCATTCCCTACCGAGTATTCTCTAATCATGCTGTTTTTATATTCCAATGGAATCCTAACAGAGTTTCAAAGAAACTTAGATAATGTAACTTGCTGATGAAAAACACAAGCTTAAATGCCAGCTTTGTCACTTCATAGGTTGGTGAACTTAGGCAAAATATTTTACCTTTTTGTGTCTAAGTTTCCTCTCTATATACTGAAGATAATACTTGTATCTAATTCAGAAGGTTGTAATGAGTCCTACACAAGTTGACACGTTATATGCATTTTAAAATAGTAGCTGGCAGATAAATTCTGGCCAGAATAGTTTCAAAAGCTCCATACAGGGCGGGGTTCCAGCACCTGCAGGAATTCTGAATTGATGATAGGAAGGTTGAAACCACCCAACTGAGAACCTGTGTTGTGTGTTTTAAATACTGAGATATCATCTGGATTCCTCACTTTAGCTTCTTAACTTTAGCTAGAGCAGCTGACTGTAATTATAATGGAGAATCTGCCTCATCAAGCTGAATTCTAAAGGACCCTGCCACCTTCACACTTCAAGGAACAACATCTTATGTCATTAGCAGTATTAATTAATTTTACTTAATAGATGGGTACATTGAGGAGAAGAGACTCCCCAGGGCCATAGAAAGAGTGAATAATAAAGGTGCTTGGAAAAGGTTATAGCAGCTCTGTTTCATAATTCACCACTCAATTCAAATGATTGAGCTGTCCCTCATTTAGATTTCCTGTTCTCTCTCTCAATATAAATTTTAGTTGGATTTATCTTAGGAAATTTCTCTTTCCAATCTTTCTCTTTTTTTTAACATCTTTATTGGAGTATAATTGCTTTACAATGGTGTGTTAGTTTCTGCTTTATAACAAAGTGAATCAGTTATACATATACATATGTTCCCATATCTCTTCCCTCTTGCGTCTCCCTCCCTCCCACCCTCCCTATCCCACCTCTCTAGGTGGTCACAAAGCACCAAGCTGATCTCCCTGTGCTATGCGGCTGCTTCCCACTCGCTATCTACCTTACGTTTGGTAGTGTATATATGTCCATGCCACTCTCTCACTTTGTCACAGCTTACCCTTCTCCCTCCCCATATCCTCAAGTCCATTCTCTAGTAGGTCTGTGTCTTTATTCCTGTCTTACCCCTAGGTTCTTCATGACCTTTTTTTTTCCTTAAATTCCATATATATGTGTTAGCATACGGTATTTGTCTTTCTCTTTCTGACTTACTTCACTCTGTATGACAGACTCTAGGTCCATCCACCTCATTACAAATAGCTCAATTTTGTTTCTTTTTATGGCTGAGTAATATTCCATTGTATATACGTGCCACATCTTCTTTATCCATTCATCCGATGATGGACACTTAGGTTGTTTCCATCTCCGGACTATTGTAAATAGAGCTGCAATGAACATTTTGGTACATGACTCTTTTGAATTATGGTTTTCTCAGGGTATATGCCCAGTAGTGGCATTGCTGGGTCATATGGTAGTTCTATTTGTAGTTTTTTAAGGAACCTCCATACTGTTCTCCATAGTGGTTGTACCAATTCACATTCCCACCAGCAGTGGGAATGTTCTCTTTTCTCCACACCCTCTCCAGCATTTATTGTTTCTAGATTTTTTGGTGATGGCCATTCTAACTGATGTGAGATGATATCTCATTGTAGTTTTGATTTGCATTTCTCTAATGATTAATGAAGTTGAGCATTCTTTCATGTGTTTGTTGGCAGTCTGTATATCTTCTTTGGAGAAATGTCTATTTAGGTCTTCTGCCCATTTTTGGATTGGGTTGTTTGTTTTTTTGTTATTGAGCTGCATGAGCTGCTTATAAATTTTAGAGATTAATTCTTTGTCAGTTGCTTCATGTGCAAATATTTTCTCCCATTCTGAGGGTTGTCTTTTCAACTTGTTTATGGTTTCCTTTGCTGTGCAAAAGCTTTGAAGTTTCATTAGGTCCCATTTGTTTATTTTTGTTTTTATTTCCATTTCTCTAGGAGGTGGGTCAAAAAGGATCTTGCTGTGATTTATGTCATAGAGTGTTCTGCCTATGTTTTCCTCTGAGAGTTTGATAGTTTCTGGCCTTACATTTAGGTCTTTAATCCATTTTGAGCTTATTTCCAGTCTTTCACTGGCAAAATCAACCCTTGTGGGTGTGTCTGATCACTATAACCCAATTAGGGATTTGTTGATTTATCTTAAGAAACTGTTCCTTGAATCATTAAAGTAAATCTCTCTGCAGCTTTTCAGATCCTGTATTTCTTTAAGCAATTGGGCTGACTAATATTTGCTGTGCTGCTGAAATCAAGTGATAACTCATTAATCTTGCTGAATAATTAACGTATGTGAGAAAAGGTGGGGAAGTACTATCAAGTTCTGAGAGAAGTTTCAGGGACTCTTGGGTAATTAGCAAAGCAGGAGGAGGTGGAAACTCTTGCTCACTTTGAAAAGTTCTATCATCAAGACAATCACTTTGGTGAGAATTTTGGTAACAGAACTGTAAAGGAAACAAAGCTCATTTTAGTGTTCTGTGCCACCCTTTCACTCTTCTCTTCCCCTTCTTACTTAGTTGCTTTGAAATAGCCATTATTTGTGATGCCTCCACCTTTCACAGAGGAGAATGGCTCTGAAAAGCAGGTGTACTTTAACCCATTAGTAGTTTAATAAGGTATCTCTTGCATAAGTTATTGCATTACACAAGGTAAACCATAAAGAAACAAATGCCTAATGATGGAATTTCAGCTGCTGAGACACCTTGGTAGAGGGAGAAAGGAGTAGTATTACTGATAATTGGCAACATTTCATGATATGAAGGGGGCTGAAAATGGGCAGCATCACTATTTAAAGAATGTTCAGAGGACAGGTAATCTGCAAAGAATGAGAAAGAATCAGCAGAGAGATAGAAGGAAAAGCATGATTAAATGGAGACATATTTACCAAAGGTAGAGAGAGCACCCAGGAGGACGTTGCGGTTAGCAGGGGCAGATGTGAGGAGGGCTCATAGAAGGTAACTCCCATAAAGCATGCAGGAGTTAGCAACAGAGAGTCATTGGTGCCTTGAGTAGAGTGGGCTCAGGGCTCAGTAAACTGAGAAGGGAACAGAACCTGAGGAAGTGGGGATGACATGGTTACTACATGTTTGAATTGCTGTTTTGGAATCTGTCCAGATCTCTGTATTTTTTGATGCACCCTCACCCATCAATTCAAAACTCACAACAAAAGTCACAGAGCACTTTAGTCCCTCTGCCCAGCCCTCCCTTACACCATTATAGTGATGCAGCCCCAGGTCCTCTTCCCCACCCCAGAACATTTAGAAGTCCAGAAAGTGGTCTTCAACTTCTGCTTACTTACTGGACAGAATATACTGAGAAATTATCATAGAAGAGGTTTCTCATAGGAAAGTAGCATATTTGAGAACAAATCCTCAGAAATCAACTAAGAGGTCAAATTTCTGAACTTTATTAAATTGTAAAGGGAGTTCTTTAGAAGCAACCCCCTCCCAAACCATTGATAGCTTTTAGTCTGAGAGTCTAGTTAGGCTCTCAGCTGATTTCTGCAGGACCTGCGAGAGTGACAAGGGCTCACGGATACAATTGCTGGAGGCCTCCTGCCCCAGGAACTTTGAAAGAGGATTTCACAGTCCACCTGGTAAACATTCAAATTTCTGTTTAGAGATGGCCACATTTTCAGTCAGTCACACTTCGAGGCTTCTTTTCTGGTGAAGTTTCTGTACAAAAGAGTCAATGGACTATGCTATGTATTCAGTTTCTTTTAACTCAAGAATGTTGTTAGTGAATTTTTTTAACGGTTTTTTGTTTGGTTGGTTTGATTTCTTTGTTCGCAGGAAAATTTGTAATGTCTCAGTAACTTTGGACATTTCTGTCTGTAATATGTTGCAAAGTTATTTTAGCAAGAATGAAATCAAATATTGTGTTGGCCAAAAGGTTCATTCGGGTTTTTCCATAAGATGTTATGGAATAACATAATATAAAAAATTACCATGTTTACTGATTCCAGTATAGTTCCTACAATTTAGATCCTCAAAAGATTGATTTTAAAGTCATAAATCAATCTTGTCATTTAGAGATGGCTACGCTGAGGGAGAGGTACCTAACAGATTTGCCCAAAGATGATAGTTTGTGGCCAAGCTGAGAAGAGAAACGAGAGAATAACATGAAACCTAAGTCTGATTCCATGCTTAGTGCCTGTTTCTATGCCTATCTATCCACTTTTAACTAACCACTTTTAAAACTTTTTCATTTTGAAATGTATAATTATGAAATTATCTCATCAACTCATGCCATGTGGTGAAGTTTCATCAAAATGTATAATAAAACAAGTTCATTAATTCTTTTAAAACTATTTTCAGCTCATGACATATTTCCTCATTGTGTTAATGTTGAACAAAAGTATGGTAATTGATGCAACAGGCTGATTTGTTTCCGAAGGCTTTTGAGATAGTAGAGATTAAAAACTGGTGATAAGACATGTATCTTTTGTATGGTCTGGGAAGCTAAAGGCTGGAAGATCTTGACATGTGCGTTATGGCACAGAAATCCTACTTAAATTTCCTCTTAGATGCTAAAGCCTGGAGTTAGCTGAGCTGAGTACAAATGAGGTTGATCTTAGTTTACTTCATCTATAAGAACAACTCTCGTCCTGAGCAAAGAGTATAGTCATCCCTCGGTATCCGTGGGGGATGGGTTCCAGAAGCCGATCCCCCACAGATTGGTACCAAAATCTGTGGATGCTCAAGTCTTCTATATAAAACAGCTTACATAGTACTATGAATACAGTTGGCCCTCTGTGTCTGCTGGTCCTATATCCCCCTGTTCTGCATCCACATATTCAACCTACCCAGTTTGCAGTTGGTTGAATCCGCAGACATGAAACTCTCGGATAATGAGGGTGGACTGTGTATCTCATTGAGTCATAATGAAAATCTGTTTACTGAGTCAACAGAACTCTAAGCATAGGAGGAGACTTGTGTGATACAGAAGTCTCACGAATACTTTTGAGGGGTAAAGGTTGTAGCTTTCAGTTCATCTGAACCATTAGGCAAATCACCCAGCAGCCTAGTAGTGATCACACTATTTCAGTTCTGATTTCCACTCCTCCGCTAACCCATTAGTGGTCTCTGAATATATCAGTTGCTTTCCCGCTGAGGTGTCCCATTTCTACCAGTTCAACATGAATTTCCTTGTCTGATCCCAAAGGATTAATTAAACATTCTGTCAAGAGCTATAGAGTACAGAATTTCATTCTTTGCCAAATTTCACAGAGGATGGACATAATTCTCTCCCTCAATGGAAAATTCTGTGGCTGGAGGTCTTCATACAGATTTTAGTGAATGGGGTTGAGTGAAGTTTTTGTTTTGCTTTGTTTTAGAAGTTCCTAAACATAGAATCAAAGCAAAGCAATACTGTTGTTCACATTTGAAGTTTGGTACAGTTAGGCATTTATTTACTTACCCATTTACTGCATTTATTGAACTTACAGTACATTTATGCCATACAATCAAGTTTTAAACCCTTGGAGGCTGAAGACTGGAAATTATAAAATTACTTCCATGGAGCAGTCACCCCAAGAAAGCTCTCTCTCCTATGTCTTTGCAGCCAAAGTTAATCCTATTGCTAAAGCAATGCCAGGTGTCTTTGGCATTATCAGAAAGCTTTTGAAGGAAGGGAAGTGCATAGATGCACAAGTATTTGCAGGTCTTTTGTTCTGTCAATAACTGGACCGCTAATACTCCTTTTCCTAATCTTTGTAGCTTTGAAGCACGCTAGAGGAAATTTGGAAATGGGTTACTGATTTGAATGAGCAGCATACCTAAAGACACTAGGATGTGGAGCGTTTATCATGCTTGGGGGGAAAATCTTTTTCTTTTTAAAAAGTTCACAAATATAAACAAGATAATGTTTAAGTCTCATCCAGAAAACATTTAAGTGTCTACCTACTCTTGGAATCAGACTATTAGATATAATTAGTTTGTCAGAGTTCCTAGTGGCCAGTGACCCAGACAAATATGTAGGACACACATTGGTGAGGGAAAGATGCAAAGTAGGTGCAGCAAAATGGTACTGGATAATATCATGCATTTTCAGTATGCACAGGCCAAAGTTTAGGTATATTTACAGGCAACCTGTAAAGTGTAAACAACTTCCTGTTTAGATGGTATTTTTTTCATATATATATATATATATATATATATATATATATATATATGTTAGATAATTGTGCAAGTCAGCCTTGCCATTAAAACTATCCCCAGGATTCATTCTTTACTTCATCTAACATTTATTGAGCACCATGGTACCTAGCCTGGAGTAAGCACTAACGTGGTTCCAAAAATGGATTGAATCCTTTACCCCTGAGATGCTCAAAGTCTGGTGGGGAAGGCAAATCAATTAACAGACTAATTAAATACAACCCAGTAAGTATTAAAATGGGGGTATGTTCAAAATGTCAGTGTTCTATAAGCCTAGAAAAGATACCTGCCTGGAGAATTGGGGAAATCTTCATAGGAAAGAATATTTCCATTGAGTGGGTGGGAGTTAATGAGGTAGATAAGAGATACAGTGGGTGGAAAGGGATGGGATGGGGACTGTGGTGTAGTTGCAAAGTAGGGCATAGGGAAGTGATGGAAGATGAGGTGATGAAGTACATTGGGGTCCAACTATGAAGGATTTTGTAAGGATTTGCATTTCATTTTCCAAGAACTTGATACCTTGGGAAAGGTCTTCTAGACTGCCAGTGTCTCTCCTACAAAATTTATATAAGCCCATGATTACCCAGTTGTTTTCTCTGGTCATTGTATGCCACAATTCATAAAAGCTCAGGTTAAATTTCCCACTAGTTACATGTAAATTACATTTCCCATGTACTTCAGCAGCACGCCTCCTCATTACAGACACACACAGGCAAAAGAAACAAAGATATTTGACATTTATTCTGAGGGAAAGAGGAATTTTATTGTAGTAGTCATTTTACCTACATTATCCTGTTTGATTCTTCCAAGTCTATGGTGGTAGGTATTATTAATACCTCATTTTTAGGATGAAGAAGTTGAGAAAACTGATACTCTTAGAGTAAATAGCCCAAATTCACCATCATAATAACTTTGCAAGTTACACTTAACATATTACAAATGTATTGCAAGTACATTTAATGCATACATCATATATATTTCATGTATTGTTTATTTTAATCTTCACAACCATATGAGATCTTTTTTTTTTTTTTTTTTGCGGTACGCGGGCCTCTTACTGTTGTGGCCTCTCCTGTTGTGGAGCACAGGCTCCGGATGCGCAGGCTCAGCGGCCATGGCTCATGGGCCCAGCCGCTCTGCGGCATGTGGGATCTTCCCGGACCAGGGCGTGAACCCATGTCCCCTGCATCGGCAGGCGGACTCTCAACCACTGCGCCACCAGGGAAGCCCTGAGATCATATTTTATTACTATTTAGTGATGAGGAAACTGAAGCTAAGAAAGACTAAATAAATTGCTTATGATAGAACTGGGGTTTGAACCCAAGTCTAGCTGATTCCAACACCTATTTTTTTCCCCAATACTGTCACTTATGCTTATAAAGCAAACCTGAAATGCTCTTTGATTTTCCCAGGCATAATCCTAGAATCATCAAATGTTATGTTTTCTTGCCGAATCCTCTCATTATCCTTCCATATTGTAGATTTTTCAACTGTGCCTTCTTTTTTATTCCTGAGTCTACCTGGGACTCAGCACATCTTGATACTGCTTTGTGTATTCCAAGGATTTTGGTACACTTATAAAAAGATTTTGACAAATACATGTTTTGGACAGCCAGGGGAAGTTTTTTTAATATCCAGCATGTTGGTACAGCAGTGGAAGCCGGGGAATGCAGTTTTGTAGCTTCCGTAACTTTAGGAATTAAGTTTAGTAAAAGAGTTTATGTGGGCTTCCCTGGTGGCACAGTGGTTAAGAATCTGCCTGCCATGCAGGGGACATGGGTTCAAGTCCTGGTCCAGGAAGATCCCACATGTGGCAGAGCAACTAAGCCTGTGCGCCACGACTACCAAACCTGCGCTCTAGAGCCCGAAAGCTGCAACTTCTGAGCCTGCGAGCCACAACTACTGAAGCCCGTGCGCCTAGAGCCCGTGCTCTGCAACGGGAAAGCCCACCACAATGAGAGGCCTGTGCACCGCAACAAAGAGTGGCCCCCACTCGCCACAACTAGAGAGAGCCTGTGCACAGCAACAAAGACCCAATGCAGCAAAAAATAAATAAATAAATATTTTTAAAAAGCTTTAAAAAAAAAAAGTTTTATGCATCAAGTAGAATGTTCAATTTTATGGTCGTTATCCTAGAAACTCCCAAATATATGGGATAGACAAACTTCAATGTTTATTACAAAAATTTGATTTAAAAATTTTTTTACAAATCTAAAAAGCATTGGTGAAAATATTAAAAGGTTTGTCATTTGGAGAAAATACACATTTCTTTAGAGAGCTCATTTTTCCATTTCTTTCTGATCATTCTCTATGCTGCAAAAAAAAACTATAGCACAGAAAACAAAAAGAGTAAAATAGTGATCAGTCCTGCCTTTCACGTCTTTAAATGAAATGTTTTCTTCAAACTTCATTTTATTTTTGTTATTGCTCTTATTGTTATAGCTCTATTTTCTGGGTTCTGTCTCCAATCAGTTTTAGTCATCAAGAGCTCACATTTATGAAGCCATTCTTATTTCTTAATTATGGACTTGTTTTCTTTGTGCATTTTCTTAATGGATTCTGAATACACTGTCTTAAAATTACATAACCTTTGCATTTTTATATTACTTCAGTGCAATCACAAAATAGTTTTTAAAATTTACTCTTACAGTTTTTTCAAATGCATTTCTAATTATTCTTAAATATATAACTTATACATGCATTTAAATGCATTTACTATAATTATCATTACACCAGAAACCCTATTGAGCATAAGTTTCTTCAGAGTCTGAACATTGTCTTCCCAAAGCTGCCTTGCTTATTATTATCCTTATAAAACTCATAAAAGGCAGAAAACAATTCTTTACATTAAAAAAATTACTTTTGGGGCAAAGTGAATATTATGCTTCTTTATCCAATCCAGAGCTTGGAAAATATGGTTATTGGAGCCCCAATATTCAAAGTTATCTACATTTTCTCTGCTTTGACTGTTGCATATGATACATATAAATGTGTGTGTTGTATTTTTCCTGCAGCTAGTTTCCTTTATTCTGCTTTTCCTGCTCCCAACTCCCACATCTCAACCAAACACATTGGCAAGATTTTGTCTTGGTTTTAGTGACTGTTTAAAATGAACAGTTTTCTTGCTTTTGCCAAAGTATTTATGGAAACCACTTTCGATATTTAAGTTAATTGAGTTGAAATCATATTTCATTACAAGAAAACAGCCACACAGTTATGTCACAAGACCTCATCGCTCCTTGATAATCCTGCATTTCATTCCTTAACACCTCCTAATGTAACATTAATAAGAATGTGTGCTGCTCTGCTCTATCCTTAACTTTTTGTTTATTGTGGATTCAAATATTAACACACTGTGGCTTAAATGTTAAGATTTAAATAAATGAAATAAGTCAATCATATACATGTTATTTTTTAATAATCAAAAAACAATTGTAAGAAAAACATAATGATGATAAAGGAAAGTATAAAAATTCACTCAGAGAAACAATTTCCATGGCATTGCTGAATCCTCACATAGGAACTTACATAATCTGCATTAAGTGACAACATGGACAAATTCTTGAACTACAGTTTTGAAAAAGATAATACTAAATAGCTACCATTTTCTGTATGCTTTCAGTGTAAGGCATTATGCTAGGTACTTTACAAATGTGACTATATTTCTATCTATTAATTTGTTCTTTCTCACCCCACCCCTGTCCTGCATTGTCTCCTGTGGATCTCTTCATTTCTCCCACCACCCTTAAACAAATATAGAAAGAGAAACTGTGGAAAACCAAGGATACTGCATCCCAACTCCACCGTTTACTATGTTTAGAATCTGTACTTTCTCTTTTTACGTTGTCTAAGCCTCAGTTGCTGCACAGGTAAAATGAGAATAAAAATATCTACCTCAAAAAATTGTTGTGAAGAGCAAATCATATGTACACCCAGTGGTTGATACTTAAGTTTCCACAATTTCTCTTGTACCAGACAGACTGAAGAGCTGAAATATTGAGGGCTAATTCTAATTGTATACAGGGAAGAAAGGCTAGACCGAGGGGCTGGGGAGGAGGACAGCAAAAGCGCGTCCTAAAGAAAACAAAACACAAAAAATTCTTTAAGCATGTTCAAGCCCTTAGAGAAGCTCTTGGTAAGAAAAGGGTTCTGTGCCAGAAAACCGTGGGAGGAAGCAATTTTTCCCTGACCGTATTAACGATAGACTTTCCAGTTATCAATGCCAGCCATAGCAACTCAGCCAGGACCCAGTGGAACATACGCTTTTGGATAGAACTGTCTTCAAGGGCCATCCAGAACCTGTGATTTTGTAAAACACTATTATCGTATAGCTTAGGCTCCAAAGACATGAAAAAGTATGAGGAAGAATTATATTTAAGAGATGATACAAAAAAGAAGTCAATGCTTGAAGACTCTTGGAACTTATCAGATATCAACTAAGTAAACCAAGAGGCTACTTTCTACCATTTGTGAATATGGCTGGAAAAACCACAAGGATGTAGAATCCTTTCTTTCCTGTACATGTGCTGGGTCTTTCCTGGAATGTGGAGGAAGCCATTGTTGGCTGGTCAACTAGGAATCATAGTAATTTTTATCATATATTGTGCTGTGCCAGAACAGGAACTGAGGGCTTTTCTTAGGGACAGCTTGGTTGCAAGCTACTGAAACACATTCAAGCTAGAATTTTTGATTATTAAAAATTAACATGTATATGATTAATCATCTGTATGGTTAATTGTCAGGGCAACCTCTAAAATACCCAAGAGCAAGGAGCAAAGGTCAGCCAGGTCTCTCATGAGGGTGCATGATCCTCGCTTCATCATCTTGCCACGTACCTGCTTTGTTCTCCCACATCTCTCTGAGATCATGTTTCTCAGAGCCTCCTGTCATCCGTGGCTCAGGTTTGCCTTGTTTCCTTTGGATCCAGCTGCCAGACCCAGTGAAGTAAATAGAGAGGCAACCCCATTTGATAGTCAGTGTCACAGAGTTCCAGTGCTCCATATTGTCGCAACTATATTTGGCATGTGTGTTTTAGATTGAATTTTCAAGAAAGACACTGTAATAGGCCGTACTTAATCCCTAGGTGCATTCTCTTGGTGTCACGTTTCCACATTGCTGTCTCACTTTGGCCAGAGGGTCGAGATCACCTGTATGAAATCCAGCTGTTCCTAGGATCACCCTTTTAGTAAGAATTGAAGAGAGAAAGTGATTTTTTAAAAGGGGTGAGGAGACCCGGTTTATTCAGACAAGTCCGAATATCTCTAATAGAGCTTCAGCCTGCAATCCTGCAGATATCATTATCTGCAGTTCACAGATGAAGAAACGGAGGCTCCAAGATATTAAAGCTCCTTCCTAATGTCACATACCTAGTAAGTTACAAAAAAAAAAAAAAAGGCATTTCATCCCAGTTGTATCTCTCTGACCCCGAAGCTCACGTTCTTCCGATTTTGCCTTAACAGCTAAATATCCAGATGACCCGCAAAAATGGGAGCAATTTGTTTGAAGTCATAAGAACTCAGAAAGAATTAAAGGCTCCAAAATAGTTTCTACACTTCCAAGCAGTGTATTCATTATCTTGGAATTAAGAGATGTCTCAGGAAGGCTCCTCATAAAAAGAAAAATACTGCATTTAAATGCTATTAGAAACTATTAATTAGTGGGAGGTGAGAAAGCTGCTCCCAAGCTAAAAATAGACAAAATAGTGTAAATTAGGGGGGAATGGACGATACCCAAAAGGAGACAAGAGACCCACTTGATTGTGCCTGCTTTTAGGGTTTTGCCCTAAAGCCCTCTGGCTGGCAGGTCCTATCAGGTGCTGTGACATTGCCAGATCTCCCTTTTATGTATAAAATGGGGCACCTCAGACTCTGTGCCCAAGCCTTGGAGAAACACTGAAAGGAAGAATACAGGAGAAAAGTATTCAGAAAGTCCTTGCGAATAGCAGAGATCATTAAACCAACCATTGGAAGCTGGCAGCCCAAGAAAGTATATAATAAAACATATTTTCTGGGCTTCCCTGGTGGCGCAGTGGTTGAGAGTCCGCTTGCCAATGCAGGGGACACGAGCTCGTGCCCCGGTCCGGGAAGAGCCCACGTGCCGCGGGGCGGCTGGGCCCGTGAGCCATGGCCGCTGAGCCTGCGCGTCCGGAGCCTGTGACCCGCAACGGGAGAGGCCACAGCAGTGAGAGGCCTGCGTACCACAAAAAAACAAACAAACAACATATTTTCTCTTATCTCCATGAGAAAACCTTAATGTACTTCTCTAAGTTACAAAATTAAAACGGAAGATTTGGATGCCTTTAAGCTTTTCCTAGTTTCATTGAGATTCCTTTACCTTTTCTCATGCTATGAATTTCATTAAATGTTGTTTGTTGGCCTACAGAACTGTCCGACAGTTACTTTGTGGATGGCATTTACCAATATCATTCAGGGAGCATTCAGTAATGTCTTATGTGCAGCTTAATGTATTTTCCCCTCTTATGTGCAGAACATAATAGCATGAAAGCACATCTGAATTTCCGTAAAATGTAAGGAGACATTCTTTCTCAAGCTTCCAAATAAGAGAACTTTTCTTTGGCCCCCTCAACATCCCTTGAAAAGAACTAGAGTACAGTAAATTCAGATACAAAGTGATGATGAACAGGAAAATGTTTCAGTTTGTCAGTAATAACTTATAGTATAAAACCCTGATAAGTAAGGCTGAGCCCTTCAACTATGACAGTCGTGGAGAATACTAGAATAAATTTTCATGTTACCTGAAATGTAATTTCCTTAGATGTGGTGCATTTTCAGGTTAGCACTTAACCTTTAAGCTGGAAATTTTCCGATTAAATCCAATGCCTGCAGTAGGGAGAGCTGTCAACACAGGTCTCCTCTGGTTGGAAGATTTTGTTGACATGTTCTTGCAGTGTGGGTATTTGCGATCTCAAATCTGCAAGGATGCTGACAACTTTGAAAATCTAGTCCTTAAAATGCCTTCCCTAAGCACACTTGGGACTGATATTTCCCACCAGTTATAGTGTGTTTAGGAGCAACACAGCATCAGATGGATGTGCAGAAGACTAAGTAAATTACGACAAAAATTTCAAAAGCTGCTTAAAAATAATAGGTCATAGAAAAATGGTTCTGGTTGTTAACTTCTATTATTGAAGTCCCAGACCAGGATGTGAGTTGAGTTAAAAAGTGCCCCTATGTTTCTTTGAAGCAGTACTACATGAAGAAAAAGTTGTAGCTTTTTTTCCAGGGTGTTTTAAGATCTAAAACGTAGCTCTGCCTTTGCTGTCTACCTGCCTCTTTTTCAAATGCTGCCTTTTGGGAGAGCCTACCTTTCATTTTCTGGTGAGTCTCTCTATGGAATCACATGTAGTCATGTGATTTTGCAAAAGAATATGGTACATACAGTAGTATCTCTGAATTATATAACCAGAAACCTTTACAAATAAATACAGATAACTTCATGAACAAATACATTAGTTTGGGCTAGACTTGAAATATTTTACAAATGCTTTGTCTCACTTTGGTCTTGGGGACACCTCACTCTGAAGATCACACAAGCCCCCAAACCCACATCTGTAATTTATTTCCATTTCTTGTCAAGTTACAGATTTGAGAAGGAAACCATTATAGGTGATCTCTTGTCAAAATTATTGGTCGGCAGTCTCTATACCAGCAGCCTATGGACCATGTTTGGTCTCCTTGAAAGAAGGATGACTTTTCTGTGTGTATTAATAATAGTTGTTTGAGATATGCTGTTTATAGATTGATTTTTAAAGGTGGGGGGAGCTTTAAGCTTTAAGGTGTTTCATTTTTTTCAAAGTCTTTTTCTTTTCTACTTATGAGAGGATCATAAAATGCCTAACTGAAACTGATTCCTCACCTAAACTGACGCTGTTTTCAGAGAAATGAGACTGGCCTTGGTTCCACACTGTAAACAGGAAAGGTGCTGTTCTCCTCCAAATCCTAACTGTGTTGAAGAGAACTTCTAACCTGTATTGACAGTAAGAAATTTATCTCCATTGTGCTGCCTAAAAGGACATATTGTGCTGCTTCTTCTATCTTAACATTAAATTATTTTGGAAAATGAGTCACTGCTAATATCCCAGCCATCCAATCCATATTCTACCAACATTTCTGTGAAGCTATCATAAGAAAAATATAGTCTGTATAATGACTCGTAATCTTTTTATAACTACCCTGTTTAAGACCCACCTCTGACTCCCACTGCCTCCCCAAAAACATTTACCTATGTGTCTTTAGGAAAAAGGTCTGGTTTAATACATCATTGCTATGAGGTGGTGAGTCATCGTTTATTTGCCCTCAGTACCCCCAAAAACACATTTCTTTAAACACTGAGCAAAGACTGGTTTTGTATTTGAAGTCTGCTGTCTCATTTTCAGGTTCAGTTTTGGACCTGTGAGCAATTTCAATAATATCAGTGCGCAGAGTAGACTTCATTGAACAGCCTTACGCAGGCCTGCTCAAATCAGTCAAGTTATAAATTTGCTGTGTAGCAAATTTAAATGTTGGAGAGACAGCACCATCTGCTGGAAGGGGGCAGGTAGGGAAACACATGTTAGCCAAGTGTTGGAGAATCTGAAGACCAAAATCCCTGACTGGCTCAAGTGTATGCATATTCATGTTCAAATAATTCATCTTTTGAACTGGCAATTGTGGTATTTCAATGATAATGACGTTTTATGGTTCAGTGGAAAGAGCACAGAGTGAAAATAGGATTTTGGTTCTGGTTCAGCCTTCTTCATCTTTTTGTTGTTTTTGTTTTTTTGGTGGTTTTGTTTTTGTTTAATCCATGTAACCTTGAGATCACTTCTTTCAAATAAGAGCTCCTTATATGGGTCTTGGGGTGTGTGAGTAGTAGTACCTAAGCTTCCTACCTCACATTAGTCAGCTGTAAGAATAGTTGTTAAAGTGCTTTGTACCCTCTAAGTCACATTAGAGTATAAGATATAAGTGTTAGTGTTAGCATATCAGATTTTAATTCAGCAAGATGCAGTAGAAGCAGAGCAGGCCTGTTGAGTATTCTGATACACTGCTGGAGAGACTCTTAATTGGGAAAGCAATTTGGCAAGAAGAGGAACAGCTTTAAAAACATTCATCTAGTTTGACTCAGTAATTGTGCTTCTAGGAATCCATCCAAAGAAGATCATTAGAGATGTGGAAATAGATTTATGGTCAAGAACATTCGTACTAACATTATTTATGATGTTGAAATACTGGAAATACAAACTGATGAATATCAGTAAGGAGTAAGTCCCATGATAGAATAGTGTGCAGCATTAAACATCCCATTTTGAAGAATAATGATATGAGGAAATATTTATAATTTAATTATAAGTAAAAAAATATGGGATTTGAATGTGAATGACCAGCGTGATTATAATTTTTGGAAGGAAAAAGAAAAGAAGGGATCAATAGAGGAAAAAAGATATTGACGGACACTCAGTGAGATGTCAACAGCAGTTATCTCTGTTAACACCGTCAATACTGTTGACATTGTTGACTATATAATTCTTTGTTGTGGATTTTGGGAGACTGTCCTCTATGTTGGAGGATATTTAGCAGCATCCCTGACCTCTATCCACTGGATACGATAGTAGAACTTCCCCCAGATGTAACCAAAAATGTCTTCAGACATTGCCAAATGTCCTCTGAGAGCCAAAAATCACCCTTGGTTGAGAACCATTGGTTTAACGGCAAGTAGTAAAAACATTACGAAGTTATTTCTGTGCTTGTACATATACTAAGCCCAGTTTGATCAATAAACTGGTTATAGGAATCAAATGGAGGAAGTAGAGAGTAACTCACTGGCTCTCCAGGATTTTGCCTAAAGGAAGTTCTTGGGAAGTGGATTGGACATCTGGCAAGAAAAACTCATAGGAGATACATATCTATGCACTGATTGAAAACAAAGATTTTCTGACATATGACCTTTAGGAACTTAGGCCTTTTCCCTTTGTACTAGCTACATTACTTTATGGTCGTTTCTTGGCATAAGAGACTGAGTTCTCATCACTGACAGGTGATGATGAGTAACTTTTTTTCTTTGCACTTTCTATATTTTACATATTTTTCTACAATTAACATGAATTAATTTGTTATCAGAAAAAGTAAATGTGTTTTAAGAAACCCTTGGAGCAGACCAGGAAGCAAATGCTTGAATCCTGGCTAGTGTTTTCCTCATGTAATTCTGATGAATTCATCTGCTTTTTGTATCCCTTCCATCATCTTAAAATCGGACAAAACCTGCATAATTGCCATAGTAAATATGAACATGTACTGAAAAGTTTAAAATGCCATGAAAATGAAAACACGTCGTTAACTTAATAACACTTACCTTCAGGTTTTCCTGGCTTCTTTTTCATTAATTAGTTTACTCAAATTGTCAAATTAATAAATCAAGAAATTTTTAGGCTCCAGTTAATTGTTCCTGGATAGGTAACATAGATTATCATAGGCTGAATTGTCTAATCCATTTAGAAAGCCAAAGTCAGAAAGACCAATCACTTTTATTCTTGGTGGACATGATCTTTGCCAAGCAGATCATTTGCACTGTTTCAGCTGAGCTCGTAGAAGGTGAGCTTTTGTGGAATGTGTTTACAGAGTCGATGCTCTTTCCTCAGGCCCCAAATATTACATTCTATATAACATGCTGGTTACCTGCAAAATCTCCCTTTGAAAAATAACCTTTTGGAGATCTAAGCTCAATATGTGGAGAAAAAATGAGCCTGAGACCACCTAGCAGCCCAGCAATAACTGAAATCAAATAAAAATGAGCGGACCGGTTCCCTTTCCAATTTTTCAAAATGAAATTTTCTCAGCAATGCAGTATCAGTGTGTGAGGGTTTAGCCACAAGCTAAGTTCAAGGAGTTGTAATAAATTCTGAAAGCAATGATTTAGTGGAAAAAATGGTAATCAAGGCAAAGTATTACGTATCTTCAAATACAGTAGAACGAATAAATATCTAGAAGACCTGCTGAGATGCAAAAATATAAGGGCTGACTTCCTGCTATTTAAACCCCTTAACAGCTTTATCAAAATATAATTTACCTAACATTAAATTAATTCATTTTAAGTGGCTGTTCAATAATTTTTAGGAAACGTGCAGAACTGTGCAGTCAGCACACCAATTGAACTTCTTTTTGAGGCCTAATATTTCATTGTCCAAGTCAAACCTTAATAACATGATGCATCACACGTGTGTGTGATTGAGGACAGGATTTGGAGAGATGGTATGTATTCAGAATTGAGTCTCTTTTGCCAAGAACTGACTATAAAGGAATGTAGTTAATGCAACGGGGAAAGGTTGCTTAGTTTTTAAGAGTTATATGTCAGGAAACATTTTTTCAATCCATGCATAGACATGTATCTTCTATGAGTTCTTATTGCCAGATGGCAAATCCACTTCCTAAGAACTTCATTGAGGCAAGGTCCTGGAGAGCCAGTGAGTTACCCTCCACTTTCTCCATCTGATTCCCATAACCAGCTTATTGATCAAACTGGGCTTGGCAAGGTAGAAGTACAGAAATTATTTTTTTTGCTACTTTCTTTTAAACCAGTGGTGCTCAGCTAAGGATGATCCTGCACCCCATCTTAGGGAACATTTAACAGTGTCTCCAGTCATTATTGGCTATCGCAACAGGGGGGATGCTATTGACATCTAGTAGGTGGAGGTTAGGGATGCTACTAAACATCTCACATTGCACAGGATATTTTCCCCAGCCCCCCATACACACAACAAAGACTTATTCTGCCCAAACCATCAACAGTGCCAAGACTGTAAACTCAATTCATGCATCTGCTGGTCCCCACCATGGACAAAGTGTCAGGCAGGATACATATCTTCTCATCAATCATTTTATGGTAATAAAAAGTCCTGTGGTCATTTTCAAGCACTTAAGGATTCACCCTAAGCAAATTATCAAATAATTCCAGTTTCATCTGGTCAAATATCAAAACTTAAAAGCTTATCTGGAGTGAACATTTTTCCCATGTAGTAGCTCAGGCCTGCTGGAAACCTGCAGCAGGAAAGGGGCATGGTTAGAGGATTCTTCCCTCCTATCTTGCCTAGCTTTCTGGTCCCTGAGCTGCTGTTTCTACGCCTGTTACAGTCCAGCCCAGGTGGCCAGGGAATTACGTGACTGGTACAGTTGTAATTTGGCATCAGTGCTCTCTGGTATAATGCTTGGACAATACAGACTTTTTCATTCATGGGATACTTTTGCTGTTTCTTTACAGCATACTCTCCACCCCAACTTACCAAGGTCTTCTCCAACTCCTTTGCTTCAGGCAGTGTCTCTCCTCCTCTGGCTGCCTACTTAAGATTCCCTGCTAGTATCTTGTTCTTCCACTGTTCATCCCTCTCCTGGGGGGTTTCACTCATCAATCCAGATGCTCTTCTGGAAGGAGATCCCTTTTTAAGACACTCTCAGACCAGATCCCATTCATGGGGTCCAGAGTTGGTTCCCAAGTGTATTTGTTATCTACAGCTATGTAACAAATTATCTTGGAACTTAGTTGTTTAAAACAATAGCACTTATTATCTCACAGTTTCTGTGGTTCCAGAATCCAGGTATGACTTTGCTGATTTCTCTGGCTCAGAGTCTCCCACAAAACCACAGTCAAGGTGTTGGCTGGGGCTGCTGTCTCATCTTAAAGCCTTATTGGGAAGGGAACCTCATCCAAGCTCTTTCAAGTAGTTGTTGGCAAGATTCAGTTTCATGCTGACTGTTGCACAAAGGCCACTCTCAGTTCCTTGCCATATGGGTCTTGCCTCATGGCTACTCACAACATGGCAGCTTGCTTCATCAGAGAAAGCAAGAGAGAAGAACCAGAGAGAGAAAGACAGAGCAAGAAGACCTTGGCTCTGCTAGTGTTTGAAACAGTCCCTCTCTGTCCAGCCTTCCTTCCAAGAGACACTTACCAAACTCTCCTAGGGGGCTGCTCATTGACCCACTTGGATCTATCACTTGGCTAAGGAAAAAGCAACCTTCTTTTCCCAGTGGAGAATTGTCAAAGCACCTCAACACCCTCCCCACAAATATTTTGTTTCTTGGACTGTTTAATATTGATCTACGTAGATTGTGAGAGTGGGAGGCCTGGATAATTGCTGACAGTACCAATCTGGAGCTTGCTTCTTTGCAAATGCTGTACTGATGAGCTAGCATTTTGCTATACAACGTGAAGGAAGTTGGCAATTATTTATAATTCAGCATTTAGAGCTCAGCAAAACTGAGGCAGGAAGTACTCACTTTTAATATCCTGCTACCTTTTAATCTAGAGGTAGCATAGAATAGAGAAGCAGATTATAAAATTTTATTTAAGTGCATTGTGGAAAACAGAATTTAAAATGAGAACTGTGATAAAACTGGAAGAGAGAGACTAGAACATCTTGTATAGAAGAGTATAATCATTCGTTCAATTAATAATAAAATAGGCAAAAAATGATGAGGACACAGATGTAAGAGAAATGAATCTACTTGTTAATAGAAAATCAGTAGGGAAGGCAATCAAACATTTGGAAGAACTAAGAAAAGGTGATTTGGATCTGTGTTTGATGCCTATTTTTCTCTTACAGCAACACTTCTCTGTCCACAGAGAATAGGAATATTGAACTAAGAGTGTGCAACCTGTATTTGAGGGGTCTGCTAAAAATGAATCCCTAGTATTGGTCTACAGCAAAATTTTCATCAGTTCAGGATGGAATAAGAAGTAAAGAGGTTATAGTAAGCATTTCATGTTTATTCAGTATAAATAAATATACTCTGGCATTTTTTATATTTGGGAATATAAATATTTCCTCTTATTTATGAAACTGTTGAGGGTAGATATCTGATTATTTAGATTGGAGGTTTCATGTTTTTTACCCTTAACCTTCAGAGATTTTTTTTGATGGTGTATTTCATCACTTTTTTTTTTTGATATTAACAAATATGTAGTTTTAGGAAAATACAGAGAAGCCAAAATCAGCTGTTTTAGCTCCTTGTTAGAGTTCTGGCCAGAAGTTTGATAGAGGAGACTTAAAATTCCAAAATTATTGACATTTTAAAATGGTCTGTCACTTTCCATTATTTTTTGTTTCTATTCTATTACCACATTTCATTATTTCCATTATTCCTATTTCATTACCACCGCATAAAACTAATAGACTTTTCAAAGTGCTGACCCCACTCACTAAATGGTGAAACAAAATTTTAGTAAGCACCTACTGTGTGCAAGGCACATAGGCATTGTGAGGGCTACAAATAAGAACGGCACAGTTTTTGCCTTCAAGAAGCTTGTAGTCAATGGGGAAGAAAAGCTTTTATCCCAAGTTTATTGATTTCTCACTAACAAGAATTGAATTCTCTTATAACAGGTACTAGGAACAAAGTAATAAAAAAAAACATGCTCCTTACCCTTCTTGAATAATCACCGAATGATGAACATGGGATAATTTATTATCCACAGTAAATATCTTTGTCTCTTATTTCAGGTTTTTTTTAACCTTGGACTTGATGTGACAGATTAGAGAAAGCAAACTGTATTCTTGAAGGTCAATTTAGTCAAACCTGGGGAGAGCCTGTTCTGTACTTTTGACCCCATATACACAAAAATATGTGCATTAGTTGATGGACAAATGAACACCAAGTTAGACCTTTACAACTAAATATCAGTCATGGACATACATAAATAAAAGATAAGGTAGAATATAAGTACTATAATAGGGAAATGAACAAAATAGCACAGGAGTGCAGACAGGTGTAAGATTAATTATGGCTGAGGAAAGTGATGAAAATAATTCTACTTGAGCTAGCCTTCAAGAAGCTAACAAACATACATAATGAGGTTTGGGTGGAGGATAAGAGACCTTCCAGACCAGGACAGGGTTTGTCCCATGATGAAGTCACTTGCCGAGGCCGGGCATGTTTCTAGAGCAGGGCTCAGTTTGACTGTGGCACCAGGTTCCTGAAGAAAAGTGACTGGTCAGGCTGGGAGAGCAGATTCCAGCCTGATGATGGAGAGCCTTGGTTGCCATGCTGAGCAGTTCGGACTTATTTCTTAGCAGATGGGTAGCTATTAAGGGATTTTTCACTGAGAGTGTGATAACCTGGTGCTTTAGGAAAGTTACTCTTTTGGAAGGATAGTTTATAGGATGAATTGGAAAAGGGGAAGGCAGTGGAGAGACAGAGAGCTCGCTTGAGAAACTATTGTCAGCTCCATTGAGAGACTATTGTAACCACCCAAGAAAGAGGTAGTGAAGGCTCATATTTAATGAATAGCAATGGAAGTGGAAAGGAACAAAGAGACTGAATAAATTGTGGATTGAATCTATAATACAGTTTTTAGGTTTTCTGTAGAAAATGCTACATTAATTTGGGTGGAACAATATAAATCTGCTTCATATGAAAAACATGAGCATCATCTTACTGTACAACAATTATTACATATTTGTCACCATAATTTATTTATTTATTTTTTATTTTTTTTATTTTTTTTGTGGTACACGGGCCTCTCACTGTGTGGCCTCTCCCGTTGCGGAGCACAGGCTCCGGATGCGCAGGCTCAGTGGCCATGGCTCACGGGCGCAGCTGCTCCGCAGCATGTGTCACCATAGTTTTTAACTGGGGACCTAGGAAATTTATTTTTTTAACTCAAAACTGCCCAAATGAATAATCTGTACACCCAAAGCTGACTTTTCTCTCGAAATATTTGATTTTCTCTTTATCGAGTAGGTGCTCCTCTCTGAGCATCCCCCAAATGGCATCATTTTATGTTTGTATAATGCCCAAGCCAATGTGCTCCTTCATTAGCTCAAGATTAAGGGTTTTACTGCACTGATCTGTCTTTAAAATAAAGGGTTTCTATTTTATTCTGGGGATGAGGGATGGATGAAAACATATACAAGAAGGAAGAATCACAGGCTCATCCACATCCAAATCCTAGAACAAAGCAAGTGACAGTCACTTAAATGCTTGAGTAGTGGTGGTCAGTTCCAACCAAATGGAATGAAGATTTCAAAACAAACGCAAGCCCCATTTAACTTGAAACAGAGGTGTTTTTGTAGATGTACCACTTTCTTCAAGACTAGAAATCATTAAAATATATTCTAATGGCATTTCCTTTCTTGAGGGTCTAAATGTTTTGAAAATTACAAAGAAACATGTAAAGTCATTCTTACACACTTTTAAAAGCATAGTCATTATTTAGTTGTAACCGCAGCTTGATCCCTGCCCTTTCATCATCACACTGCACGTGTCTATTCTGCTTCAGCATCTGTCTCTATAGGAAGTTTATTTCGACACCGCTTTTTTCTCATTATACCTCCAGTGACTCTAAGAGATACAGATTATGGTGTTTAGCAGCCATCATTAAAGACTGTGATCTAAGTTATTTTGCCCAGGGAACATGGTGAGAAATCTGTAACTTTATTTCTCTATTCTTTGACCTGGTCTTTCTCATGCGCAATAGAACATGTTGGTGCACTGGGGTCTAGGTGTGGTCGCTGGCCGTCACATAGAGGAAAGCAAGAACTTGTAAGCTCGACATGTTTTATGTTTTTAAGACTGATAAACAAGTCAATATTTTACTCCTGGGAAATTTGGGAGAGACAATTAGATGCTCAGAATACCACAGAGACTTAGGAAATTAGATTTAAACCTAAAAGAGCCTAATTCATCCATGGGTCTAGTAACAGCCTATTGTCTTTATGCTGGTACTACTGGACACCACACATTCTACTCTAGAACAGTTAATACTTTGTTTATTGAAGTATAGTTGATTTACAAAGTGTTAATTTTTGCTGTACAGCAAAGTGATTCAGTTATACATATGTATACATTCTTTTTTAAATATTGTTTTCCATTATGGTTTATCATAGGATATTGAATATAGTTCCCTGTACTATACAGTAGGACCTTGTTGTTTATCCATTCTATATATAATAGGTTACATCTGCTAACCCCAACCTCCCACTTCATCCCTCCCCCAACCTTCTGCCTCTTGGCAACCACAAGCCTGTTCTCTGTCTCCGTGAGTCTGTTTCTGTTTCATAGCTAGGTTCCTTTGTGTCATATGTTAGATTGCACATGTAAGTGATATCATATGGTATTTGTCTTTCCCTGTCTGGCTTACTTTACTTAGTATGATAATTTCTGGTCACATCCATATTGCTGCAAATGGCATTATTTCGTTCTTTTTATGGCTGAATATTCCTTTGTATATATGTACCACATGTTCTTTATCAATTCATCTGTTGACGGACATTTAGGTTGTTTCCATGTCTTGGTCATTGTAAATAGTGCTGCTATGAACATAAGGGTACATGTATCTTTTTGCATTAGAGTTTTATCTGGATATATGCCCAGGAGTGAGATTGCTGAGTCATATGTTAGCTCTATTTTTAGTTTTCTGAGGAGCCTCCATACTGTTTTACATAGTGGCTATACCAACTTGCATTCCCACCAACAGTGTAGGAGGGTTCCCTTTTCTCCACATCCTTTCCAGCATTTATTATTTGTAGAGTTTTTAATGATGGCCATTCTGACTGGTGTGAGGTGGTACCTCATTGTCGTTTTGATTCACATTTCTCTAATAATTAGAGATGTTGAACATCTTTTCATGTGCTTATTGGCCATTTGTATTTCTTGTTTGGATAAATATCTATTTAGGTCTGCTACCCATTTTTCAATTGGGTTGTTTTTTTGTTATTGAGTTGTATGAGCTCTTTGTATATTTTGGAAATTAAGCCCTTGTCGGTTGTATCATTTGCAAATATTTTCTCCCATTCTGTAGGTTGTCTTTTCATTTTGTTTATGGTTTCCTTTGATGTGCAAAAGCTTGTTAGTTTTATTAGGTCCCATTTGTTTATTTTTCTTTTTATTTCTATTGCCTTGGGAGACTGACATAAGAAAACATTTGTACGATTTATGTCAGAGAATGTTTTGCCTATGCTCTGTTCTAGGAATTTTATGGTGTCATGTCTCATGTTTAAGTCTTTAAGCCATTTTGAGTTTATTTTTTTAATATGGTGAGAGTGTGTATTATAATTAAATTGATTTACATGTGGCTGTCCAACTTTCCCAGCACCACTTGCTGAAGAGACTGTCTTTTCCCCATTGTATATTCTTGTCTCTTTGTTGAAGATTAATTGACCATAGGTGTGTGGGTTTATTTCCAGGCTCTCTATTCCGTTCCATTGATCCATATGTCTTTTTTTGTGCGAGTACCATGCTGTTTTGATTACTGTAGCTTTGTAGTATTGTGTGAAGTCTGGGAGAGTTATGCCTCCTGCTTTAGAATAGTTAATACTCAATAAACACTAAGCTATTCATTTTTTTAAATCATTGATTATTAGTTATTTGTGTCTTTTTCTGCTATAGAAAATCATGGAAATTTTAGCAGTGGCTATTTTCCTCTACTCCTTTGAATTTGAATATTGTAAATAAATGTACATGAACTTGATGACCTTTTTTCCTACATAATATCTCCCTCTAACCCACTCTCAATAGTGGTGATGTGAAAAATGTGAAATCCAGGGGTGATCTTCACCAATCCAGGGAAAAGGAGGACACTATACTCTGTACTAGTTCTAGCACTGACTTTTGACCCCCAAAGACTTTTAACCTCAGAGAGTACAGTAAATCATTTCTACGTAAACCAAATAAGACTATTGGGACACCTCTGTGTACAGGTGAAGTTTATAGTTCATACCTCTGAAATATGTCTAAGAAACAGAGGCCTGGAAAACAAAACCAAATACGTGGAAGTGACTCACTCACAAATTTTGAAAAGGGGAAAAAATGGCTGTTTCTACCATTTTGTTTTGGGTTAGACAATTTCACCATTGGGAGGGTAAGCATATGTCTACTCTACATTTATAGGTTGCCCACCCAGATTTTATTTTACAGGATGCCTTCTCATAAGTAGGATACCCATGTATACAAGTGGTTGCCTGGGAAGGGATGGATTATAAAGGAAGAGAAGGAAACTTTGGGGAATGGTTAAGTGTATGTCATCATAATTATGGTAATGGTGTCATGCTTGTATATATATGTCAAAACCCATTTCATATATGTGTAGTTTATTCAATGTCAATTGTATTGCAATTACTTTGTTTTTTTCTGAAGATTTATTTATTTATTTTTTATTTATTTATTTTTGGCTGCTTCTGGTCTTAGCTGCGGTAATGGGATCTTTGTTGAGGCATGTAGGATCTTTCGTTGCAGCACATGTGCTCTTTGTTGTGGTGCGTAGGCTTCTCTCTAGCTGTGGTGTGCTATTGCAATTACTTTGTAAACCTGAAGAATAGATTGAGAGAGAGAGAGAGGGAGAGAGAAGCAGACAGAAAGAGAGACAGAGAGGCAAACCTAAAATACCTTGCATAATGGGTGACTGCTGCAGAGTTGGTGCCCATTGCATTTCAGCTTGTTTTTCCTTCCCATTATTTATTGTTTTTTCCAGGCTTTCGTTCCAAGTTTGCAATCTCAAACACTTGTTAGGGGGCAATGTCCACATTTGTTTTGGCTTCCCATCAGCTGCTCCTTTCACTGAGCAGTATTTTCTAAATACTTCTGTTGATTTTCAGATAAGCAGCCCAAACATGTTTTTACATTTACTCTGCTGGGCTGCCCTGGTCTGTCCTCACTCTCTTCACCCACTATCTATTCTGTCTGAGAAATTAGACTAAGAAATTCCAATTTGTTTTAGCTGTTTGAGGTTACTTTGCTTTATCAAGCCTGTTGAGGCAACTATTTAGAATTTCGTAGAACACCTCAGAATTGCTGTTTTTGATTCTTTAACAGGTACCAATGTTTTTTCCAAACATAATATTTTACCCATGAAAGAGTTGTTTTGTTTTGTGGTTTTAACTTTGAGAAACTGTTTAACCTCTAGAAAACATTCTTAACTTTTAACCTTTGGGATAAAAAATACTAAGTGAGAATTTAAAAGTTCCTGGAAAACTAAAAATTAATATAATGATTCTCAGGGAAGATTGCATTAATCCTTTTAAATATTTATTTGCTTCCTCTTCCTCTCTTTGACTTTTCCTACCTATATTGTCCATAAAGTTTGTCCTGACGTCAACTTCTGATTGAGACAGTCATGGAGGAATCCACTTTGACTATTATGACTCTATTCTAACTCTTCTCTTTGGTTAGACATCATTCTGTTTCCTCAAGTCCAAGCCAACTCCTTTATTTTTGTATCCCAATCCTCATTCATGGCTACTCAGCCCTTGTCCCTCCAAGCTAGGTCTAGCCATGTCCAGAAGGGATAAAAGGGATGGTGAGGCTGGTGAGGGGTATTCAGGAGATACCTGTTAGTCGTAGGGAAGCAAATGAGGAGATGGGATGATGGGACTTGATGAGGCTTGCTAGGAGGCTGTTGCTGTTCTGCAGGAAGAAGAGATGAAGGTATGAACTAAAACAGTTGCATTGGCAATGGGAACCAAAAGGAGAGGACAGATTCATGACAAATTGAAAAACTAGAATCAGGACTTCCCTGGTGGTGCAGTGGTTAAGAATCTGCCTGCCAGTGCAGGGGACATGGGTTCAAGCCATGGTCCAGGAGGATCCCACATGCTACGGAGCAACGAAGCCTGTGTGCCACAACTACTAAGCCCACCTGCCACAACTACTGAAGCCTGCACACCTAGAGCCCATGCTCCACAACAAGAGAAGCCACTGCAATGAGAAGCCTGCACACCACGGCGAAGAGTAGCCCCGCTTGCTGCAAATAGAGAAAGCCCTTGCGTGGCAATGAAGACCCAACACAGCCAAAAAAAAAAAAAGAAAGAATAAAATTTAAATAAATTAATTAATTAAAACTAGAATCAGTAGGACTAGGTGACTTTTAGATGGTGAGTGGAAAAGTAAACAACAGAGGGGAGACTATTGGCATCCAGGGGAGCCTTAGGGAACACCAGTGTTTCAAAGGTGGTCAGAAAAACAGGACCTTGCAAAAGAAACCAATAAAGAATGGCCAGAAAAACCAAGAGTAACTGATCTAATAAAATGTTCCCCAAAGTATTGCTGCTGGACAGTACTCCTATGATTTGATGTCACATGGGGTTCATTTGTCAAATAAGTTCGCAAATGCTGCAGGATATATTCTTTCCTGGAAGAGTCCCCATCTGAGGAGTCTTCTGGTAAGGAGAATTGTTCAAGTTATATAATCTAGGAATTTCTCAACGTGTTGGGCCACAGAGCACTTTTCAGACACAGTACATCTCATTAACATTCAATACAACTACTACCATTCCCGAAACACACTTTAGAGGTAGTGTAATAGAAGTCTACATATGAGAACACCAAGGAGGGGGATGTCATCTGTTTCCATTGCTGCAACAAAATCAAGGACAGTTTAGGGCTGAGAGCCATCTATTGCATTTGGCAGTGACTGCAGTGGTTAAGAGCTCAGGCAATACTATTAATTACTTTGTGGAACTTTCTTAAAGATAGAAATAGAAAGTGTATGCAAACTGCTAAGAGCAGCTATTATTTGGTAACTCTTATTCTTAGCTTGGCAATTTTGGTTGCATTTTATGGCAGAATCTTTATTTCTAGAAGTTAAAAAGTGAGTAGAAAGTGATAAAAGTGATAAAGATTCAGCTTCTAAGGTGTATTTTTCCAATTATAATTTTACCAAGTTTTATTCTTTTTATTTTTAGAAATTTTTAAAATTAAAGTATAACAAGTAGAAAAGCACATAAACTAAAAGTATATATCTCAATAAATTGATACAAAGTGAACACACCCAAGTAACTACCAACCAGGTGCAGACAGCACACTAAAAGTTCTATTTTTGCCTCTTCCCAGTCACTATCCATACCCTTTTTCCTGAAGATAACCATATCCTGACTTCGAATACGTGATTAGTTTTACTTGTCTTCAAACTTTGTATAAATGGAATCATGTATTCTTTTCCATAAGACTTATTTTGTTTAACATTATATTGGTGAGAGTCAACCATACTGCATGTAGTAGTTTATTCTTTTTCATTGCTGTATAGTATTTTGTTGTGCCAGCATGCCACAATTAATTTATCTGTTCTATAATTAATAAAAATTGGAGTTGTTTCCAGTTTAGGGCTATTATGAGTAATGATACTGTATACATTGATTTATACATACCTTGGTGACCATATGTATGCATTTCTGTTGCTATTAGCCTAGAAATGGAACAGCTGGGTCATAGGGAATACATATATTCAACATTAGTAGAAATTCCAAGTAGTTATATCAATTTACACTCAAAATTGTAGCAATTTATACTCCACCCAGCATACAAGGGTTTCATTCTCATATCATCAGCATCACTCTATATTGTCCATCTTTTTACTTTTAGCCATAGGGTGGGAATATACTGGTATTTCATTGTGGTTTTAATTTTCATTTTCCTAATGACAAATGAGGTTGAATATATTTTAATATTTATTGGCCATTTGGATATCTTCACAGGACCTCATCAAGTCCTTTGGCACCTTTCCTATTAGATTGTATATCGAACCCAATTTATATGCCCTCCACCCAGTTCACTCCTTCTAACCCCAACTTTTTGAGCCCTTAGCTACTTGATCAGTGGACAGCCCAAGCTGCCAATGCTGTTGCTTTTTTTTCTTAACACCACAGACTGCCTAGGGCTTCCCCAGAATAAGGGCTGGGCTTCAGCATGGCCTCCTTCATGCCCACCTTGCCTGGGGCTACAGCAATTCTGGTTCCCAATCCCAACCCTACCAAACTATGGAGGATCTGGCTTCTCCCACCACCTCCCTAGGGGTTCCCTAGAAAGGCCGAGCGAATTAATCTGGAAATATAAAAATTTGACAGTGAAAGACATGAGCTAGAAGGAAACCAGCATACAAATTCTTTTCCTTCCCTCCTTTCCATACTCTAGGTATTTATGTCCTCTCTGGAAACTGAGCAATCAGCTAGGTTTTCTTATAAGGCTGTGGGGTAGCCAGGTATTTGCTTTCCCTTTTTCCCTGCCTCTCTTCCCTATTATCCTTTACTCTTGCTGCCCTGGACTTATAACCCCCCAATAAAGCATAATCTTGTTTTTCCCTCAGGGTTGATTTTAGGGAAACTGGATTATTGATTTAAAAGAGTTTATATATGTAAACTTAATTGGTTATGTGTATTACAGATATATTCTTCATTACGTGACTTCTTATAATGGAGTTTTTTGATTAACAGAAGTTCATATTTTCAATGTATTTTAATGAATCATTCTTTCTTGCTTGTGGTTTATGATCTGTGTTCGAAGAAATCTTTGCTTACTCCAAAGATATAAAGGTACTTGACTGTCTTCTCAAAGCTTTATTTCACATTTCACATTTTTATCTACAGTCCAGCTGAGATTGTCATTTGATGATGTGAGATCAGGGTATTTTTTTTTTCCCATATGGATATGTGGTTAACACAGCATCATTTGTCCTTTGTCTACTTCTCTGAGGTGTCATGTTGGTCATATATTAAGTGTCAACATATGTGAGGGTCTGTGTCTGGACCTCTGTTCTATTCCATTGGTCTATTTGTCTATGCTTGAGCCAGTACCACATTGCCTTAATTACTGTAACTTTATAATGAGTGTTCATATATGCTAGTGTGGATACTCCAAATTTGTTCTTCTTCAAGCTTGTTTTGACTATTTGGAGCCCTGGGATTTTAATTGAAATCACATTGAATACAAATCAGCTTGGGGAGACTCAACATTTCCACATGTTTGGATCATCCAGTCCGTGAACATGGAGTATCCCTCCATTTGTTTAGGTCTTTAGTTTCTTTCAGTATTGTTGTGCTTGCTTCTATGGACTTCCCTTTTGTCCTGGACCTTGGCGCCATAAGTCCTTGTTACCTTCACAGCTTTCCAATGTCTTCAAAACTTGATGTATATTTTGTCCAGTTCATATAGTTGTTCTTGGTGGGAGTGTTGCCTGAAGTGAAACTCTCCCTATCTGTATTAAATAATTAAGTAGTATTTAATCAGTTGATTCTCATTATCTGTAATTATTTTCTGTAAAGTCACCAGGAACACTGAATTAGCAAATATGGGATCATTGCTCCTAGGGGAAATACAGTGTTAGTTTCCTGTGAGCCTCTGCTCATAACATTTTCATCAACTGATCAATACATAACCTTGATTTATGTGTGTTTCTGTTTAAAGACATCTTATTTAATATATATTGCTTATTCATTAACATTGAATTCACAGCCAAAGCACTATAACTTATATCTGAATGAAGCTTATCTAACACACATTTTCTCTGTAAGGCAAATCACAGCCTTTGCATACTCAAGAACACTAGAAGACACTTAGGAATAATGTTAGGGGAATATTTTAAATAAAGAAATAACAAGCAAAAAGCACAAAAATGTAAAAAATGTGTCTAAATAGACCGTGAAAAGTCTACAGTATGAGAGCTGAAACAGGAAGCCAAGAGTCATCTTGTTCGACCTCAGCTGGGAACACACATGTCAGGCAAGTCAAAGTGTTTGCCCCTCTGCACAGGAATGACTGTGAACACGTGCCATGGGTACTGATTTGGGGTTACAAATAAATTATCATAGGTAGGCTAATTAAAAAATACAGAATCCATGACTAACAAGAATCAAATGTATTTATCTGAGTAAAATTTTATTGTTTTCAAAAGCTCTGCTATAATTAAATATAAATTTCAAAAGTAAATAGTAAATGTATACAGAACTCATACATTTGGGTATGTTTTAGTCCAATTGAGTTCATTATTTATCCCAGAGTTACCCTACCTTTCCTGTCTTGTATCTGAACTTTTTTAAAGCATCATTCTTATCCACTGTAACTGAATATATAAAATCCCCATCTAACCGTTTCTCAACCTGGAGGATTCTTCCCCAAACTTCCAGAAACTCCCCCAAACACTTCTGGCATTTACTTCCCTGAAATTTAACAAAGGGATGGCACTAGCTTCACCTGCCAGAGGTCACCAGCCCTCTTCACCTTTGATTTCCACCCTCTCCTCAGAGCCCAGGCCAAGTGAAGAATCATGCAGCTGGCCCCCTCACAGGCTCATGGCAGAAAATGAAACTATGTGTCATTCCCATTTTAAGATTTTCTTTTCTTTTGTACCTCTTCATCTCTTTTCTGTGATAGATGTAAACTCCAAAATCCCTGGCTACTACCTGGGATTCTTTGTATACAATAGGAAAGAGCTGCTGATTCACAAGACCTTTTCCCCTAAATATTATTACAGAAATAAATATTCAGAAAAAAAAGATTCTTTAAGTTATGAAGGAAGAACAAAGTCACAATTGTATTCTGTCTTCCTGTGAGCTGTTATTGTTAGTTTGTTTGTGATGAGAGAAGTCAGAGGATTCTCCAACAAAAAATGATTACTTTATCAGAAGTCAGGTCCAGGAAGTAGAGGATGCTTTGTCTTGGTATTGATCATCCCTTGGGTATATTTATTAATCACAGAGATGACAAATGCTTATTCATTGCATTTTTAATGTCCAGGTATTTATAAAATGTTGTAGCTTCTGTTTATGGCTATAAATCTTGTTGGTCTATTTGCACAGTGGTATATTACTCTTCCTAGTAATTAAATATACTTTATTGAGAGAAAATAGTATAGTTACAGTTAAATAGAGGCCATTCCCTTCAGCTGGTTTTAATGACACTTAGTGAAAATTCCAACACAGGCATTTTGGTACCTTCTGCAAGGTATTAAGAGTTGCTACTGGTCTGTAAACAAAGAGGAGAGGGACTTTTAATTTGTTTCGGAAATGTTGATTTAAACAAAGTTAAACAGCTTGTTTACTGCAGGACTTATGCTCTTTAATATGTCCACGTGTATTGGGCATCTCCAGAAGGAGATTATAGTGTACTGCAATCTTGAACATACTTAACTTCAGAACCATTTTAAGAAACAACTTGTGGGAATAATGCTATGAAAGGCATAAATTTGAAAATACTACTCTAGAATATGACCTACATTATTTTTGTAGACTTAGAAATTCTAGTGGAGGAAAATGGATAATTAGTGATTGGCAGGAACCATGTCTGTTTGTTATAGATGCTCTGGAGATGGCTTTTCAGGATTATTAGCACCTCCCCAGGATATCCTGAAACCTACCAAAACAATTGAGTTTTTGCTTACCTACTTCATTAAACCACACTGTGAATGAAGCAGATGTTATGAGATTCAGGGATCATTACAAGGAAAGGTTCCCCAGCCATAAGAAAAATTTAAACTCTGGAATATAAGCAAAAATTTTAGAAAAGCTACTTTCAAATTTTGTTAATCTCAAAAAAAGCCAATTGTCAATTAAAAGCTCTCCTCTAAGTCTTCTTTTAAAATGTCTTTAAATTAGCAAAACTTCATTTCAACACCTTTGAAGAGAAGATATTCTATTCGATTACCCTGTGAATATGTGTTTTCAAACTGAGTATGTGAAACCCAATTTAGCCCTTCCTTGAGGGCTGTGTCATTTTGTGACATTTTGTGTTGAAAGGCATTGCTGCTCCAGGCCCATTAATATATGCTGGCCGTTTACCCCATCCCTAGATGGGCCCAGGTTGCTCTGCTTTCTGAGATTACTTCTTATCTGCCTCTGAGTTCCTTCCTTCTTACCACTCTTCCTCCTTCACATTCTTCCCTGGGCTGTTTCTAATCTGCTGGGCTTTTGGAAACCACAATATGTATTACACTTGTTGGTTTAAGTAGTAAATTAGAGAAGGTGGGCCCTTGAGCACCTAATTTGCACTTCGTTGATTAGAAAGAAGTAACTTTTCAGAAAACTTTCTTAGTTTTATTTTTATCAAACATGTATTCAGCCAACAAATATTATTGTGGCTTGGGACTGTGTTTTGGATGGTCAGGTTTGCCAGAAAAGCGAAGAATCTTTATATTTTTATTAATTAATTTCAAAAATAAGCAAAAAAGAAAATATATGATAACTTCAAATCCTACATAATTCTGTATCTCAGAGAAAACATGTTCTCCTTTCTATTCTTGAGTATACACAATGGACTTTTAATTGAACAATATTTAAACAAACTCATTTATCATGTACCTCTTATATATGAAGAACCCTGCTGTTTGCAAGCAATACGACCAAAACTGTGGCAAACTATAATAGATCCTTGCCCTAACTGTCTAGTAGTTTTAGCCAATAAACAATATTCTGTAGGTAGAGTTTACCTTAAATCACTCTTTAGTATTTTATATGCACCATTTTGCTTTTTCATTTTCTTCATGATAAATAAACAACAAAAAAAGTAAATGTCTTTCAGTTCCCTTGTTAAGGAAAAAAGTATGTTGATTCCTCATTGTGATCTCTTTCTTTTTGCCAAATTCCCTTTTTTTTTTTAAATAGTACCCTTTTAATAGGAACACTTTTAACAGAGTACTTTAAGGGAAATTATCTTTTGGGGGAGGTGGATGAAGCCTCCATTCACACTTTACGAGGTCCAGGATGTTAGTGTAGGAGTGCCAACGTGGCATTTCCATATAATGGAGCTAATCCCCACACAAAATGTGTCAGTCATTTCACTGTGTATTAATGCCCCAGCTCTCATTTAAACAACCAGGAAAGCTCAGATCTTTGTTTTAAGTGCAAAACCCTGCTGATGCGCCAACTTTGTTCAGGCCTCCGGCACATTGTCTGTGCTTCATGACCTGGAAAAAGGACCCATTATATCTGAAAATGTTAACGTTTCAACACAGGAAAGGACAGTAAGGTACAAACCAACACGGAGTCATCTTTCCTTTGTACTGGATTTGGTTTCTGAATTCCTTCCTGGGAAAGAGTTCCGGCTGTAATTTTCCCCTGGCCAGCTACGTGGATAACATCTTCACGTTCCCCTCCACTTCGTGTCCTCTTTTACATTTACAGCAGGACACACTATGCTTGTATTACAGCCATCTTATGTGCTTGGGCAACCTCTGCCCAGACTGTAAACTGGAGGCTGGAACAAGGTTATGTCACTCTGCTATTTGTCCATGACACCGTGAGCTCTTTCAAAAGGTTCTGTGACTTATTCTAATAACAGTCAAGCCAACAACTTTCTCTTCCCCTGAAAGATCACTAGTGCAAGTCACAGGTACATATTTATTCACTTGTTCATTCATTCATCTAGAACTCCCAGCCTGGGGCTGAAAATGTCCTCAAAAACTGAATCAACGAGTGAATGGTCTGCGTTTTGCTCATTGTATCTTCTCTGGAAGAAGGAAGAAAGCAGCTGACATGATTCTTATTCAAATAATAGGTGAAAGATTGGAAGAAGAACTGAGCTAACCCTAACTTGTCTCATGCAGATGCAATGAATTTGTGTCTTGTGCAGAATTTGATATCTGTGTCCCTCCCTTATGCTCCCCGAGATTAAAATAAGTGGCCCACAGAGTAACAAAATAGATCTTAACCAGTTCCCATTCAGTCGTCAGCATTTATCGAATATGTACAGTATCAGGTACAAAAGAAATGAGGCATCCCAGATCTTGAGTGCAGTGAGGTCAAGTGTAACCGCAGCTTTGCAGAGTGTGAGGGATGTTGAGATGAAGGGGCATGCCTGAACTGGAGCTGGAGCCATGACCAGCCTTGCAAGAATCTGCTTATTTGCTTCTGGAACTTCTCTCATCCTGCCTTCGCTATGGGTTATTTGCTCACCAGTGGGGTGAATTTGGTTTCTTATTAGCTAGACATTTTAGAGAGAAGCAGGCCTTGTAAAGGAGAATTACGTAAAAATTGCTGTGTGTTGCTGGCTAGATATTCAATGTGGACCCTCACATTCTATGTGACTTCTCCCCTAACCACCAAAGAAAAAGAATGTCAGAACAGGGCTTCCCTGATGGCGCAGTGGTTGAGAGTCTACCTGCCAATGCAGGGGACACGGGTTCGTGCCCTGGTCCGGGAAGATCCCACATGCCGCGGAGAGGCTGGGCCCGTGAGCCATGGCCGCTGGGCCTGCGCGTCCACAACGAGAGAGGCCACAACAGTGAGAGGCCCGCGTACCCCCCCCAAAAAAGAATGTCAGAACATAAAGACTGCTTTGTGTGGCTACGGGTGTCTGCCCATGTCATCTTTCCTAATTCTACGACAAGCACAATAAATGACATTTAATAGAAACATAATTATGATGATGAACATCCTCAGCTGGTTTAAAATTTACAAATATATGCTCTCATGAACTTGCTTATAAATTGTTCTCTGGGGTCATTCATTAATTAATAGTAACTTGGAAGTTAATAACTTAGAAACAAAACTCGCCTTCTTTTTGTTCTTCTGTGCCATTAAGTAACATTAAACCTTTGATGCTTCAAATGTTTTAACTTGTCAAAGTCTAATAATTATTCACAGCTCCACATATTGCTGCTCCTCTCCTATTATAAACAACTAATTTTTTAAATTTTTGATGCTTAAATTTTATTTTCAATTTATTTGTTGAATATATTTCTGGATATATAATAAAATTCCTAAGTATGTTCTTTTCACGGTATATTTCAAATTCCATAAAATGTTTTACCACCATGGACACAACATCTACCATGTTGCTAACTGAAGTCAAATTTTTTAACCTACCTTGTTAAGGAAAAATAAAAAAGCTGAATGTTACATCTTGATAATTTTATTCATACAAAGTAAACATGCCTCCTCTTCATATTATTTGATGGTGTTTGGAGCTGCCTCAAGGGGATTTTCTCTCTAAGGACTGACTCTGTAGTATCTGGAAATGCTTATGGGGTCATTAATGAATGTGCCCTTTGAGCTCAATGATCAAGGGTGTTTCCTTTGGTTTTAATTTGTGTTACCATATCCACACTCATAACAATTGTGTAGGTCATTATACTATGCATTTTCGCCTAATTCCTGGTTACATTTTAGGTCTCCACCCTTATTTTTCTTTCTTTTTTCATGCCACTTTCATTTTAGTCTATCCTGTTCCTTGTGGAAGAAGAAGGAAGTATGTAAATAGTACTGAAACAAAGGACAGTTAAGGCAAACCAACCAGTGATTTCTGTTGAACACAAATGGGGGAAAAGTTGTCCTCTGCTCCCTGAGAATATCATAGAAAATAATTTTAAAAGCTCTTTATAAACTTCAAAGACATAAGTATTCATAGAGTCTCTGGCCCAGAAGGGAAACCTCCCTTATGAAAGTAGCGTGGTTGCCTGCCTGTGAGGCCAGACACAGATTCTTCCTCTAGATTGACCCTTCTCACTCATTATCAGGCCTATGACCATGACCACAATTTAGAGCAGAATCAGAATCCCTGTCAGACTGTATAGTAACTTTGACTTGGAGAAAAATGAAAAGAGTGTTTGAATAAAGGTTGATCCAAGTGAACGATCCACTTATAGTGGGAAAAGACTAGAAATTCTTGCTAAAAGATATTTGTGGATACTTCCCCAATTTTTTGCTATAACGTATAGAATGCGCTTTTTGAGGTAAGGTATTTAATTTGCTTCTCTTTTTAATTTTAATAACCTATTTTTATAATGCTTGTGTCCATTTTCTTCTGTTATTCCTTGTTTGTGCCCTTGAATTCCAAATTTCGCTACTGTTTTTTTTCCTTTTACTTTCTTAATCTCTGCAAGAAATCTTTGAACCATGACCCATGCTTGTACCTTGTATCATTTGATTTTCTAGAAATTTATTTCTTGACCTCCAATAAGTTTGATTTTATCTATGTCATTAAAGTTATGATTTCCATATTGGAACTTGATTTTTTCTTTTTTGATGAATTTATTGTTAAGGGTCCTTCCACCCCTGAGATTCTCTGAAATATTTCTTCTGTCCAAGAAAAAAGGATAATGAGAGTTTATTCAGTGCTAGTTTTTATATTCTTTGCAGACATTTTAAAGCAATTTTCATGCTGCAGTAGTATAATTAAAACCAGCCTCTTCAAGTATACATTTATCCAGTGATTGGTTGATTGATCCATTCATTCATATATTCTTCAAACATTAAGTGACTTATCTATATGCGAACAGGATGCTAAGAACTATTTCTACAGTGATAAAGCAAAGAGGGTTCCTAACCCAGAGAAGTTCACAGTCTTGTAGATATAAACACACAATTAAGCAAATGCCATAAAGTGGAATCATTACTATGGTCTAAGCATCTATAGAGGGTGCATTGGGGCACAAAAGAGTGTGTGATCAGTTCTCCCTGAGGTATAGGTAAGGAAAAGCTTCATAGATGAGATAATGATTCAGCTGAGTTTTTTTAAACTTTTTATTTTATATTGGAGTATAGTTGATTAACAATGTTGTGTTAGTTTCAGGTATACAACAAAGTGATTCAGTTACATATATACATGTATCTATTCTTCTACAAATTTTTTTCCCAACTAGGTTGTTAGCAACAAGGACCTACTGTATAGCATAGTTGAGTTTTGCAAGACAGTAGTTTCATAAGGGGGCAGGGGAAGGGACAAAAAGCAGTTTGGCCACAGCAAACAATACAAGAAAAACCAAGGAACATGAACCAATATAAGCAGTTTAGGGTTTTGGAAGTGGTTCTGTGGCTCAAGTGTGAGGTGTGAAGTGGAGACAGAGTAGAAGGTGAGGAAAGAAAGAGATGGAAGAGAGCTCAGATGATAAGAAGTTTGGACACAAATCCATAGGCAGTGAGGATCTGTTGAAGAATCTGATCAGATTGCCTGAGAGACCCTGTTTTAATAAATAAACAGTAACTGTAAGATTACCTCCAGGAATGACAAGTCATCTTTTAAGGCTACAACAAAATGTGGTAACAGGTTTACACTCAGTGATGGTAGTTTGTATTATGCTCTAAAATTAAATCTTTCTTTCCCTCTTTCTTCCGTCTTTCAATTTTGGTTGCCCTATTGCTTTCCGTTCCAGTACCACTGATGTCTCTGTCTTTGCTCTTGTCTTCCCTGCCCTGCTCCTTTCTCTGGAAGCATCAAATTTCAGGTTCTCTGAACACTTTACACAGGCACTGGCCTTGGCTCTGTTCCTTTCTCTGACTGTTTCCTACAGAGGGATAGTGCATTTCTTTCTGTTGTCCAAGCTGCATATTGGTAACAAACTTGCCAGTTAGGCACACATTTCCCAAAGCCATTTGGACCACCTTCATTCCTAGTAAGTCAGTCCAAATTCTATCAGAAGCTTCTGTTCTCCTCAGGCTGCTTTCAAATCGGTAGAAGTAGAAGAAAAAACAAGTAAATCTTTCAAAAACATTTACTTTTAAACTTATTGGGAGCTGTTGAGTGAGAATTCGTGTTCCTTCAATACCAAAATAAAGACTGTTCTAATGAGTTGCTCAATTCGTAGCACTTGTCAGGGATCTTATTCAAGAGGGGTATCCCCAGAGCTAGAAAAGCTCCAGAAATTGGAGTGGTGCTTTATTTTGTGTTGAATTATCTCTGGTTTAATGACAACTACCTAGACAGCTTCAGCCTTGCTGTAATTGATCAATCTGACTCTCCTTGACCTTCATAAGAGATGCTATTAACGGCCAGTGAGCTGGTGCACAGTAATAAAGAGAATTGTCTTTAGAAGCCATTGTTTAATTTTACAAACCATTAACATACTCTGAGTCTTCCCTTCACTAAATATAATCAGTTCCTTCTCCTATTTGTAGACATTTACCTACAGATTATCTAACTTTTCTAGGAATTTACCTCTGGGAAAATAATTTCCTCTTCAAAACTCAGCCTAGACTTTTTGGAGCTTTTAACCCCAAGACTTGCTGGAGCTTTCTGTAGCAACTGTCCAATATAATCAAAGACCTTCATAAGGAATTGTTAAAAAAAATTCAATGGCTATCAGGTTTGGAACTAGACCCTTTCCCTTGTGCACCTCAGTTTTCTCACCTGTCAAAAAAAATTAGAAGGTCTGCTTAGCTCTAAAATGCTCTTTGGTGTTAGGAAGTTCTTTACACTGCTCTGGCACGTAGAGCACTATTGTAAACTAGAGGAATTGGTTTTAATAAAACATAAATCTCCTGATTTAGGCATTAGTCCCTACAAATCTCATCATTGTTGTTTGTTAGTGGTAATCTTTTAATTAAAATCTGCCTAATTCAATCCAAGAATGAAATACAATGAACATGTTAGGCTTTTATTAATAAATGTTCAAATATCTTACTGCACAATGAACATCAGTAGTGATTAAACAGCTCTGTGGGGGTTTTTTTGTTTTTTATTATTGAAAGTACTCATTGTCTCTATCCATTCACAAATCAATTAGTACTTTTTGTGTAATAATTCGTGTACATTCACTTTTGAGTCCTTTTGTCTTCTAGCATCTGGTTCTTTATTTTCTGTGACTGTCTGTATCTTATAAAAGAAATTGAAGCTATGGCAGCTATCTAATTAGTGTAATCAGTATGTGTAGCTGAAGTAGGAGATTCATCCAGACCCTGGTATATTGTGAAGGGTTTTAGCCTTTGAGTGATCAGTTTAGCTAAATAAATTTGTAAGATTAAATCACCACTTTCCACTAGGCTATAGAACTATCCTGTGTAGCCTACTCCAGCAAGGCATGACAAGCAGATAGAAGTACACATCCCTAAAATTTGCCACTGTGCAGACACCTTACACGGCAAAAACATTGTAGTGTGGTAAATTCATTGAAAATGGGGAGTTTTTCCCAAAAGTATAGAGGTTAGCACAAAACAAAAGGTAACACCCTAAACCTTTTTTCTTAACTATATCTTTTTTTCCAGTTTTATTGAGAAATAATCGATTGACATACATCACAGCATAAATTTAAGGCATACAGCATAATGGTTTGATTTACATATATTATGAAATGATACCACAATAGGTTCAGCTAACATCCATCTTCTGATAAAGTTACAATAAAAAGAAAAGAAAAGGAAAAAAGGAAAAAACTTTTCTCTGGGATGAGAACACTTAGAATTCAGGATAAAAACTTTCTTATGTATCATAGAGGTGAGTTAGCTATAGTCATCTTGTTGTATAGTACATCCATAGTATTTAATTGTCTGATAACTGGAAGTTTGTACTTTTGAACCCTAAACCTTTTTATGAAATGCTGCTGTTCTAATCTTTATCTCTTTTTATGGGTATTGACCTTCATCTCATCTTTCTCTCCAAAAGTATTCTTAATTTCTAATTATCTTTCTTGTGACTCATCAATTATAATTGTTTTAGTTTCTTTTTGATCATTTAGGCCACCTGCTGTCTGACCCATTTGACCAGTAATGCATTTTATAAGAGGGGATGTTTTCCCTATGTGATGAAATTTCACCAGAGCCACTCTCCGGATAATCCCCTCATTCTTAATTTAGGGTTATCTAATACTTTTGCTGTCTCTACTCAAATTTGCTATCTCTTCCAGATGTGTTTCTTATAAGATTATCCCTTTTAGTTTCTGGGGCATTTTGAGGGCTAGTCTGTGGTCTGTCTCTTTTTGTAAGGTATAAATATTATTTAACTTTCTAAGTTTCTTCTCTATCTTTAAAATATATCCTCAGTGCAGATTCCCCCAAAATAGCTTGTAGTGTGGTAAATTCATTGAAAATGGTGAGTTTTTCCTAAAAACATAGAGGTTAGCACAATTGAAACATACACAGAAGTATAGAAAGGATTATACTATATTCAATAAGCCCCTGTTTATCCATCACCCAGCTTCAGTCTTACCAATTCATGGCCAGTCTTGCTTCAGTGACTTCACCACCCACTTTCTCCCTTCCTAATATTATTTTGAAACTATCCTAGACATATTTTATCCACAGTGTTTTTAAAATATATATAAAATATATATTAGAATATATATAACACATGTTATATAAAAATACATATTAGAATATATAGCACATGTCATATGTATGATATATACAACATGTATATAATACATATATAATATTCAGTAGAAAATTGCCTAAAAAATTCAGGGAATTTTCTGTAATCCATTTGTCTATATAAACACTGGGAGTTATCATAAGTCATCTCTAACTGATATGTTTGTAGTATTAGATCATTCTAATTAAAATATCAGATGTGAAGGAGAAGAAAAATTAGAATTCCATCCAGATATTAATTATATAGTTTCATTTCAAGTAGCTTGGGCAGTTAATATGTTCCTCTAGATTTTCAGTGGCACATAAGCTATTTAGTAGATGGAGGGGCCTATTCAGAGTGGGCCAGGTGGTCCTGCCCAGTTGTAGAAAATATTATGGATTTTAAAAAGCTTTTGCAGAGTTAATAAGCATTAAACATAGGAACAGGGCTTCCCTGGTGGCGCAATGGTTGAGAGTCCGCCTGCCGATGCAGGGGACACGGGTTCGTGCCCCGGTCTGGGAGGATCCCACATGCCGCGGAGCGGCTGGGCCCGTGAGCCATGGCCGCTGAGCCTGCGCATCCAGAGGCTGTGCTCCGCAGCGGGAGAGGCCACAACGGTGAGAGGCCCGCGTACCGCAAAAAACAAAAACAGAAACAAAAACAAAACATAGGAACACAATTCAAGGTGGTGTACACTTCAGAATTCCATAAAGAAGAAAATGCAGCCCTGGATCTCTGCAAAGCTCAGATCTGCCTGTGTTTGGACTGGCATACAGAATTGTCATAATACTACTAATGTTTATATAGCACCTGACACTTTAATATCTCATCTGATGTTCAGTTCACCTTAGAGCTGGGAACTCTTATCATCTTCCCTGGGCTCAGGAGGAAATAAAGGCTCTGAAAAGATAAGGCTTTCCCCAAGGCCTGGCCCTAGCACCCAGTAGAGGCAGCACTCAAGCCGATGTTGTCTGCGACTCTAAAACTTGTGCTCTTTTTCTCATTTAGGATTCTCATGGGTCCTGTTAAACCAGTGTAGCCCTGAGATGTAGGCTTCTTGAAGATATAGACCCTCAAGAAGGTCTATTGTAGGAAGTAGTATTGACATGATGTTACTAACATTTATGTAGCAAAATGTCAAGTACTCTTATTTAAATGTTAGTAATGTTATCACAATTCTATATGATGGCCCAAACAGATACAGGTCAGGGCCCTGGAGAGGCCTAATACCACATTTTCTATTCTTTACAGAATTCTCAAGTACACCTAACCTTGTATTTTATTCTCATGTTCAACGTTTTCTTGGTCAATACTATATAACCAAGTTCCTGAAATGGTGTGTGGTACATGGTAGATGCACAAGGAACATTTGTTGAATAAATAAATGGATGAAAAGTGATGACAGTATCCCTGGCTCTTGTACCAAACGCACAGACCTTGATTTATAGAGAGATATTCCATGAGTTGCAAACACTGAATATAGCAAACCAAAGTGGTGCAGTCCCAGGAAGCCCAGTTGATGTCCCGTGGTCCCCCTTGCCCAGGTATCCATTCGCCCCATAACTCAGGGCAAAACTCAGCTGGGTCCTAAGCTTGACTGCTCCTAGCTGACAGTGTCACCGGACAACGCCACTGAAAATGTTCCCTTTTGTTTGTTTGTGTAACAGTTACCAAAGTGTCTTCACATACATGGCGTCTGAGCCTCAAAACAACTCTGGAAGGAAAATCCCGGGCCCTTGCAGCTTACCAAGCTCCTTGGTCTCTAAACTCCTTTCCCATTCTGGTGCTGTGATTCTGAAGAACCACTCTTTCCTCACTTTTAAATTAGAGACCTTTGCTTATCTATCATGAAGTTACTTCCCAACTTTTAAGCTACTGTAAAGCAAAGTAGACTTTTTCTATGGTAATTTTCTGCATATCTTTTTTATTTTGATTTTGGATATTCCTGATTGACGTGTGTGTGTGCACACGTGTGTGTGTGTATTCTAAAGCTATACATCATAGTTAGATGACTGTTAACGTGCAAACATAGACATGCATCCACTTCATTTGCACATGATACCATACAAGAAAACTTACATCTTGGTAGCTCAACAAGGAGTACATATCAGTGTTGAAATTTGGTGGGATGGCTTATGAACACTTTTTCAGTCTGTCTGCTGTATGTGTTGTCCTCTACCTGTTCAAAACAAGATTCCCAAGTTCTTAGGCAGCCATGACCCAATTTTCCCTCCAATATAGTGCTATTTCCTATATGTGAGATAAAGCCTTACATGCATTATAACTTCTGGTATTTTCCAGTAGAAGAAAAATTGTGCTTACCTTGTCATATTTTTCAGCTTCTTTTAAAATAACTGAGAGGCTTAGAATGCTTTGCATAAGACTTCTTTCATATCCCAGGCCTTTCTGGGAGAAAAAAGAAAGAATCCTTTGATGTAAATCTTTTTTGATGTAATCCTTTTCTAATATTAATCTTATTCACTGTGTGTCAGTCTTTAATTACCATTAGCCCTTTAATCTGACCACGTGTGGGATTTGGGGTGGCGCTGGTGGCTTTGCTAGCACAGTAATGTGACTCCAGCTACATGAATTACTTTTCCCTTTTCTGTAAATAAGTTTATAGGGCCCTAACTGTTTCACGTCTAAGAGGTGTACTTTTAATCCCAAAGTTATCAAGGTACAACTGAAAATATCCATAATATACCATAAGCTGCTGGTGGTCACCATGGGGCATCTTGATATTTATGCTGTGCTATTATTATTTGTATTAGTCATATCATTATAACTTATATTTCTCTGGTACCTTACCATTTATAAAAGAGCTTCCTGTACAGGACACATTCATATTCTTTATTAATTTGACCCTAACAAAAACCTTGTGATGCAAACAGGGATCTCTTTTTATGGATGAGAAAATTTGGGCTAGGAAAGTTGACCAAGGTTGCTTGTGACAAAGCCAGCTCTTTGATCCAAGCCGCTGGTATGGTCTAAGTGACTTCACCAAGCAAATATCGACAGTATGGTTATGTAGCCCTTCCAATTTGGAGGACCTATGGGGAGTAGTTTCATTAGCCAATGTGTTACTGCTATCCCAGGCAATATCTGCATCAATATATTGTGATAGCAATCTGGTACAGGAGACTGTCCTTTGGGGAAATAGATCATCAGTGTTGCCTCTTTTTCAGAATAGGTTGTGCAGAGATGGTGCCTTGTGTTTGTTTAAAATGCCATCTCATGTTGCAGCATATTAATAACCTTGTAAGTAGTTGCAGTGGGTGGTATTTTCTCAATTTTATTTATTGACATATATGGTCATGTAATTAAGTGACTTTTCTAGGTATGTGAAGGTAACATCAGAACAAGAAAACTATAGTATTCTTTTTTGTTGTTTGAGTTATTTTCTTTTTTTCAAATTTTATTGAAGTATAGTTGATTTACAATGTGTTAATTTCTGCTGTACAGCAAAGTGATTCAGTTATACATGTATATATTCGTTTTCATATTCTTTTCCATTGTGATTTATCATGGAATATTGAATATAGTTCCCTATGCTATAAAGTAAGACCTTGTTGTTTAGCCATCCTATATATAATAGTTTGCATCTGCTAATTCCAAACTGCCAATCCTTCCCTCCCCCACCCCTCTCCCCCTTGGCAACCACAAATCTGTTCTCTATATCTGTGAGTCTGTTTCTGTTTCATAGATATGTTCATTTGTATTGTATTTTAGATTCCACATATAAGTGATACCATATGGTATTTGTCTTTCTCTTTCTGACTTACTTCGCTTATTATGATAATCTCTAGGTTCACCTGTGTTGCTGTAAATGGCATTATTTCATTATTTTAATGGCTTAGTAATAGTCCATTGTATATATGTACCACATCTTCTTTATTCATTCATCTGTCAGTGGACATTTAGGTTGTTTCCATGTCTTGGCTATTGTAAATAGTGCTGCTGTGAACATAGGGGTGTGTGTATCTTTTTTGAATTATAGTTTTTTTCTGGATATATGCCAGGAGTGGGATTGCTGGATCCAATGGCAACTCTATTTTTAGTTTTTTGAGGAACCTCCATACTGTTTTCCATAGTGGCTGCACAAATTCACATTCCCACTAACAGTGTAGGAGGGTTCCCTTGTCTCCTTTTTCTGTTCCACCACACAATATGGTTGGAATGACAATTACCAGTTTTAACCACTTATATCTTGGTATTGACTAAGAGTTAGAAGAGTCTCTTTAATTGGAAACCCTTGACCTACATGCAGAAATAGATTCCCTAAGTTTAATAGATCCCTTGAATAGATTCCCATCCATGAACATGATAGTTTTTCATAAATGTTTACAGATAGGCTAATTTTTTGTTCCCTTTTTTGAGGCCAAATAGGCCAATACAAAGCTTGAATCTAAAGAAGAAGGAGCAGTGTATTAATTTGGGATTTTTTTTTTCATTTCAAAAGCATAAAGGATTGAAGTAACCAGAATTGAATTGAACCATAGAATTTCTTTGAAGATAATTATTTAAAAAGTAAAAAGTGGCACAATCTCAGTAATAGCTAAGACTATTCCCCAGAAATTAATCAAATATCAGAAATTGGCTTTATCTTTAATCTCAAAATTCAAGGTCTGACCCCATTAATGTAAAAGAAGAAAAGCAAATTACCCTGTTTCTAGGTATTTCCACCAATTTATAGATGCCTAGCTTAATGTCTGACAATAATAGTGGCTTCTTTCTCTGAAAGTTATTAAGTATTATTAATTAATTTTACTTTTTATAGTGTATACTACCCTATTGGCTAAAAAAGTAAATTCTCTACTCCCATGAAAAATTAATTTCTAAATATAGTCTTTCAAAAGTTTAAGGCACAAGATGTTAAAATAGTGTGGATAATACATTCTGAAAATAAAGAATCCTCTCACATCTTGCTTTTTTTGTCCCTCTTCCTTTATAAATAAATTCCCCCAAAGAAGGATTAAAGTTATCATCTAGATGTCCACTTTATTATGAAACGCTATGAAGGCTAGAAGAAACATGCAGTCCATAACAATTTCTTAGAATCAAGCTTCCATATATAATTAAATGTAACTTCAGAATATGATGAGAGCATGGAACTCAGGGTGACAAAGGCTTATGGTAGGGTGTGACTTTGCTAGCCCTCTGACCTTGGACAAGCCTTTGGAACTCAGCCTGAGTTCTCTTATCTGGGATGTGGGGACAAAAATGCCTGCCTCATGGAATTGTCATTAGCATTGAATGAAATAGTGCCTAAGAGACTGCCTAACACAGGGGCTTGTAATAGATAATACAGGTTTGTTTTAATAACGACCCTAGGGGAGCTGGAAGGATAACTAAGAATCCAACCTCCTACTCAAGTTTTGTTGTAGTTGTTCATTTAATTCTTATTACATAATTTTATTACATAGCTTAAAAAATAAAATAGAACTACAAGATCTTTAACCCCAAAACTGAGTCCCTTTCCCACTCCACATTCGTGCTTCCCATTCACTTTCCACTCTTTTAGCGTCTTTTCCTGTTATTTATCTTTGTTTGTAAATAACATGCTTATATGTCTACATTTTTTATTTTTCATAGTAGATATTTTTACCCTGAAAGATAGGATTTAGCTATTTTACTCTCCTTCCCCAACATACACTTCCTCTTCCCCCTTACTCCCAAAAGACCATTGATAAATTTTTTTACAATCCATATTCAGTGTTTTTTATGAATATGCAAACTTTGTTCACTGCCGAGACAAGCAAGATTATTAAACCTCGTTTCCTGAACAGTATTTAAGGTTATCTGTGTTTGTTTGTTTTTGTTGTTTTCATATGCGTGATTTTCTTTGTACTTCTAGCCAGGTTTTCGGGTACCCTCAGCAGCTTTGTAAAATGTCTGGATCCAGTTTTCCCCATCTGTCCTTCTGCCCTAGTCTGGAATGGTTGGTCCTGTGTGTGCTGTGTAGCTGTCTTTTCAACCTGGCCCTTGATTTTTCCATCCTCCTCTCACTTCACTCTGCTCCTATCTCATGTTGGGTTCCCTGTTTCTTTCTTACCATGTTTTCTCATATTTATGGAGCATATTTTCCAGTAGCTTTCTAAGAAAGGGTGCATAGCAGGTTAAATTTTGAGATAGTTTAGATCCTAAAATTCCTTTATTCTATTCTTACACTTGATTAAGAATTACTTTCACTCACAATTTTGAGGTAACTCCCACCACTTTCTAGATTTCAGACTCTTGATCTTATTTATGAAACCCACTTTCCCCTGTCAGGAGGCTTATAGAACCTTCTCTTTTTCTCAGTCTTTGGAAATTCTACAGTGTTATACTATGGTGTAGGTCCATCTTCATTCACAGTGGCTCCTTCAGTTCGGAAATTTATGTTCTGCAATTCTGGAAGCTTTTCTTATATTGATTTTTGATAATTTTCTCCTTTAGTGTTCTCTATTCTCTTTTTTCTGCAAACCTTCACTACTGATTCTCTGATCTTCTTATTTTTTTCTCCTCTTTCCTCTTTGTTCTGTTTACTAAGAAATAACCTTACCTTTATCTTCCAGCACTTCTATTTAGGTTTTTTTTTTTTTTAAGGTTTTTTATCATATCTTTAGCTTCTAATAATCCCTTGATGTTTTTGAAATGCCCTTTGTTATCATCTCTCTCCTTTCATGCATGGGGCTTCTTTATCTCTCTGAGACTATTGTTTATACCCATTCCCCTTGTTCTCAGCACTGTTTCCTTTGTTGATTGCGATGGTCTCTGTCTTTCGTATTAGAGGCTTTCTTCAAGTCCTGGTAACCCTTGGCTATTATTATATTTAACACTGAGGCACTAAAATGCAAATTGGAAATTATTTGTACTGAGGTGGGATTTTTTTGACTGATGGCCTTTTCAGTGGGTTCCCAATATTTTGTTGGGAGAGCCCCCCCCAAAATCAAGATCATTAGGTCTCTGTTTGGTGCTCTTTAGTATTTCCAGAGGAAAGTCCTCCAATGTCCTGCCTAAAAGTGGGTACAGAATGGAGTAAGAGTGATCAGGGAGGGTGGTGAGGCTATTCAGCCAGCCTGCCCATGTGTAGCTGAGAGAGGTAAGGAACTTCTGGGATCTCACTGGTCTGTCTGTAGACTTTCACTCAATATTTTTGTTTTCAATCTGGTGCCTCATGCCTTGTTTCAGCTGTGCCCCAGAACCCAATCCTCTGAAGTTCAACTTCTCAAAAGATACACCTCTGGTCTTCTGCCTGGGTGGGACGGGGGCAGTTTCCTGGCTCTGTGGAGTGGAGGAGGAAATTTGGCTCCTTCTTTTAAATATTTTCAACCAATTATCCCTGTGGGCTTGGCCTCACAACCCCACCCACATCCCAGCCTTCAAAAATACCCCAATGTCTCTATTTCTAAGCCTGTTTGAGGTTCAGCAGAGTGAATCAGCTTCTTTGTTGTTGGCTTATGCCACCCTTTCCAGTCCCTTAGCTTGGAAGAGTCCCTCGTCAGCTAAATCAGTTATCACTCATCTACTTTGAAGCTTCCAAAAATGTTGTTGACATCCTTCATGTGTTCCCAGTTCCTTCTCCATGCTCCTGTTCTCATAGGCTATGCCTTTGTTGTTGTTCCTTTACTGTCATTGTAGGAGAATATTTAAGAAGAACCAGGAAAACTGCATATATTCAATCTTCCATGTTTGATCAGTCTCTTCCCATTCCAAAACAGACATCATCACTCCTTAACTTAAGCAAAGGTCAGCGCAAGGGAACCATATCTCCTTCCTCTTCTCATCCTAGGCCCAGGAGTCAAGTCAGTGTCTCTGCTGAGCCAAAGTAGCTAGACAAAAATATTAGTGGATTGTCACAACCTCAGAAGGGGAGGGTAAGGTACATCCAGCCCTTCCAGTTATCACAGAAATTGTTTAAAATGGTATGTAATGTACATTAACAGTGGAGGTAAGACAATAAGCAAAAGTTGAAAGCAAAACATGTATTTGTCAATGGAAAAATAAATTCAAAAATAAAATCTCCTAATCAGAGAGAAATTTTCTGAGCAAAATTTTGGAGAATATATACTATCTGGTTATTTCCAGTTTTATCTTAATTATCCAGAAAATTTTACATCTAAGATTGGATAAACCACACACACACACACACACACAAAAGCAAAACGTACTCTCTTAACTCCTATTAGCCCAATAAGAAATTTTTAAAAATGAAAATATTGTTATAAAAATTCAAGTTTTCAGGCAACTACTATGTGCTAAGTGGTTATAATAGTTCATAGTAAAGATTGAAGCTAAGCTTCCTTTAGTGATAGAAAGCCTCATCATTATAGTGATTTGGGGAAAGCCAAATCTTAATAATATGCCTTCTTGGTTCTATGGAGCATGCTACAATCTGTGCCAGATGCAATTAAAGAATGGTTCAAATGGCAATCTGTAGAGCTTTGAAGATATCCGTGGGAAATAGGCTGCTTGGCTGTTCATTACCATTGTAATAGATTAGAAGTGACATTGGTTTAAAAAAAAATAACAACTCATCATTCTGGTCCAGTTGACCAATTAGGGCATTCACACTTCTCATACTGCAGTTGCACAGTTGTTGACATTATTTTTCATCATATAATGGTTATGGGAAAGGAACACGGTACTTTATAGACCTTTACAATATCTGTGCTTCTGCCCAAATGTAAGTCTTCTTGCATATGAGAGTTAAATATGTTGTGTTTATGTACATAGATATAATGGAGGAAACCAGTGTCTGGTGATAAGGAATAAATGGATTGGTAGTTGAAAAACAGATGTTGAAACAAACAGAAAACCAGATATCAATAAAATATGAGATTTGTATGAGCTGCCTCGCTCACCCACATGTAACGTAAATGAGAAGAATTATAACTACCGAAATGGGAAACTTATAGTTTCCTGCCAGAAGTTTATTCTTGTCATTTCAGATATTCAGGGAAACTCTCTTCTGTAATAATTCATAAAAAGAAGGCATTTATACTGACATGAATATTATAGTATAAAATTATACCTGTTAGATTTGTATCACTGTATATTCTAAAATGCTCTAAAAATGGAAGAGAAAGCATTTTTATGTTTATATTCCTTATATTGATTCCCACTAAGTTTTATTAGCACTTTAGATGAGTAACAGTGTAGACAGTGAATAATTAGCTCTTTGAAGATCTTCCCAACACTTAAATAATCTTCAATTTTCCTTTTGTAACTTCAACATTGAAATTAGGAGGAAGACTGTGTATAGATGTGACACAATTTGGACTTAATAAGACCTGGAACAATGTAAACTAAGTCACCTGAATTCATATCCTCAGACCCCTTTCTTTCTAAGCAGGAGCCCGATCAGTTGAGCATAGGTGATATGAAAGAGCTCCAAATGGCTTAGGAGTTAGGTAGTATATATTGGTAAACTTAGGCAGAATGCAGTTACAGATTTCCATTTAGAAGAATGACTCTCCTTTAAAACTTTGTTTTGGTTTTGTCTTCTCCCAGTTATTAGTGATAAATAAAGACACCTTACAGGTAAAAAGAAAAACTCTCAAAGGACCTCCACCACCACCATCTTCCTCAGTAGTCCTCATTTCACCCTTGAGCTGTTGTCCCCATCTCCTCCTTCTGAGTTCAGGGTAGCTAAGGCGGTCAAAATAGGCACTTTAGATCTGGGCTGAGATTGGGTGTTTAGGATCAACTAGATGTATTTGTTATACAACATAAAGTAAGGACACAGGGCAATGAGGGGAGAATGGAGACAAGCTAATTGTTGTAAATTACTGTGATTGTTAGTCCATTAATAGAGTAATTCCTAAAACCTAGAACTTCTTGGGAGTCCCTTTGTAATAATTCTACCAAAGATGCTAACGTAGCACCTACTGAATCAGTGCTTTTCAAAGGTGATTTGAGGTATAATTTATATCTATTAAAAGCAGGAAAACACTAAAGTGAGCATTGCTACTTGGTTGGTCTGGGACTGGTTTTGTTTAATTTTGGGCTGCTTATGAGTAGTTTGGTTACTTTTTCTTACTGACTTTAACTTTAGTTAAGGGCTTACTGCAAATTAAATATTCTAAAATGTTGATAGATAATATCCTGACTAAAAATGTAATGCTGTAGGTCTATAGCACACACATTTAATTTTGTTTCCATCATTCTTGGTGAGTCAGTTATAACATATAGATTAAAAAACTTTTATTCTCTGTGGTGTGCTTTAAATGTCACTTTTATTCATTTGTGCAGTTACTAAGGGCCAACTTGTGCTTTCCCTATGCTCAGTGCTTATGACTTGGGAAGAAATACGTTTTGGTCTTTCCAATTGAGAGGGGAAGAGATGGGCAAAAAATTGGTTGTGGGACAAATCTGAATAAATAAGCTCTAGATAGAGGAAAAAAAAAAAAACTAGTACACACAAGGAAGGAGTGGAGATAATTAGGAAAATCAAGAAAACTTTGGAGAAGGTGGATTTTGAGCTAAGCTTTGAAGATGTCAGGTTTTCCTGGGAAAGCAAACAAAAAAAGAAAAGGATGCTTAAGGCTTGAGAAAAAGCAGAAGCTAATGTACAGAGTTGTGAATATCAATGGTTCTTGATATTGGGTAAACTAGAATGGCCTAGTTTGGTAGAGAGCAAGGATCATTGAGTAGTTTAGCAGTAGGCACGGCTGGAAACATGTTTTGGAGGCAGATCACATAGGTATTTGAATGCCATGGTAAAACATTTAGACAATAGAAGAAGAGACCTAAGGTTTAAGAGCAGTGGTGTTCAACCACGGTCTGTTTTTCCCCAAAGGGATATTTGGCAATGACTGGAGACAATTTTGGTTGTTACAACCAGGGATGGGGATGTTACTGGTTTCTAGTGAGTACAGCCCATAGATGTTGCTAAACATCCTACAAGGACAGGACAGTACCCACACCCAGCAAAGAATTATTAAGCCCCATGTGTCAACAGTACTGAGGTTAAAGAATTCTGGTTTAAGAAGATATTTCTTATGGCACTGTGAAGGATGGAAGAGGGTGAGGGAGTGGGGAACAGAGAGGCCTGTTAGGAAACCTAGAGTAATGATGTTGGAGTGAGAGAGAGGACTTAACCAAGGCAGTGGCAGTGGGTTTGGCATCTTGCAAATAAACATAAATAGCCGACTTCAAGAAACTCAGATTCCAACCAGTGGCCGAGAGGAAATCTTAGTGTTGCTCAGACAGTAGTTCCCGGAATTAACTGTGGTTATTATTTAAAAATTGGGATGCTGGAGACCCACTATCACCTACAGATGCATAATCTATGAACAAGGGACCATAATGTACATTTTTCACAAACTCCTGGAATAATTTTTAGCAGGAGTTCCACTTCATTGATTCTTAAACTTGTTTTCTAATACATCAGAATGCTATAATTATCTCCAAGATTATCCTAGTTTTTTTCATCACTTAAAGTAGCAAAATACATGTCCCCCAGCTCTGTGAAGCAGGGGCATAAATCAGGCATATTTAGGATATTGCAAAAACAAAGGCATAGCTATGTCCTCTGTATACAGGAACTATTGGGGGTATTTGTATAAAATGCCACATCTCTCCTGTAATAAGGAGCACCTTTGCCGCATGCCACTTGCACACTCTGCCCCATGCTGGGGCCATCACTAGTTCTGTCCTCACATGCCTGGTCAGCACATTCTCAGATGAATGGTTAATTCAGTTCTGCATGCTTTCACCAGGTCACTGTATCCCAGGGAGAAATCAGACATTTGCCTTGTAGGCTTCTGGGGTATCCTATACTTTTCCACCAAGAACATATGCCAACATGTTATCAGAGTTCTCTGTGGGTGGGAGTCAAGATTAGAGCAGTCAAGATTATTTTCTGTGGGTGCGAGTCAAGATTATTTTCTTCTCTTTGTGTAACTGTTTTCCAAAGGACCCTCAGTGAATTAGCACAACTTTTGTAAGACAGAAAGAATGTACAAAATAAGTTGTAAAAAAGCAAATTAAAGAGTTTGCATGTGGGCATTGTCCCTGCAAGTGATCATTGTAAACCACCCCTAATACAGGAAAACACCCTAGGAAGCTCTTCATTATGAACAACAGCAAAGGATGGAGACTGAAAGGGGATGAATCTCACTGTAAATACATGTCCCTAGATTTCTTAAGATCCCCAAAATATGTTTTTCAATATAACCAAGAAAACAACTACCCAAATGCCGAAAATTATTGGGTTGGCCAAAAGGTTCGTTCGTTTTTTTCCATAAGATGGCTTTAGTAGCACTTAGTTATCTTTAACTTCATTCGAAGCAATTTTGTTAGGTTGTATGTGACAGCTGTCATATCAGCGTGCATTTAAAAAAAGACATCAAAATTGGTGAATTTTTATGTAACCATTTTAATATTGAAGATGAAAGAAAAACAGCATTTTTGGCCTATTCTCTATTATTTCAAGAAAGGCAAAAACGCAGTTGAAACGCAAAAAAAAGATTTGTGCAGTATATGGAGAAGGTGCTGTGACTGATCAAACACGTCAAAAGTGGTTTGCGAAGTTTCGTGCTGGAAATTTCTCGCTGGATGAACCGCCACAGTTGGGTAGATCAGTTGAAGTTGACAGTGATCAAATTAAGACACTAATTGAGCTCAGTCAATGTTATACTACGCGGGAGATAGACGACATACTCAAAATGTCCAAATCAAGCATTGAAAATCATTTGCACCAGCTTGGTTATGTGAATCGCTTTGATGTTTGGGTTCCATATAAGCAAAAAAAAAACCCTCTTGACTGTATTTCCACATGCAATTCTCTACTTACATGTAATGAAAATGTTCCACTTTTAAAACAAATTGTGACAGGCAATGAGAAGTGGATACTGTACAACAATGTGGAACGGAAGAGATTGTGGGCAAGCGAAATGAAGCACCACCAACCACACCAAAGGCCGGTCTTCATCCAAAGAAGGTGATGTTTTGTATATGGTGGGATTGGAAGGGAGTCCTATATTATGAGCTCCTTCCAGAAAACCAAACAATTAATTTGAACAAGTACTGCTCCCAATTAGACCAACTGAAAGCAGCACTCAACGAAAAATGTCCAGAATTAGTCAATAGAAAACACATAATCTTCCATCAGGATAACGCAAGACTGCATGTTTCTTTGATGACCAGGCAAAAACTGTTACAGCTTGGCTGAGAAGTTCTGATTCATCCGTTGTACTCACCAGACATTGCACCTTTGGATTTCCATTTATTTCAGTCTTTACAAAATTATCTTAATGGAAAAAATTTCAATTCCCAGGAAGACTGTAAAAGGCACCTGGAACAGTTCTTTGCTCAAAAAGATAAAAAGTTTTGGGAAGATGGAATTATGAAGTTGCCTGAAAAATGGCAGAAGGTAGTGGAACAAAAGGGTGAATACGTTGTTCAATAAAGTTCTTGGTGAAAATGAGAAATGTGTCTTTTATTTTTATTTAAAATACCGAAGGCACATTTTGGCCCACCCATTAAGTTCCTTTAGCTGAATCCCATTAAAGGAAATGTTGGGACATCCAAGACTCTTGGTTGTCAGAGCTAACACTGTAACTGTTTCCAAAAGCAAAATAACAACTAGAATTGTGTCCTTGATACAAGCAGAATGTGTCAGCCTCTCTCTACTTATCCTACAAATCAGCCCCTTTTCAGAGATGAAAATGTTTTAGATGCCAGCTGACTCTGCCTTCCATGTGGAGGGGGTAGTGTGATGGGACTGGATTGCACAGGTGTCTGGATCAGAAGAGCTGGCTTTAGTTCTGCCTTTGCTAGTTGCTAGTGGTGTGACCTTGAGCAAGTCATATCTCCCTCTCTGAACGTCAGTTTCTCCCAACATGGAGCTCAGGTAGAGCAAATGAGATACAGCACTTGAGAGCTGGATCTGTGAACTATGAAAAAATAAGGTTTTTTGGTATCTTTTGGCTCATAAGATTTTATTGTTACCTTTCCTAGCTGTTCTAATGAGAATCACTCAAGTCATGTTAGGGAAGAAGAAATTATTGTGAGCCTAGAAATTGACTAGAATTGGAATGGGAAAATCATCAGGAAGCAGGACTACTCTCCCCATCTCTCTGTCTCTCATAGGCTACCTTGTTTCTCTCTCATACACAGCGTTTCTACTTCTAACTGCACAGGCACTGTGGAGTACTCTGATAATGCACATGTTTCCCTCTCTGAATTTCTACTTATACCTAAGTGTTGTTACCTAGTTGGAGCTTTCTCTGCCTCAAGACTTTTCTGCATTAGTTCCCCATGGTTCCTGGCTTCATTTTCTCTGAGTTTCTAAGTTCAGATTTCCAAGAAAAGGACTATGATTGATCAGCTTCCCTTTGGGGTCCTTCATAAGTCAAAGGTAGTGGCCAGCCTATGACTTTTTTGCTGTGATGTCAGGCACCACCACTGGTCTATACAGTTATGACCATGGTGCGGGGGGGGGGGTAGGTGAGGATATGGTATCACGATAAAAATGGCTACATATGGACAGGCAGGCACTAACTGAGATCTCTAGGAAGCACACTGGTTTGAGTACTTCTTTATAATCCATGCTTTAGCACTCTTATATATCTATCCTTTTGAGGTTTGTTACTATCATATTAAGTGTTATAGGGGACATATATGTCTAGGGATGTTGTCTTGAGGAATGGGTCCATGGTTTAAACGATACCCAGTCTAAAACAAAATCACCGCTCACTCAAATGAAGGACCAGAATCAGGTTTCATTCTTCTCTGCCCTTTATGATGTTGTGAAGTCATTGGGAACAGTCGCCATGACCTGCAGCCAAACATCCTTGCAAAGTCACTTGCAAGGGAGAACCTTACCAGTAAGTCAAGGTAGACCTCGTATGAAGTGGTAGACATAGGAGTGGGATTAAGTTTAAAACTAATTTTGAGGAAGGTGCTATGTTCCAGAATACTCAAAATGTCTCACTAACTTTGAAGTTCAGGTGTCATTCTGAAAAAATAAAGTAGCTATAAAGCCAATGGAGAAAATAGAAACCAGCAGTGATTCCTAAGGCCTGAGTCTCCACACCTGCAGTCTTGCTAATAATCTGATATCCAGGAATGGAAGAGAAAGAATACCAAGATTATTTCTAGAAACTTATTTCTAACCATTCCAAACAGCTTTGGCATTTCCTGTTAAGAAATGTTATTTATATCACCTTCCCCCCAGTGTAGCATTTTTCACTGTCTGGTTTGTGACTCTGTTAGAAATATGGCAGACCTAGGAGTCCCAGAGGAATGAGGCCTCTGTCTCTTCATGTTGTGATGACACCAAACGCATGTAACCAAATCAACTAAAGTGAGGACTGGGTCATGTCAAGACACTAAGTTAATTTATTTAGTCGACTAACAGGCTGAATGCTCTGTGTGTCCAAGAATCTATTGGGTAATAAATCATCATTTTACTCTTTCGTACAATCTCTTTCATATGTTGACTCTTAGTCTTTTGGCTAACACAACAACTTTATACTCTGGCTAAGACTAACTTCCTAGAACTCGAAAACTTGGTGATAATGTTATTTTTAGAGCATACTTTGGATTATTTAAGATAGTTCATTGTTTTTTAGGCAAACAGACTGAGTGCCTCGATATGCCAGATATGGTACTAATTGCTAAGGAATCAGATGAGAGACACGGCCCCCACCCTTGAGGTACTTACAATCTGGACAAGGGGATAGACAGAAAATTTTAGGAAATAGTGGAAAAGTTCTGACTTAAGGTAGAGAGAGCACAACTTGCTCTAACGTGAATCTTTCCATTCATGGCTTACATTGCATGTAACTAACCTTAATTTCTAAGTAACATAATTCACAGGTGATGGGTTTTGGTGTCACTTGAGAGAGATGCAGGAAACTCCAAAGGCAGTGCTCTAAAAGAAACTGCAAAAATGCAGAAATGGCCAAAAGCACCAATGTGATGTCGCCTTTTATTAGTCCACAGAGGAGATGTAATTATTCTGCTAAGTCTTTGTTTGCTATTTGAGAGCAACAAATTAAACCCCACTAATCTACCTCGCTGGATAGTACCTACTGAACCTAAGAGGCTTCAATTATCAACAGCTTAATAAACTTACTAATCTGCATTAAATGAAATCCTTTGCAAAATCACATTGAAACAATGCTTAAGTCGTAATCAGCCTGCCTGGTATCTATCTGTAGCCTGCTGTGGCTGAGCCCCAGAATGCACTGTGTAATCAAATTCCATGTTACTTAAATCTTAGAAAATTCCTAATAGTTGGTTGTGTTTGTGTGTGTTGTGTGTGTGTGTTTTGTCACATGAATTCATATAGTGTTTTTTTTAATCCAGAGAAAATTGACATTTAGGTATAAGTCAAGCAAGAATGTAATTTAGAACTGCTTAAATTCAACCACCTATTACCATAAAAAGGAAGCTTAAAAAGAATGTTCTATCCTGCATACAGCAAGCCAGCATTCTGTGTAACAAGTCTTCATATGACACTTAAAGAATCCAAGGTTGTCATCATGTTATCAATCCAGACCACAGTCCCTTACGAGGTAATAAGAGAAGTATTCTTTAGGTTTGCAAAAGGAGAAACGGAGGCAATGGAATGCTTTGTCCCCAGTCATAGAAGGGAACACCAGCAGGCTACCATTTCATTCCTCTTTCTTTTTCTAAGCAGTCCAGGTAAGGGAGGACTGTTAGAACAGAATCACTAATTGAGTGGTTTAGGATTCACATAGATATTCTCCAAGTGATTTGTATTGATGTCTGGCACAGAAGCTCAAGTTGATAGTAACAATGCCATGAGGAACTCATCAGTTAGTTCTTAAATGTTAAATAATGAGCAGTGCAGTACAGATGAGGGTAGGATTTGTGCACCTAAGAACAAGGAAAGGGAGCCATAAAATAAACTGAACAAAGCATTTCAGGATTTTGTCCTCAATTTTATGGACTAATTAATCATGTAAGCCTGTCCAGGGCACACACACGCAAATGCCAACTAAAATCTATCCATTTAGGATTCTGCTGGCACGGTTTTATTTTTTTAAGGTATAAAATGCAGAATTTTCTATCTGGGTAAAACAGAATCTAGCAAGGACTATCATTTAAAAGCTACCTAGGTAGTAAAAGTTCTGATCCTCTCTATTATTTTGAATTATGCTGACTAAAATTATTTTTCAGATCATCTTCATCAGCCTGTAGTTTCTAAGACTTGAAAATTTTTGAGCAGAGGGGAGGTGTAACATGTCTAAATTCAGTGGTAAAATATAATTGATGGGCAATTATACTGTTTAACAAGTGGCTGAATTTAAATAATGACATCTACTGACATTAAGAAAAGACTACATACCCCCAAAATAGCATTTGACAATCCAGAACTTTTCTAAGATTTTTATCCTTAGACTACAGAATATTAATTTGAAGGTCCAAGCATTCAAGAATGATCTATGAACCCATTGTCCTTAAAATGCACTAACAAGCTATAATGCCAACAAAAGGAAAGGTGGAGATGAATTACATTTTTATATATTTCTCCCTTTTCAGTGCTTTCCAGCATGTTTTTGTAATATAGAACTGGTAAAAGTAGAACTTGGTGTGTGCCTACCAGATTCCAACAGAAAAAAAGTGTGTGTGTGTGTTTCTGTGCAAACACCGTGTCTATGGGCATGTGATCAGTGTAATCAGTCAACTCAGTGGCAATGCTTTAAGTCTGACAGTTATATTTTGCTAATATTTTAAGGTTTGACAGTTCATGTTAAGGTTCTGGTGCAGAACGTGTTAGGAAAATAGAGAGCAATGAATATCTAAAAGAATGTTCCACCTGCAGCTGAACGATCTATTTTCTTGGTAACTTTATATTATTTTAACAAAGGTTTATTGAGGTACCAGGCACTTGGGGTTCAAGAAGAAGAGAGATGCAAATCAAAACTACAATGAGATATCATCTCACACCAGTCAGAATGGCCATCATCAAAAAATCTAGAAACAATAAATGCTGGAGAGGGTGTGGAGAAAAGGGAACACTCTTGCACTGTTGGTGGGAATGTAAATTGATACAGCCACTATGGAGAACAGTATGGAGGTTCCTCAAAAAACTACAGATAGAACTACCATATGACCCAGGAATCCCACTACTGGGCATATACCCTGAGAAAACCATAATTCAAAAAGAGTCATGTACCACAATGTTCATTGCAGCTCTGTTTACAATAGCCAGGACATGGAAGCAACCTAAGTGTCCATCAAAAGATGAATGGATAAAGAAGATGTGGCCCATATATACACAATGGAATATTACTCAGCCATAAAAAGAAATGAAATTGAGTTATTTGTACTGAGGTGGATGGACCTAGAGTCTGTCATACAGAGTAAAGTAGGTCAGAAAGAGAAAAACAAATACCGTATGCTAACACGTATATATGGAATCTAAGGAAAAAAAAAAAAAAGGTCATGAAGAACCTAGGGTTAAGACGGGAATAAAGACACAGACCTACTAGAGAATGGACTTGAGGATATGGGGAGGGAGAAGGGTAAGCTGTGACAAAGTGAGAGTGGCATGGACATATATACACTACCAAATGTAAAATAGATAGCTAGTGGGAAGCAGCTGCATAGCACAGGGAGATCAGCTCGGTGCTTTGTGACCACCTAGAGGGGTGGGAGGGAGGGAGACGCTAGAGGGAAGAGATATGGGAACATGTATATGTATAACTGATTCACTTTGTTATAAAGCAGAAATTAACACCATTGTAAAGCAATTATACTCCAATAAAGATGTTAAAAAGAAAGGAAGGAAGGAAGGAAGAAAGAAAAGAAAGAAAAGAAGGAAGGTAAAAACGTAAATAGATGTGGTCCCTTCCCTACGTGAGCCTGAGGACATAGGCTAGCTGCACATTGTTAATCAGGACAGAAGGTGTTAATGGGCCAGGAAAGAACAAAGTATAGGGAAGCTCAAGGAAGGAAACAAACACTTTCACTGTAGAGTTGGAAACAGAAGAAATAGGAGAAGAAAGAAAAATTTGAGCTGAATCTTAAAAAGTGTAGAGTTATGCGAACAGGTAATTAAATTGAAACCACCTCCCTGAAACTATGGAAATAGGGAAGGACAAAAGTTATGTAACTCAGCGAAATGCAACCAAAATCATTTAAGTGCCTACTGTATGCTAGGAATGCCAGATATGTGCCAGACCCAGCTCAGATACCTGTCCTGTCCAAAGTTGATCCTTCCCACATCTGAGCACCCCGTCAGTCAGTCTCAACTTCTCTCATGTCCCTGAAGCTCTTCTCATTCCTACATTCTGCTTCCTAGCTGTGTGACATTGAACTAGATGGTTAAACTCTATTATCTGGTGTCCTTACCTGCAAAATGAGCATAATAAAAGCACTTAACTTCACAGGTTTGTTATGAGGATCAGATTAGTTGATGATATATGATAATAATTAGACCAGTGTATGCATACTTCCGGTAAGGGCTATAAACCTGTTTGCTGTTATTGCTGTTATTAAATGTTATTGTAATCTTTCATTCGTCTGATTGATTTCCCTGCAGAACAGTGCTTTTCCCCTGTGGGTCTTATTAAAATGCAGATGCAGATTCGGTAGGTCTGGGGTGGGGCCTAAGAATCTGCATTTCTGACAGGTTCCCTGATGCTGCTGGTCCATGGACGACTCATCGAGTAGTGCCTTATGGTACACAAACTGATACTGGCCCACGAGCTGTTTGTGAATGATGAGAGAAGAGCAAAATTGAGAGTAAACATCTGGAAACGTTTAGAGCAACTTGCCACTGCCACAAAATGCAAGTGCCTAATCAATTCATGGCATTTTACAAAACTATGAGTTTGTAACAGATCGAAAAAAGTTTTTAAAATGGTCCTTCACCACAAATCATTTGAGAAGCTTTGCTCTAGAACACAGCATAAACTTAAAAACAGATAAGAGGTCTTTGTAAAGTTTTGTACCACCTCATCAACTAAAAGAACTTTGTACAAGGTTGGTGTTCAACAGATATTCTTGAATGCTTGTGAGAATTCATTTTAAAATAAGGGACTACAACTCTGATTGCCCATTTTCAAATTCTCCATGTAATGGCTGGAGTCAGAGCTCCAGGTAGCATCAACTTTAATGAAGTACAGTTAGCAGTTGTACGACTAAGCTTCTGTTTACATCTTATGCTTAATGATTGTTTAAAGACTTCTGTGTTAGAACTGTAAGCACAGGAAGGTGTTTTCTCTACCTGGTTCTCTCCTGTGAAATATTAGATTTGTACATTTGTAGAAATACATGCCCATGTTCATAATAACTGACTTTTAAATAACATTAGGATCTGAAGAGAGACAGAACACATACACACGTATGTTAATGTGAGTCTCATATTTCATCCTTGTTCTTCATCTACTATGGCCTCAGGTAGAGCAGTATTTAACAGTAGTATACATATCAGTATGTCAAAGAAAAAAGTAAAAGGGAAAAGAAATACCTGTTTGAACAAAAGAAATATATTATTATTGTGTGTGTGTGTGTGTGTGAGTGAAAGTCAGTATTACAGTATATTTTATGACTTTACCTGTAGTGGCAGTTTTAATGACTGGTTACAGACAGTATTCTAATGAAAGGGATCGCATCCCAGAGTCAGGAATTTCATGTGAGTGTGTGTATTTATGATTTTCCTTTGCAGTTATCTCACCAGCTAGAAACAAGGTGTCATTCACCAGAAGAACTTACTTAGTTTTCTACTAAATATTGGAGAGAGGACCTAAGATCTCTAGCAAACTTAGTGTTTGAAGTTTAAGTTAATAGATGAATCAGGATACTTGGTCTCTGCTCCATGATTTTCCAGTGATTAACATCTTTACTAATGACTTCCAAAATCATTATCTACTTATCTCTCATGTGCCAAACAGGAATCTTAAAATAAACTACATTATCAAATTAAACAAATCTGTGTTACGAAAACTTACATTCGAAATGAGGACATCAGATGATCCACAACCCCCTCCACCCAGGTCATGAATGTTATTTGTATCCCCTCAAAAAGTAGTATTCAAATTAAAGAGTAAATTCTATCATGACATTTTTACTCTTCCATCTCTTTTATGTGGAGAAGTTGCAGATCTGAAAGAAGGCTGGTATAGCTGGAGGTAGTGAGTTGGGATGTGACTGTGCAAGGCCTCTGAGGCCTGCTAAGGAATCTCGATTTTATTCTGGGAGTCACTGAGTGATTTAGAGTAAGGGAGATGGAATGCCACGAGCTAATACATCATTTTAAATGATCATCAGTAAAACTATTCTATATGATACTGCTATGATGGATACATGATATTATGCATTTGGCAAAACCATAGAACTGTACAACACAGAGAGTGAACCCTGATGTAAACTGTGGATTTTAGTTAATGGAAATATATCAGTATCGGGTCGTCATTTGGAATAGATGTAGCACAGCAGTGCAAGGAGTTAAATAATATGGGAAACCATGGGGATAAGTGGAGGGAGGGGATATTTGAGAACTCTTTGTACTTCTGGTCAATTTTTCTTTAAACCTAAAACTTCTCTAAGAAATAAAGTCTATTAATTAAGAAAAAAATGATCACTCTTGTTGCTGGGTGTAGAATGAATTAAAGGGACCAATTAGAAAGCCAGCACAGTCCATTTTTAAAAATAGCTTTACTAATATAGCTTCCATCAGAAGAATTTTGCTATCAGAATATCATTTTGGCATCAAATATCCAAAGAATGGAATTCTTTACATCAGAGTAAGGGTGAGGTGGTAAGAAAACAGGAGGAAAATATCATGTTGCCATCCAATGGAATACAACTTGAAAACTAAATCTATATTTTTGCACTACCTACTAACATTTTTTACACCTACTTCTGAATTTTTGTTCATTTCTATGTGCATCAAATTTAAATTAATATATTTAAAGAAAGCTAATAAATGTATTAGTATCTTCCAGGACCTGAAATCTTTCAGAGAAATTTTTTGTATTAACATACTAAGGTAAGACTAAATCAAAAAGATATAGGCTTTGGTAGGGAGTATGTAAGGAAAGGCATAGACAATATATGGAAGCTAATAACCTTGAACCATTTTAAAACTGTCACATTAGTACAACATAACCAGAGGCTTGAATTTATGTGGATGGCTTTATTTTCTACCTAAAAATCTAGTAATTTGACAGAGAAAGATGACTATCAGACAGAAATACATTTATGCTGCATTACCTTAATACCTAATAATTTTTCATTTCCAGAGAGAGAGAGGAATAGCTTTACAGTTACATCGCTGGACCTATCTGCTTATAACTTACTTCTGATGATAAAAATGGTATTGATTTGGCCTCAGTTTCTCCAGTTAAGTAATTCTTGATTGTTAGGTTAAAAAAAAATTACAAATCATGGGCAGACTCTGCATATTCTGACCAGAATGACCATCAAGATTTGATTTATCATTTGGTTGGGAATCAGGGCAAGAGAACACCAAGTTCTGGTCTTGAAAACTCTCTCGATAGCAGAAATAGAAATGTCAAGTTATTAATTAATTGCAATAATGTCTTAATAATACTTGAAGTCTTATTGAAACAGAATTAGGACTTGACACGTGTGCCAGATTGCTAAACCAGGGGCATTCTTAAGAATGGTTGGGGGCTTCCCTGGTGGCGCAGTGGTTGGGAGTCCGCCTGCCCATTGCAGGGGATACGGGTTTGTGCCCCAGTCCGGGAGGATCCCACATGCCGCAGAGCGGCTGGGCCCGTGAGCCGTGGCCGCTGGGCCTGCGCGTCCGGAGCCTGTGCTCTGCAGCGGGAGAGGCCACAGCAGTGAGAAGCCCGCGTACCGCAAAAAAAAAAAAAAAAGAAGAATGGTTGGCGTCTGGGGAGAATTCTTTCAGGGATTACTTATTAATTCAAATCTCCTTATGTGCTTTGTGCTCAGTAAGCACAAAACTGTGTGCTCTGCTACATTTTCATTGTCAAAAGAATAGTGGTTTCATGAATTTGTAAAAATTAAAATACCCTCTTATTTTTTTTATTATTTTTTTAATTTATTAAAAAAATTTTTTTTAATTATTATTATTTTTTTAATTTATTTTGGCTGTGCTGGGTCTTCGTTTCTGTGCGAGGACTTTCTCCAGTTGTGACAAGTGGGGGCCACTCTTCATCATGGTGCGCGGGCCTCTCACTATCACGGCCTCTCTTGTTGCAGAGCACAGGCTCCAGATGCACAGGCTCAGTAGTTGTGGCTCACGGGCTTAGTTGCTCCGCGGCATGTGGGATCCTCCCAGACCAGGGCTCGAACCCGTGTCCCCTGCATTAGCAGGCAGATTCTCAACCACTGCGCCACCAGGGAAGCCCCTACCCTCTTATTTTAAAAAAAACAAAAAACAAAACCTCTACATCTGTTTTGTACACATTAATGAGGAGCTAATGACAAAGCTGTCAGGTTCTGATTCCCAGAATCCTCAGCTCTGAGAGCTGGGGTTGACCATGAGATCACCAAGATTAAGTCCTCCCCCAAGTTTACACGACTAGGTGTCAACAAGACGTGGCAAGGATGCATATTTTGGGACCCCCTAATCAGTCATGCTTCCACTAGGCTCTGCCTTTGAATGGATAAAGAAAATCAGGATTTCAGAAATAAAATCCTGCACCAAATTTAAGTCTATACTTTGTGAGGATAAAGAGTTTGAACTGAACTAATCACTCATTGATTAAGATGAGTCTGTTTCTGTACCCAAAATACTTTAAGGTAATTAGGACTGATGATAAAGAAACTAAAAATAATAAAAATGAGAGAGAGAGAGAGAGAGAGACATTGATTTCCTAAGTAGTTAATCCTCATATGAGAACTCTATTACAACTAAAAGTACAGCTACTTATCCATTGTCCCCTTTTTCTTAGCATCTTCATCCTTCCAGGGCAAAAGAGGCAAACAAAATAAAAATCAGCCTCTGAATCTATGATATCATTTGTCACATAAACTCCACGTTTCAACATAACATAGAATGTTCCAATTTCATGACTCAGCACATTTCTTTGGTTCCTGACAAAATCAGAATGATGCGGGAATGAATTGTGAAAGCTAAACAGAATTAAGGACTTAAAGGATGACATTACATTTCCCCAGCTCCACAGTTACTTGACAGAAAAGAAGGTTGTATTTCCCATGTATGCGGCCTCCAGGAATATAAAAAGCCCTCCTGGTGACTTGCTCTATGCTGGCATTGTCACACTGTTGCTGCTTTCTAACAAATGATCCATCATTTTAAACTTTCTAGCTCTTGAATATGTCAAATCTCAGTCTTATAATTTTGTTAGTCATAATTTTGTCTTTCATTTCCTCCTTCTCTGGGTGAAGTTTATCCTATTATTATCTTCTTAAGATGTACACCGGTTTTATAGAGCTGGCTCCAATGTAGCTTTGTTTTTTGGTCAATGAAGGCAGTGAAGTCGCTAAAAGTATGTGTGGAGCTTTTAATTTTTTATGTCACCGTGTATGGAAATAGCTATTATATTCAAACAGATGTCTAATCCTTGATCATAATTAGGATACTTTTGAAATAGAAGCCTATGTCCTCATTTCAATTTTTCAGCAGTCTTTTAGGCTTGATGAAGTGTGTATATCTTTATTAAGATCATAATGATTAAAATGCACCTATCCCACCACAAAGAAGAAAAAGATGATTCAGCATTCCTAAGGTTAGTCATAGAATATAGAGGATGCAGAGTTCTCTGTACCCACTGTACCCTATGGAAGCACAAGGGCTTTGGCTCTATCAGGCTAAGCCAACAGCTGATGTACAACTTAGGAATGACACTAAACCTCTGTAGACCCCAGTTTTTAATTTGCGTAATGGAATTTTATAATACCTACCTTACAGAGTTATTGTGAGTATTGCATAAAATACTATGTTTGGAAGCATTTGTGAACTGTAGAATACTTTATAAATGTAATATATTATTGCCAAGCAATAATTAACTGATTCATAATGAAGAAACAATTTTCCAAAGAAACATGAAATATATTTTTATATTGTTTACAAATATTCTATGAGGTTAACATTCGTATATATTCATAGTACATCTATATGAAATTCTGCCTGTATTCAAGTGTAATTTACACAGTATGACCTACTGAAAAAAGATGTTTCAGTTATAATTATAAAGCATAGTTTATTGAATTTTTTGCAAATCTAGTGATAAAAATATAATCTAATTTAACTTTATGTTAAGGTGTATATGATTTAAGTTTAGGGGCTATAAGGAGGATTTTAGTACAAATAATTTGTATAATAATTTATATACTAATTATAGTAATTAAAATAATTTAGTATAAATAACCCACAAAGAATTATTCCCCAAAGATGACTAACTAGGAATGAGAAATTGATATTTCTGCAGAAACAATGTTAAAAATAGAAAAGGAGAGTGTTCTAGGCAAGGCTATGAAACTATAGTTACGCCATGATAGACCCAGAGTACTGTGTGTTTGCAGCAGAAATTGGCAGTGGATGATTATAAATCTTGAAATGAAAACAAATAATTATAAAATTATATGATTTTTCTCCTAATGGAAGTGTAAGCAAGGTATGGAAGTGGATCAGTAGTTGTGGTGATTCATTTTGTCTGGCAGTGGCCAGCCGAGCTTGTCAAAGAATACAATATTTTGTGCAGAGTTAGGAAGAACAAACAGGTGTTTACTAAGTACAGAAGGAGGAACCTAGCATTCCAGGCAAATGGGACAGCATATTCAAAGGTTGAGGAGTATGGCACAGCATGGTGCATTAGGGAAAGAATCAATAATCTAGTGTACTGGAGCATAATGTGTTTAAAGATTTAGAGGGAGATTGAGAGATTTGAACAGATAGTTTCAGAGGCAGATCCTGAAAGGTTTTAAATACTGAACTGATCTGATCTTGTTGGGGTTGGGGAGCCAAAGAAGGGTATTGACCAGGGGGTGTCCTGATTGACTGTTTTAGGAAAACCATGTTGGTGGTATTATGCTCCAGAGGCAGCTGGCTTTGTCATGTTCCTCTGGCATTGTTTTACTTTATAGGTCAAGGGCAATTCTGAATATTAGAGAACACAATACATCTACTTTCATGCATTAGAATAAAAACAAGGAGCCAAAGGGACATTTAAGAGGAATTGGTCCTGTATTTCCCAAACTTCATTTGCTTACGTGGTACCATCATTATCTACAAATCATTTTTAATCTAATTTATTAAATTTTTTATGGATTCATTTTTTCATAACTCCACAAAAGAAAATGTATGTCACCAAGCAATAATATTTATTAAATTACAGCTTTAGCCATTGCTTAAATATTATATATTATTATAAATCCAACTGTTAAAAGAAAAATGCATCTGGGTACCACCTTTAGGAAACACAGGTCCATCTGATGTCATCATCTTACAGGTGAGGATTTGATGTACAAGTAAATCAAATGTTGTCCCTAAGTCACCTATGTATGCTGACCACATCCCAAACACAGTTCTAGGTGCTGGGGTGACAGCAGTAACAAAATAAAATCGCTGCCCTCAGGAGCTTACATTCTAGTGGGGGCAATAGACAAAAAATAAATACGTGAACACATGTCATAATGCTAGGTAATGTGAAGAGCTGTGAGGAAAAGAGAGGGAAGTTACAGAGTAGAGAATGATGACACAGGTGTGCCTTCAGATGGGGTGTCTGGGCCTGTCAGTGTTCCTAATGTGCTGATGGAGCAAGTTGTGGGCAATCTGAGGATGGAGCTGTCCAGGTAGAAGGAACAACAGAAGCAAAAGTACCTGAGAACTTGCCTGACATGCTTAAGGAAGAGCCAAGACAAGCTAGTGGTGGTGCCATGGAAACCTGGTTTTTAGGACCATCACCCCTCGCCCCTGCTGCCCCATCAGACATACCCCCTTTCTCTACAGCAAGGGCTGACCAGTACACACCAGTTCCAGCCCACTGCCTGTTTTATTGGAATGCAGCAATGCTCATTTGTTTATATCTGGCCTATGAGCGCTTTTGTGCTGCAACAGCAGAGTGAATGTTGTGATGGAGACCATGTGACCCACAGAGAGCCTAAAGTATTTACCGTCTGGCACTTTACAGAAAATGTTTACTGACCCCTCCTCTATATCATGCTCTTGTTGTCATTGTTGTTATTAAATGTGGACATCACAGAAAGGAATGCTTTGGACATCTTTATAAAAATGAATACAAATCATCCATGTCAAAGTCTAGTTTCTACTTGTAGAAAATCTGATTTCATTTTTTAAAATTGAGTTGTGTACTAGTGGGAACTTTTTAGTATATTCTATTCAAGTGTGATCTTTTTTTCTTAACGATGAATTGGAAGAGTAAGGTAATCTGGGCTTCCCTGGTGGCGCAGTGGTTGAGAGTCCACCTGCCGATGCAGGGGACACGGGTTTGTGCCCCGGTCCGGGAAGATCCCACATGCCGCGGAGCGGCTGGGCCCGTGAGCCATGGCCACTGGGCCTGCGCATCCGGAGCCTGTGCTCCGCAACGGGAGAGGCCACAACAGTGAGAGGCCCGCGTACCGCAAAAAAAAAAAAAAAAAAAAAAAAAAAAGAATAAGGTAATCTGCCATTACATGAAGATAAGAGTGAAGAATAACCACAGTTCGCATTACCCTGTGGTTTCCTCTTGTTAGTATTCAAAGTATATTCTTTCTAAACTACATCTGAAACAAGATGGTGATATATCCTGTCAGGAGTTGGAGTTGCATTGTTGGGTAATGCATAGGAGTTTAAAAGATATGTGTGGACAGTGTGGCCCAGAGCTACAAGTCTCTTTGGAACTAATTACCTTCTTAAATCAAAGAGTCCTGAAGATCATCTGTGACCTCATATGAAAGAGATGCTGTGCTGATTTTACCTCAGGCTTCCTTGTTCACATAGACATAGAATGCTCGTGGTTCTGGTGACAGTATTTTTGTCTTTGGTGTAAAGTTCATAGAAGGTGCCTCATATTCTTTTCCCTATCAAATATTTCTCTCTGGGAAGGAAAAATAAGCAAAAAGAAAAACAGCAACAAAAAATGAGTAAGACTAGCGAGAATAAGGCTAAAAAAAATACATGGGCAATATTTAAAAGACTCAGTATGGATCTGATTGAACTCAAGATTTAAAGTAAATCAGATGAGGAACTGAAGTAATATCTAGTGAAGAAGGAAGATGAGAAAGCTGGATTTTTCAAATATTTCTTAAACTACTAGGTCAGTATCTCTCAGATGCCTGCCTGTCAGCCAGCCCCCCCCCACCCCCACCCCGGTCTTCTTCCATCTCCTCCTCCTCTTCTCTGTTCCCTTCCCTGCTCCGCTCGCTCACTCTCTCCTGCCTTTATACCCTAGGAAACTCACCCTGTACATTATAGAACGTCCCTTTCCAAATATTACCCACTGAGCCCTCTCTTTTAACTGAGCTCTTCGTAAGTCACTTCCTGAACTACTCTTTCCTAGTGACTTCCCATTATCATAAGGTCGAGCTTAACAGCTGGAAAAAAAATCTGGAAATCTTCTGACCACATAGAATATAGTTTCACGAGTATAAATGTATGGTTACAGAAGAAAACTTTGGAAAATATAAAAAAGCAAGAGGAAGAAAATAAAAATTAGCTACAGTTTCCAGTTTAGTATATTCCCAGTTATCTCTGTATCTATTTAAAATTTGTAATTGTTCTCTACTTACAATTTTGTCCTGCTTTTCTCACATAACAATGTGAAAATGTATATTTCTCTTTGTAATTAAATAGTCTTCTGAAACCTGATTGTGGTCATCAAACAGCATGAACCATAGTTTAATTAGCCTCCCATTAATTTTCATTTTTTTCCAGTTTTTCTGAATTATAAATAATGCTGTGGTGAACATCTTTGTGTGCTCACATCTCTGTTGATTCCCTAAGAATAAATGCATAGGAGTGTTACAGCTGCATAGAAGGATGGGTATCCTCATTATTAAGGCCATCACTACGTATTATTCTGCAGCCAACTTCTGAAGACTGTCAAAGGGACTTCTCCATCTCATGTTTAATGCTAACACTCAGTCTGATGATGATTCATTTGCATTTTGCTTATTGTAATGTTTCCTCACTTGAAAGTCACTAAGTAGTTTGTTGCCCCTTGTCTCCGGGGAAACCTTGGTAAGTGAGAGGCCAGAAGATGGGGGAGTTTGAAAGAGATCCATCCTGGAAACAGCAGAGAGGCAGGGAGAAGGCTATGGATCTGATCCAAGCTAGAAATAAGTCACCCAGTTCCCACTGTGACTCTCAGGGAGTGCCCACATAACACATACTAGGTGCTTTGACAGGAGATTGTGGGAAAATGAAGCTCAAAACGACACTGCCCTCAGAGGTTCACAGCCCACAGAGTTGATGATGAACACACCTCTCAGCTCTGACTTCCATCTGCAAGAAAAGTCTTTTGGAGATGAAGTGTTCACATAGTCACTTCTTTAAAAGTATTTTTGCCTTTTGTTGAAAGTTGAGCTCTCTTCTTCCCCAGTTCGTTCACTTATCTAGCTAAGAACTACTATTATCTAAAAAACTTATTCTTGGAAGATATTTGAAAGAGCCCTTTTGTGTTGTGTGAGCCAAAACCTCTAAGTTGCCCTCCACCCGCCCCAGATAAACACATCACAATGCCACTGCTTTCAGCCTGCATCCATGTGCTGTAATAGTCCCAGCTCATCTTTTTTTAATAGGGGAACAGGGGAGTGTAGGTTTCTAGTCACACATTTACAGTAGTGGGGGAGGGGCTGCAGGATAAGAAGTGTGATCAGTTTTATTATTATTATTTATTGACATCTCAGAAGTTGTGGAAGGTTACTGACAGACCCCAACTTTATTCTCCTTGGGCTCACATTCAGGGACCCAGCTATCCTTTTGAAACATTCAGAGTTTTTAGCAGTTCCTCTTTAAAGAAATGCTATCATTCCATCCTTTGGGAAGGAATGAACAATGCCGCTTGTGTGTTCAAACCACTCGGAGCATTAATATACTGTTTCTTTAGAAGGATTTGCTTTCCAAAGTTGAACTTTTCAGAACTCAGAACACCTTATCACACTTTCACAAGCCTTCTCTCTGAAAATGGAAAAAGAAAAGGGGGGAGAGCCTGTCAGGACTTGTGCCAGTTAAATCCGATCTCTCCGGGGATTTGTTTTTCTTCTGGCGTCAGATTAGATGTTCAAATCAAGCAGTGTTTGAGGGCTGCGAGGGAATGTCCATGGGATTCTTAGTGAGGCTAATCCCAAAGCAGCACATTCCAAGGGGCTAATCTGCCCAAATTCATTGCTTACTTGAAACGTCTCTTGGGGGAAGAGCCGGGCAAGTGACTTTTTTTCCAGTGGGCGGTCATAAGAGCATTATTAACGGGATGACCAGCCCCAGACACAGCAAAATGAAAGCAACAAGAGCCGCTCGTGGGACTGCCTTTGCCACCACCCAGAGTCAATGCTCAGGTAAAATGATTTCAGCTCATTTTCTTCTTGTTCAACTTCCCAATACTGGATCTGGGGATCTAGAGGAAGACCCAGGGAATGCCAGGGAGATGTTGAGGGAAAGCAAGAGGTAAAAATGAACACAGGCATTCAGTACCTTGGGGTCTTTGGTGTTTTGTTCTGATTAGGGCAGAGTGTACCTTTTAAACCTGAGAGTCTCAAAATGAGGGATGTAGTAAAGTTTTGCTTTATTTGTTCCTATAAAGTTAGTGGACTCCTTTTTTTCTAATTTTGCAATTACTGGACTGGATTGGTGTCCTGTTAAGTTGCCCTGCTAAAGGGTAGATTGCAGTAGCAGTTTCTGAGACTTTCTGTAGACAGATTTAATACATACTCTGTGTAAGTACTTGTAAATCATTGTTGCGCGGAGAAGGTCTTAATTCTGTAGCTAATGGGGAGTGGGTGGTAAGAAGAGTCAAAGAAGTTTGAGAGACTAATGTTTGTAGCAGAGTCTTTGTGAAAAAGAGTTGAAACCTGGTTAAATGAAACAATATTTTTTTCTTTTTTCAGTTCCAATTATTTTGATGCTTTATTGACTGTATATTTGACTTTCAAAATTCATACGTACTTTATTCTTTGAGAGTTATTATTATACTTTTCTTGAAATGTGAATGTCCTCATTTTTGTTTTGAATAAGATGTCCTTTAATTATTAGCCTTTGAAAAACAGTTCCCTATTACACATCACACATGACTGATAATGCAGAAAGACAAGAAAGAAAATAGCCCTTCACAAACTCAGTCATGGTGATGTGACTGTTCTACCTTTAGAAAAGTGATTTTCTAAGAGCTGATAGAAGCCACCTTTTCTAAGAGTACATGAGCCCTCCAAAGCATGTTTAGAAAGAAGAGATTTCAAGGCATGCTGCTGAAGTTTTGCGTTAGAAGAGAATTAAAGGGTCAGCTAGAAATATGGCATGTCAAAACTGCTTCATTCTTTCTAACAATAAGGTTAGCCATTCTGTGCTAACTTAGCTGGATGTTGCAACCAAGTATAAAGCTTCACACAGAGTAGTTCAAAGCCTTTGAACAAAAGAAAAGGGAATTAGTTTAGGGAACAAGTTAAATCATGATTATACATCAAATATGCCTTCTCCAAGAAAATGATTTTAAAAATCTAATATCCATCCACACTGAAGACTGAATAAAAGCACAATAAAGCAAAGCCCACAATAAATCATAGTAAATTGTGCATGATATTTGGTAGAATTCCTAATTCATGTGCTATACGTGCACTCTTCCTGTTATATATTATGCTTTTCTTCTCAAAAAGAGAATCCAACTCAATTATGAATGATGGAAAGATTTTTTTACATTTTCCCCCCTCAAATTTTCTATGCTTTTGCAAGAGAAACTGTTAGTTTGCTAATAATAAGAAATAACTGATCCTCAATCCCTTTGCTGACAGTGAGGTAGCTTTTCACCTTTGAGAAGGTAATTAAGTTGCTAAACTGCACATAAGTCAGATTACTTAAAGACTAACAAACAAGTTGGCAATCCATATGCAGTCATTCTTATTACACACCTTCCAGGGCCTTCCAAGTTGAAACCAGGATCCATGAGTGAGAGAAATAATGGAGGTGCCCTTGAAAAGTCTAATCTATTTGTTGCGGCCCCCAGATTCTCAAGTTGGGAGTCCTGTGTGATTACACTTCTTTGGGGTAGCCGTTATAATGATCCCCCCCTTCTTTTACGTCTTTCTTATATTCTGATGTCTGCCTAATGTCCCACCTCTATCCTTGACCCCAAGGAGAGAGGAACAGAGAGCAGAGTGTTCATTACTCCACTTGTGGGGACTGGAAGGGGGAAATAAGGAGGGGAAAGGTGCAGGTATGAACTGGTTCCCAGACATGCCTCTAGAAGGCACTCCCAGGCAAGCCCAGATGGCACTGCCCAGATCTAGGGTATTTAATACCAATAACACCTAATTTGGAGAGGCAGTTGAGTAGAGTGGGTAAGAGTGTGAACTCTGGAGTCAGACTGCTCACGTTCAAACTCTGTCTTCTAATCTGCTGCATCTCTGACTCAATTTTTTCATTGGTAAAATGGACATAATAGTAGTACTTCCCTCATGGGCTTCTTGTGTGGCTCCATGGAGATAATACGTATACAGCGCAATTCCAGGTACATGATGAACCCGTAATAAAGGTTAAGCATTGTTATTAACTACTGAGTGCCTACTATGTGCCAGGTGCTTTCTCTGAATCATTTGCTTTGATTAATACAACAACTCTCCAAAGTAGCTGTGGTACCCTCATGTTATAGAAAAAGCTCAGGAAAGTTAAATAACTTTTCTGTATACCTTGTTTGTGGCCAGCCAGGCCTTCTGGGAGCATATCATCTCCAGTGCAAAGTGAAATCAATTTAGGTCAGATCTGCTACAGCAGTTTCATAGTAATATCATCTAACCCTTTATCTGAACTTGTAGTACCAGACCAACCTAGGACTGGTCCCTGTTCTTGAGGTGAAAACTTGGTACCTAAATAATGATAACAACTCTGTGTCAGGCATTATGTTTGTGCCCATTTTATAGATGAGGAAAACCAAGGATCAGAGAAATTATACGACTTTGTCCGAGCTGCAGAATCCCATTCACGACAACATTTTCTAACTGCAAACGTCATTGTCTACACATGATACTGCCATTCCTGCTTTCTCTCAATGAGTATTGATCAGCACTCCCTGAAATTCCCAGATCGTGGGCCACAAAAAAAGGGAAAGTATGCTCTCCCTTTTCTGCTCCCCAAGGTGAAGGAAAAGTTGGTTTCAGATGTCCAGTGAGGAATATTTTTACCATCTATCTGCCAAGAGATGTTATCAAAGAAAGTGTTCAGTTTCTAGGAAAAATCACAGCCTATGAATAGTTTAACTTACAGGCTTTTTACGAAGATAAAGACTGGTTATCTATGCTGCTAAGCTCATTTCTGCTGCAAAGATGAACCCACTAGTTTTTCCTATGTATTTGAGAAGAAAAATCTTTAAGAATAGACACTGGGGCTTTTTCCATGCCCAGATGACAAATGACTGCAAATGTTAGTTTTGTGGTGTGAGGGTGCAGAGGGCCACCTGGACCCAGGGATCTCTGTGGCAGGGTGGGTGCTCCTTTTCACTTGGACAATGTTTATACACTCAGAAATTATGCAACCTGATTGTAACCATGACTGAAACAGGATGCAGGTCCTTTGTATCCCTCAAGCATCCCCCACGTTGCTACTTTTAAAATGTGCTTTGTCATGAATATAAGACAACTACTTCCTTCTATGCTACATGCTTGCATAGACTCCACTGTGAGAGAGGAGGCAGGTGCAATATTAAGGGGTTGAGGGCAAACCAGACCTTAGCACAACTTATACAGACATTTGGGTCCCTGGCAGAGTCAATATCAATTACAGCCAACAAGCAGGGGCTTGTAACAGTTAACACTGGTCACTGGGACAGGCCAGGTAAACAGCTTAGTTGCACTTTGGTCCTGTATATTTTAAAAGTAGGAATGTGGTCCTGATGCTGGGTTAGAGAGAAGACGATACCTTGTAGATATAACATTACATGTTACTCTAGCAACTTCTGTCTTAAACACGCGCTTAGAGAAGGTATCTTCTGAGTAGCTTACTGGATTTCGTAGGAGGCTCCTTTACTGTTTCAAATCCTGCTAAAAAAAGGGGTTAAGGGATGAAGGATGGACACTGCTTTGGAACAAAGATGGTACAGTTTGTTGAAACTTCCTTTATCCTTCTGGGAGCCCAATCTCAGTGGCCAGGCTTCTGGGTGGACAGTCCCAACAGTGTTCATTCTAAGAAGCCATGTTTGCTACGCTGAAAGGCATGTCAGTTGCCAAAAAATGTGGTATCTTCCTTCCAAAGGCATTACCTGTGAAATTTTGGACTGTGATGAAGACATTTATCTTCCTATGTTTCCATTTCCTTTCTTCCCCTCCATATTCAAGCATTGCTAATTTGGATTTTAGTAAAAACATGGTGATGGATTAGGGCTCGAATTATGTAATTTCCTCACCGTTTTTCTCTCTTTCTATAAGGAAAATATAATGGAAGTGTTAGCCATGAAAACCATATGCTTCTTTAGATATATTTCTTCCTACCACTGAATACTTGTTAACTAAAGGGTTATAAACATCCTGCTCTGTGGCTTTCATTTTCTCTGTAAATAGCATTATTTTTCTGTTCTTCAAAAGTCACTATGAACTTGTATATAGTTTCATTACTAACATTTTTTATTATGGTCATTTCCTTTAACTCTCATATTATAATGTTAAATAACCTAACCAGCAGATTCTGGTAATAATTGATTTTGTTATATGCAGTGTTTATGTGTGAAGTAACCACAATTTCAATTCAGTTTATGATACACTAGTCTCTTAAGTGATTATGAAATTTTGCTTTCTAGTCAAAAATGCTTAAAGGTTGTGTTCACCTTTCTTCTTCTTTTTTTGTTGTTTTTTTTCAGGCTCAGAAGTCCTGGATAGAAAGAGCGTTTTATAAAAGAGAATGTGTTCACATCATACCCAGCACCAAAGACCCCCATAGGTAATCTTGCTGTCTCTATAATGTAGCAAGAACTTGAAGTAGCAATTATGGGAACAAAAATATGATAGCAGTCACTATCCATTGCAAGAGAACAGATGTTAAAAGATCATTTTTTAATTGTTGCTGGACATCTTTGAAGCAATCTCATATATACACACCATGTAATATGCCATGCCTGCAGTTAATTGTCTGAGAGCCTGTACAAAATAAAAGCTACACCATAGGGAAGGGAATTCATCACTGTCTATAGGAATGGGATATATATATATATATATAGATAGATAGATAGATATAGATATAGATATATATAGATATAAAATATATGAATGGGATATATAGATATACGCATATACATATATATATATATATTTAGTGTGGTTACTGGTTTTCCCTTTCCAGCATTTCATCAAAATGCTTACTTTTTACCAAAATGTTCTGCTACAGTGAAAAAGAGACTTTTAAAGGAAATACTTCTAGCAGATTACTAATTAGACTGCAGACCTTCAGATTTCTATCCAATCACTGGATAGATTTCTATCCAATATTCTACTTACCTTCCTGAAGATCAACAGTATATAAGGTGGAAAGCATTTGGGATAAAGTAACATATGAATGTCTGGAAATGCCCTTATGAAAAGGCAGTAAAATGGAGTAGTTTAAAATATAGACTCTGGAATCTATAGACCAGCTGTATAACCTTGAACAAATTACCTAACCTTCAAAACTATAATATTTTACTCATAAAATGAATGTCACATTGTTAGTATTTAATAAATGATAGCTCTGTATCAGTATTATTGCTAATAGTCATAACAGTGCTAGTAGTAAAGTATGAAGGACATTTTCATGATATGAGGGGTGAATTTTGTTTTCAAATACCTTGTGAATAATTTTTTCATTGTTTCTTCAACAACACTTCAGCTGCAGATCTTCATTCTCAGAATTGGACATATGACAGAGAGTGTCAATTGGGAAAAGACAAGTTAGGTTGTGACTCACATACGATTGAGAGTCCTTATTTAAATGTACCTGTTAAAATTCTTCCCTCAAAGCTGTTCAGTGTCCTTCGTGCAAGATTTGATAGATGGGAGGAGTGAGAAGTAGAAAAATCTACATGGCATTCGTTCTTTTCGTTCCAATCTTGAACAGTGTGGCAGGTGTGAAAGGTGGTAGGTGCAGAAGGATGGGAGGCATGTTACAGCCTATACAGCTAGAGGAAAATGTGGAGGGGCCAGAAAAGAAAAGAAATGTATGTCAAGTAAATCCCGAGTTCACCATTTGCCAGGTATGGCCACATTATGGTTTCCACCTGAAAACTGACTCGCTGGCTTGCTACGGTTTGTAGGTTTCTCCAGCAGGTTGCCTTCAGTGTGTATTACAGTTGTCACTAATACAAGGGGTTCACTTTGACCTCTTATGTTATAGGTGTTGCTGCGGGCGTTTAATAGGCCAGCATGTCGGCCTCACTCCCAGTATCTCAGTTCTTCAGAATGAGAAAAATGAAAGTCGCCTCTCCCGAAATGACATCCAGTCTGAGAAGTGGTCCATCAGCAAGCACACTCAACTCAGCCCCACAGATGCTTTTGGGACCATTGAGTTCCAAGGAGGCGGCCATTCCAACAAAGCCATGGTAATCAGAAACCATTCAGTCACTTCTCAAATTCTATCTCAGGTCCTGCAAAGGAATGGTGAAGAGCTGGAGATTTAGTCTTTGGGCCGAATCCCAGCTTTGCCAGTCCCTGGCTGGGTGACCTGCTCTAACTGCATTGCTCCTGTGCCTCTCTGCTCTTCCTCTGTCAAATGGGGCAAACCTTCCTCTCAGGATTTTTGAAATGATTAGTATGAGATCAGACACAGTGACTCTTGTTTTTAATAATAATAACAAGTAGCTATCTACAGTTATCCACTGTTCATTATTTTATTTTCTGGGTCTCATCCATTGAGACATGTTTTTCTAACTCCTTTGGTAAAAAATATCTTAACTTTAAGTCTCTGTTTCATTCTGTTCGTAACTAGCATTTCTCTCAATTCAAGGTAGAAATTATCATCCCAGACTATTTCCTTCCCTGTTCTAACAGAGATCTTGTCATCCAAATTGAGTGCTTTTTCTTCAAGCAGCTGCGTTCAATAATGTTCTCAATAGAACAGCTCCATATGAAAAGCATTTTTTTTTTTTTTTTGGAAAGGAGACATTAGGAAGTATACAAATTTTACTTCTAAGAGTTGTTGCTTCTAAATTTTTTTTTTTTTTTTTTGCGGTACGCAGACCTCTCACTGCTGTGGCCTCTCCCACTGCGGAGCACAGGCTCCGGACGCGCAGGCTCAGCGGCCATGGCTCACAGGCCCAGCCGCTCCGTGGCATGTGGGATCTTCCCGGACCGGGGCACAAACCTGTGTCCCCTGCATTGGCAGGTGGACTCTCAACCACTGTGCCACCAGGGAAGCCCTGTTGCTTCTAAATTTTAGCTTTCATCATGGACCTCTCCCTACTTGGCTGACAGATTTTGCCAGGAGAAAAGTCTACCATGTGTTTTTGGAAATTCTAGAAATGCTGTATTCCAACAAGCTTGCTTCTAACTTTTGAGAGAGAGAGAGTTAGTTGAGGGTGGAGCAGTTGGAGATGACTGTTCTCAGGCATGCCATGGAGCTTTCTAAGTTTGGAGAGGAAATTTTTCTTAGAGAAGCATACTGCAAAATGCAGGGGAAGTCACTTCACACCAGTTACAGTCTAAAAATGTGCAATAAAGCCACCTCTCTTGTCTCTTTCCTCTTCTCTCCCCTTTCCCCCATCCCCCCCTTCCCACTGCAGTATTTTCTTCACCAAGAATAGCTGACCAAGCTATTCTCACAGTTCTTCCCTAAGAAAATTAATTCTGAGCAATATACTGAAAAGGAGGATGCTATGTGCAACCCCCAGAAAGGCCTGGGGAAAACAAAGAAAGGGTTAGGTAGTCTTGACCTGGACAGAACCAAGGGAAATGAAGATTTGGTAACTTCCTCATCCACTTAAGAGTTGGATATGCCCACACAAGATCCTTAAGGGTTCCCAATTCAATACAGTCCCCATTCACAGTATGAGATTGAACCATATGCAGTGTGGATCCTCTGGAACCGTGCATTAATTAAAAGTCACGAAAGTTCTCCCTATAAGAAAAGTGCTGCAGATGAAGAAGTGGTTTAGCGGTCAATAATCATTATAGAGTAGTATACCCAGTGACTTCATAGGGTGCTTAAATGATGCCTGTAAGCATGGTGCCACAAGCCCATTTTAGCCATTATTTCCTTCATTAATATGCAGTGTCTGTCAAATATAGAGCATAAATTTGGTCTTAAGTAGAGCATTTCTCCAAAGTCATCACCTAGGGAGATTCTAATTACCGTGATGCACGAGTGCACAGAACAAATTTTGGGGACTGCTTTCAGACAATTTATAGATCATGAGAGAAAAGCACTCTGTATTTTCTTCAAATGATGTTTTTGATCAGAAGTTAATCCCGAGTACCTAAAATTCAAAAAACTTAGGGCTTTGTCACAAACGGCTTCTGCTAGTTTTTAAAAATCAGGTCTGTTCTCAGAAGATAAAGTTTTCCACCACTAAAAATTCTGAAAGAATGGAGTACTAGTTTGGAAGTGAAGAATGTGGGTTTTGGATGCAGACAGTCTAAGATTATCCCAGAACCATCATATATTTGCTGTGTGACATGAGAAACATCAATTAAATTCTCTGGGCCTCAGTAATTTATTGTTATCTAGGAATAATAATACTACCATTATAAATGTTAAATAGATGGCATATGTAAGTCATCTGACACAGTGCCAGGACACATAATAGATGTAAAATTAATTTTAACTGCTATTTGTACTACTATCATCATTATTGTTTGCTTCAGGCTTTGAAAATTTTTAAAAATATTTTGATTAATACTCTGAAGGACATACATTTGGGTGCATATCTTGGTATATTATTTTAGAAAGTCAAGTCATAATTTTTCAGTTAACCCTTTGAAATAATTCAAGAGGGGCTTCCCTGGTGGCGCAATGGTTGAGAATCTGCCTGCCAATGCAGGGGACACGGGTTCGAGCCCTGGTCTGGGAAGATCCCACATGCCACGGAGCAACTAGGCCCGTGAGCCACAACTACTGAGCCTGCGCGTCTGGAGCCTGTGCTCCACAACAAGAGAGGCCGCGATAGTGAGAGGCCCATGCAGCACGATGAAGAGTGGCCCCCGCTCGCCACAACTAGAGAAAGACCTTGCACAGAAACAAAGACCCAACACAGCCAAAAAAAATAAATAAATAATAAAAATAAAGGAATTCCTTAAAAAAATTTTAAAAATAATAATAATAATAATTCAAGAAGTTCTGATTTCTTCACCTAGTTCTTAAGCCCCGAATCTGAAGCCACATTGCTTTGTTTATAGTCTGGCCTGTCACTTACTGGTTTAAAATCTGGCCCAGTTTATTTAACTTCCCAGTGCCTTAGTTTACTCATCTGCAAAATGAGGATAGTAATTCCTGCTTTATAGGGCTGTAGCAAGGATTAAGTGAGTCAATATATATTAAGTGCTTAGAAGAGTACCTGGTGTTAAAGCTCAATTAATGTTTGCTATGTTATCACTTCCACTAAGTGTTCACTTACTATAGTTACAGGAGAGGCTTTGCAATCAATTAAAATAAAATGCATAATCTTGAAGTCATATAGAACTGTGTCTAAACACTCACTCTCTCCGCCAGTTAAAAAGTCTTGGTTAGGGCTTCCCCAGTGGCGCAGTGGTTGAGAGTCCGCCTGCCAATGCAGGGGACACGGGTTCGTGCCCTGGTCCAGGAAGATCCCACATGCCACGGAGCAGCTGGGCCTGTAAGCCATGGCTGCTGAGCCTGCGTGTCCGGAGCCTGTGCTCCGCAACGGGAGAGGCCACAACAGTGAGAGACCTGTGTACCGCAAAAAAAAAGTCTTGGCTAAACCAATTAACTTAGCTGAGCCTCAAGATTTCTTATTTATAAAGTGGGCATGTCTTCCTTATGAGATGGTTACAAGGATTAGAGAGAATATAAAATCACTGGTATACAGCTAGTGCTCAATATATTTATGAAAATCATAGTAATGGCACAGTGAAGCAGCTTTGTTTACTTCCTAGGAATCCAAAGATATGTTAACATATTTCCACAGGAGTACCAGGCTGCATACACTGGTGTTAGTGACAGTCACTAATTGGAGGCTACCACTGTGGACACCAGTTCATCAGTGACTGGAGACATGTGGCTTGTAAACCACCACATTATACACTTTGACTTCTGCATTGAGTCAACCTCCTGTATCCACTTATTCTAGCAAAACGGAAAATGAGCTGTTACCTGGTATCCTCTTTACTTTACTCACTGTAGACTTCAAAAATTAGACAGCTACTGTAGGTGTGGCATTTGTGCCTTTTATGATGGACAAAGCCAAGATTCCTTCTCATTATACAATTTTCTTCTACCTGAAATTTTTCCCCTCCTAAAAATTTCTAGTGAATTTGAAATTTTTAAGAACCCTGGAGATTGAATCTCCAAATAAATTTACTAGAACATGTGTCCTTCAAAGTATCAATCAAGATACTTTTGCAACTGTTTTCAGGGTCTGTAGCAAATAATAATGACAGTCGCAATAATAATGGCAACTAAAACTTATTAAACATCTACTATGTGCCCAGCACTGTGCCAAGTACTTATCTGTGTTTGTATATTTCATGTTTATGACACTAGCATTATTATTCCTGCATGACAGAATAACATACTAAGGCACAGAAAAGTTAAGTAATTTTCTCTATGTCACACAGCTACTATATGATATGTGTATATTATGGTATCTAACAGTAGAGGAAAAACTTGAAGAGACAGCTAGATCTTTCACTCTGTTCCAGAAGAGTGAACACATTAGGACATTGAACCTTGACAGCCCTCCCCAGGCCCCACATAGCTCTGTCCAGCCCAGAGCTGTCTGTTGGCAATCAGGTTAGGCAAGGTCAACTACATGATTTGTGGAGCCCAGTATAAAATGAAAATGTAGGCCCTCAGCAGGGGTAGGGAAATCTATGCCCCTTTCCCATGACTGCAGCCCCAACCCGTCAATGGATTGCCATCTCCACAC